>NC_090440.1:1167589649-1168225649 GCF_031143425.1 Pleurodeles waltl
GCTCCCAGGACGTCAGCAATGGCCTCCTGGGCAGCAGCATCACTTCTTGGGCCACCCCCTGACCCACTGCTCCCATCCCAATGGCCCTAGACCCCTGTTCCTGTGTACCCTGCACAGGTTTGTCAGTCCCACTTGCACTGGGCCCATCATCATCCTGCCTGGTGGTGGGTGGAGACTCGGGACTCTGTACTTGTGGGCAGCCAGTCCGTGGCCTGGAGACACTGGTGTGGGGGAGTTGGGCCAGAGCTGATGATGGTGGCTGAGTGTTAAGGGTGTCAGTGGTGTCCTGGGTGGGGCTACTCGAGGGTGAGTGTCCAGGCTGTGGGATGGGCCAGCGTTCTCCTCTGTGTCTAAACATCCCTCTGCACTCTCCTGAGTGGGGCCCTCATCTTCAGGTGAAGTACTGGCATTCCTCGACGTCTTCATTCCGGTGGCATGGGTGGTGGTGCCTGGGTGTGTGAGAACAGAGATGTGGGTGTCCTGCACTTGCATGTCCCTTGCAGCACTTATTGGTGGTTCCAGTCCCATGTGGGGGCATACAGGCTCCCTTGGTGTTCTTTTGGATGCATTTTGTGAGAGGGTGGTGCATTCTGGGTGTTGTAGTGCTCCTGCCATTTCATGCATGGGTTGGTGCCTGTGCACAGGGGGCTGGACAGTGATTTGTACGGGGGTTTGTGGGCATGCAGGGGACATGAGTAGGAGTGTGTGGGTGTTATGGGCTGGGTAGGGGATGGGTGCATGGTGGTAGTGAGAGGGATGGGGTGATAGATCTATTGCAGGTGTAGTTGACTTACCTGAGTCCAGTCCTCCAGGGAGTTCAGTGAGGCCCTCTGGATGCAGGATAGCCATGACCCTATCCTCCTAGTTGGTGTATTCAGGGGCAGGAGGTGAGGGACCACTGCCAGTCTTCTGTCCGGCGATGTTGTGTCCTGATGCCATGGAACGCACCTTCCCCCGCAGGTCGTTCCATCTCCTCCTGATATCATCCCTTGTGCGTGGATGGATTCCTACTGCGTTGACCTTGTTGACCATCCTCTGCAATAGCTCCATCTTCTTGACCAAGGGCGTCTGCTACACCTGCGCCCTAAATAGCTGCAGCTCGACCCTGAGTATTTCATCCACTCTGGTCCTCAGGTGGGTGCTTAGGGGGTGCCATGGTGTGTGTTGTGGGTGGTGTGTTTTGTGAGTGACTTGTGTTGTGGATGTTTGTATGTGTGTTGTGGTGTGGTATGCTATGGTGCAGTTGGTGTTGCAAAGGATTGTGGGTTGGTTGTGAGTGTGTTTATAGTGGTGTGGATGTGTGTCAGCTTGGTGATTTTCAAATTTGCTAATGTATGCGTCTGTTGTTGGTGGTTCCCATTTCTGAGCGCGGCGGTCAATACCGCCAATGGCTGTTCGACATCCCATGACCGACACGCTGATTTGTGTATCTTTGTTTGGTGGGTGGGGGGGTTTGTAGGGATGGCAGTGGTGGGGTGCTGTGTCCTGCCTTTCTGTCGTCGTTGGCCGTGGCGGTGAGTGGAGTTTGTCAATTTTTGGGCGGACTGTGATTTTGACATAATTATTCGGCGGTGTGCAGTCCACCGCCACTGGCGGTCTTTTGTTCACCGTCAGCATGGCGGTTGGCGGAGATTACCGCTAAGTTCATAATGAGGGCCTATATCATGAAACCCCTTTGTGACCATAACTGTCTGAAGTCATGAACCACACCAAAGCCATATTTTCTATCTGTAAATATAGGCCCGTATTTATACTTTTTTTAGCGCCGCATTTGCGCCGCTTTTTGACGCAAAACGGCGCAAACCTACAAAATACAATGGTATTTTGCAAGTTTGCGCCGTTTTTGCGTCAAAAAAAGACGCAAATGCGGCGCTAAAAAAGTATAAATACGGGCCATAGTCACTCTCAATTGTGATGATAGACTGCATGCTCTTGCCAGGGCAATCAGTTCTATAACTTGTGCTGATGTAACACGTTGAAGCCATGAAGCTTCTACAATTTCTTTAATTGTGCAAACAGTGCATGCTGCAACCTCATTGGTTCTGAGACATAAGCCATCAACAAAGATTATATAATCATTCTCAAACAATGGCTCATCTTTTATGTCTGGCCTTGGCATAGTGCATAAACCTGTGGCATCTAGACAATCATGCTCAACATCATCATTCTCAAGATTGTTTCAGGTAACGGTAAAAGGGTTTAGTGTTTGACACCTTTTCAATCCTATATTGTTGGGAACTAGGATAAACTGTTCATACTTAGTTAACCTGCTGCTGGTCATTTAGTGGGTTTTGGTTCAAACAAGAACTCAAATGAATGGAATACCATCACAGTTAAAAGATATCCCATCACTATATTTTTGCATCTCTCAATGCTGACACCAACCGCAGTGAGCATTGTAAGGCAGCCAGGTCAGTTCAGCAGCTCAAGTGGTCAGGGTTGTTGAAAAATAGGCCACAGGGTTTCTAGAATATCCATACATTTGAGTAAGCACTGAGAGAGTGCAGCTCTCCCTCTCACTGCAAAACAAAGTGTACATCTAACTGTAAACAGGCATTCCTAGTGCCGGGACACAACAGAGACTGTCACTGAGCTCTTGGAAAGCTTTCAAGCATTTGTTGTCCCACTTAAGTAGATCAGACATATCGTTGTGTGTCAGCCTCAGTAGAGGCTTGCCCATTAAGGAAAATTTTGGAATCCACTGTCTACAATAGCCAACCATTCCCTGGAACATTTTGACTTCTCTCTGAGTTTCAGGCGGATTTATCCATAGAATGGTCTCAACTCCCTCTTGTGAAACCTTTCTTGCTCCCTTTTCAATTCTATGTCCCAAGTATTGGACCTCTCTTTGACAGTACTGCAGCTTGGTTGGGGACACTTTATGTCCATTCTCAGCAAAATGATTCAGTAAGGCTATTGTATCCTGTTTATATGCTTCTCAAGTACTCAATGCCACAAGTAGGTCATCAATGTACTAGAACCAAATCACAGGGCATCTGTAAGGACTCAAAATTTCTCTTCAGAATCTGATTAAAGATAGAAGAACTTTCCGTATACCCTAGTGGAACTCGACACCAGGTGAAAATTCTGTCTTGAAACATGAAAGAGAATAAGAAAAGGCTGTCTTCATGCAATGATATTGAAAAGAATCCCTGACAGAGATCCACAGCGGTAAACCATTCTGCAGTACATCGAATCTGGAAAAAGATGGTGGCTAGATTGGATACCAAGGGACAAAAATGTCATTAATCTTTCGAAGATCCTTCACTATTCTATATTTGCTGTTGGGTTTCTGCAAGTCCATGATAGGGGAATTGTGAAGGCTGCCAACAATCTCTTTCAGGATACCTTTTCTCAACATGCCTTCAATTATTGGTGTTATTCCTGATACTGTCTCTGGGGTCAAATTATATGGTGGTGTACTCCAAAAAATGCATTTGGCTTTACTATAATGTGGACTGGTTCTACACCTTTGTTTTCCCTGTAATATCTCACAGTCTCTCTAAATTCAGAGGGCAACTCTTCCACTGTCCTGACTGGACACAATCTTACAGCTTCTTGTTGGGCTAGTTTGAATACTACATCCTCATCATGGGTGGGAAACTAAACACCATACGGTGTACAATAAATTGTGCAGTTTAACTCGCACAATAAGGCCCTGATTTCAGAAAAGTGGTGCTGCACCCAGTGCAGTGCCATTTTTCTTTCACCGCTTAGTGCCCCCCTAACGCCACCATGTGTGAAATCTATCTATGATATGGTGCTCCATGGCAGTAGTTAGAGGAACTAACATTGAACTTTTTGACGCAAGTTTGGAGCTTTGCAAGATTAGCATAAAAAATGTTGATGCTAATCCTGCAAAGCCCATTGAAAACAATTGTGTGCCTCCTTTTAATGCCTGCTCTGAGCAGATGTTAAAAGTGCCGAAATAAATCTTTTAGATTTCTTTTCACCA
This sequence comes from Pleurodeles waltl, assembly GCF_031143425.1. Lineage (NCBI taxonomy): Eukaryota > Metazoa > Chordata > Amphibia > Caudata > Salamandridae > Pleurodeles > Pleurodeles waltl. The sequence goes on from NC_090440.1 coordinate 1,167,593,605, forward strand.
TTTGCATACATTATGCCTGGCAAATTTGGCACGCCGATTGTGACTTCATAGGGCCACATTAGCGTAAAGAAAAATGAGTGCAAGGAGGCGCGAGGGGTTCTTAAATCCGCCCCTAAATCTCTTCCTAACAGGTTTTTGAGACTTGAGTCACACACAGCAAATTTGTATTTTCCTTCAAATTAACCTATTTTTACTGGAGTTTTTTCTGAAACTAGGTTTGTGACTTGTTTATTTGTAACTCCTACAAGTAATTCCTACAACTTGAATATTCTTTCCCGAGAGAGTTGGGTTTGGAATTTCCTCTGCTGCCCCAATGGAACAGTTAGAACCAGTATCAATTACGAATGATAAGGGGTGGCCATCCACCTCACCTTCTACAAATGAATCTCTCTGGTCTACCTCTAAGACTGTGCCAAGTATGTAGCCCCCTCCCCCCTCAGGCACTGTCATTGTGAATTTTGAGAGCCAAAGTTGTTGTTGTTCAACATAGGGAATTGTTGAAATGGATTCTGATTCTGGAATGGGTTTGCATTTACTCTGGACCTCTGTTTTATATTATATCTGGGGTTACCCATTTTCTGGTAAGTCATCTGGGCATGTGGGACCTGCATCACTGGAACCTGTGTCTGCAATGGCACTTGCATTCGTTGAATGGGTGCTTTCAGAATTTTCATTTGATTTTATGGCAGGATCGGAGACTGTGATTATGCTTCTCTGTCTTTACTACTCAATACAGAGCTGTCAATAAAAAAACAGTAAAACCATACTACATATTCCATGAGGCTTTGAACCACACCTCTTCATCAGACCACCAGTAAGGCCAAGGCATAACATACAAAAAAGAGAGGCACTATCTTTCCTGCCTCATTCTTTGCTGCTCTGCAGTCAGGATAAGTTTCTCTCTATTTTGTATTACTGAAGCAAATCTTTAGGTTAAATATATGGTGCTGGCTTTGTCGTTATAGCGAACATGTGGTCAGCGCTTTAAGGCTTGTTTACTAACCTTTTTTCCCCTGACAGGCTGCACACCCAGCACTCTGTGTCCATCTAACAGCGCATCCACTCTTCGGTCCATTCATCTTCTTTTTTTCACCTCGTGCGTGTTGCGCTTCCCCGCTGTTCCCATTCTAGCCCTCTTCCCCCCTTTTATTCTCCCAGGAAAAAGTCCAATCGGGCTACTGCACGCATGCCTCTGGGAAAGCTTGCTGGATCATCTTTCTCTCACTCGGCAAACTTCCACTTCACACACTGGGGACGCCTCTCCCTGGGGTGAAAGAGCAGGGCATCTTGCAGGCTGCGAGAGCATATGGGGCACAAAAATCAAAATCTAACAGCGATAGCCTAAATTGTTATCTTAAATTACAATAACTTTTGGAACACTGGATAGTGTTGGCTTTTAGTCCCAGCTGCCAGCATTTGGCTCTCATTGACGTCCTGATCCATTGAGCTGTGCACGCCTGTAATAACTTTTTACATCAGGGTCTCTTAATCCCTTCCACCTGTGTATAACTAGAAGACCCTTGCTTCCCTCTGGTGATTTTTGACCATGTCTGATTATGAGACATATGATCAGAGCCTTGAAATCTATGGGCCAAATGTAGATGAGGATTTTTACTATGATGAGGGCATGGAGCAAGTTATTGATAAATCTGTCCATAAATCCTATTGATAAAGCCCGTTGCTCGGCCCTGCAACCCATTTCTAACTGTCTTGATGAGCTCGCAAATCGCCCTTCCGCCTCTTCCATCTGGAGGTCCCTCCCTCCCCCTTCCACCCCTTTCACAGAACCCTCTTGACCCCATTCCATTATAATTACAAAAATATCTCAAGGAGCGTTCACTGATCACACTTATTCTTCTAGAGCTCTCCCTGACCCCCATCTCTGCAATCGCCCCCACTACTGACACGGATGCAGATTCAACCTCTTCCTGCCACACTTCTCAGGCTCGTAAACACTCTAAAAAATGTAAACGTTTCACACTCCTTCACTTCCTACTCCATTAACTTTTGAACCGTTGGAGATTGTCCACCCTAAATTCTCCTGCTCTTGCTCCTGCAGTGGCTGATTATATGCAGCTCCACCTCCGCAAAGGCTTAAAAAAAAAAGAGCAATTCTAAATGCCCTAGACCTGACCTACCTCAAAAAACTGCTCTCACCCCTGACTTAGATGCCACTATGCTGACCTTCCTAAAATAGTTCAACAAAGACCCAAAGAAAGAAATCGATGGAGCCCTCCGGGCCTGTCAGGACAAACATCTTGATGTCTCAGGCCCTTTGGCTAAGATTCTCGCACTGGCCCTCCATGCGCAGGAGACGGGTGCCCTTATCCACCCAGAGGTTCTGGCTGGGTGGACGAAGTGGGCAATCTGCCTCCTGGGAAACGCTAACTGTGCCCTGGCCTCAGAGTGCCGCAAATCTGTGCTGTTACGGATTGACCCCCAGTTGGTTGAACTGGCTTCTGCTGAACTAGACCTGCATGCTGAGGGGCAATTATTTGGAGATAGCTTTGTGAAAGACATTGAAAAATGTGTGAACACTTTCACATCTCTTGATAAGTCTCAGTCATCCTTGAAGAGGATGTTCTAACCCCCTTTTTGGCCGGGCCGGTCGCGGCAGAGGAAGCTTGGCTGGCTTTTTCAATCAGCAAGGTCCTCCATGAGGTGTCAAGACCCAGCCCAGGTGGGCTTCTAACCTAGCAGATCCAGGGGCTACCATGATTGTTTTAATAGAGACATCAACAGGGGCTATCAAGCCTCTGGTAAGGAATCCTCCTTCTCTTTCACCTCTTCCTCATGGGGAAAGGTTATGCCATTTTCTCCACACTTGGGCAAAGATTTCAACAGATTGTTGGGTGTTAAATATGATTCTCGACTACTATAAAGTTTGTCTCACCCCCTTTTCATCCTTTTCTTCCCCCCTATCATTTTTCCCAACAAGCCATGTCTCTTACAGACTCTGAAATTCTAGAGCTTTTGTCAAAACATGCCATCTCCCCTACACTTCCTCACCCACAGGGTTTCTGCAACAATGTGTTTTGGGTTCAGAAGAAGGGTGGCGGTCAAAGACTGGCTCTCAACCTCAGGGAATTCAACCCTTATGTGGTTTATCGCCATTTCAAGATGGAGGGTGTCCATCTTCTAAGGGATCTGCTTCAGGATGGAGACTGAATGGTTCATTGCGATCTCAAGGATGTCTACCTATCAGTTCCCATTTCTCACCTTCACCGACGGATCAGTTCTGCTGGAGAAATCAGTGGTACGAATACCGGTCCCTTTCATTCGGTCTCTCATCTGCTCCCTGGGTGTTCACCAAACTATTGGAACTTGTGGTGGAACACCTGTGGGGGATGGGGGTTTGCATGATTGTCTGTCTAGAAGATATGACACTCCTAGCTCAGGACAAAATTCAGCTGCTAAAACATCTGTCTTGGACAGTTTCCCTGCCCCAGGAGATGGGGTTTGTCATCAATTACAAGAAACCCTGGATAATTCCCTCCCAACTTATACAATTCTTGGGATTTGAGGTGGATTCCATCAAAGCCCAAATATTGCTTCTACAGCAAAAAATGTAATCCATCAAATGGGAACTGAGGTCCATTCTGCCCAAACAGATGGTGTCTTGAGATCACTGGCTCAGATTGTGGGGCTGCTAGCTTCTTTGATTCAAGCAGTGTTCACATTACAGGGCTCTTCAACGCCTGAACATTCAGGCCCATATTTAAGAAAAGTTTGTACTGCTGTTGCGCCATTTTTTTAACGGAAAAACAGTGCTTACTCAGTGCCATATTTATAAAGTGGAGCTAGAGCAGTCTAGCACTACTTCAGGAGCGCCACTTTTCCTTGCGTCGTTTAACGACAATGATATGCAAGCTAGCCATCCTAAAAAATGATGCTAGCTCACTAGCGCCATATTTACAAGCCATCGGAAAAATTACGCACACCTAGGATCGCCTAGGAAAAATGGCGATAACTCTGATTAGCGTCAAAATTTTAACACCTGGGCAGACCAGGTATTAAAATGATGCACAGCCACAATTATATGAAAAAAGCTCACAGGAGGAACTCTGGCAAACAACCGGACAACATGGACCTGCTACTGCTACAGCTTGCCACCCAGAGAGGATGACAGTGATGACACCAAGTGCCACAGCACCACTGCAGCACCCTCAACCACCACAACAGCAGCCACAAAGGCAGCGCACAAGGAGAGAGAGAATATTTGACCAACAGACATCCATCCTTGGCCTCAGGGAACAAGAGGTCATCAGACACTACCATCCCAAGAGGGAGTCCATAGTACGCCAGTTCCACCACATTGCCCCCCCACATCACGGCAAGAGTGGAAAGTCCAATAACCGTACCACCCATGACCAAGCTCCTGGCTGTGCACGACATGCTGGCCTCTGGCTCATTTGAGACTACTGCAGCACAAGTTGGTGGATTCTCACAACCATCCTTTTCTGCTTTCCCTCCCTACGGTACTGGAAGCCATCATCCACCTCACTCCCCACCACATCCTGTTCTCAACACCAGCAACTGCAGCAGGAGACAAAAAAAGGATTCTACCAGATTTGTGACTTCCCTCATGTGCTGGGTGCAATGGACTGCACACATGTCCAACTTGCCCCTCCTGCTGCAACAGAACACCTTTTTAGGAACAGGAAACACACACACTATAAAAACGTGCAGGCCATTGTGGACCATCATGGGATATTCTACAACATCCTTGCTAAATATCCTGGCTGCATGCATGATACCTAAATCTTCTGGCACTCAATAATAAACCAAAATTTCCAGGATAGACAATATGGCAATGGCCTACTCATAGGTAAGCAAGCAGAAACAACATAACACATAACATAATAAACATGTGGGACAAACAATACACGCACCACACTTTACACACATGGACAGGGAAGTATAGATGACCTTTGAGCAAAAGGTGGTGTCAAGCTATCACGTGTCCTAACTCTGACTTGAAAATACAGCCCTTTCACACATATCATTTAGGGGGTCATTTTGACCTCGGCCGTCTTTTTCCAAGACCGCCGAGGGACCGCCGTGCGGAAGACCGCCTGTGGTGGCGGTTTGCCGCTCGGCCTATTATGACCGTTGGCTGCTCTCCGTCCTTTTACGGATGGAGAGCCGCCAACAGCCATACTGGCGGGCGGCGGGGAAGTGGAGGTTGCTCCACCTCCACCACCACGCCAACAGAACACCGCCCAGCGAATCACGTCCTGTGATTCGGCGTGGCGGTGTTCTGTTGACGGTGTGGTGTCGGCGGAGCAGCCCCCATGGCTCCCGTCCCCTCCCAGAGGATCGTCGGACCAGGTAAGTCGATCGTCCGTGAGGGGAGGGGGGATGGGGGTGTTGTGTGTTGTGTGCGTGCATGGGGGTGTGCATGTGTGTATGTAGAGGGGGTGTGTGAGTCAGTGTATGCTTGCGGGGGTGTTGTGTGTTTGGTAATGAGTGCGTGTATTTCTGTAGGTATGTCTGTATGGATGTGTGCGTGTATGTTTGAATGTGGTTGTGCGTGTCTGACTGTGTGTGTGGATGTTGGCATGTATGTCGGTGTGTGTGCGTGTATGTGTGTTGGTGGTGCGTGCGTGTGTGTCGTGTGTGTATGAGTGATGTTATGTTGGGGGTCGAGGTGGGGAGGGGGGTCCTGCCACCTTTGGGGGGTGGCAGGGCTGGTGGGGGGTAGGGGAGGGAGTCGGGGTGGGGGTGGGGGGTGGATGAGAAACCTATCAGTGCCAGGGAAGGAATTCCCTGGCACTGATAGTGCTTACCGCCATGGATTTCAATGCGGTTTCTGATAGTTAGAGATAAAGGTGAGCAAAAATGATTACCCAGACCATGATATGGTGATTATTATTGGTGTTTATTTACATATGTTGATATAGTGGTGATGGTGAGTTTTTTTAAAATAAATTGTTCACAATATGTTGGCACGTACACAATCCAGCAGCTGTGTTTTGTTGTTCCCCCTCATGTTGCAGGCCAGCATCCGCCTCTTCCTCCTCTTCAGGTATTTGTGGCTCTGGTTCTAATAGGGGAATGTTCCTTCGTATGCAAATGTTGTGCAGGATGGCACATGTTAAAATTATCTTACAGACCATTTCTGGTGAATATAGGAGGCTGCCACCGGTGATGTCAAGGCACCTGAATCTCGACTTGAGGATGCCGAAGGTCCTCTCCGCTATGGTGCGTGTCCTCTTATGTGCCTCATTGTGGGCACGCTCTGCTGTAGTGCTTGGGTTGCCAAATGGTGTCATAATCCATGGCTGGATCCCATCTCCTGATCAGCTGAAAGAGAAAATGATTGGGATCATGTTGATGTAGCTTGCCCCATTAATATCACCTTGCATGGCAATAGTTGTCCTGTGTTGTCTGTGACTGCTTTGTGTTGTTGTGTTGATTTCTAGGCTGCTAGGATGTACCATTTGCATTGGGTTGCTTCCTTGGCTGAATGACTGTTTGCCTGCTGACCGGTTGTCAGCCGTATGTTTTGGGATTTGCAGTACAGTGTGCACTCCCTAGCATTGTGACTTGTGATACAGGTGCCCCTGTGTCTTCACTGGGGGTGAGATGGTAGTTCCATACACAGATTCAAACTGACAGTGGTGGTAACCCGTTAGCATCTATGTACCCTGGACATCCCATACCTTTAGACATATGCAATGGATTAATTTTCACATCAGTGAGACACTCACATTTTGCAAGGTGACAATTAGCCAAACCTCTCCATACGTTGTGATCATTGACGTATTGACATTAGACTGTACACTAATTTCAGATGTGTGGCAGGTTCACTGCAGATCTATCGAAAATGGCTAGCGGTGTCACGACCTCAGTGTGTTCTTGTCCACATGTTGCTGTCGTGGTGTATGTGTTGTGTGTCCTAGAGGGTTGCTGTGCAGTGTGATTATATGAGTAGGTTTCTGTACTTACCAACAAGTAGTCCATTGCCATATCGTCCATCCTGGAAGTGTTGATTGATGGTAGAGTGATGGAAGATGAATGAGTCATGGACACTCCCAGGATACTTTGCCACAATGTTGGTGATCAATCCTTGGTGATCCACAATGGCCTGCACATTGATGAGATGTATGTGCTTCCTGTTGCGGTAGAGGTGTTCAGCTGCAGCAGGTGGCACAAGGCGTACATGTGTGCAGTCAATGGCTCCAAGGACGTGTGGGAATCCATTAATGAGGTAAAACCCCTGTTTTGTCTCCTGCTGCTTCTGCTGTGTGTTTGGGAAGCAGATGTGGTGGGTGTTAGTCCAATGATGGCATCCAGCCATCTGGGCAAGAAGGCAGAGAATGATGGCTGTGATATTCCGGCAACCAGGGCGCCAGTGCTTTGAAAGGAGCCACTTGCCAACATGTGAAGTACAGCTAGCAGCTTGGTTTCTGTTGGGATGGTGCGGGTGTCAGCAAGCTGGGAGCCAACTGTGGCTCTATGTTGCGCAGCAGCTGCTGAATGGCCTGCCAGTTCAGCCTGTACCTCTGGATGATGTTATGTTCCCTGAGGCCATGAAGGGTTGTTCTGGTGCGGAATAGCCTCTCGTGCCTTCTGCACTGCCTTTGGGGTCCCTGCTGGTGTTGTGGTAGCTGCTGTTGTTGTTGCTGGGCTCTGCGTCTGCGTGCACGCTGGATGAGAAGCACCTCCATGTCTCACTTTTGCTTCTCTGCTATTCCTTCTGTGTGTTCTGATTAAATACAGGTGTGTTTGCCCCATGTTAACGCCTGCCCTGACCCAGGCGTTACTTTTTGACACAAAACGGGCTGTGCGTCATTTTCTGACTCCGCTTCTCGGCCGTGCGGGATTTTTGCCCGGAAGCATAAATATGACGCATGGCCATTTACTTCTTTTTTTGGACGGGAATGCCTACCTTGCTAATGATTAGTGCAAGGTGGTTTCCCGCATCCAGAAAATGAAGCACACAGCAAGATTTTGTCATCTGCGGGCTCGGGCGTCAAAGTTTAAATATGGGGCAAGGTTTGCGCCGATTGTGCGTCAAACTTTTTGACGCACATTCGGCGCAGACGGAGTATAAATATGCCCCTAAGCCTCTATAAATAAGGGCCTTAGTCCTACTACAGCACCCAGCTTTTGGAGCTGCCTACTCTAGTGTTCTTGGTAGTGGAACCTTTTCTTCTCTTGCCACACAAGGTCTTCCTTTGATTTATTTATTAATTTAGCATTTTGGTTCCTCTAGGCTAATTTTGTGACTTTTGCACTCTTAGGCCCTCATTCCTACTTTGGCGGGCGGCGGTCGCCGCCCGCCAAGTGGGAACCGCCAGAAGACCGTACCGCGGTCAAAAGACCACGGCGGTCATTCTGACTTTCCCGCTGGGCTGGCGGGCGACCGCCAAAAGGCCGCCTGCCCGCCCAGCGGGAAAGCACCAGCAACGAGGAAGCCAGCTCCGAATGGAGCCGGCGGAGTTGCTGGTGTGCGACGGGTGCAGTTGCACCCGTCGCGATTTTCAGTGTCTGCCAAGCAGACACTGAAAATCAATGTGGGGCCCTGTTAGGGGGCCCCTGCAGTGCCCATGCCAGTGGCATGGGCACTGCAGGGGCCCCCAGGGGCCCCACAACACCCGTACCCGCCAGCCTGGTTCTGGCGGTGAAAACCGCCAGAACCAGGCTGGCGGGAAGGGGGTCGGAATCCCCATGGCGGCGCTGCTTGCAGCGCCGCCGTGGAGGATTCACAGGGGCAGCGGGAAACCGGCGGGAAACCAGCGGGAAACCGGCGGCTTCCCTTTTCTGACCGCGGCTTTACCGCCGCGGTCAGAATAGCCCCAGAAGCACCGCCAGCCTGTTGGCGGTGCTTCCTCCGTCCCCTACCCTGGCGGTCTCAGACCGCCAGGGTAGGAATGACCCCCTTAGGCTATTTCTCTTCATCCAAAATCAGCTCATTTCGTGATGGCCACCACTCTGCTACATCCTGTGTTTTAACTCATTCCAAAATGGAAATCACAAACATTTTCCCCTTTTCATGTTATTTTGGCCAGCTCTCCTTTCAGTTTATATTTCTTGTCCTGGAGGTGTTCTTACAGGGGAGGGGGATAGTGTTGTGCCACTTTCAGATTTTCAAATGACACTCAGACCAGTGCTTGTTTCTAAAAAGCTGGTCTTACTCTTTCTAAAGTGTGATCTTCTTCTCAAAAGATCACATTCTTTTCATTGAGAGCTCTAACTTCTTTTGATTCCCCCTTCCCCTCCCGGGAACCTGTTCCCTTGGCAGCCATTCCAAGGGAGAGGGATACAGAGCCCCTAATTCTATTTGCCCTTCCTGGTACTCACTGTCAAATTTCTGTATTCCAGTACTTGCTGCTGTGGGCTCCCAGTCCTCAGCGTTGAGACAGGCCGCTGGGCAGACGTCTTCCCTCATCTGAAGGTTCAGGGATGTGCCTTCCACAATGGGGAGCAGCATGGTTTGCTGGGGATTCCTTCTGCCGCACACACACACAGCTGAATGTTTGCTGAGTCTATCCTTCTGCAATTTGCATACTTTCAGCGTGTAGATGTGATAGAGACCAACACAGAACTACATCCTGTACAGGGTTTGGCCCTCACAGCTCAGCACTGTTTCAGGGTGTATGCTGTAGTATGTCCAATCTTGACTTGTGTGCTTCTGGGCCTGGTGGGCCACTTCTCATTCATCTCCAGCGGTTGTATTACTGCATGTATCGTGACAAAAGAAACAGAACCAGGTTTCTGTGCTAAATTCTCTGACCCACTGTATTATGTATGTTCCTCTACTGGGGAATCTTATTTCCAAACATGCTGCTCCTGCTGTGTCCTACTCTGGACGGTTCCTGTACATACCTAAACTTTATGTCCTGTCCCTGGACCGGAAACTGGTTTTAAGTGTCCTAGCTGTGTACTTGGGAGGGTCCATCTGCAGGGCCCCAGAGAGCTCCTCGTTACATGACGGACCGCTCTTGTGGAATCCCCTGACAGGATCCAAGCCATATGAACCTGCCTACCTATGAATACCCATAACACTAAGACATAAGAACACTAGGCCATAAGGAGAAGGCCGCAGAGTAGGAGCAGACGTCACAAGTAACTGATTTAGATGCTACCGGACAAGTCTTTGTGTCTAAATGTATGTGTGTGTACACTCATGCATGAATTTTTATTAGTGCGTGAGCATCTGCAGTGTGACACGATGGTGGGGCTATCACAGAATGGTGATTATTCATGGCATGCAAATGGTAAACCCTGGCATGATGGCAGACATAGCATGGAGTTGGCCATCCATGTTATGTTAGGTTGATCATTAGTCATATGGTTGATATCCCAGTTCTTACACCTGTCCACCGTGGCATATTGGGGCAACCTCTGTGTTAATGGCAGTAATCCCAGGCATTCTGGGTCAAATACTTGCTTTATGACGGCTCATCCTGGTAGTATTGGGTCACCCTTGGGAATTTGGCTGCCACCATTAGCATTAAAATGGGCTTCCCTGCCTAAGTGATTGGCAAGCCTTGCATTGTGATGGCCATGCCTGCCTGGTGGTGGTGATCCTGGCCTTGTCATGCTACCATTAGAATACTGGTGATGCTCAATGATATAGATCACATTACACAGGCATTAGAGGATGAAGCTTTGCTTATACGGCTGAACAAGTAGGCTGTGCATGGGAATGCAAGACATTCTTCCATCTCCCCTTGAAGTTTTACTGGTTTCAGGAATTAAATTTAGCTTAATTTTTTATAGGGGGTAAGTATTATTTAAAGTCGAGATTCTAAAGTCTGTGATTTCCCAAAATGTGTTTTTGCAATGTATGTTGATAGAGAGAAGCCGCACCCAGCTTCATGATTGCATAGATAGGTCTGTCAGTCAGTCGAAATCATGATAGTGCACACAAAATGGGGCTGAGAGAAGACACATCAGCTAAACTGCCTGCCCCACACAAGCCTGTGACTGTTATCAGGGTAAAGAGCAAAGACAGATTGCCATCCAGCTCTCCCAACCAGGAGGCATGACTAAGTAGAATTGTAAGGCACACGTCAGGGGACTGGAACAAACCTCGAATGTGAATTTGGAGAAAAAAAACAACCCAATTAAATTAGCTCTGCCTAGATGTTTACATCAAAATTCTCTTGATGATTTTTTGACCTAGAATATAATTACCCATCTTGAGGAAACCAACCCGGTTAAAACTCTTCTAGGTGAAAAAGTACTGTTTGCGTATTTTTTCTATAATTTTGCGTCCTTTTTTCTTTTTCTCAACTCCCTCCTTTTTAAGTCAGAGACTACCAGACATCACAGCTGTCTGGTTTGCTAAAGACATCTTCGGAACTTTCAGGAGGTTGACCTAGGAATGTATTCTGCCTGTTGATTGATTAACAGCAGCTTTGTGGTTTGTAATTCATGTGTTCCAACGGCGGCCACCGCATAACGCCAGGGGAGGGGCAGGGGGGTATAGGGAGGACAGAGATGAGGTAAAAACATTTTTTTTTTTTAAACTTACTTTGCCTCCGTCCCTGCTGCCTCCTGACACCACGTGCTCCTCTTCCTGTGGTCTCCCAGCATTCAAAGCTAACTCCATATTTATACTTTGGCGTTAGACCCGTCTAGCGCCAAAGATCTTGGAGTTTGCGTAATTTTTTAGCGTGGACACCTTCCTTGCGTTAATGATATGCAAGGTAGGCATTCCCTTCTAAAAAATGACTCCGAGGCATGTGCGCCGTATTTATACTCCCGGGCAAAAATGACGCCCGGGAGTGGGCGGGTCAAAAAAAATGACGTCCAGCCGCTTTTGCGTCATTTCTTAACGCCTGGTCAGGGCAGGCGTTAAGGGACCTGTGGGCTCGGAAGGAGCCCAGAGGTGCCCTCCCATGCCCCCATGGACACCCCCTGCCACCCTTGCCCACCCCAGGAGGACACCCAAGGATGGAGGGACCCATCCCAGGGAACTTAAGGTAAGTTCAGGTAAGTATTATTATTTTTTTTTGTGGAATAGGGGGGCCTGATTTGTGCCCCCCTACATGCCACTATGCCCAATGACCATGCTCAGGGGACATAAGTCCCCTGGGCATGGCCATTGGGCAAGGGGGCATGACTCCTGTCTGTGCTAAGACAGGAGTCATTTCAATGGGGGTTGGGAGTCAAAACAAATTGCGCAAATCGGGTTGAAGCCAAAATTTTGCCTCAGCCTGACTTGCCCCATTTTTTTACGCCCAAGCTCCATTTTCCCCTACGCCGGCGCTGCCTGGTGTAAGTCATTTTTTTTTATGCACACCAGTCAGCTCCGCCGGCTAACGTCATTCCATAAATAAGGCGCCCGCATGGCGCTTTGGAATGGCGTTAGCCGTCGTAAAAAATGTTGACGCACAACTGCGTTGGCGCAGTTGTGCGCCAAAAAGTATAAATACGGCACTAAATGTATTGGGTAACGTCACATATGGTGTTTAATTAACCAATTACGAAATAGGGGGATGGACTGAAAAACTCTAATAAAAAGTCATGACAAGGACTAAAAGATTCAGATGCAAGGGGTGAATACTGATGATGTCCGCAGATGTGGTTTGAGTTTCTGTCATTGGGCTCCTGCTCTTGAGAGCCTGATGTGCTGCTGATCAATTGATGACCTGAAGACGAAGACTGACTTTGTTGCTGATCCATTTCGTGGATAGGTAGCTATGAGAATGTGACTGAGTAACTTTTGTGTCTTTTCTTCTAGGTACCAAGGCCCATATTTATACTTTTTGACGCACAACAGCGCCAACGCAGTTGTGCGTCAAAAATTTTAAGGAGTTAGTGTTGCGTCGGATTTGCGTGAAAAAAAAGACGCAAATCCGGCGCAAACAGAGTATAAATATGCCCCTTAATTCTACAAATCTATGAGTTCTAGTATTCCGTTGTTCCCAGTTCATTGATTGGTTCACTGTACGATGTCCTCATCATTCAGCTCTTCAGGTATCGAAATGTTGCATCTTCCTCTTCAGTCAGTGTCTCTATTGTTTGAGTCCTGGGAAAGTACATTGAGTCTGCCTTACACCAAATTGTAACATTTTTAGAACCATCATCTCCTGTCCGTCGGTACATTGCAGAAAATTCTAGCTAAGCATACAGTTCATGGTCAGTTCAATGCACCATCAACTTCTACATTGTGCGTTTATTAATTCAGCTCTGCATAAGGCCTGGAAAGACTAGGCCACAACTTCGGCTAAGTTAACTTCTACAATATAATGCAAAACATAGGTTATATACCTCATTATGGCATATTACTACATTATTATTACATATTTTCATTATTTCACGCATTTTTTATCATTTCAGTATAAATTCATATAAGTGGCGGCCATTCTTCGCGGGCACATTTTTAAACGTGCACATTATTTTCTCTACAATGAATTCCTCTATGAACATTGGTAAATCAAAACACACAAACATTCTTAATAATTTCTAATTAGCATATCTGCTTCAACACAGTCTAATGTCAGAAATGTATTCCTGATAAAGGTTTTATGTTAATTGTATGTGTTTTAATAATCTCTCCTTCTTACAATTTTGCCCCTGATTCAGGCCAACTTAACATTCATATTGCACTATGACTGTTTCAACGTTCTTAGGCCCTGATTTATACTTTTTTTGCGCCACATTACTGTCATTTTCTGATGCAAAAGCTGCGCATACTTACAAAATACAATTGTATTTTGTAAGTTAGCGCTGCTTTTGCGTCAATAAATGGTGGTAATGTGACCCAAGAAAAGCATAAATCAGGGCCTTGGTATGTTAGGGTGACCCTTCTAGTTTATTTCTCCTCTGTGGCTGTCTTGTGTCTTTCTTGGGGTAATTGTGTTAGCCAGCTAGCAACTCTGATGGTGGGGTGGTGAAAGTGGTATGCTTTTGGAATTAACATGGCAGATTTAAATTAGAATGCTGAATGGCAACATTTTCATTTTTTTGCTGCAGATAGAGGCAGTGCTTTAGTTATATTCAGGGCCACTGGAATTATATGGCAGTAAAAGATGAAATTATGAGGCAGGGTTGACCAATTCATGTGGCAAGAAAAGTCCAGTTATGAATTTACAATGCAGATAGCTCTAACTCAAGCAAATGCAAGACCTATTGCATTGCAAATGCTCTTTTCATAAATATGGCTCTTTACTGCTTCCACTTGTGCAATGCACAGCATCGCCTTTGGTTGCTGCAACAAGATATTCTGAAAATCAATAAATCTACATTGCCAGCTCCATGCTGCTTCACCCCAGCTCAAAACGCTCCCCAGCAAGTGCTTGGCATCCTGTTCTATACCTTATGCCCTTCCTCCTTGCCAAAGGTCGATCTTTCCCACACACCCTTGAGATTATTGGTACACAGAGGGGGAGGAATTAAATGGGTAGAGAGACCAAACTTCCCTTGTATGTCTGCTATGAAATCAATGGCAGTGATGAATGCATGGGTGCCCATCATAGATCCAGAGCCCTGCCAGAGTTTTAGAATTACCACAGAGGGCCAGATTTAAGAAGCCCTTAGCGCCACCTTGCACCACATTAATGTCATTTTGTTTTATGCTAATGTGGCGTTAGGTTGGCAAAAACGCTGTGCCATATTTACAAATGGCACAATGCACAAATTGGCCACTTTGTAAACCCTTGTGCCACATTATGCCTGCACCAGGCATAATGTATGCAAGGGGCATGTTCCGGCGTTAGGAAGCCCAGAAAAATGGCACAGTGGAAACTATGAGATTCCACTGCATCATTTCTAGCATTATTTTTAATGCCTGCCTAAGGCAGGTGTTAAAATCAGGCTCCCATTGTTTTCAATAGGCCTCCTGCCACTTTGCAGGATTAGCGTCATCATTTTTGCGCTAATCCTGCACGGAGTCAAACTAGTGTCAAAATTGATGATGCTAGTTCCCTAATGTGCACCATGGTGCACCATTTCATAAATACGGCGCACACATGGTGGCATTAGGGGGCGCAATGGGGTGCAAGAAAAATGTCGAACCATGACATGATGCACCACTTTTCATAAATGTGCCCCAGATTTTTTTAATGATTTTCATCTACCATCATTCTATGTAAACTTATCTTGCACCGTTGATCCAGTTTGTTTTCATTTGACAACCAGGAATTAGAGTGTAGTAGATAATAAACTGCCCCACACAACTTCTCCTGGTAATGCTGTTCCTCAGAACCATTTAACGTAGAAAGAGGCAGGGGCGGCTCCTCCATTAGGGTGGAGAAGCGTTGCTCCCCGCCAGCAATGACAACTGCAAAACCTTTAAAAGAAAACAATAATAAACATAGTTTATTATCATTTTCTTTTAGAGGGTCAGGGCCACGGGGTGACGAGCAGAGAGGGGGAGTTCTGCGCACTCCCCCTCACAGCGCATGTGTGTTTAGCCGGCCGTCTCGGGTCAGCCAAACACACATGCACAGAAGGCTCTCTCCGGCCCAGCAACACAGTTTCGGGGCTGGAGAGAGCCTTCACGGGCTCCCAGCCAATCCTGACTCTGCTCTGAGCATCATCAGGATTGGCAGCAGGGCAGGCTGGGTGCCTGTGCCTGCGGCAACGGAGACAGAGGAGTTGAGCGGCACGCAAGGTTAAGATGAGGTTTTTTTTTAATGATTTTTAATTTTATGTATTAAACATACGGCGCAGCATGGCGCAGGTTAGGGACAATAGCCTCATACGTTTTGACGCTATTGTTGTACTTTGCAGGATTAGTGCCAAAAATATTAGTGCTTATCCTGCAAAGTACATGGAGGCCCATTATTAGTAATGGTGTGCCTTCTTTTAACGTCTGCTCAGTGCAGGCGTTAAAAAAAATCCGCTTGAAAGGTTGCAGTGGAATCTCATAGATTCCACTATGCCATTTTTGCAGTCGCCTTAACGGGGGAAAGCCCCCCTTGCATACATTATGCCTGGCACAGGTATAATGAGGAGGAAGGGTTAACAAAGTGGCACAATGCATGCATTGCGCCAATTTGTAAATCTGGCTTGGTGAATTTGGCCTTGTTGAACCACATTAGCGTCATAAAAAAGATGTTAATGTGGCACAAGTAGGCGCTAGGCCCGGTTAAATTTGGCCCTAAGTTCAAAGGAGTTCTTTGGGGTACATGGCTTTCATTGGTTCAGTAAAGGTTTTCACCCACTTTTACAGTGTCCTCTCTGAAAGGACTGAATGAATATGGAAACAAAGCTCCCCTCATACACATTGAAGATTGTTCCTAAACGATTAGAGCAACATTTTAAAATAAGACCCAGATTTACAAGAAAATGATGGAGCGCGACTCTGCGTCAAATTTTGCAGCGCCTTGCTCCATTTTCAAAATGCAGTGATGCACCGTATTTAATAGAATACTACGCACCCCTGAGTTGCTCCCTGCGCCGGTGGAAAGTTTGCTGCTGAGTGCCAACGCAGCCACCCTTGCGCCGTGGTGCGAGGATGGCTGTGCTGTGGGAGAGATTGTTTTTGTGCAGGAAGGGACTCCTTCCTGCACAAAAACAATCTTCAATGGCCTTTTGCTCTTTCTCTGTGAGATGCAAAATGCAGCACACCTAGAAGGAGCAAAAAACGAGGAGTAAATAAAGCATTTCTCCTCGTTGCACTATGCTAATGCCACCACTGTGGTGGCATTATATTTTGGTGCTACCTCAGGTTTAGGAAAACTCGTAAATCTTGGGCAGCGTCAAAATGCAATGGGTGTTGTTATGGCACGCCCACTGCAGCATCCATTACATGCCCCTTCCATGTAAAGTGCTGCGTGTGAAGGGACTGTATTTACATGATGGCGTTAAGCCACAAAAAGTGGCTTGTAATTACAGCGCAGTGCATAGCGCCAACGGAGCGTCACTAAAAGTGAGACTGCGGTGGCAATAGGGCCTTGTAAAACTGCCCCTAAATCCCTGCTCACAACTCTAAGCTTGATCCTCAAATGGATTACAGACAGACTAAACTTTCTTTTGACTCTCCATAAAAAACGTTCCCTTGAGAGGGAGGGGCCAAGAATCATAAAGGCGTAGACACTAAGAGGCATATTTACAAGCCCCTTGCGCCTTCGGTGCGTCACTTTTTGTGGGCTTTGTGGGGCTGGGCAGCTCACCAAGTCACCTTGCTGCGCTGCCCTGCATCACTGGGAATACAGTGCATTCTTCTCTTTTCCCCCTGCTGTGGTGCCCTTTCGGCAGCCTAGCGCCAACACAGGCATCCTTGCACAATGGTGCAAGGCTGCCTGCTTTGCATCCAGGATTGTTTTTGTGCAGGAAGGCTCACTTTCTTACACAAAACAATTCTGAGAGTCTTTTTCCTCTTTCTATGTGTGTTGCAGAATGCAGCACACATAGAAAGAGGAAAAAATGTGGAAAGGCATAATGTGCAGAATATAAACATATTTAATCTTGTTACGCCTCTCCTGGAGAGGCATATCTTTTTGGCACATTCAGAAGTTTACAAGTTCTGGTAAATCTGGAAATGCATCAAAATCCATGGATATTGCATGGCAACACCCATGCAACACCTATGGAAACAACTCCCTGGTGCAGAGTAATGTAATGCAGCGATTTGCACTGTATACATCACTCGAGATTTATGAAGCCACGCATGGCATAGCAAGGTGACCTTGTAATGCTTCATAAATCTCATTTAAGGCTTGTGTCACTCTTTCACTGCCTTGGGAGGTGCAAGAGTGGCACAAACCAGGATTTAGAGTTTGGTGAAAGGGTTATTCTGTCACAAACATGACAGATATCGTGTCCATCTTATTACAGATTTCTAATATGTCCTGTGGCACTCGTAATAAGGCAGACAGGAAAGCCGTTTTTTTCGTGATGGAGTAACCCATCTGCCACACTCTAAATCAGGCCTTTAATCACTATGTGGTTGGACAAAGAAGATGCACACATACGCTAGTGGTGTGCAAAATATTAGCTGTGCCTGCAAAATGTGTACAGTGTACTAGTTTTGCTGTTCAAGAGGACTGCAAAGTTGGTTAGCTTCTCAAAACTTTAGAAGTCTGAGGTTTCGGCAAAAAACATTTTGTGGAAAATTTTAATGGACGTTTTTGTTCTTTTTGTTTTTGCTGGGATTTTTACCTGAAAAACCTTCTTTTGCAGGTTTACCCCATAAATGATACTTTGCAACTCTTGTGATTTCAAAATGAGATCTTTAAATGTTGCACTCTGTCCACCCATAAAGCAGACCCTATGAACAAGACACAACTATTTTTTTTGCATGAAATCAACTGTCAATATAGCCTGGAAAGTTACCATACCAGAGTGAAAACAGATTTGAACAGACAGGAATATTCCATGTTAATAAGTAAAAACAAGTGTAATAGGTTTGAATCAAATTATTTGGATGTAATGCGTTATAAAGTAAGCTTGAAATTGAAATGGTAATTATTTTGACTTAATTAGTTATAAATTGAATTTTGACTGATGCTTAGACCACCCAAACCTAAGTATCATTTAGAGTAACTAGGAGTCGCTGCTACCCCTAGCTTTAGTAGCACTGGTGCTGCCCATACTGTTGTCTGGGTTCATAAGAAAAGCTGAGGACTGTAAGAGATTTGTTTTTTTCCTAGTTTCCAGGGGTCGCCTTTTCCCTGTTTCCTCATTAGTAACCATGGCGAGTTTTAAGGAGGGAAAGGGTGGAATGTGTCATACCCGTGATGTACCCTTGGCTCAAAGGTATGTGTTGTCTGTTAGGTTAACCTTGACATTTTGGTAATATTTTGTCATTGCCCTTACCATAAACTCCTTGATAGCATACTCTTTTCTAATATGTGACTTGGGGCCTGATAATATGAACTATCTTTCAGTTGCAAATAGTGCAATTCGCAAAATAGGAGCGTTTGCAAATGAAAAAAGGTCTTTAGTATGTATTAATCCCATTTTAGAAGTCAGTAAACTTTTATTGACTCCTAAAATGGGATTGCAAACGAATGGCAACTTACATTTTGGAGGGTGCATTGCATCAATGTTTTGAAAACGGAACCCTGAGTTGGGTGGTTATCCATTTGCAAAAGGCAGGGGTTCCAACTTGGGGAGCCTTCCTTTTTATGAATGTAAAAAAAGTTTGTTGGGGAGTCACCAGTGGTCCAGGAAACCATCTGCAAATCCGAAACAAACTTTAAAGAAAAAGTACAAATTTTTCTAAATGTATCCTCATTTTCTTTAAAGAAAAGAGACTACATTATAGAAAGTTTACTCATATAATGTATTTGAAGACAATCACAGTTGTAAGGGTCTGCTGACCCTAGTCATTAGGCAGGCCAAGTCTGCAACTGCCTATAATGCCCTATTTTGACAACTGACCTATATGTACCAAGGTCGGTCATAAAGTCAGATTCCATTCTCAAAAAGTTGGTGCACAAGGTGCGACCACTTTTTGCAAATCAAATCATTGTACATCAAGCCCTTGGTTTTTAAATCAAAAGGCATTACTTTTTATAAATATTTTTCCCTGCACTTCATACTATGCAATCTTTTTCTTTTATAAAATGGTATTCGAACTAAATAATTGTAAATCATGGCATGTCTTACTTTTTGATCCATACTTAGTACAAATAAAATATTGGAGTTTTTTCATGTTCCTGAATGTTATCACTGCATAACAATCTTGGTACGCAGGGGCTTTGCCACTGGAAATACTCCATGCTTCATTACCAGTCTGGCGGTCCTAGCGGTCCGGCCTCCCCATTATGACTGTGGCGAACGCGCCACTGTCGGACTGCCGGCACTGCCACTTTTTCCCCAGCCAATGGCCTGGCGGTGCTGGCAGTCTTAATCAGCCAGGGCAGCGCTGCCCTGGGGATTATGAGTCCCCTCTCTGCTGGCTTTTACATGGCGGTTGCACTACCATGTAAAAGGTGGTGCAGAAGGGCTGTCCAGGGGGGCCCTGCTGCACTTTTCACTGTCTGCTATGGCGACAGTGAAAAGCGTGAAGGGTGCTGTTGCACTCAACGCACTCAACGCACCACAACATTGCAGCCGGCGTCAATATTGTGGGCTGTATCTCACTGGGCCAGTGGGCGGTAACTCGTAATATGGCCTGCGGGAAGGCTGCCGCATAGGTGGTAACCCGACGCAGGAGTTTGACGGGAGGGCTGTTCTGTCCGCCAGACTCATAATCAGGGCCTCAGTCACTTGTCTGTCATAAGTCTTTTAGCCTTACTAGTGATACGATTATAAATTATACAGATCAGAGGACCTGAAAAGAAAATATGCAATGCAAATTCTAAGCATTGTTTTTCATGTGATTCATGCAATTTTAGCTTATTTACCCTCATGCTTATGCTTTCATTACATGTTTGCATGTGGAAACCTGGTTCAAGAAGAAAATGTCACATAGACAACCATTCACTACATTAAGAAGGTGTCTCATATGGCTTTTGTATCAAAGATGTACTTTAGCTACAAACGTCCACTGCTCAATCATTAAGCGAGTGTCCACCATACTTTTTGCAAACATACTGGTATTATAAAGAAGAAGGAAGAATGTGCAATTTTTACCCACTCCTAATAATGAGTCTGTTGTTTCTCCTATGGCGCTAAAGAGGCCTATTCCCAGTGGCAGCTGCTAAGCAACAGGAGTGGCGGGGGGTTTAAAAAAAATTCAATTAAAGAAATTACCTTTTCCGTCAGGAGAGATGGTTCCCTCTCTCCTTTGTTCTCTTCTCTTCCCCGACTCCCGGGACCACTGAAGCACACAGGCTCCCAGACTCCCCCAAGACAATCATGACACCTCTTTCACCAGCATGACAGCATCGTTATGATTGGTCTGAGCGGCCTGGTTCGGCGCTCAGACACGGAGTGGGAGCCTGTGCACATTCTCCTCCCGGCTGTGCAAAACAGGCAGGTGGAGAAATGCTAAGTGTGCATGACTGTTTTGCGCCGGCCAAATGGTCATGCGCACTTATGATGCACATACCACTCCTCCCTGTGAGGTAGCCCAGCCCGCCCCACTCTAACATTGAGTTATTATAATTTAATTTTTCCTTTGCGTTGCGCAAAGCAGTGGGCCGACGCTCCTCCGCCTTAGCGGAGAGCCGCCACTGCCTCCAGCTCACACACAGAAAGAGTAAAGATTGCCATACTTGGTTGCCCCCTGGGGCCAAGCCTCACATTCTCTCTCAGGCTCCATTTCCTGCACACTAAACGCCTGGTTAGGCGTGCTCCAGTCAATAACTGTTCACTAACCATGAAGCCAGGAACACTCTGCAATAACCCAACTTGATTCAGCTGTGCGTGACACCAGGATGCACTGTAAAAGCCTGGGATAGACCTGAGCACGAAGGACATGAATGAGAGGTTTCATGCTCTGTCCCCAGCATAACGAGGTGCACTATCCTGCTCACAATACACCCCCGTGCAACAGCCTTATCAACTAGTGGTTTTATTTTGAGGTTGAGGAATGTAACTGCAAAAAAGGCACATACACAAACCGTAACCCATGCTACACTATATAGTCACTAATTATATGCCATCTAAATGAAACATAGATCCATGTGTGCTAAATAATAGGTGCTTCTCTTTCTTTTGCATATGTGGGTGTAAAATCGCTTCGTGCCCTAGAAATACACAGTGCATCCTAATTATCAATAGCGATTTAAAATTGATAGCGATATCAGTCCATAATCTATCAATTATTTTGATTGTTATCATTTGTTACTAAATAATAATTGTGCCGGAATCTCTAGTGTACGCTCCATGTCAAATTACCAACGGGGGCGCACAGGTGACTTTATACCAGGGCATAAGTCGATGGTGCTCGCTGGCAGACTGCGTCTACTCACTCTTTTCACAGGGTGGACGTTATATAAAATATGCGTAACTTTTCAATATCCATGCACTGTTAGAAATTTCAGATGTGTTGGTCTGTCCCAGAATTTACTCAAATAACAATTTAAATACCACTGTTTGGTTTTATTTTTAGTCATCTCAACGCCAGTGTTTTACATCACATGTACACATTACACATTGACAATAAATGATGTGTGCTTAAACTAATGTCCAGGATGTGGTACGTAAGACTGTGATGGTTACAAGGTGTAGGAGTCACATGCCCTTCATAGCTCACTGTTCTACATTAGAAAGATTGCAATTTATATGGACTGAAAGTAACAAAAGGATTTCTGTGTTAAAAGCAGAAACCCACTTAACCATCTACATAAAAAAAAAATCTGTGATCACATGTTACATGATGTGCTTTGCAGGAGACATATTAACACTCTATACTACTTTTATCTAACACTGGGAATAGACAAAACACATAACTCTCTGGCCAATACCTTGGCCTTCAGAGTTATCTTACCATTATTAGTGTTTCCTAAGAGTTTTTGGGCACACAAAGTTCTCTCCTATAGGTGCCTTAACCCCATAAGATAATTTAAAATGTAGACTTTCCAGACTTTGCAATCAATTAAGCAACTAAGCAGAGCAGATATGCTGCCATGTTTCACCTTGTTACCAACTTCCTTGTGGCAGAGGTTTAAAAAATAAATGTATAAGTTGAGGCCCAAATTTTGCTTCAAGGCTGCATCGCTTTTTTTGGCACAACCTTGACGCAAAATCAGTTTTTTTAAACATTACCCTCAAATGTACTCACGATAGACCTGCTAAACATACGTGTGAGATCAAAGATATGATGTTACTTCTTGTGTTGTCACTTCCAGTTAGGCCATGGGTTGTGATGCCACTTCCTGTGATACCACGTCCCATGTCACGTGCACTGATGTTATGGACCATGATGTCGCTTGCATACTGCCTAACTTGGTTAGTTACTGGATTCTCTTTTTATAAGACTTATGTCATGCTTTATACTATGATATATATTGTGTTTGAGTGCAAACAGAAACACCCAAGGAACAGGGTAATAAGAATTCATTTATGTGATTGGAAATTTATTATAATTTTTTTGCAATGTAGTGAAAAGTCTTGTGCAAAGTAAAGATAAACTATGCTCAGGCCTAAAAATACCATGACCATTTTTTATACAGTGGTTTATACCCCATTTCAGTCACTTCTAAGCGAAATAAAAGTGAACTTCCAGAGGAAAAATATATGTTGATTTTTGACTGGGCACAGAAAAGCTCTTCAAGAAAGAAAATTTCAGAGAAATTTCCAGTGCGGCAGGGTTCTACTTGAATCAATTTTTTCCTACAATTGCATTGAAAGGTATCATGCAAAGCAAAGATAAACTATGCACAGGCATAGGCTAAGTGCGAAAAAGTGCGCAGCTTCTGTAATAAACAAAAATGTTCAGACAGTACTTGTTTTGAGTTTTTTTATTGCTGAAAGTAGGGTCCTTTGCCTCTAGTTTCATCAGGTTTGTGCTTTGGGTGAAGTGCAGTAGAAGCAGTCAGTGATAGAAGGCTTCAGCTAGGTGGTCCGGTTTTGTGTGTGACCTTGTAGGTGATGCATGAAGCATGCTGGAAGAGTAGGCCAATGAAGGAGTCGGTGGATGGCACTGGTGTCTCTGAACGTTTGTTAATTTGAAAAGAGATGTACAGCTGTGTGGAGGACAGTCCTCGGAGATATGAGGGTGGATTCTGGGATGCTAGCATGGTGAGAATTTCTTGAGTCAGGGTCCCAGCGGGGCCATTTTGTGTAGAAAGTGGTACTTCAACAGAATGGAGCTATACATTACCCCTGTCTTAGGTGAACCCATGCTACCCAGGTTTTCACTTTTCTAAATCTACTGTAGATGGGAACTGGAACGACTCTCAGTTGCTGGTCCATACCACTGTAACCTCTGGATTTATTGTCAAGTTGAACTTGCATTGCTGATTTAAAATACGAACATGGATATAATTGATGTTGTATGATGTGGCTGTTCATTTCAGATGGTAGGAGGGCAAGCAAGCCCACACGGTGACAAATGACAAACTCCATGTCACCCCTTTATGCACCTTGCTACTGGGATACGCTTTTAGAGCCAACAGTTTCCTTTACATTTGCCGGTGAGAAGGACATTTACGGGATCGACATTAAGGGTATTAAGGATGTAACAGGATTCAACTGGCCCTGGTAGGGAAAGCTTCCAGGTCACAAACTTGTTGCCTATGTTCTAGACTATTGTAATGCACACCTTCAAGGCCCGATTCGGAAAGTGCTGGAAGAGGCCACCCCTTTATAAACAGACTCAACAGGATCTACTGCTAATAAAGATTCCAAGAGCTGCAACTTCTTTTTTTAAGAACGTTTTTGTGATATAATTGATATTTCTGGTATCATTCATGCACCATTTGACCCTTCATATAAAGTCCTTCAAGAACAGAAAGGTCCTTAACCGAACTGAGCGGCATATTCATACTATGTTTACACCGAATTAGCGTCATTTTTTTTCACTCTAATTCGGTGCAAAACTAACTCCATATTTATACTCTGGTGCTAGTCCAGTCTAGCGCCAAATTCATGAAGTTAAAGTAATTTTTTTAAAGTGAACACATACCTTGCCTTAATGAGATTCAAGGTAGGCGTTCCCGTGCAAAAAATGACTCTATGGCCTTAACGCCATATTTATACTCCTGTACAAAAATGGTGCACGGCAGGGAGGAGGGGTCAAAAAATGGTGCAAAGCTTGCTTTGCCCCTTTTTTAACACCTGGGTCAGGGCAGGCGTTAGGGGACCTGTGGGCCTCTTTCAATGGTGGAACACCATGGAATAAGCCCACAGGTGCCCGCCCCAGGGATACCCCACCCACACCAGAGGGACAGGGGAGGATGGGGGAACCCATCCCAGGTAATACAGGTAAGTTCAGGTAAGTATTTTATTTTTTAAAGTGCCATTGGGGGCCCTGAAATAGGCCCCCCTAAATGGCACTGGGTGCATTGGTCATGCCCAGGGGACCCTGGTCCCCTGTACTGGTCATTGGGGAGGTGGGCATGACTCCTGTCTTTTTTAAGACAGGAGTCATGTGGTATAGATGGTTTTGCATCAGAAAATGACTCTAGGGAGGTTAGAGTAATTTTTCTTTACTCTAACCTGCCTAGTGTCATTTTTTGGTGCAAAACCCCCTTCTTCCATACGGCCAGCCCAACCCAACTAAAGTCATTTTTTTTGCCGCTAGCCTACCGTTTGCACCGGCTTGCACCATTCCATAAATATGGTGCCCGGCTGGTGCACAGTAATGGTGCAAGCCGGTGCTAAACTTTTTGGTGCAAAACTGAGTTGGTGCAGTTTTGCACCAAAAAGTATAAATCAGGGCCTGAATGTTTAACAATTGTTTTAAAGGGTTCAGTCACATAATCTAACCAGGTCGCTCTCGACTGGATTGGAGGAGTGGAACAGGTGCGGGGTATCCTATTTATTGAAATTAAATTGAGAAGGACAAATCTATGCAGTGTATTGGGTGTGAATGCCCTCAGGATAAAGCAACTGATGTAAGATGCTCAAAGTCCCTCCCCTTCTAAGCAAATCCTAATCAGTTGCAGAGAATGTAAACATAGAATACATTTCTTACACAGGATCACACAGCATATCAGTGGAAAACAAACACTTTAATACCAGACTGAAAGCACAGTTCCAACAACAAACACACAAAAGGTAATGGGAAGAATGCTTGCAAATAGTCTAACCAATGGCAATTGAATGGGGTGGCAATCGAACCCATCGCTTTTTTGCCCAGCATGCCACCTCATCTCTCAGCACAGGTCCTTCTCCAACAGCCTGGGATTCCAAGTCAAGCCCTCTTCGAATCAGAATACAAGCACTCCAAGACAGGTTTCTCCCTATCTGGGTGATGTGCCCACTGTGCGAGCAGAACCACACTGCACCCATCTGAAGACGCCCAAATAGGCCAGTCTCGGGCTGTTCCAGTTATAATGACTTAGTCATCAGCCGTTTATGTCCTCTTTGATCCCTTATCGTTATAAATAATCTTTAACACATTTGTTTGAAAAGCTATGGTCACGCGTCAACCGCAGCTGACTGGTGAAACCACGGGCCTTGGATCGTAGCGTCACGTGGAGCACTGACAACACTGCGGTTCATGTGCCAGATGTGCGGCTTACCGCTTCCAAGTCTAAAACCCTAATAAGGCAGCGATGGAAAACACCTCCACACAGGCCACAAATACACCCTGAGGACCTCTAGAGCAAAAGCAGCGTCTCCAGCAAGCAGCACAGCTGTTTCCCCAGTTTGGCTTTTCTCATTTTGGTATTGCAATGAAATGCAGAGTTTACGTTTAATTATGTGCACACCATGTAATATGAACTCCTTGCCATGTGACCGTGTGATGGGAGCATGATTCATGGCAGAGTTTGCCCCACCTTCACCCATGCCAACCTCTTTGCAAATAGTACTCTTCGGAAATAAAACGTGTCACAGGGCACTGCGTGTTCAGCCCCAGCATTGGCTATTCATGCCAATGTGCTTAGGCGTAGAAATCATTGGGAGCAGGCGGGATTTATCCCTTCAGATTTTAGAATGGAGGGCTCGCAGGGAGCCACATCCCGCCAGATTTTCAAGTGGCACTTGAAGAATAAGCTGTTGTAGACAGAACGTTTCTCTTTGAAGGCATGCTGAGCATCGCTGAGCATCCCTTGCACCTTGAATTGCTGTAACCTGAGGTGCAAACTCGCTAGGGGCTGCAAGGCATCTCTGTTTTGAAAATGATATCATTGTGGTCCTTGAGGTGTTGGACCTTAAAATCTCGTGACTAAGTATAGGTATATATATGTGTGTGTGTTTGCAGAGCGTCAGTTTGACTTAAGGTGCGATACGATTTTATATTGGACTCCCGATACAAGAAATAAATGAATACCAGTAAATAAATAACTGAACACAAAGCTCTGACCTTTGGTGCTAAATGGAAGAGAGAAAAATGTAACCATACAGTCTCTGATTTGCACAATGTGCATCGAGGAATCTTTTAGGCTGACCAAATTGTGTTATCGCAGCCCACTGTATTACTTCACTACTTATCGTTTTCAAGCAGTTTAAGAGCACATTGAAGTAATTCAGTATATCATTTGCGCTATACAAAAACTTCACATATATAGATAATGTAAGATAATCTTGCTTCACATTTAACAACAATATATGACATATATAGAGAGCATGACATAATGACATATTCTGGGAGTGTCATGGCAACATAGTCAAGGTATGAGGATATTTTTTATTACTTTAAGTTAATGTCACTCAATTCAGTGATCCAATCATATGCACTTGAGACACAGAGACATGTTAACAAGCATTTTCACTGCAATACGTCTCACATTAGCAAGAGTTAGAGCTGTTGGCGTTGTAAATGATAATGACAACCTTGCATTTGGGACCTTATAAATATTTAGCCATGCAACACATTAAGCCTTTATCAGAAATAATCTGCATTTGTGCATTCCTTCATACAATTGGCATTAGACTGTAATGGTCTGAATAGCCCCTACAGAGCACCACAGTAAAAATAGAATTTGGAGGAAACATGGCCTAGCAGGCCTTTTAAATATCATTTAACTGTGGAGCCAGTGGCACAAGGGTGCCGTGCCACACATCATTACTAGGCGTCCCTGTAGAGTCAATAGGAGAAGGTGCAGTCCCACTGATCATGGCTAGATGTCCCTGAAGAATCAAAAATGAAAGGTGCAGTACTATTGGTGGTGGCTAGATGTCCCTGTTGAGCCAACTGAATTAGTTATGCCTTGGGATCAATTATCTTTTTGAGTAAAGCATAGTGCATTACACACTTGCAGGCCAAAGAGGAGTATCAAAATACTAACATCAACAAAGCTCTTATAACACAAACTTCTCTTAGCTACAGAAACAAATGTTTCAGCTACGAGAAAATGTAAGGATACAGTGAGTGGTAGAAGAGGTTATGCTATTTGGGCCCCTTCTCACATAGGCCATATTTATACTGTTTTAGCGGCGCATTTGTACCACTTTTTGATGCAAAAACGGTTCAAACTTACAAAATACAATTGAATTTTGTAAGTTTGTGCCGCTTTCGCATCATAAAATGACACAAATACGACACTAAAAAAGTATGCGGGTGGTTCCATTGTCCTAGGACCACCACAGGCTGAGTTATGGGCACAAATGTGTTGTAAACCGAATGCCTGCAGAACATTATGGGCTAAGTTTCTATGAAAACATTAAACCTTTATCAAAAATAAATTGCGTTCATTCTTTAGCCAAAGAGTTCATTAGCAGAAGGGGGCTAAATATTCCTGTCAAGCAAATTAAGTCAACACTACTTTAGGACAATTACTCTTTTAATACTGAGACCACCTATCACATCTGCAATCCATGCAAAATTGTCCTAGTACTAACAAGAACATTCTAACACAAACTCCTCTAAACTATTCTATATTTTAAATTAAAAAAAATAAAAAATCAGCTACAAGATAGCTTGTATATGCAGTAAGTGGTGGAAGAGGTTATGATATTTGAGCCCCCTCTCTCCTAGTGTGACCCACAAGATTGGTTGAACAGAAAGAGAACATCAGTATAAATGTTTTGGGGTGGTCCCATTGCCCTAGGACCACCACAGTCTGAGTTATGGGTACAAGTATGTTGTAAAACAAATGCCTGCATAGCATTATGGGTTGAGGTTTCCCAAATGCAGTGAATATTGTAGTATCGGCCCTCCTGCTGTGCCGGGAGAGCCTGAGGATTAATTCCTAGGTCGATTTCATGTTTTAAATTGCGACAAAAAAGTACAAAACAAGTACTTGTTATTGCTGACTATGTAAGGCAGTGATAGGCAAACACTGAAAACAAACTGCGCTTGTGAACATGAGTGCTGATAAACACAAGAGAAAGGAAACAAAGAAAAATAGTCTGTCCAAACAACAGAAAAACATGTGAGGAGTAAGTAAACTGTACTTGGCCGGTGCTCCTCTGCCAAGTACAGGAAGTGACGTATCGGCTGGCAAACCACTTAGAAGGCAGCAAAACAAGAGCAGCACTGCCTTCAACCTATTTGAAGTGGCAGGCAGTGGCAGGTGGGACAAAAATGCCTATACCCCTAACAACAGGTCTTCCAGACAGCGCATGTGCGCTGTCCAGGCTCGACCTAAAAATATAAAAAATATGTATTTTTTCATTTTAAAGTCTTTATCATATTTATCATAACATTCATTGCCTGATTAGCACGTTTTGATGGCTCTGCCCATGCTTTGGCTCTTAGGGCCATGCCAGACTCTTGGTTCAGCTATTCACAAGGCTCTCCATGCTCGGTTTCCCCTTCCACCCCATAAATGTAGTCTCCTGCATTCTTGTCAGTGTGCTTGCATTTGATGTCCTTGTTCGGAATTGTAAGCGAATGCCCATTTTTGAGTGGTCATCATTTTTTGCTGAATTGTATTGCTAGTTTTTACACTCTGCACACAGAGGTACTGCTGGACATTGCCAAGTGTATGGGCTCTGACCCCTAAAACATACATAAATTGGATAACCCCATATTGGGTTATTTAACTTTCTTAATAGGCCATAGTACCTGGTGCAAAAAAACAACTATGGCATAGAAAGTTAAAATGTCAACCTTGGACTGCAGCGTTTATTGTGCCATCCACTAGTGTGGGAAAGAGAAACATGCTTCAGACTACTGCTGTAGCCAGACTGCTGTAGTGGAAAGCCTGCAGTGTGACCTGTTAAAATAACTCTTTTTAACAGGTAAAACCCTCCCTTTTAAATATTAGCAAGCCTTGAGCCAACAAGGTAGGGTGAATAGTACTTAAAAGTGGCATATGTAGAACAACAATGTTACCATGACAAGGCCCTGAAAGCTATTTTCATGATGGCAGGCCTAACTATCCTATACCTAAAACAAGAGTACATAATTAAGTACTAAGGCCAGTATCTCAGGAATGGGACAAGTAAGAAGAATAACTAAACCACTATTTTCAATAGCTATTAAAAATCAAGTTTGATGGCATAGTTATATTTTCAATAAAGATTACAAAAGTAACTTTAAGAAGGTTAGCCTTACCTGCCTGAACTGTCAGAAGGCTAATTAATAAAAGCTTCTGACAGCTCCTAGCTTGTGTTCAAGCCTGTGAATAGGTGTGAAGTATCTCCCAGGAGCAAATAATAGGCTGATCTGAATGGACAGTGAAAACGTTTCTGAACTCTATGGAATATGCAGGGTGGGGGCTGTGAGGATCCAATCACATGTGGCTCAACAGATGTGTCAAGTAGGATTTGACACTGTGACACTTGGAGAGGCCTTAAAGGGAGAGCAGGATGGCAAAACAATGATTGTGCATCCTCTGTTTTGTTCCTGAAGGGCCCTGCTATTGTCCTACCAGACCTCTGTCTCTGGGTTTATTGTAGGTACAGTGACTGCTTCAAACTGAATTTTAGTGTTAGATGTGGGAGGGTACTGACAAATTCCCTATGACAATCCCTCATACACCATAGCCCTCAGAGCTCAAGCTTACTACAGCTGAGGATTTTCATCATCTTGAAATTGCCCTGAAGTATAGAATTTTACACTAAAGAAGTAGAACTATTGAAAAAGTGGGTAGAATCATCCATTGGAACATGTATCTCTTTGATTGGAAAATGGTCAGAAGGCACCACCGCTCACTAGCTGGTGCCAAGCATAAATGTGGCACCACAAGGCACCTCTAGCAGAGCATTGCTGGACATGTGAAAGGATACCAGGCAGACTGAAACTTTTGCACTTGGCACAATTGACCAATAAAGATTTTCAAGGGTCATAAGACTGATTCCTTAGGTGGCTCCAAGAGCATACAAAAACTGAAGAGGACATTTTCTATGAAGAATCTCAACTGATCAGTGGCAACTGGAATTAAACTGGACTTTGCTGTCCCTCCTCAGCCTGAAACCTTAAAAGTCTCTAAGTCATTCCACTGAAGTACCCTGGCCTTGAAAGTATACTCCCATGGTTGATTTGGCATTGAAAGAAGTTTGGGAACTGTTTCAAAACTTTTGATCCCGAGTTTCAAGAGGATCATGCACAAAACGTATTCAACTGTCTGTTCCATAGTGTTTGGACTGAATTTCAGGGTAGTCTTGTGTGGAGAAGAGTGTTTCCTCACAAAGACAAGAAAGTATATTTTCAGATTGGGTCTCAAACTGTTTCAAACTTCCCTTTCTACAAACCGTAGTGGGGCCATGGTGTATCTGACCCACTCTACATCGTTGAGAGCCTCAAATCGTACATAGGTCATTGTCTACAAGGACCACTGACTACCATTGGTGCTTTGAGCTTTTTGGCATTATTTTCACTTAAATCTTTAGAAGTTCATATCTTCAGTTCCCCTTATTAGATTTTTGTCATTTTTGTGTTATTTTGCTTATTTAATTTTTCTTTAGTTTTATACATTTGAGTGGGACTCTTTTTTATTGTGTTTTTGCCTTAACTATCTTGATAACTCTAAATACATTTTCTCTAAGTTAAGACTGTCTTTTCTGTGTCATATCTACCAGGAGTTGAGCTCAGGTTTTAATAATCAAAATCTTTGACTGGCCCTAACAAGTTAGTAACTAATTACTTGAGGTGGACTACCATCCACCTCAAATAATGTCACTTTCTCACGGGATTACTATTGGTGCATGGCAACAATGGACATTTCATCAAAGCTAGTGACTATCTCATTCACAATACGTAAAATATGGACATTTCCTGTGGATCTCCGCTTAGCTCATGTCTGAGAGGATGGAGAAGTGGGTGAAAGGACAACAGAATAAGTGGTAAATTGAGAGGGTGGAGTGGTAGGTGAAAGAATGGCAGAGTAAATTGATATCTTACAGGATAGATGGACAAAATGATCAAATGATAGATAAAAGGCTTTACAGGTGGATAGGCAAGTCAAATGATGGGTGAATGGATTTTTGCATGCATATATGATGGATATGTGAACGGTTGGATGGAATCGCCAATGGATGATGGAATGGTGAAAAATGTAATGACAAGTGAAAATGAACGGATGAAAGAATGCAAAAATGAAATGGAGGAAATAAGTAGGTGCTAAAATGGTGAAAGGATGAATGGATAGATGTTAGAATGACAGAGAAAAGGGAGCTCTTCTAGGGAGAGTCGGCCCACTTACTTTGGGTCAAAGTGGGGGAGGTTGTCATTTTCTAACTACTCACTTAGCTGCTAGATCAGGTCCTCCAATAAGTAGCTCGTGAGCTACTGGGAGCACTCCAGCTAACAGTAAGTAGCTCTTCTCTGTGCAGCCCACCCTTTTCCTTTAAAAGATTGTGTTTCTATGTGTATGCAATTTGTGTATTTCCAGAATTCATAAACTGATGTTTGGAGAAAAATGGGTGCACTAGGGATACTGATTACTAATATTATTACCTTGATGTCACAGTATTGCAGTTATGACTTTTGTATTACCCATGCCGAGGAATTCCAAACTGATAAAGCATTATTGACATTACTGATAATGTACTGAGGACCTCACCAGTAGTAATCGTGTACAGAGTGACAACTAAGGTTAAATTGTTTGATGTGATCAGATAATATTTGTTAGTAGCTCAGGGTGATTTTTATTGGACACAAGTACCTCTTAATAAAGAAAGGGTTAGAGAGTCCTGTATTAGTTCATAAGCCTTGACTGCTCTTAAAAGTCAGTCTCGTTGCTCAAGAGTGGGTTATTAATCCGTTAGAAAACTCCCAGAACGTGTTTGAAGAGCTGTTTGGAATCAATAAATGTAATCATATTTAACTTTGAGGACTTACTTTACAGCAAAGTACAATGAGATTCCAGAAATTCTGGCTACAACATAACCACATCTCCGATGTGGTGATACAAGGGTGGGCGATGCAGATTGGGTGATGTGAGGGCTAGAATATTCAGGGGCGTATTTAAGAGCAGCTAGCGCCCTTCCAACGGCACATTAGCATCATTTTTTTCACTAAAGTGGCATTAGATGGCAAAAAATGCTGTGCCATATTTACGAGGTGGAGCAATGAATGCACTGCATCACTTTGTAACCATTTGAGCTATATTACGCCTGCGCCAGGCATAATGTATGTTAAGAGGGTCTTCCCCCATGGGGGGCAAAGAAATGGTGCAAGGAAATCTAAAAGATTTACTTGCACCATTTTTTTTCAGCACATTTAACGCTTGCTCAGAGCAGGAGTTAAAAGAAAGGCTTCCATTGGTTACAATGTGCTTCTGGGTGCTGTGCAGGATCCCGCAAAACGCCGGACTAGCGTAATTTGTTTTGGTGCTAGTCCCCTAACTACCACTATGTTCTGCTGTATTTTAAATATAGCGCACACATGGTGGCGTTCGGGGGCACTAAGAGGCACAGGAAAATAGACTCTGCACTGTGTACAGCGCCACTTTTTTTTAAATATGCACCTTAATGTTTCTCTTTGAAGGCCAGATCCATGACAGATTTTCAGGATAATTTATATTGTAATACATACCCCATGAGTTGAAATCGGATTTTGATCAAGCCCTCAGGGACCAAAGGGGCCATACTCAATTCCCTGTTAATTAATTTTAATAATTATTGTAAAAGTATTTATAGAGTGCTTACCTAAGTGAGCTTTGGCTAGGTGCAGCAAAGATGGGGCATTTTAGCTTGCCCTAAATGGACTGAGATTCCCTCTGCAAACATTCTTCAAGGGGACTTGCCTCCTATGTATGGCTTTTTCAATAGAGCTACCAGGTGACTTTATTTACCCAAAGACTTTGGTCCATATTTAAAGGAAAATGACGGAGGGCGACGCAGCGCCAAAATTGGCAGTACTGTGGTCCATCATTTTCACAATGCAGGTATGCACCGTATTTAATTGAATACAGCACACCCCTGTGTTATCGTCTGTGCTAAATTTAGCTGCCAGTGCCAACGCAGGCATCTATGCACCGTCGTGAAAGGATGTCTGTGGTGAGGGGTGTGATGGTTTATGCGTGGGAAGGTGTCCCTTCCTGCACATAAACAATCACTAATGGTGATTTGGCACTTCTGTGTGTGTTGCAGAATGCAGCACATACAGAAGTGCCAAGCGTCATTTTGAAAGATTGTTTATGTGCAGGAAGGGACACATTACTGCACATAAACAATCATTTATAGCATTTTGCTCTTTCTATGCGTGCTGCAGAATACAGCACACATAGAAAAAGCAAAAGGCGAGGAGGAATAAAAGCATTCCTCCTTGTTGCGCCTTTCTTATGCCACTCCTGGGGTGGTGTTAGATTTTGACGCTGCCTCAGGTTTACGAAAAACTCGTAAATCTGAGGCAGCGTCAAAATGCAATGGGTGTTGCTGTGGCAATCCCACAGCAACACCCATTGCACACCCCTTCCACGCAAAGGGCTGCATTTGAAGGGGTCGTATTTAGAAGTTGGCATTAAGCCGCAAAAAGTGGCTTAACGCCACCTTGTAAATATGGCGCAGGGCATAGCACCACCGGAGCATCACAAAAAAAGTGATGCTCAGTTGGTGCTAGGGGCTCATGTATATGCCCCATAGTGCTTCAAGTGCTGGGATTCCGTCAACAAAATGGTGCATTTCATAGGAGTAGCTATTCTTTTAATTAATTTGCAATGAGAATCTAAACACAGCGCTGGAAATTGGTGTCTAATGACATGCAATCACCTGGTAACACTAACAGAGGCACTGAGGATGGAGGCTGAGAAAAGATCTTTTTATCAAGAAAACAGTCTAAAAAAAATTGTGTATTTTTCTTTGCACATATAATCAGGAGAGCAAAAATGATACTTGTGTCAGGGGGGATATATATCTACAGATATATATATATTTTTTTACAAATGATTTACCTTAACAGTCAGTGATAGTGTACGACTGTGGCAAAATTTTCTATCTAAGTGTAGTGTTCGTATATCACGAGTTAACAGTTATACGTGTGTGCTGCACCTTTCATGTACCCAACTCCCTTATTAGAATCTATTACAGTGTCTCCATAGTAGGCTCCAGCGAGGTTTTGACTAAGCTTGCAAAGTCGTGGAAAGTTTTGGCTATGCTTTGCACCCTCGAGTGAAGTCAGCAAACTAGCTTGAGATAACAGACAAAGGGCCAGATTTGTGGAGCCCCTGCGCCGTTCCACAGTCACGTTAGAATTTTACGCTTTGGAAGAGGGAAGACGCTGCACCATATTTACAAAGTTGCGCAATAAATGCTAAGTGCAAGTGTTAAAAAGAGGCTCCCATTGATTACAATGGGCCTCTGGGTGCTTTGCTGGATTAGCATCATAATTGTTGACGCTAGTCCTGCAAAGTGCCGGACTAGCTTAAAAAATGATGACACTTGTCAACCTAACTACCACCATGGTGTGCCGTATTATAAATATGGCGCTACCATGGTGGCATTGGGGGGACGCAACGGGGCGCAACAAAAGTGGCGCTGCCCTAAGTGCAGCACCACTTTTCAGAAATACCCCCCAAAATTTGTTGACTACGTACAAGGTCTAATTAAGGCCCAGACAAAATTTCAATTATGCCATTTTCCAATTAGCCTTGTTATGCGAAAGTCCCCAAATTCTGCCATTATAACAACGTTGCATAATTACAAAATACAGGAGCAAGAGGATGAGAAGGACACCAGCGTCTGAAAAGCATCCTCACATCAAAAATGAACATGAGGGTGAATTTTGCACTAAATCATGACTCCTGGGTTTACATTTTGCCTAATTACACATAATTTTACTTAATTTCTCAAAAAATATGAATTACACAAATTTCACACACCCTCATTCTAGTTAAGCCCAACTGAAAACAGGGCCTGCATCTAGAAATGCCAAAAGCAGTTGCTACAGGCCATCGCCCCACAGTTAAATGTGAAATGAGTGGAGCAGAAGCAAAGAATGTGAACGGCATGGACAACGCTGCCCAAATGGTTGAGAACAACTCACCTTTGCTGGAGCGCTGAGACACCAGTTCACAATTAACAGTACATGAGAAATTTTTACTAACTTATCAGGTTGCCATCCCAGTCGTAATGTCATTGGATCTTTGATCTTAGATGGCATTAACCTGGTGCTGTATATAAGTGAAATTATCATCACAGTCTCAATTATATTTTCAGACAATAATGAAAGTCGATGTAAGTTTAAAAGCTTTATTAATCGGTCTTCTAGATACTCATGTTTATTGAATCAGCATTAACATCATCAATATAAATCATCAGTTAATCAGTGATTAATATCAGCAATTGATAATTAATAATCAGTGCATAAAGCACATTCAATAAAGAAAAGAAACCATGTTCTAAGAAGGAGGATGGTTAAAGGGAATGGAACAACAAGAAAAAGGTGTCAGTCAGAACCCATAAAGGGTTCCTGATTGAGAGATCAAAGAATAAAGCTTCTGAGTTAAATATCAGAATCAATCAAAATAAAACTTCCCATAAAGAGAGGTTCAAGAAACTCAGTGGAGTCTCAGGGAAAGTGGCCACAATGGGACAATCAATATGAGTTGAACCTACTCTAGGAAAAAACATTATTACATACAGCATAATCTTAAGCTTTTGCAACATGTTTCTTCTTCATTCTTCAGTTAGCCAATCAGCTTTCGATGTCTTCAAGGGAACTGAACACTCCTTTGTCTCCTTTCCTGGAAACAATACTGTATATGGCAACAACAATAGAAACCAGCCATTTCTTATCACTAAGGGTCCTTCTTTTTCATGTTGTATGATTCAAACTTTTCCTCAGAAAAATACATTTTGCCTGTGGGAACACTCATGTCTAACCTTCTAAATAACTACTCTTGTTCATTTTACCATCATTGGTCTTTGTCTTTAGCAGAAAAACACATCCTTATCAATTCAATGTTTAACTTTGTTGTTAATTCTCGCCATTCACTTGCTTCAAGAAATCTCATTTCAGTGTTTAGGCTTCTACATAACCTCACTAATATACAAGGTTTTTATTTGTTTACTCTACATTTCTTTGTTCAAATAGAAACATTTGGAGATCTAAGCATTAACAATTTATTCAATTAACACATTTGATGAAACACATGTCTATGAGAAGTTTAGGAAGCATTATATTTCACATTCTAGATCAAGGTAATTTTTTCAGTACAATGCAGCTTCAGCTTTTCATGCTAAATACATGGAAGTATGGATGTCTGTTACACATTTGCTTCTTCTGCAGTTTAAAGCAGTCATTTTTCTTATGAGGCATCCATGTTAATTATGCACGTTACAAATGTTAAAGGAATTATTTTCCTAATTTCTATCAATTCTGCTCCTTCACCTTTTCGCAGCAAGCATGGAAGAGTGAGGAGGCTGTACTGGAGACTTCATGCATTGAAGTAGCCTGGTGCAGGGGAAGGGTGATTGCGCAGGGCGAAGGAATATTAGGACCAATGCTGCTTGTTTCATGGGCTCTACAGACACATCTAGGTGCCTATATTGTCACCAACGTATCTGATGGAGCTGTGCGGAGTGCTGGCTCCCAGGCTTGCAAGTGATGCGATGTGGCTGGCAGGATTGGTGTTATGTTATTGCTGCTGCTATCACACCGGGTCAAGGTTATGTTCCTAAAAGAGGATGCAGCAATATCACCACCAGGGAAGGGATTAAAGGACGATGTAGTGTCATTTGGAGTGGTGTTCAGGACACGCTTTGGTCACCATAGTGGAGACAGAATCTGACCATTATACTATCCCTATTCAAGAGGGTACTGTCACCAAGCTGCTGCATGTTAGTTTTTTCAAATCCATCAAGGAGCTGTGCTTCTAGCCTCTGTGTTTTTCTTGTGCAGGTAAGTGTCGTTACTTAGCGTCAGTTATATTTCGCACTGATAGTCCCTTTTTGCCATTAGGATTGTTGTCAACTTTTCTTGTGATTTGTATCATTGTGATTGTTACTCCTTTTCCCCCATTGTTTATTTTTGGTAAAATCTTGGATTATTTTCACCTCTAGTTACCGGTTGCCTTTACTACTGCCTTGCACTTATTGGTAGCTGTACTGTGTGATTAGTTTTCTCTACTACTTACCTGGAACAATTTCTGAAAAACTTTGTACACATCAGTCTGGGAATGGTTTGAGCCGATGGCTTTTTCCTTCACTTTAGTGTTTTTTTAGATACTCGCAAAACTTTGCACAACCCTGGTCCATTCACAACAGAATAGCAGAACGATTGGCACCCATCACCTGATCATAATGCAAAGTGTCTTTAGAAGTCACAAGTGGAGAGTTTCTCTAACTACAAATGATTCCAGCAACTGATCCTTCTGCAGTGTCTGTATAAACCTCAGGGATGAATTACTTTGCTCTCACTAACAAAATATTCCCCTCATCGAAGCCCAGTGCAGTGTTGAAACATCTCAGACAAACATGATGTGCCTTTCCAACATACCCCAGAGAGAGCCAAATGCAGCGTGTTTGTAGAGCTCGGAGAGCTTCTCTTACTACTAAATCATACCTTGGATCAGGGACCAATCCAGTTTGTCTTCCTACCTGATGTGTAGTGTGCATCTATTCCAAACACAGCACCAATGCTAATACAATGTTAATGCACCTATCAGAGGCAAAGAGTTTCTCCACTTAGCTCAGCTCCTCTAGCACCAGGATCTAATGTGGTATATATAGTGTATCTTCCTAGTCCAAGGGCTGGGCACTTCTATGCCTAGCAAAGCACTCTCAGCTGTAGGGCTTAATGCAGCATGCCTGCACAAGTCAGATGTAGGGATTATCTCCATTGAACAGTACTAGGCGTTAATGTAATTATTTGCACATATCAGAGGAGAGTCAGTAGCATAGCATTACAACATCAGGGCCTTTATGAAGTGTGTCTCCACAAGTCATCGGTAGGGGGGTTCTTTCTGCAACTCAGCAGCAGAGACTCAATCCAGTGTACCTTCACACCTCAGGTAGAAGATGTTTTCTTTAGCACAGCACCTGTGTCAGTACCAGTTTGGAGTTCAATAGCATGCAGAAGTTACTGAGCCTCAGTCATGGTGATTAGGACTGTTTACAAGTTGTTTGTCAGGACCATCCTACCATGGGCCTTGACAACTGAGCATCAAATACTCTCCATTAACACTTGACTCTCAGTATAGGGGGTTGAGCAGTTTATAGTTTAGTCACAGGGTTGGTGTAGCGTTAGAGACTAAGAACTCAGCACACAATATAGCTAATGACAAATCGGCTATTCAGCCAATGCTTTTTCTTAAGTAAGAGTAAATACTTTCATCTGTATTCATGATACTACATAGGTACATGGACAGCAATATGGAAATTCCTAAACCAACTATAGGAATATAGACAACCGATACTCACAATGATCAAGTAACTTAACTTGTGCTTAGATTATTGACCTTGTTGTCAGTCTAATAGTCTCGGTTGCCACTATTGTGTCCGCAGTGTTTTTTGATGCTAAAGTTGGAAATGCCCATAGCGGTCAATATATTTGTGAGCTCTACATAAATGTTACGTCAAGATCACTGTGCTGTTGTCTTTATGGAGATCAGCAGCTGGTCACAGCTCCCCTGTTGCAGTGTCATAACTGTTTGAACCTCTTTGTTTGCAGAAGCCTCTGCCTATGGCACAGCACTTTAGGAATAATCACAGTTGGTCGTACAGCTCTCACATGGCCAGCAAACTCACCAACCAAATGAACTGACAACTCAAATGAGCAATTTTCAGTACTTGTGAGGAGGGTGTCTGATGGTGACTAGGGCTGTTCCTGGAGCCAGTGCTCCAGGATCCTTGGTGGCAGAGTCAAGAAGGAGAGAATTAAAGGTTACCAGATGCATATAGACGCAGCAGCACAGGTGTAACAAGTAACACTGGAACTGCTGGTCGTGGTTCAGTTAAAAGTGTCACAGAGCATTTCAGAAAGCAGTAGGAGGCCTTAATGAAAATGGAAGGGGCCTCTCAGCAGCATAAGAACCTACAGTAGATGTCAGGGAAATGCAGTCCACATCATCAAGCCCACACTACGCCAGGAAATTTAAGAAGTAATTTGCAATCTCAAAGTGCAGTTTGGGGCAGCTAAGGACATCCAAACCATGGGCAGGCCTCAGAGTTTATCACAGTCTTTTGTAGCACTATTCGCACCCAGGCACCAATGTCAATGCAGGACATGGCTTCTTGATCTGTCTTCTTTTCTGGGTGGCCCATCCAACAGGTAGTTTATGGTGGGCTTGCCTCTGGACAGTATCCTGCTGTGTCACCACCTGTGCCTCTCTGCCAGTTGCATGGCAGGCTACTAATCCAAGAAACACCTTCAGCTCCCAAGCAGAAATTTGTGGACTTCCCTCATGATTTCCCCTCTCCTTACAGGGAAGTTGACTGTCACTAAAGCCAGCTCTGCCTTTTAGCAGTTTCTTCGACACCATGTTGAGAGTCACCTAGCACCTGTCAGTGAGAAGTGCTTGAACACTACTACTTTTCCTGCCCTTTTTTCTTCCCTCAAGCTCCATGCTGACGCTCCTGCCTTGCTCTCCTGCCTTCCGCTAGCATCACCCACTACTACCCAGCACCCCTCCCACCTCACAGGACGTATTTAATTGAGGCCACAGCATGGCAGCAGCATGGCTGCAGAATGGCCGTACAGCAGGTGTACCAAAGGCAAGCCAGTCTGCGTCCATTTGCACACCAAAGGCAAGCCAGTCTGCACCTGTTTGCATCTAGACTGAGCCCAGACCCAGGAACCGTGGCTCTCTCACTCTCACAGTCTCCTCTGTCTGCTTCCTCACTCTTCCAATGCTCCGTAAGCTTTTCAAGTGGTTCCCCATCAACACCAGACAAACCGTCACTCAATCCCTACTCACCAGCTGGCTGGACTATGGCAACACACTCTACATAGGAATCACCTCGCACCTCCTAAAGAGACTGCAGACCATAAAGAATTCAGCAGCCAGCCCCATCCTCGACTACCCAAAGCAGACCCACATCACCCACTCTACCTCAAGAAGCTCCACTGGCTCCCCATCCAGAAGACATGCTGATTCAAGATTCTGATTCACACCTACAATGCCCTACAAAACTAAGGTCGAGCCTGAACTTTCACCATCCCTCCAGACAGCTGAACTCTGCCTTCCTCTCCATCACTCACACCGCCTGCATACGCCAAAGCAACAGCGGACACTGCTCCTTTTCCTACCTCACGGCAAAGTCTTGGAATGACCTCCCCCTTCTCCTCCAGTCCTCATCCTCTCTGCTGGAATACAGGAAAGGACCCTCTACATGATTGTTCAGCTGAACTCTCCCTAAGTAGCAGGATTCCCAGCACCTGGATACCTTCAGGGTTATTAGCCAAGCTATATAAGTCTTGTTTGATTGATTGACAGGTCAAATAAATAACCAACAGAGATTTACTTTTTTGGTTAGTTCATGGGAGAGGTTCACTCTTTGAAACAATTCAGGAGACCTTCCAGACCCAACAACACTAAACATCAATGCCTGATGCAGTGTTTTACACACATCAGGATCAGAGAGCTTTTCTCACTAGCACAGACACTGAAAATCTGAGGGTATAATGTAGTATTTCTTACATCAGCAGCAGAGAGCTCCTTCTCTCTGTGTCACAGGACACAAAGCACCAAGGCCCATATTTATACTTTTGTAGCACCGCGTTTGCATCATTTTTTGACGCAAAAATGGCGCAAACTTACAAAATATAATTATCAGATCCTTTGAACTGGAGACAGGGATCAATGATAAAAACAGTGTTAGTTTCAAATCTTGCAAATATTAATAGCCCATCAATTTCTGTACAAAATTATTTAACAAAGCTCCAGGTACTAAAAATCAAGCTTCTCCCATCTGAAGAGAGTGCTGGCATGGACTAGAGCACATCCTGAAATCTCACCTAGTAAGTTCCTGCAAAACAAATTCAACAAACACTGGCAAAATCAATAGGTCGTTCCTTTGTATAATCTATTCAATTTGTCAAGTTTTTAGACATGTTGTACAGCAACAAGGATAGTATGCAGCACGGTTTAAAGTACAAAAAAATGTCTATGACACGGGCCACACTGGTCACGTCATAACATTTTGTTTAAAATATTTTCAGCCATACCGCTCTAAACAATATGGCTAAAAAACACATTGATAAAGCAAACTAGTTCTTGCATAGGTGAGAACTCTTGTATTTGTCATTTTTTTAGTGGAGGGATTCAGTGGGATGGGGCATGCAACAATGGATGGGATGTAGGAGGGGGACTGGTGGGACAGGGCAAGGAACAATGAGTTTGAAGGGGACTGGAGGGGGTGGTAGTGGGAGTCAAGAGGCAGGCAACAACAGAAAGGGAGGGACAGAGAAGCAAAAAGAATGTTGCTAGAAGAACTGAGCAAGCAACAAAGGGGCAAGCAATGAAGCAGAAGGAGAGAGGGAGCACGGGCAAGCAAAAACAACATAGAAGAAATTACATGGGAGGAGGAAGAGACAACAACATAGCAAGAAACAATGTTGCAAGCAACAAAGTGGAAGGGGAGGAGGGCAAGCAGCGATGCAGGAGTAGGGACAGGGAACAAGCAACAACGGGAGAAGAAAAGAAAAGTACCTCAAGCCAATCCTGAGCAGCAGAAGTACACCAATAAAAA
This sequence comes from Pleurodeles waltl, assembly GCF_031143425.1. Taxonomy (NCBI): domain Eukaryota; kingdom Metazoa; phylum Chordata; class Amphibia; order Caudata; family Salamandridae; genus Pleurodeles; species Pleurodeles waltl. The sequence goes on from NC_090440.1 coordinate 1,167,636,034, forward strand.
ACAGACACAGTCAGTACTTGGTCCATGCTCCATGAAAAGATACAAACGAAGAAAAAGTGTAACCAGCATGGGCTGACCAATCAGGAGCCAGAAAATAAGAGTGACAATGAAGTCAAAGAATGTTAAGCAATGGGTGGACCCCGAAGCCCCCTTTGAGTTAACACAATGTTGTGCAAAATAAAATTTGTCTCAGGCAACACCTAAAAGTTGGGCGCCCTAAAACATTACTTATAAATGGATTAACGTAGTGGAGACCATCCAAGTAGATCTATATTCTTTCTATATCTTCTCACACTCTAAAGATCCACAGTGTGGAATGCCTAACTGCACGAGGCGTATTAGAATTCATTTGTAATCACCATAAACCCCACGTGAGACATGCAGAGCAAAGTGTAGTTGCCACGTCATGAACACGTCCAATCTGTAATTCACACTTCCTCATTTAGACCGCGGAGCGCAACGACTCAAAACCCCATAAGAGCACCACTCTGGCAACTCGCACAGAACACCGAGAGGCTCCCAACATAGGCTCGCAGCAAGTACAACATACTTCTTAACAGCACTTTCCCGTGGTGCAGGATGCCACACGTTAAATAATGCACTTTGGTACCAGTAAAAGAGTTCGAAGTACTGCACACTGTCCCTTAAATGCCCATGAACAGACTTTACATTCCTCAGAGACGGGAGCCTCTCCTTCTTGTTAAAATGCCCTCCTGGGCTGCACATCCTTCGAAGTGAGCCATCTCTTGAATTAAGAGAAAGGGACATGACATTTAAATATTCTGAGAATCATGACAGATTACTTTCTGAGGAAGAATTGCAACAGCGCCATAATGCATTCCATGTCTGAGATACCACATCATTTGATGTGTCTCTGGAACAGTTCCCAGGACATCACCCCCACGGACTCGCGCGCTCTCTCACGGACTCTAGTTCTCTCCCGGGGGCAAGGGGAGGAACAGGTGTTGGCGTCGAAGAGGCTTTCTTTAGATGTTGGATTTTCGCATTAGCGCGTGCAGTCCCCGATAAACTCTCCCCTGGATCTCCCACAGAGAGCGGTCTCAACTTCAAGTCCACATATTTAGCTCTGAGAGCAGAGGAAGCCCGATAAGGGGAGAATGCAAACCTGCGTGTTCGCACCACAGCCCTGGAGGGCAGGAAGCTGAAACGAAGTGAAAGTATTTAAAAGAAGGAAACTTTAAAGGCTAGGAGAGAAATGGACGGGTTGATTAGCTGTTGGGCCGACGCAGTGGTGAGGAGCGGGAATAGAGCATTTTGAAAAAAGTAATCAATAAAGCGCTTTGCATGGATATTTCTGTATCACCCTCTCACAGAGGCTATAAACCCCGCATCTCTTGGGAATGTCTTAATTGCATTACATTTCCATAGCGGATTAGGTTTCTTTTATAAAATGTCCCTTGGAACGGAGTGTTCACTTGATGCCCAACTGATTAACACTGCATTTTATGGCTTTGACAGCACTCTCTTTAGTGACAGATAAAGCACCTATGGCAGAGAAGATAATGTTAGTAATCTTAACAGTACTCATGATATCAAGAATGGCATTCTAATATTCAAAGCGATTTGCTCAGGTTCACACAATGTGCTCCAGTGAGGGAACATGGACTGGATTCTGGCAACACTTAAGAAGGATGGACAGAGTGTTGAAACTTTTCAGTCACCCCCAATCACAGACCTGGGTTTGATCCATCTTTCTTTTGCTTATCAAGCTACCTGAGTTTGAAGGCAGCCATATGCAAATCAGTCTTGACCTTGTTTCCCATGGGAATAGTCCAGCCTAAACCACCAGGGCTGGTTTTCCCTGAAGCAGGAACAAACATCCTGGGTCCAATTTCAGAGTGTCAACCTTCACCAGACAGGCTAGCTTGAATCCAGTGGTACAGTGAGCAGGGGACCCACATCTGAGAATATTCTTCCCACTTAGGGCAATTTTAGCAACACAAAAGGATGATGGACTGAGGACTGAACCTTTTCAAACACTCAACCCCAGCCACAGATCTGGGTTTAATCCATTGTTCTTTTGCTCACCATACCACCCCCATTTTTACTCAACCATATGCAAATAAAACTTGACCTTGTTCCCCAGGGGAACAGTCCAGCCCCAACAGCCAAGCCAGGTCCTTCCTGGGCCAGAAACAAACATCCTGTGTCAATTTTCAAGATATCACCCTTCATCAATCAAGCTAGCTTGAATCCAGTGGTACAGTGAGCAGGGGACCCACATCTGGGCATACCCTTCCCACTTAGGGCAACTTTAGCAACACAAAAGGATAACGGACTGAGTGCTGAAACTTTTCAAACACTAACCCTCAGTCACAGATCTGGGTTTAATCCATCCATTTTTTGCTCACCATGCTACCCTAGTCTTGTCTCCAGCGCCATTGATGACACCTGGGCCTCAACGAAACCTCAGTAAATTAAGTCAGAAAAGTACTCCCAAAGGGCCAGCCCACCGCAGAGTAAATGTTTACTTTTTTGTGATTCAGAAAGGATTCCTGGAGTGCTCCAACATAACTGCACAAGTGGTAGCTACGTATGATTACCTAAATGTTCAAGTATTTAAAATTGAAACAGGTGTAACATTTCATAAGCAGAACATTGATATAAATGTTCATTTGGGCTTTCTTTTTCACAGAGGAAAATATTTTCTGTTTGGAGGGACCTATCTTGACCTACCTCATCAGTTTTAGGACATTCCTTTTCCATTTCCGCCTCATAAGGCATCTAATCCTGCTTTGGATGGAAGTCCATTCGTGAGTGTTTAAAGGCTGGGAAACAACTTGCAGGTTTATGGTGAACAGTCACAAACCTATTAGTGTGTGGGTGTTCAACAACTTGCAGGGGTATACCCAGTCATCAAACTCATACTTGCAACTTGATCTGACACCCGAGAAATGTCTCGTCACTGGAGGAGTTTCTTTATGTGCAATTCCCACTTGTAAATCTAAAAACATGCTTCCCAATATTGTGAATTACAGATTGGAGTTTTTCATCACTATTAAATATTTACTCACATAATTGTAATACAGGCACTCAAACATGTTGAAGAGTCTGTCCCTACGTGACAATGCACAATGGCAAGGTTCGACAGATCTCATTAAAAAGCCAAAAGGCAATGATGCTATGCCCATGAACCAAGTTGTTCAGCACTTGCAGATCACCACTCACTGAGGAAACGTTTAGAGGGATGTCTTTTTTTTGTGGTACATCACATGCTATGTTTTTAGGTCAAGCGCACAAGTGCTTTGACCTGTTGTAATTGTTGTGGGCTTTTAACCACACTCATCTCATGCCCATCACTTTCATTTCATTCATTTAAAAAAATCACTTGATGTCATTGGTAAATGCTTTACGTTTGTCCCGCCTTGAGTCTGTTTTTGTCACGCTTTGCAGACTGCCCCTGTTACATGGATTATTACACAATTGTCGATATCTTTCAGTGTGTGCAAACTATTTTTTTCTTTTGTCTCTGCCCTTTGTGCCTATCACAAAAGGAGTTGAGAGGTGCACCCCACCACACATATTTCCAAAGGTAAATCTATCCACATAAAAGGTGTGTTGGGGGAAGAAAAAAGGGTAAACTCGGTTGGGTGTCGCTATTTGAGGCAGACCAAAAAGGATCCAAACCCTTACCACCAAAAGAGGAGGCTCATTTAGTCCAAGGAAAAACTCTGCTAGGGATAAATCCATGATTCCCTGTGAAATCACTCTGTGAATAGGAGAAAAGGAAAGTTTCCTTTATTGAAGAGGTGGTCTCACACACTTAGTAGTGCCATGCTTCATCAGAGACCACCACTACCCACCCTAGTAGAACAATGTCACCAGGGAGGGAATTATTATATAAAGTTCACTTGACAAAACCAGGATCCAGATACTTAAAAATATCTAGTGGACTACCAGTAATTCGCCTTTATTCTGTCGTCGACTGGTATGGTTAAAAACAAGCTGAAAATGATGGGCTTGAGTGTAATGGCTCAGTTCATCTATGAATAAACCAACATGTTTCTGCCCATTTTCCAAGCCTCCACAGGTCAAGAGCCTTCATCAGGGCTGAGGATCTCTAACTGTTTTAATCAAGGGGGTGCAATGATGCCCTGCACTTGCTTTGGGGTCCCTTTGTTTTGAGACATTAGTCCCTCAGATTTCACTTACATACAATGAACGCTACATGATTAGAATCAGTTGCTTTTCAGGCTGTTTTTCATGGAGAAACTTTGGAGACAACTCTGTGATACCCACATAGCTTCTCCTTGATTGCACGATTATCACCTGGAGTGCCTCATCTTACATAAACTGATGTTGATAGAAGATAGTTCCGTAAGCTAGGTACACCTACGATCTTATGATTATGAACTTCACCAATGACAGTAATACTACGTATCAGTGACTACAAGTGACCGATAATCTCAATATTAACTTTTCACAGTGGTTGTAAATCTTGAATCTCCCTTTGTATTTAGTTTGTGACTATAAGGGGCATCACCCTTTTCCCAGACATGAGCTGGTGATACAATAATTCTGGGTAAGCAATTATCCAGTGTTTCACACTAGTCCCACCTTGCCATGGAAGGAATTACTTTATTTGAATCACCCAGTTTAGGAAGTTTTTTTAGGGATGTCTGATTGAACATGCTCAATGAACACTGGGATGCATGTCTTATACTGAACACTTTTTTAATTAACGTTGTTTTGCAGTGGTTTAAAGAACACTCTCTCACCTTGCCAGTTCACCAAATGGTTCCCTACGAAGTTGATGACTTAATGAATGGTTCGACTTGGAACCTTACTCTGTGTTTTATTCCTATTAGGTATATTTAGACTTATACAATCTCATATAGTCCCTGTGTGAATTTTTTGTTTCAATTCACAGTCTGTGATTATACTATTAGCTTCACACTTTCTAGTTTTGATTTAGATAGGGACCCTCAGCCCTGATGAACGATCTAGACCTGTTGAGGCTTGGAAAATGGGCAGAAACATGATGGCTTGTTCATAGATGAGCTGAGCCATTACACTCAAGCCCATCATTTTCCATTTGTTTTTAACCATACCAGTGAACACTAGAATAAAGGTGAATTACCTGTAGTTCACCAGTTATTCTTAAGTATCTGGATCTCAGTTTTGTCCAGTGAACTTTATATAAGAACTCCCTCTGATAGGTCCAAACCAGATGGATGAGTCCACCCTGGTGCCATTGTTCTACTAGGGTAGGTAGGTGTGGTCTATGATGAAGAATGACACTACTAAGTGTGTGAGACCACCTCTTCCATAAAGGAAGAGCTAGCTTTTGTTTTAATTGCCTTGATTATAATATCAATGCTGTAGGTCTGTGAAAATGTACAATGCATTGCACCCTGAAGGGCTAAATATATGGTAACATTGCAATATTTGTTGCCATTTTCTTTTTGTGTGATTATGCTCTCTAGAGACTAACTGTATAGTCACAGGACCATGTTTCTTACTAATGTTATTTTCCTTGTGGTGTCCTTTAGGGGCTGTTCTAAGCATTAAAGTCAAATCAACATAAAAATACATTTGTGGCACAGAAACTTGCCCCATAATGCTTTGCAGGCGCATTACTTTTACAGAACATTTTGCTCATAACTCAGCATGTGGTGGTCCTAGGACAATGGGACCACCTTCAAATGGCTCTTTCTGTCTACATTATCTCTAGATCCCCACACTACGTTAGTGGGAACCACAAAATAATAACCTCTCTCACCATTCAGTGGCCTTTTAGGCTTTCTCATGGCTAGAACCTTTGTTATAGAGCTGGGAGAAGTTTTGTTTTAAAGCCCTTGTTTATAATATCATTGTAGTAGGCCTGTCAGCTCTAAACCACTCCCTAGGGTTTAAGTGTATGGTTACACTGCATTATTTTCTCTTGTTTTTTCATGGGGTTATGTTCTTTATGAGCTAATGATATGGTTATATGATAATTTTTCTTACAAATTATATTTTTGTTTTGGTGCTCTTTAGGGACTGCTTTGAGCATTACAGTCTAATGGCAAAAGTGTATTTCTGATAAAGGTTTATATGATAATTGCATATTTGTTTAATAAATTCTCCTTATTACAATTATGACCATCATTCAGGCCAACTTAACATCCTTCTTAAACTCTGACTGTTTGAACACTATTGATATGTTTGGGTGACCCTTCCAGTTTATTTATCTTCTGTGGCTGTCTTGTGTCTTTTTTGGGAAATTATGGTAGGCAGTCAGCAACTATCATGGTGTGGTGGTGAGAGTGGTATTCTTTTGGAATTGGCATGTTTGATTTAAATTAAGATGGTAAATGGCAACATTTTCATTTTTTTGCTGCAGATAAAGGAAGAGAGCAAATGGAAGTGCTGCAGTTAAATGCAGGGTCACTGGAATTATATGGCAGGAAAAAACGAAATTATGAAGCAGGGTTGACCAATTTATGTGTCAAGAAATGTCCAGTTATGAATTGTCAATGCCAATAGCTCTAACTCAAGAAAATGCAAGGCCTATTGTATTGCAAATGCTTGTTGGATAAAAGGTGCTGATCGAGTTCCTGGAAGCTGCAGCTTGTCAAGAAAGGACACAGAGAAAGGTGTGGCTTTTCAGATCAGCTCTTTCATGTGTGGCACTTTTAATTAGATCACTCATGCTATTTAGTTTCTTCATGGAACTGCTGGGTGTCTTACTGTCAGATTTGGAAAACTTGGAGCTATAACACACAAGGATGCGAATACCTTTAGGTGAGCGACTCACCCAAAAGTAAATAACCACTTATTCTAGCAACAGCATCCTAGGCTAAATATCTAATTCTGAGACAGTTTGTAATCACAATCCAGTGAAAATGCAAGTGTTCACCCAAGTCAGGATCACAACTGGCGTGGTAAAATTGTACATTTTCCTGGTACAAATGTCACCAGGAAAACCAGCAGTAATGTACCTGAGGAAATCTACAGCATTGCCAAAGTATCCCCCAGTCCACGGTTCAGAAGTCAGAATCGTAAAGTAATACACATAAGGTAAATACAGGTAATGGTGTTTGGGAGGTGTGCTATTACCATTCCAAATACCGGGGCTTGTTATTCATCTTTCATATAAAAGAAGGAGGTGATAACAAAAATTGGCTTTCTCAATCATTTGCCTGGGATCTTCTCAAGCTGTAGATACTGAAGCTAAATCCTACATAAGATCCGTCTATTTAGTTGCAAAATCATACCAAAAACAATTTAAAATCTGCTTCTCACAAACAGTACTTCTTTCAAAAATATCTAAGCCATGATGTTGCCTGCAGTCTTCAATTTAGAGGTTCAGGATCTGGCGGAATTGGACCTGGACATAGAATTGAAGAAACTATTGATATTTTTTCTCTATATGGCATTTAAGTATTATGGATAATGAGTTTCTGACCCCTATATTCAGTCTAGACAAAGTTTTAATGCACAAGTGTAATCGTGTGTAATTCTTGAGTACGGGATTTCACATATTTTACACAATTAAAAAAATGTTTATGCTTTCCTGCATAGTTTGCCTTCTGTAGGAAAATGGAAAAGAGTAGAAACTGGCTCACAGGACCTGTGAAACTGGTGTGTTCGTGGTTGCAAGATATTTCTCCTCCATCATACCAAGGTTAAAAAAACACACAGGATGTTAAAAATTCCCTTTGAACACCTCGATTTCACACTGCTCCTGAATTCTTGGCGTCCTCCCTCAGTAGTGATCATATTGACTCCCGATCTCCTCTCTGGGAGCCCCTGCCCCTTTTCCCAATAAGCCCACAGGGGAATCCCACACAGAAATATGCTTCTTCAATTCATCTTGTTTAGCAGTAATAGCAGAGGACTTATGACTAGAAGCTTGATAAAGGGAGAATGCCATGCTTCTCTCAAGAGAATCTGAAATGTTATTTATTCCAATCGTACTGCACTGAATGCAAGTTTCCCAATTCCAATTGCAGTTTATTCACACTTTCATAGTCTCCTCCTCCAAAACTGACAGATAACCTTTATATACCTGCCATGTATTTAACCTCATTACTTATCTCACAGTTTTAGACAAACTGAATGAATGTTTAATAAAATTAAACAAGTAAATGAATACATATGCTTTGATCAATTGAATTTATTTCAAACTCGCCCTACTTCAGAAAACTCGGCTCCTATTTCAAATCAACAGCCTTGAATAGCTTCCACATTTGGACTCTGGTAGCACAGTCTGTATGGGCCTCCCAAAAACATTATTACCAGACTGCAACATGTGTAAAATCAGGCTGCCGGATTGTGCCTTCACTAGTCGGAGCACAACCATATCAAAACAGCCCTGAAAGCTCTACATTAGCTGAATTTAGGATCAAGTTCAAAACATTGCCATTGGGCAGAGGTCTTGGCTACCTTCTGGTCTTGGTTCCCCACTGTGCCCATCCATGAATCTACCACTCATTCGGCCAATTTGATCTAACAACATTTCTCCAACAGACTACATTTAGTAGAACATCCTTGATGGTTCCTGGGTTGAAACGTTGGAACAGCCACAGCCCTGTTAAAAACCGAGGGACTCATTTAGAAGGAAATGATGCTGCGTGGTGTTGCAAGCCAGCTTGCTGCGCTGCATCATTTTGAAAGTGCAGGGATGAGGCGTATTTACAAAAAAAACAACGTATACCTGTACTTTCCTCTCCGCTGGCACACAAACTGCTGCCTAGCACCAACGCAGACACCCTTGTGCCATGGTACAAGGGTGCCAGCATTGCAGGGAAGATTGTTTATGTGCAGCAAGGGACATCTTCCTGCACATAAACAATTATTAATGGTGTTTTCCTCTTTGTATGTGCACTGCAGAATGCATCACACATAGAAAGAGGAAAAAGAGGAAGAAATATTGTTACTTCTCCTCATTCCACCACTTTAACACCATCCCTGAGATCGCGTAGGAATCTGACGCATTTCCAGCCTTGTAAATCTGGTAAAGCATCAGATTCTGTCACGTTCCATGGGTGTTGCGTGGGAACAGCAATGCCCATGGAACGCCCCTTTCACTCAGAGTTATGCATGAAAGCGGGCCATATCTACAAGGCCATGGGAAGCCACACAAGGTGGCTTTGCGTGGCCTTGCAAATATGGGCCAACACACTCCGCCACCGGAGTATCAAACAAATGATGCTCCGGTAGCACAGTGTGCCATTAGGGCCCTGTAAATGAGGCCCTGAATACTTTTTAAAACTAAGGCCCAGATTTACAAGAGGCCTGTGCTGCCGATGTATCACTTTTTGTGATGATTTGGCGGTGCAGGCCGCTAACCAATATCTAAAAGGCCGGGCAAATCCACTTTGCGAAGCTTTACATGGCCTTGTAGAAATGGAGTAAGGCAACTTAGTGCAAGTCATTTCTTTGGCTTACTTTGCATCAGGAAGGCGTTTTCATGGGTGTTGCATGCATTCCCAGATTTACAAGGTTTTCCAAACGTGGGAATGTGTTAAAACCCTATGCCACCCCAGGGGTGTCGTAGAAGTGATGTAATGGGGATAAATATATTTATTTCTCCCTCTTTATTTCCTCTTTCCATGCCTGCTGCAGTTTGCATTACACATAGAAAGAGGACAACTGTTCTAGGGATTGCTTTTGTGCAGGAAGGTGCTGCTTCCTGCACAGAAACAATCATCCCAACAACGCAGGTACCCTTGCACCATGGTGCAAGGATGCCTGCATTGGCGCACAGCAGCGATTTGAGTGCCAGCACAGGGGAAAAAGACAGGAATACACCGTATCTTGTAGATATGGCACATTCCTGCCCTTTTGTTTTGACGCAGGGCAGCGCAGCAAGAAGGCTTGCAACACTTCCCTGAGCCAAAACATTGTAAATCTGGCCCTAAGTCTTACATTGATTTGTGGATCTTCCAAGAATGCTTGACGTAGTCACTCTATAACGTTTAAGTGGACTCCAATCCTCATGCTGTCAAAACCTTTTAATGTCACATTTCTTCTGCATATTGTGGTGCTCTGGGATGGTCAAGGTGGCGTGCAAAGTTTTATAAAACGTCTAAATAATTATCACAGAGAGAAGGCTATTGGTATGATTTTAATATTAGGAAAGTGAAAAGATAAATACGTTCATGAATAAAGATTATCATCACACAAAGCATTGCCTGCAAGTGAAATATCACAAAGGAAAAAATATGCGGTATGGTTTTTGTGCAAAACCTATTTTTGAACGAGAAGAGTTGGGGTTTTCCCTCTCTCAAAACCTACTGTATATATATATTTTTTTTTTTTACCTGGTGCTATGTTGGAGAGGCCCCTGCATGGCTCAGGAGAGCGTGCTTCTGTCTTGAGTTTCTCTTAGCACGTTTCTGTTGTTTTTTAAAATATTTCTCCCGTCACCACAATCGGGCTGGGTCACTGAGTGTTTTCTGAGATCTGAATTCAATCCAGATCTGCGCTGTGGTCAGGAAAATCACACCATATGTCCCCTGCTTCATTGGCCAGGAATACCATCAACTAACTGGGCTGTAGAGGATTGACTGTGCTGGCAAAAACAGATTTTAGTGACAGGTAAAGGCTTTTTAGAAGAAAGAAAAAGAATCAAAAAAGATAAAAAATAAAAAAAGAATGAAGGAGGTAGAAAGGGGCTGGGTGAGGGCGAAATTTTGATTTCTCCCACTATGGTGACAGTTAGAGAGAGCCCCATTAAGTAAAGTGAGTTGCTGGTCTTCACCAAATAATTTAAGGTTGTTTGTAATGGACCAGACACCAGGCCATGAAGTACAGAAGACAGAGGATTTGTTTATAGTATAGAGAAAACGAATTGCCCTTTCGATATCCACTGCTCCCCAAAAGACTTAAACATTTAAATAAAAGCAGCACAAACGGCTGCTTGCAGTCTGTTTTTCGCAAATGCTTAAGTGAAATGGGGCCATTCCCAGTAAATTTTTACAATGAATGGTGCGTAATTACATGAAGTGGTGTAATGCTATAATGCCAGAATTTTTGTATAACACAAGTAACATGAAATTCCTGAAAATACGCACCTTACACCTGTGTGATTCAAATTTCACCCAGGCCCAGTTGCGTCTCCAAAAGATCGAGAGATATTTAAGTGGGGAACCTTCTCGTCTTCTGCGGCTTTGCTTTGGGTTTCACCTGACATGAGACACCCACCTCTATTCCATCTTCCTGCTGACTCTACGAGACAGACTACGGCTGTGGTCAACACACTTCAAATTCCATATCCTCAAACTAGTTTTCTCAGTATCACTAACCATCCAATACATACCATCCACCATCCTGGACCAAACAGGCCACTTTGCCATGCCCCCCCCCCGCTCGGTGTCCATCCAACATACCAAGGTCAACCCAAAAGACAAACGAAACCTTCAGAACTCATCTCTCGCTCTGCCAACTCCATATCTGAATTCAACATCTTCCTAAAAGGTGTAAGCAATTTTCTAGAAAAATATATGAGCATCCACACTACAACTGGAGCACCCACGTGCCAGCTGAAAGTTTCAGCATACTCGCCAACAATAAATACTTCACTCTCAGGCAAGAAACAAAATTGAAGATATACAGAATCCTCCATACCCAGACATTACTGAAGTGCGTCTGAGTAACATACAGACAATTCATAACAGCTGCAAAAGCAGAGTATTACATCAGTACCATCGATGAAGCTGCCAACAGAGACAGAACACTGTTCAAGACAATAGAGCATTGTATCATCCACATCTCTATCTATTCTGTGCTTTACAGACAGGTGCAGTACCATCAACCTCTTCTTTGGTGAACAAAGGCAGAAGATGTGACAGCACATTAACAATCCAAGGCCTGCTTTGCTTCTTGGAACTATACCTTCTCACAGCATCTTGCATTAGTCATCCTTCAAAGCCCCATCTCTTGGAGATCTGTTGACGCTATTTTTGATTATCTCATAAGATATGAGATGAAGCACCTTTTAGGAGCAGTTGTAGCATCGAGAATATATGGGATAATGTGCCCATAACAAAGTCAAAAGTTTCAGTAAAATATGCAGCATAATCATTTAAATAAGTCTCCTTGAAATGGGGTTCTAAACCATGAAGTCTTATTAAGAAGTAAAGTGAATTACAGAAAGCCAAATATGGTTAGTCTCAAAATGTGTTGAAATGCTTCATAATTCAAATACAAGGAATAAGCAAACAGACCAGTCAAATGCAGCAGGAGATCTGACAAAGTCAAAACCTCTAAAAGGCATTAAAATAATTCTACGGAGGGGTGGAGCTTGGTGCTCACCAAGATGGCGGCTCCTTGATTCAGCTAACCAAGATGGCGGCTCCCTGAATCATGCCTTGCCAGCTATCCCATTTTTTCCGCCCAGTCCCAGGGTGCTCTCAGCTGTACTCCACATGCAGCAGAGGCTCATTCTGTTGCTTGGCTTGGCCTAATCTGACTCTGAGGCAGCAAGGTTGAGGAGACAGGCAGGTGCAAGACTGTGGCCTCGGGGCAAGGTGGCTGTGCTGGGCTCTTTTGTTCCCTTGGCCAGCCATCTACGTTGGAGGTGCAACCTCCCATAGAGCAACTGGCTTGTCCAGACAGGCCCATCAGAGGTCCCAGTACTCTCTTTGGCTAACAGCGACATCACCAGCATCTTGGCATTCACCCACTCCTGTCACTGAGTACTGGCCCAGATTTGTGTGGTGCTCTTGACTGCCACTTCACTGTAGGTGTGGGCCCAGGTTGCCGCTTGTGGCCCACACCGGGGGGCTCCTATGCTAGATCCATTAGTGTTGGACCTTCCCCTGGCTGTGTGAACACAGCCACTGCATAGTCAGCCTCCTTCATGAGCCACCCTGCTATACCCAGCCCCACTGTGGATTGCCTGCCCATCGTTCATCAGACCATCGGGCAGCGCAGTCGGACATGATCACCTACTTAATGTCCATTCTCCCGGATCTCCTCCACCTTCACCTCTCAGAACCTCTTGAGCTCCAGCAGGGGCACCATATTCAATCCTGCCGCTCCTCTGACACTAACTCTGCCTGTCCAATCATCACCTGAGCGCTGCGTCACCAGCACACTGGGGCAATTCTCCAAGCCACCCGGGGGGCTCAAAACCCTTCCTCCTTAGTAATAGCAGGATCTCATTTGCTGTGGACTATTCAGCAGCAACTAATGCTAACCACAGGTGTCTTAATACTGTGCCCCAGACTGAAGCATCAAGATTTGAAACATGGCCTACTCGATCTGGTCAGGATGAAACGCCCCTTGTGAGGAGGCAGATCCTGGAGTTTTTGGAAAATGTAATCCTTATTGGACACACTGGTGCACTCTGTGATGGAGGGGATGTCATTGGCACCCAAGGATGAGGTCCAATGGAATGACTCACCTTCCATCTTGCCATCACTTCCGACATTCATTCACGTGTGGGTGGGATGACCGGGGGGAGTCCGACAGGGCTGGACTTCATCAGGTGTTGGAGGAACTCCAGAAGGACTGGGACAAATCACGCTCTACATTGAAACATGTGCCCATACCAGAGGATAAGGAAGCTGGTGTCTGATTGTATCCTTTTGTGTTGGCAGTGAGATGCCCCTCTGCTATGTGCTTCCCAACAGTCATTTATATTCAGACCTGAATCAGTCCACTCTGTTGCCCTGGACACTGGGGACTCCTTGGTGTGCACACCTGATCTAGGATTGGGTGCACAGCGACCTGCTTATGTTATTCCTCTTTGTCTGCTCGATGCCCATTTGCCCTAGTTGTTTCTGTTTTAACGTTTAGCGCTTCTTTTATCACTTAGTTTTATGCCCCATTTCTTGGGTGGTAAAGCGGTGGGATGGGTTTATCCATCAATTTCCTACATTCTAGTTTTCATTTTCTCCATGTCAGGGATCACGTTCCATACACTTGGCACCTTCCAGCTGGCTTGGGTGCCTGCCTGCTCTTCCCCCTGCCCCATATCTTGGTCTTTGCATGAGGGAAATGTAGCTTCTGCCCTTGTGGTGATCCCCCCTTCTTATTAACCCAAGCAGGGCAGCCTTGCACCCCTCATGACCTCTGCCTCAATGGCCTAGCTTCCACAGCTGATCGCTTCTTATCCCACCATGTTTCCTCCATCCTCTACCACAGCTGACTTTGGGGTCCTGCTACCCCCGTGCCGGGCAGGTGGGATTGGCTCTGTCTGGGCCACGTGCGGTACAGGTATAAGCTTGAGTTCAAAGTTTCTAGGTCCCCCTCTTCAGGCTCCCCCCTTGTTTCTTGCCCTCCACCCTTCCTCTCCTTGGCCAGTCTTCCTGGTTGAGTCCCATTGGTGGTAACAGCTCTTGTCCCTTGGTTTAACCTTTGTCCAAAGTCCTTCTACTACCCTTCCTTGCTGGTTCCAGAGAATGCCTGCACCCCTTTCAATGGCATAAATCATTACATTAAATGTAAGAAAGTATTACTCTATCTACACACCAAACTGGCAGACATAGGGGACATGCGACCCCAGCGGTCAGTGTAATAGTGGAGGTATTACCGCCAATAGACTGACGGTACATACCTCTACTATTATGACATTGGCGGTTTGGCCAAAGCCAAACCGCACACCGACCGCCACAGCGGTAATGACCGCCGGGCTGGAGACTACAGTCTCCAGCCCGGCGGCCGTCACTAGACCGCCCATGGCCTATTGACCCCGCCCACCACCTTCGTTTCTGTGGTTTCTGTGGTTTCTGTACCGCCTTCCTTGGCACTGATAGGGGTCTCCCTCACCCCTTGCCCCTCCCCAGTGTCCTCCACCACCCTTCCCCTCCCACTCCCACCTGCCCCCCATGTATATACATACACACTCATACACACATTCACCCACTCATGCATACATTCATTCACACTCACAGCAACACTCACGAACATACTTCCAGGCACACACGCAATCACACGACACAACATGCACGTACACACACACACACTCATGCACACACGCATTACACATGCATGCACGCATTCACACACAGTCACACACACCCCCACAAACGCACACAACCCCCCCAACCCCTCTCTCCTGTTGGAGAACCCGACTCACCTGCTTGCAAGGGGTCCTCCGGCAGGAGCCGCGATGTGGCGCTGCTGCCAGCAGCAGCGTCCGCCAGCAAAACACCGCCAGGCCGTTTCATGGAACAGGATACGGTAGGCAGTGTTTTGCTGGTGTGGTGCTGCTGCAGGCAGCAGCATCACCTTTCCGCTGTCGCTGCCATGACCATCGCCGGAATTCCGCCAGCCTTCTGGCGGAATTCTGGCTGAGGTGATAATTCCATGGACGGTCGGTAGCCACGGCGACGGTATGTTGGCGGCTGTCAGAGTGGCGGTAGGCGGCATTTGCCGCCAATGTCATAATGAGGGCCATAGTCTTACTCCAGGAAACACACCTTCCCCTGGCAGAATCTGCCAAACTGGGGCAAGATTGGGTGGGTAAAGTCATCAGTAGTAGTAGGACTGTTAAGGATGAGGGGGAGCACTCAGTTGCATTAGGTTGATCCAAAAAGTGCAGGGTAGCTATACTACTTCTGCAGACACTGGCATATCGGGTACTCCAGATGTGGGCAGATGTAGAAGGTAGGTGGGTATTGCGATCTATGCCCTGGTCACCGACAAGACTTACTTTCTGGCCCATTTCTTGCAGCTTCTGCAGGATTTGGGTAGAACCCCTGTCCTTCTGGGAGGAAACTGTAATGTGGTTCCGGACTTGGCACTAGACCGGATGGAGTGACCATATGTCCAACATGGCCATGACCGGGCGATGCTCAGAGAGCTCCTTGCTGATGAGGCTCTCAGGAATGTCAGGCACCTTTTTTTCCCAAGGGAGAAAGATTACATTTTCCTTTCTTGCCTCCACTAGACTCAGTCTCAGCTTGGCTACTTTCTACTTCAAGTGAGCCTCCTCACTGGGACCCACCCCCCTCCCCTACTCCGGTGGAGAATGAAAGCTTTTGCATACATAATCCAAGAGGGTAAAGCACAACTCTGCAACCACCTATGTACCTATTCCTTGGAGAATGAGGACTTTGATTGATGAGGGCTGAGCAGTCCTTGAGGGAGTGTTCGTGGTTGAGGAGTAGGTGACAGGGACTGTCTCGAGGCTCCCTACCTGCAGGTCGATGGGTGAGGATGGGTTTCCTGGTGAACTCTATAAGATCGGTAGTGATATCCTGGTACCTCATCTCACCAAGGCCTTCTATAAGCCAATGGAAGGAAAATCTCTGGGCGCAATATCCAACATGACGATTTTTACTCCTCTTCCCAAAGATGGGAAGGACACCTTTGACTGCACGAGCTAGCACCCAAATTCCCTCATAAATGTGAACCTTGAACTGATGGCCAAGGCCCTGGCGATGAGGTTGGGGAAAGTAATCCTGTTGTACCTGGCTTTTTGACAGGGTCATCCCCAAACTTTTTTCCCTCCTTCCTCCTATTTTTTCTGACCTGTTGTTGTTGGCTTTTGACCTCTGGGCACTTTACCGCTGCTAACCAGTGCTAAAGCACATATGCTCTCTGTGTAAATTGTACTATTGATTGGTTTATCCATGATTGGCTATTTAATTTACTTGTAAGTCCCTAGTAGAGTGCACTACATGTGCCTAGGGCATGTAGATTAAATGCTACTAGTGGGCCTGCAGCACTGGTTGTGCCACCCACTTCAGTAGCCCCTTAACCTTGTCTCAGGCCTGCCATTGCAAGGCCTATGTGTGCAGTTTCACTGCCACTTCGACTTGGCCTTTAAAAGTACTTGCCAAGCCTAGAACTCCCCTTTTTCTACATATAAGTCACCTCTAATGTGTGCCCTACGTAACCCCTAGAGCAGGGTGCTGTGTGGGTAAAAGGCAGGACATGTACCTGTGTAGTTATATGTCCTGGTAGTGTAAAACTCCTAAATTCGTTTTTACACTACTGTGAGGCCTGCTCCCTTCATAGGCTAACATTGGGGCTGCCCTCATACATTGTTGAAGTGGCAGCTGCTGATCTGAAAGGAGCAGGAAGGTCATATTTAGTATGGCCAGAATGGTAATACAAAATCCTGCTCACTGGTGAAGTCGGATTTAATATTACTATTCTAGAAATGCCACTTTTAGAAAGTGAGCATTTCTTTGCACTTAAATCTTTCTGTGCCCTTCAATCCACGTCTGGCTAGGTTTAGTTGACAGCTCCTTGTGCATTCACTCAGACACACCCCAAACACAGGGTACTCAGCCTCACTTGCATACATCTGCATTTTGAATGGGTCTTCCTGGGCTGGGAGGGTGGAGGGCCTGCCCTCACACGAAGGACTGCCACATCCCCTACTGGGACTCTGGCAGACAGGATTGAACTGAAAGGGGGCTTGGTGCATTTCTTAGACACTCTTTGAAGTCACCCCCACATCAAAGGCACAACTTAGTATAAAACAGGGCCTCTGCCCTACCTCATCAGACACTTGCTGTAGAAGAAACCTGAACCAGAAACTACATCCTGCCAAGAAGAACTGCCTGGCTGCTCAAAGGACTCACCTGTCTGCTTTTCTACAAAGGACTGCTGCCTTGCTGTTGGCCTGCTGCCTTGCTGAACTCTTGTCTGGCTGTAAAAGTGCTCTCCAAGGGCTTGGATAGAGCTTGCCTCCTGTTCCCTGAAGTCTCAGGACCAAAAAGACTTCTCTCTTTCACTTGGACGCTTCGTGCGCCAAACTTTTCGACGCACAGCTTGTTCCGCGGCGAGAAAAACGCCGCACACCGACGCTGATCGACGCAACGCCTTCGGGACGACCGAAACTTTGACGCACGGCCTCGCAAGGACCACGCCGCCTGACTTCCAAGGAGAAATCGACGCGACGCCTGCCGTGAGAGTGAAATTTCGACGCACAGCCCCACGGAACGACGTGCAGCCGGAAAACAAGCAGGAGAATCCCCGCACAGACCCGGGACATCTGGTAATCCCCGCGACCCATAGAAGGAGACGGTCCGCGTGCCGGAAAACGACGCACGTCTTCCCCCGAGTGAAAAATAGCGATGCAAGTCCGTGTGTGAAGGGGTGCAACCGATGTACACACCATTTTTCCTCCTGTATAACGACGCACGTCTCCCCGCGTGAAAAATGATGCAAGTCCGTGTGTGAAGGGGCGTAACCGACGCACACACCATTTTTCCACGCATCTCCTCTTCTGCGGCCCTCTGCGGAGATTTCCCACCAGAAACCAGGTACTTTGTGCTTGAAAGAGACTTTGTTTGCTTTTTAAAGACTTAAGACACTTTATATCACTTTTCAGTGATATCTTTACAAATTCATATTGCATCTTTGATCGTTTTGACCTGCAAATACCCAGATAAATAGTATATATTTTTCTAAACACTGTGTGGTGTATTTTTGTGGTGTTATATTATGGTATTGTATGATTTATTGCACAAATGCTTTACACATTGCCTTCTAAGTTAAGCCTGACTGCTCGTGCCAAGCTACCAGAGGGTGGGCACAGGCTGATTTTGGATTGTGTGTGACTTACCCTGACTAGAGTGAGGGTTCTTGCTTGGACAGAGGGCAACCTGACTGCCAACCAAAAACCCCATTTCTAACAAATCCCATAATTGATCTTTGACTCAGGTGGGTTTTGTCCTGGGCCGTAGTTCCAACAACCATATGTGCACACTCTTTCATCTCCTGTGGCACATTAAAGACAACCCGCGGAGATGTTGGCACTCTGCCTGGATGCTAAAAAAGTGTTTAACAGAGTTGAATGGCCCTATCTCTTTAAGGCAATGTCCTCCATGGGATTCGGGGATGAATTCTTCCAGAGGGTTCATTTCAGATATGACTTCCCCTCAGCCAAAGTCTCTTGCAGGGAATTTCTTTCTAAGTCACTTCAGGTTGGCTGCAGCACTTGGCAGGGCTGCCCCCTGTCTCCTCTACTGTTCTTCTTGGCAATTCAGCCGCTGACAGCTGCAATCCAGGGGTGTTGAGGGTCCTTTGTGAAACCGGGGAGACCAATATCCTGCTCAATGCAGATGGGTGCTCAACAGCATTCTCAATAGCAATGGCCATGTCTATTGTTGAAGATTTTTCAGAGCTTTCGGGGTATAGGGTCAACTGGATGAAGAGTGAAGCCCTTCCAATGTCAGGGGTCTGCCTGCATATATCACCGGTAACCACATGACATGGTTGCCAAGAGCGCTTCGTTTTGTTCATACGGGTCAATAGAGGCCGCACCTGTATGGTGGAGGACATTCTCCTTCAACTGTGGAATGCACACAGCAAGATTTTTTGAAATGCTCTAACGACTGTGTCTCCTTGCTTCTAATACATATTTGGTATGATACCCCTCCGGGTGCCCAAAACTTTGCTTGCATGGATCGAGACTGTCATTAGATCCTATGTTTAGAGGGGGCAGAAAACGTGCATCTGGGTCGCCAGACTTTGGGTGGACACATTGGCCAGAGGCATGAGGCTGCCCCTTCTTGTCAGATATCACTTGCTCTGCCACCTTTTCCAGGTTGTGACCCACCTGCACTTTGACCAGGATTGCCTGTTCTAAGTGTGCCTGGAACGCCATCTTCTTTCACCCACATCAACTCTTTCACCCCCATACCTCTAGCCCAAGGATCCGTGAGTGGCCCCCCACACCTGAGCCTTACAGTGACCTCTTGTGCCTGGCGGGAAGCCCACCAACTTTTGGGAATGGCTTCCTATTTGCATTGGCGAGCTCCTCTCTGGCACAACTTGGAACTTTGTATAGGAGGGCGCCCGTTCCATTGGATGACTTGGTGAAGCCAAGGCCTATGCTACCTTGACCAGGTCCTTGACTGTGGCAGGCTTAAGTCCGTCAATCAGATATGCACCAAATTCGGGCTCCACTCAGAGGAAGCCTGGCATTACCGTCAGCTGTCTGACTGCTTCAGAGTGACCGGTGTCCCCCTTGCTGAGGACTTACCGCAGTCCCCCATTCTACAATATCTCTGGGCCTTTGGCCAGTGCAGGGGTTTGGTGTCCGATCTGTATTAGACTCTTATTATGGGCAAGCGTTCTCTCCCATCCCTCTCAGCCACTAGACTCGTACAGCAAACTCTTCTGGGGAAAGCATACTCCCTGTAAGACTGCTTCTCTCTTCTCTTGGAAAATGATCCGTCCCTTCGAGAGCACTGCCTGAAATTCCTTTACTTTAAAATAATGCCAGACTGGTACTGATCCCCCCCATCCCCCAGAAGCTCCACAGAGCCAAGCACTCACCCCATGACCTGTGCTGGTGGTGCTCAACCGCTCACTGTAATGAACTCCATGTCCCGTGGCCTTGCCTTCTACAGCCCCATGCTGGTCCCAGGGCTAGAGGCACCTCCAACGGGACAGTCCCATCGGATTATTTCCTTCACCTCCACCTGGTCCTTCTTCATGATCTCTTGAACCTCCCCACCATGACCTCCCATGATGACCGATGGCTAGCCACTTCCCTTGCTATGGCCAAACTCTATATTGTGCCACTGGCTCAAGCTCTCTCTCCCTCGGTCAACTGAATGTCTCCTGAAATTATATCACATAGCAGGCTATGATCGAATACATATCTTTGAGGTGGTCTGAAGCTCTTTCATGTCTGGAGCGTTGGATTCTCTTTTCCAAGCCCCACCCAGGCTGTACACTGACACTGTATGCTGAGCTTCACCCCTGGCATTTAACCCCGGATGACACCTAATGTTTCACGAACACTGTTTGTGCTCTGCCAGCATTCTGATACATCTACCCCTCATTCGGCCCTTCTCCTTCCTTCTGCCCTACCTGTTCCTTACGCTTTCCAACTACCTCTCATCTGGTAGTGTCACCCATGTGCCCGAGATGGTCTGCATGGTAATAAGTTTCTACTTCCCCAGAAATATGTCCCAGCCTCGCTCATGCTGGTCAGAGGGGGACATCTATACACTAATCCTGCACTGCACATGTGCATTGTCTTTTCGGTGCTACCCTTCTCTTGATTACTTTTGGGTTTCCCCTGCTCCCCACACCTCCCCCCCGTTTTTATTCCTCTTTATTCTGTACCATGAAGGGTGGCTCTGTGTGCCACGTGTGACCTCCTTGTGCATACCCTGGTTGTATACTTGTATTCTGCATGTTGCTAAACTCTCAATAAATAAAAGTTGCGAAAATAAAATAAATAAAATAACATAAATCTATGTCATAAGCATGAGAGAAACTGACAGGGGTCTGCTCCCTAGGAGTCGGGAAGTAATCGATTGGCTTACTTCTAAATGTAGCCTTTTAATAAGAAAATACACATTGAAAATCACACAGTCATAATAAGGTTATCAAAATATCACATGTAACAGCGAGTCACAGTACAAAGTATAATACATCCTTACCTAACATCGTTCTAAACATCATCCCCATTTGACAATTAATACGTTTTCAACTGACCTAATGTCATCGGATGCCACAGTACAAATCTAGTTACACTCAAACAGTGACAGTCTCATGTAACTAATAGACTTACTAAGAACAGGAAGGAAGGAAGGGCCTTGAACAGTTACAATTTGATGAAAGGTTTTCTCAGGAGTTCACCAAGTAAGCCATACCTGCAAGGCATTTCACATGTGCATACTGTGTGCTGAGACAGATGAAAACATGGACGTGTAGACATACAAGATGGAGTCGACATAATTTAGGCCTTATTTGACCAGTGTTAACAAAAACATGATTATGTATAAAGCAGCGTTTTTGTTTTATTGCAAAACATTTAGAACACTAAGTAAACATTATTTATTATTCAGAAATATCTTTCACAGATCTTGCCAACATACTCGGTACCCTCAAATCCACTTCCTATGAAGATCTGTTCTTACCTTGGTCCTCCATTAAAACTCTCTCTGGAGAAGCTGTCTCACTTGTAATCACCATTGCCATGCTTTCCTCACTCAAAACATCTTCACAGAAGCTTTCAAGGCCAGATCCACCCACTCCTTAAACACCGACACTAAACATTGATGCCATTGCTCTGTCGTGGCCCAATACTTACACTTCATCAGCAAGATCATCAAACATAGGAGCCTAAGGATTAACCACATTGGCCACATATTACAACATCTGCTGCATAATTTGCAGATCTCAAATAAACACTATTTTATCATCAACAGATCAAATGTTACTAATAAAACAGTGCACTTGTTGAGCAACAGAGTAACTTTCCAAAGCTTAACAGGTGGCTGTTCAATGGCTGATTGCTTTATTCTCGTGTTAAATTATAATTATTAGATGAAACGTTTACCCAGAATGTATTAATGTCCCCAAGTTATTGACTTCGGAAAGGCTCTTATCTGCATCATGAAAAATACTTACATTTAAATATTTAAGTGGAATTCAAACAAGGTGGGATTGATAGCTTCTTAGTTTCTTCTTTGACAAGAAATTACTTTGTGTCATTATCCCTCCACATTATTGAAATATCAGGCAGGCTATTGCAAGGGCAACTTACAGCACCTCCTAGCTAGAGACTTACAAAACACATATGTAATGTACAATACTGTACTTTGGTGCTCTTTCTTATGGAAAGAGGTGCCTTTAAAAACCCAGTGGACACAGAGTAAATCTAAATATGAAGACCATTTTTAAAACATAACTTGACTATGCAGCATAACAGAGGCATACCTTTTATTACAAGAGAGGTGTGTATGTGTGCTTATTTTCTTCAGAACAATGACAGAAAACAATTTTTCATCACTGACACATTATTTTACTTTTGGTGTAAGTAAAAGAGTGTTTTATAGTTGAAAATGCAAGAGAATGATCAATGTCTGTTGGTGAACAACACTTGCAGTGGAATCTGGTGAATGTGTAAGCTTTTTTTTCCTAACGTTTGGAATCCTTTTTGTTCCCAAATTGTGTGAAATTGGCAAGATCGCCAGACAATGCCGCCACAGAATGGGCCACAGAATAGCACTTACTTTGGTTTTTCTGGCAACGCAATGTAGTCAACGGTGCCACATTATATAGACCTATTGAGACATTGCTAATTTGAAGTTCTGCAAAGACATACATCAGAGTACGTAAACAGCTTTATAAGCTCAAACTATGCTGAAGAGCACTGGAGTACTTTACATGAGCATCAGATTCATGTTTTATATTTTTTGTTATTCTTTTAGCCATGAGAGATGAATGGGGGGCATAACTAGCGTAATCTTGTGTAATGTAACTACTCCAAATTACATTTAATTACATAAAATACATCTTGTGCTCAGAAAATTACCAGAACCATTAGTTCAGGTAAAAAATCAACCAGGAAATGTAAATGTTGGTTGATCTTTGGTTGCTTGCATTGAAAACACTGCTGCTTGCAATTATTTTAGTAGTTTTGCATTTGCAAATTACCCAAATGGTCCACTTGGGTAAAAAAATCTACCTGAAATGTTTGTTGATCACCTCTGTAAAAGGAACTGCTGCCAGTGTTCAAAACACTCCTGTTCATGTTTGTAGCTTCAGGATCACAAATTACTTGAATGGTCTGCCCAGGTAAAATATCTACCTGAAATGCCTCTCACACTCAAAAATATCCCTAACAGTGCATCTTGCTTTAAAACTTCTCCCTGAAACTACACAACAAAATTTCACCCAGTCCTAGAGATTATGAAATTGGTAGTCTGACCACTAGACTGCCAATACGGTGGTCGGGAGGACACCGCCAAGCCAGCAGCCTCCCGACCGCAGTATTAGGATGTTCTGACAGGGCCAGATGGCAGAGACAGTGGGGCAGCATTAGCTTCAGCTCTAAGGGAGAGCCGAGGCCAAAGCCACCTCACTGCACCACCAGCACAGTCTGAATGTGCACTGTTGCCATTGCAGACAGTGCCCATTCCGACAGTGCTGACAGGGGGGCCTCTGCACTGTCCACGACATGGGCATGGGTGGTACAGGGGCCCCCCTGTGGTCCCGTCTCTGCCTTTTAACCAGCCTTTTCATGGTCATGTCCCCACCATGAAAAGGCCGGCAGAAAGTCAAGTTGGTATCAGCACAGCGGTACGGACATCGGCACCACCGTTCTTGACCAGGACTTTCCACATTGCTGCAACCACAGGATCTCAGATCACAGTCTAGGACCGCCATACTTGTAATTGGGCCCTAAGTGATTTGCCAAAAATCACAGGATGTTGATCATATGCCAGAGTTTAAACTAGTTCCCCAGTTCAAAGTCAACAGCTCTGACCATTAGGCCATATCTTCATAATAATAAAGGAAGAAGTGCACATGGGAAAATTGTATGCTGTTCATTTAGGATTGATGTCAGACCAAAGTAGAGAGAAGACCTCCTACACCATTCTATCCCGAAATTAGTCCCTTATCGTCCAACCCACTGAGGATTTATCTGAATTCCAAACAGCTCACCCTGCTCTTTCTGCCACACAAAATCCAAGCAATTGTACTTAATGTAGTGTGTTACTTCTTTTCCCATGTTCACATGGCCCGGCACTGGCAGAGAAAGGGTGTCAGTGGTTTCTGTTCGACAAACTAAATGGTCATGCAGCCTTAGGTGTAGCATGGTGGCTAGAGGTCATCTGCTGCTCTATGGCAACCAAGTGACCAGTAATGATAATCAAACATTTTTGGTGCTTGTGTTGAACCGTCTATCTACATTAAAAAAAGAGATTTCTAGCCTCTACCCATCATTATTCACCTACGGCAGCATGACCACTAGGTGTCACCATATACTTTGTTTTTCCTCCCTGCAAGCGTACTTGTTTCCCTAAGTACATGTTGTAACTTGGATGAGAAACCGATTCAAATTTTTGTCCAGCGACCCACGCATTTTTTTAACATGCCTGGTATTGTACTAAGAAGAGGAACTGCTTAGAGAGACATTCTGCTTATGGATGGGACAAAGTCATGAAATCATCAGTGGAAACTGTTAGAAGCCAACGTGTGATGTGGTAACAACCACTCCCCCAAGGACGCCTCTTGGTGGCCTCCGAACTTGGCCCCTCACCCACCCCTAAGGACTATTCCAAGAACCGTGGGAATATCCTAGACACCAACCTCTCCATGAGCAGACAGATCAACGCTGTCCGCTCATCATGCTTCCACATCCTGCAAACGTTACTCAAAGATTTTCAAGTACAGCCCACTTAACATCAGACGAACAGTCACCAAGGCTCTTATCATAAGTGGACTTGACTACAAAAATGCCCTTTCCTTTGGAATCCCAGCCCTTGATTTACACTGATTCCAAACCACCCAGAACGCTGCCACCAGACTCATCCTGAACATCCTGCGAAATAACCACATCTGTCAACACCCCTTAACAATTTCCACTGCACTGGCTTCCATTTCAAGAAGGATGCAAATGCAAGCTGCTCACCCACACCTACAAAGCACTCCACAACACCAGTCCAGCATACCTCAAACACTGCCTTAACTTCTACCAACCCACTAGACACCTTCGATCTGCATCCCAGGTTAGGGTACACCTCCCTCACATCAAGAAGGCCAGAAGCAGCAGTTGCTCCTTCTCATACCTCACAGCAAAGATCTGGAACGACCTCCTGCAGCACCTCAAAACCTCCCCCTCCCTCATGGACTTCCAAAAGAACCTCAAGACATGGTTCTTCCAGACGAAACCGGTATGATTTCCACCCTCTCCCTCCCCCCACACCATGCCCTGCTAAGTGCCTGGATACCCTCGGGGTGATTAGCCATGCACTAGAATTCACATAGCATAACAACATAACATAACATCTCTGTGATGCATCCTTAAGGACTGGGGCGGAGTGGGGGGGGTTAACACTGGTTAGGTTATAATGATTGACTATTGTGGCTGGCAATTGATGCATAACAAACCACACGTCATGCGTCGTGGCTGCCATGGGAGACCTGAGACCATCAATGAAAGACCTGTACGCGAGACTAGCCAAGGCATTTACAAGATACGAAATAAGTGGCCTTTTGTGAAATTTTAACTAAACGAAAAACTTGAGTCAAATATTTGAGGGAGGGGAAGTTGACGAACGGGCACCAGTACTGGGGAGCTGCCTCGCAGGAAAGAGATAGATTGTGTTCAACCGAAAAAGAAGACCCGGAGAAGTAACGTTCTTGTAGTTTAAGACAGAATGGCTGCTAGGTCCCCGAAATACTCTGAAGGTCACTGTGTAGTCGAAGAACGAAGAGATGGGCTGGTTGCCAAGACAGCGAGGACATGTATTCATCTAAACGTTGTATAAACACACACGCCGATGCATGTACGCTGCAACCCCACAGACAAAGAACAGACAGCGAACATATGCTTTCATTTTATGTTCTTTGGCATTCGGTGTCTCTGAAAAGACGTGGAGTGCTATGTGTGAGAGGCGGAATTATCTCAAACCTGGCAGAACACTGGCTGCCGGAAGTGGCTTGGAACAAACCTCCCCGTGCTGCCTGGATCACACTGCAGGCAGCCTGGGCATCTGTCTCCCCACCGGACTCTCAGTCTGGCACAGCAGTCAGTCACCCTGAGATAGGGCAATAGCCAAAGAGACTGATGAAAGGAGGGGCGGCTGGAAAATGGCAGTACCAGGTAGTGTTGTGCTTGGAAACGGGCAGTGGCGTCGGACAAGCTCTATCAACACGCTTCCTGCTGCCAGTCGTGTTCACCACTAATCCCTAAAAAGAAAACAAATTATTTTTACTAATCTGCTAACTAAAGAAATTAGTACCTTGGGTTTCAGGATATTTTTAGAAAAGTGCTTCAACACCTCGTCAGAACTAATAAGCGCTATCTAAATACAATTACAATTCAGTTGACCGGAGGGAGCTCAATGGCCGTATAACGCTGGATATAAACACTCAAGTGCCTTACTGTGCTGGGTGGCTTAAAGGGTTTGCTGCAGCATTATAAAGACTTCTAAACTCGTTTTAGCAGTTACTGAATCGGGAATGCCATTTTTACCGAAATTCTCAAGCTCGCCGCAATTGTTCCCTTTAAGAGAAATACACGAAATGAGTTAAAGGATTTCTGACTCTTTTAAATACCGCACTTCTTTTTATTTTTAAGTGCTTTGAATATAAAGTGATAACATTATTAACCTACGACTGCGGGAACATTTTCTTGAGTCTAAGAGCAGGCACGGGTTTCTGTGCCTAAACTGTGACAGAGACTTTTACCACAGGTGTCCTCGGGACTTAACCTTACTGTAGAACTTTAAAGTGAGCGCCAAGCACACCCGCCAGCACTTGACTCTCAGAGTAAGAAGGCCCAGCAGTCCAAAGCTTACTAATTGAAGTGGTGTGGGTTACAAACTCAAGTCACGCTGCAATAAATTGCTGTTCAGATAGCACTTTAGTTGATAAATAGAGAGTACCTCTTAACTTTACACAGGAATTAACGACCCTCCATATTCATCATCCACAGAGCTTTCATCAGCAGTACTAATGAGAAATCGTACCGCATTAATCTTTGTAGTAATGTGCATTGGGCTTTCGCCATTACTTGGGGTGAATCTCACTGGAGTTAATTGGGGGAACCACCCCAGTGACAGAATATTTCAGTTTTAGGCTCCTCTCTACCAGTATTATGGTTCCCTCCCTTCTAAGGGTGAAATCACACAGTACCAGACGCGGCTTGCCGTGCGGAAAAGGGGCGAGTGGCACGGTAGTTGGAAGGTGGTGGGGGAGAGGGACACACAAAAGAAATGGGACAACATCGTTTTTTTTTTTTTTTAAACGTACTTTACTGCAAGTCGCCGTGCTGCACCGCACTGCACTGCGCTGCTGGCTCAGCTTGCAGGCACAGGCTCCCATCCTACCCTGTGGTCAATCCTAACGCTACTGTCATGCTGCGGGCAGCATGAAAGCAGCATTAAGATTGGCTGGAGTGCCCTGGCTTGGCACTTCGAGGCAGACTGGGAGCGTCTGCCTGCTGTCTCCAGCCCGGCAACTCAGTGCCAGGTTTGAGAGAGCTCAGTGCGCATGTGTATTTGACCAGCCCGAGATGGCAGGCCAAACACACATGCGCACTGAGGGGAGTGTACTCCCCCTTCTTCCTTGCCACGCCCCATGGCCTCACCCCTTTAACAATAAAACAATTATAAACATAGTTTATTATTGTTTTATTATTAAAGGTTTGCAGTTGCTGCTGGCAGGGGGCGGGGTGACGCTTATCTGCCATAGCGGAGGAGCTATTGCTGCACAGTACCTTTCTATCCCAGATGTATAGTCTGTGCAAGGCATACTGCACGGGTGTCTAGCGGACAGGGCATGTTGGGCCAGATTTGCAAGAAAGTGCGCATGAGTTGTGAAGCACCACTTTTCTTGCACCCATTGCGCCCCCCTAACAACACCATGTGTGCTTCGTATTTACAATAAGGTGCACCATGGCGTACGTTAGGACAATAGCGTCAGAATTTATTACGCTATTGTGGTACTTTTCAGGATTAGCACCCTAAATTGTGGCGCTAATCCTGCAAAGTAAAGTGATACCCATTGAAAGTAATGGGCGCGTCATTTCAACGCCTGCACTGAGCATTAACATTACACTAAAAATGGCACAGTGAAATGTTGTAAAATTCACAGCACCATTTTTACAGGCCTTCCTGTGGGAGAACACCACATTAGCGTAAAGAAAAATGACGCTAATATGGTGCTAAGAGGCGCTAGGGCCTTGCAAATCTGTCCAGTTGTTCGTTAGGGCGCACATGGCATGGCGCAAAGTGTGTGGGAAGCAGTGATCTTACTGCAATCTGACTGGCTGATGCATGAGCGGCATTTCTGGCACCAATATGAGGCGAGGGAAGGCAATGTCAGCACCAGTCGAGGAGGCTGTGGTGAAGTTCTGGGGCTCAGATCTCATTGGTTCTTGTGTCTGGAAAATTCTTCATGCCATCCCTTGTTGTAAGCACCGCAACAGATATGTCTCCCCTTGGACAGAGCTCCCAACTTCTTTCAGTGCCACTTCTCAGATGGACAACTCAGGTGGCTGCAAATTCCCTGATACCCTCAAACCACGAGGGTATGCAGTTTAACACCTTTGTGGGATCAGAGAGGATGATGGGCCTCACTCTCTCTGGATGTGCAGAATCTTCCTGAAAGCAGCTCTTTTCCCCATCTGCTGTTTCACAATCACTTTCCTACTGACAGATTGTTCCTTATGCAAGTGAACCACCAATGCCCTTTCTGAGCAATGGGCCATCTCTCACAATTGAAGCAAGATCATGGCAACCTCTCCTTGCAGTCGAAGTCCTCAGGTTACTTTGTCCAAACCTGGCAAGGTGAGGTGCACTAGGTAATCCAACCCAGGTATCAAAGAGTTTCTTCGTCACCACCAGTGGAGTTCGTAAAAGAAAGCTTTGCACACTGGTTGGAAGTTTCAGCCTCACCTTTATTCTAATTTTGTAGACAGCACTTGTGTATTGTAGACAGTACTCGTGTATTCCACCTCTCATTTCCGAGTCCAGATCTGGACAGTCCTCACATTTTTTGCTTATTTTATGAAGACTGGTCCAGCTTAGATATTTATCAAGGGTTGGTGAGTGTGCTTAATTTCTGTCTCATGGAATTTCATGAAATTCTATACAAATTTTTCAAAATTACTCTTTGAATGTAAAATGTGATTTGCCAGTACCTTACATTATTTTGGGTAAAAAAAATCTCATCAGATACCAGCAGGAGACAGACAAGGTATTTCTGTATGGACGGGAAAGGGTCTCTTGTGTGTAAAACATACATAACCTTTCAATTTATTTCAAGAAGTTTGCTTATCCAGAAATTTGAGAATTATTTGCCTTTTGCCAGCACAATTACCATTTCTCTTAGGCCTAGAAGGACCTTTCTTCATCCCAGCAATGCCACTAAATTTACAGAAACCTGGAAGGATGGAACAGATGTCAGGAGTGAGCATGTTACTCACTGAGCCATCTTCTCAGTTTGATCCTTATGCGATGGTGACCCGTCCCTCTACAAAGGGTTACCAGACAACGAAATCCCCAGGACATGCAAGTTCCAGCGCTGGGTGTTCATCAATCAGATTACTTTATTAGTAAGTGAGGTCAGTAGTTTTATTTGAGCAAGTTGGAGTAATACGCCTGAACACAATGATTTGTGAAAGGAAGCACAACTAGGTTTGTGGTGTCCCAGTAACAAGTTGCCCTCTGATGACCATGATAAATGACATAGCAAAACATGTCGAAAGGCAACTATGAACCATAGAAATCTAAAATACTTCTTCCCAAACAAGATCTTCAAGCACTAGTCCAGTCCCTAGACTTGACTATGGAACTGCCTTACTTACGGAGCTACCCGCATCAAGATTTACCCCTCGGAAGGTTATTTATATAGCTCGCTGAGACTAATCACCTACACCAAGAGGACAGAACACAACGACCCTGTCCAAGGAACAGTAAACTGATATCAAAGGACTGATACTGTCTACTAAGGGCAGCATACAATACGTTAAAAACTGTGGGTCTGAGTTAACAAAAGTGGTGCTGCATCCACTGCAGCTCCACTTTTTTTGCGCCCATTAGTGCCCAGTAACTCCACTATACGTACACCGTATTTAATATATGGTGCACCATAGTAGTCAGAGAACTAGTGTCAAAATCTTTGATGCCAGCCTGGCACTTTGCAGGATTAGCATCAATAATGTTGATGCTAATACTGCAAAGCACATTGAGGCCCTTTATAAATAATTGTGTACCTCCTATTAGTGTCTGCTCTGTGCAGGCATTAAAAATGTTGCAAAAAATTGAGCAAAGAAATCTAAATGATTTCTTTGTGCCATTTATTTGCCCCCCTCTAATGGGGGAAAGCCCCCCTTGCATACACTATGCCTGGAGCAGGCATAATGTGGCTCAAGGGTTTACGAAGTGGTGCAAAGCAGGTACTGCTCCACTTTGTAATTCTGGCGCAGTAACTTTGGCCTCATTGGGCCACAGTAGAGTAAAAACAAATTATGCTAATGTGGCACAAGGAGGCGCTAGGCTCTCTTAAATCTGGGCCTGTGAATCATTACACTCCAGATACCTAGCTCAGAAATTAAAAGTCCAACATGAGCAAAGGGGCTCCAGAAACAAAGGCAAGAACACGTTAGAAATCATGGAATTTTGTAAACAAGAGACATTGCACCAACCATTTTCTGGTGCTGTGCCAAAAAGTTTGAACTGCATCACCTCTGAAATCACAAAATCCTTCTCAGTCTCTTGCCAAAAACATGTCTGAAACAATAATTTCTCAAGAAACACAAAGGGCCATATTAATGAAGGCCCTAATACCACCTTGCGCCCCATTAGCATCATTGTTTTACACTAATGTGGCATTAGGGTGGCAAAAACGCAGCACCATATTTACAAAGAGGCGCAATGCATGCATTGCACGACTTTGTAAACCTTCGAACAACATTATGGCTGCGGCAGGCACAATGTATGCATGGGGGGCGTTCCGGCATTAGGAGGCCCAGAAAAATGGCAGAGTGAAATCTGTGAGATTCCACTGCACCATTTTTAACGCCTGCCTAAGACAGGCGTTAAAATGAGGCTCTTTTTTGTTTTCAATTGGCATCCTTTCACTTTGCAGGATTAGCGTCAAAATGTTTGGCGCTAATCCTGCAAAGTGGCAAACTAGCATAAACAATTCTGACTCTAGGTCCCTAATGTGCACCATGGTGCGCCGTATCATAAATAGGGCACACACATGGTACGGTTAGGTGCCTGGTAGGTGGGGGGCGCAGAAAACGTGGCGCATCAGCTCTGATGCGCTACATTTTCATAAATATGACCCAAAGTGCCTTCTTAAAGTGTCCGAAGCCTTCTAGACATTCAGAATTGTAAGAGAATTTAACACAAGCCAAACACCGGAACACAAGCTATCACTTAAGATAACAAAATATAGCATCCAGGTTGAAATTATGACAAATGATTCCATGTGAAATTCTGTGTAGTATTGTGAAAACAGTAAACACTTTACTCTCACAGAAGAATATACTTTTCTATCTTTAACTTCTAGATAACCTAAGGAATCATAGAATAATCGAAACGGTAGATTCACACTTACACTTTTTTTAAATTAATATGTCCATGGACGCCAGTTCACCAAAATTACAGGGGCAGTAGAAAAGAAATCACGTACCATTTGACCTCAACTTTCATTCACACACACTTACACATACACAGAAATTCACACATACACTCTCTCTCACATAAACACGCTCTCACCCTGAAGCATGCACACAATAGATATTTAGAAGCATTTTTTGCTTACCTGATCTGCCATGGTAGGGCATATTCCAGTTGTTCTCCATTTTTCTTAGGCTAATAATGAATAATATATAATTATTCACTATTAGTGTAATAAAAAATGAACAGAGAACAAGGTGAGTGGAGCCCCAACTGAGGTCTATAAGGACTAACTGCCACTGTGTTCCTGGTACTGAATTTGCCACCTCGGAGGCCAAGGGTCGCAAAGTCAGTGTCAGAGGTAGCAAAGGGCAAGCCAGGGATCACAGTTGTGGTCCCAAGCGATTCCTAAATGACGTCCGTGAATATGTCACTCTTTGGAAGTTGGCCTTTGTTTCTGATGGAGCAGGGGACATGAGTTATTGGCCCCAAGGCGATTACAAGGTACATAGTATATCCGTGAATCAGGGGTGTTTCAAACAGACACTGCTTCAAGCAAGCTCGAGCTAACTCTGCCTCTATTGCTTTCAATCTTTAACCCCAAAGGTCTCCTCCACCTGATGCATGGGTTTTGTTAAAACAAGTAGCTGACTGCTGAGGAGTTGTGAAAGGTAACTCTTCACTGAGAGGTAGACAGGTATGTGAGCAAGCTGAAGAAATGAACGAACGAACTAGCGAGAAATAGTTCCCAGAACAAGAGAGTAGGCGAGGACGCAGGTGCATTGAGGAAACAAATACACAGATTTCATGTTAATCCAACTCAGAAGTGGTTAGCAAACCCAGACCTGTTTGTAGTTCTTCTCGTTTTAAAAGCAAGACAAAAAGTAGCAGAACACAACGAAAACAAAAAGCAGGAGGCATGACATAATATACGTGATATAGAGTCACTTGAAATAAATCTCTGTACCTGCTGAAGCTGGAGTTGTGGAAAACAAAGTATCTGTTTATTAGTAAATTAAAAAAAAAAGTTTCTTAAATACTGCAGCAGCCAATTAAAGCAAGCATTTGCAATAGGTCTCGCGTTTGCTGGAGTTAGACCTATTATGTTGTAAATTCCTAACTTGACTTTTCTTGACACATAAATTCAAAAATGAAAAGTAAAACCCTTGACATAAGTGAGCTGCTTCAAAGAGCCCCAGCCGCCAAAACCATGAGCGTGAAGGAGAGACACAAAACAAAAAAGAAGTTCGCTTGCAGTCAAACGTATCGGCAAAAGTGCAATTATCCATGTAACAGGGTCGATGGCCAAGGTGGTAACAAAACTGCCCCAAGGAGAGACAAATGTAAAGCATTTACCAATGATAACAAAGGATTTTTGAAAGGCAAGCCCATGAACAAGTGATAGTGATTGGCATGTGGTGGGTGTGGATAAAAGCCCACAGATAGATTACAACAGGCCAGAGCACTTGCGCGCTCGACTAAAGAACAATTCTTAATTTTTGCCAGTGGTTGTCAGTGGACATCACTGCATGTATTTTTGACTTCTGGAACTCTTTACATCCCTCACATGGGTGGCGTTCGATAGGCTTGTTTCTTATCTCTTTGCCTCCCATTGGCTGGCAGGAGTCGATTGACACCATGAGGCGTATTTACAAAGAACAGGCGCAGCACGGTGCTGTGCCAAAATGTGGCACCACCCCGCTGTGTCGCTTCTGAAACGCAGAGATGCACCTTATTTACAAAAATACAGTGCATCCCTATGTTTCCCCCTGTGCCGGTGCTAAATTAGCTGCCTAGTGCCAGCACAGCCACCATTGCACCATGGTGCAAGGATGACTGCATTGCAGGAGATATTGTTTTTGTGCAGGAAGGAGTACCTTCCTGCACAAAAACAATCTTCAATGGCAATGGCAATTAGCTTTTTCTATGTGTGCTGAAGATTACAGCACACATAGAAAGCAAAACACGCATTTCTCCTCATTGCGCCATGCTAACTGCTAACATTAGATTTTGGCACTGCCACTGATTTATGATTTTTTTGTAAAAGCTGGGGCAGCGTCAAAATGCAATGAGTGTTGCTGTGGAACACCCACAGCAACACCCATTGCACATCCCTTCCACGCAAAGTTCTGAGTGTGAAGGGACTGTATTTACAAGGTAGTATTAAGTCACAAAAATTGGCTTAACGGCACCTTAAAAATGCGGCGCAGTGCATATCTCCACCAGAGCATCACAAAAAGTGATGCTCCGGTGGAGCTAGGGGCTTGTAAATATGCCCCCATGTTTCCTGTTTTCTTGAGGTGCTCCAGGAGTGCTAACGTGCCACTGCCTCCAGGCATTAACTGCCCCTCCGAGGAGGTTGCTGCAATATTCCTGAAAATGCTTACAACATGCAGAAAAATGTAAAAAAAACCTTCTTGCAGTATCAGAGATTTTGCACCCCCACCCACCAATCAGGAACTGCCTATGACCCAGGCTGCATTGCTTCTTGACACTCTGCAAGTGTCAGAATGCAAATGCATCCACACCCCTAAGACTGAAAATGCAAGGAGACAGCCATATCTGGACCTTATCCATCAATCCCCACTCCTAAAAATAGAAGAAGAAGGGACTGGGGCTGACACATTTAGACCTGTCCACCATTACTCACTTTTAAATTGCGTTATGACTGACCTTCCCCTTCACTCTGACATAGAAACAATTCTACTACTCCTTTCAGGCATAAAAATAATTAGACACAGGTATCCCGTGTCTCATCTCTCTAAAATAGAGAAACTGGACTCTTACACCCCGACATCCTGGTCTAGAAACCAAAAAAAACAGACTCCTGACACCAATTTACTATGCATGAATTCAAAATAATACTCAACTAACTCAATCTGCATTCAAAAGGAAATCTGAATAAGCTATACTGCCTCAGCTCACACAAGCAACATGCCTCTCTACCATCATACATTGCTCTCTGACCTGTTTTTGGTCTACAGCTCGCCCCCCACGTCCGCACCACCACCTTGCTGTCTCGTGCCCCTGACCCCCGCCCACGCTGCTGCTAGCGTGTTCGAGGCCCGAGGCTCTCTGCCGCTTTTTCGCTGTTCCTGTAAGTGTTTTTTCCACTTTTCAGTGCCTTGCCTCCTTGCGCTCTAGCCCCCACTTGTGCCGCTTCTGATTGCTGTATTCCAATTGTATTTTGTGCCATTTATCGTATTTTGTGACTGTTTTTGAATTGTGCCTTACTCTTGTTATTGTCCCTTGTTTTCCTGGTTTTCGCCCCGTGTGCGCTCCCCCCTTGCCGCTCTCTCCCTGCCGCTGCCTCCCCGCGGCCCGCCCCCCTCGCGCCCCCATTCGCCGCATCTCTCCCGCCTCCCAGCTGCTCCTCCCTCCCCCCTCCCTTCTTAATGGCTGGCGCTGCGCGTCGCGAGTGGGCGACCTCTGACCTGTTTTTGGTCTAGAGCTCGCCCCCCCACGACCGCAGCACCACCTTGCTGTCTCGTGTCCCTGACCCCCGCCCACGCTGCTGCTAGCGTGTTCGAGGCCCGAGGCTCTCTGCTGCTTTTTCGCAGTTCCTGTAAGTGTTTTTTCCACTTTTCAGAACCTTGCCTCCTTGCGCTCTAGCCCCCACTTGTGCCCCTTCTGATTGCTGTATTCCAATTGTATTTTGTGCCATTTATCGTATTTTGTGACTGTTTTTGAATTGTGCCTTACTCTTGTTATTGTGCCTTGTTTTCCTGGTTTTCGCCCCTTGTGCGCTCCCCCCTGGCCGCTCTCTCCCTGCTGCTGCCTCCCCGCGGCCCTGCCCCCCTCGTGCCCCCCTTCGCCGCTCCCTCCCGCCTCCCGCCTCCCAGCTGCTCCTCCCTCCCCCCTCCCTTCTTAATGGCTGGCGCTGCGCGTCCGTGCAGCGGACGCGCCGCTGGCGCGCCAGAGGCAAGCCCGTCTGCGCCCATCCGCGCCTGGACCACACCCAGCGCCACCCCCCCTGGACCGCACGCCCCGCACCACCAGCCTTCGCTACTCGGCCAGCGAACTCCTCGCCCTTAACCCTGGCTCCCCCACAGCCTGCTTCCAGGCCACTCCGAAGCACACCAAAGGACCGTTCTCCTGCCACACCTGCAACTTCACCTGCAACAGAACATCGAAACCTACAACGACCAACACCAACCACCTCCACTGCATCCTCCTCAACACACGCTCCGCACGAAAGCACGCCATCGAGCTCTGGGACCTGCTCGACACCATCGCCCCAGACGTAGCCTTCCTGACCGAAACCTGGTGGAACGATTCCTCGGCCCCAGACGTCGCCATTGCCATCCCGGACGGCTACAAGATCACCAGAAGAGACGGAATCGGTGGAGGAATAGCCATCGTCCACAAATCCACCCTCAAGATCCACACCCACACGGACGACACCCTGAAGACAGCTGAACACCTTCACTTCCAGATCCACACGGACCCCAACACTACCCTCAGAGGAACTCTCATATACCGACCCCCAGGACCAAGAGCCCCCTTCAGTGACACCATTTCCGACCTCGCAAGCACCCACACCCTCGCCTCAATGGACTACATCCTCCTTGGAGACCTCAATTTCCACCTGGAGAACAACAACAATGCCACTACCGCATCACTGACCACCAACCTCTCCAACCTCGGACTCAGACAACTGGTCAAAACACCCACCCACATCGCCGGTCACACCCTGGACCCACTCTTCATTGCAAGCAACCACATCTCATTCAGACACACTACCGAACTCCACTGGACCGACCACCACTGCGTCCACTTCACATTCAAGAAAAACACTGAACACCACCGCACCCCACTACCGCCGCACCGCCGCTGGGGAAAAGTCACCGAAGACCAACTAACCAGCACCCTCGCCAAGAACCCACCGACCGACCCCACCGACCGGGACTCCGCTGCCATCAACCTCCAACAGTGGATCCTCAACTGCGCCAACACCCTCGCACCACTCAAGAGGCCCACCGTCAACCAAGAAAAGAAAAAAGCAGCCTGGTTCACAGACGAACTGATCACCTCCAAACGCATCTGCCAGAAACTCAAGAAAAAATGGCTTCTCGAGCGCACACCCGACAGCCTAGCAACCCACAAGGAAGCCACCCGCAAGCACCACCAACTTATCCGACTCGCCAAACGCTCCCACTTCACAGAACGCCTAAACAACAACGCACACGACAGCAAGGAACTCTTCTGCATCGTGAAGGAGCTCTCCAACCCCTACGCCAACGACGTCCCACCATCCCAGAAACTCTGCGACGCACTCTCCACTTTTTTCTATCAGAAAATCGCCGCCATCCACGACAGCCTCAACACCACACCTCCACCAGACCCCACCCCGACAACTCCTCCTACGCTGACCGCCTCACCACCTGGACCCACGTAGACGACGCCGAAACCCGAAAGACCATGAACTCCATCCACTCAGGATCCCCCTCAGACCCCTGCCCACACCACGTCTACAACAAAGCCGACTCCACCATCGCCCCCCAACTTCGTAAGATCATCAACCTATCCTTCGACACCGCGATCTTTCCGGACAGTTGGAAGCACGCCGATATCCAACCCCTCCTCAAGAAACCCAAGGCCGACCTCAAAAACATCCGCCCGATCTCCATCCTCCCCTTCCCAGCGAAGGTCATCGAGAAGATCGTCAACGCCCAGCTCACCCACTACCTCGAAGACAACTCCATCTTAGACCCCTCCCAATCCGGATTCAGACGCAATCACAGCACCGAGACTGAACTCCTCGCCGCCACAGACGACATCAGACAGCAAATGGACAACGGCAAAACCTCAGCCCTCATCCTCCTAGACCTATCCGCCGCCTTCGATACGGTCTGCCACTGCACCCTACTAACTCGTCTCCACGAAGCTGGAATACAGGACAAAGCCCTCAACTGGATCTCCTCTTTTCTCTCCGGCAGAACACAGAGAGTCCGACTCTCACCCTTCCGCTCCTAAGCCACCAACCTCATCTGCGGCGTCCCCCAAGGCTCCTCGCTAAGCCCAACGCTGTTCAACGTCTACATGGCACCCCTCGCACAACTGGCCCGCCAGCACAACCTCAGCATCCTCTCCTACGCCGACGACACCCAGCTCATCCTCTCCCTGACTAAAGATCCACACACCACCAAAGCCAACCTCCACGAGGGACTGAAATCCATCGCCGAATGGATGAGAAACAGCCGCTTGAAATTAAACTCCGATAAGACGGAAGTCCTCATCCTCGGACGCTCCCCCTCGGCCTGGGATGACTCCTGGTGGCCCAGCGCACTGGGACCCCCACCCACTCCAGCCAACCACGCACCCAACCTCGGCTTCATCCTCGACTCCGCTCTCACCATGTCCAAACAGCTCAATGCAGTCTCCTCCTCCTGCTTCAACACCCTCTGCATGCTCCGTAGAATCTACAAGTGGATCCCGACGGAAACCAGAAAAACGGTGAACCAGGCCCTCGTCAGTAGCAGACTTGACTACGGCAACGCACTCTACACAGGAATCCCAGCAAAAGACATTCAACGACTCCAACACATCCAGAACGCATCCGCCCGCCTGATCCTCGACATACCCCGCCGATGCCACATCTCCCACCACCTGAAGGACCTCCACTGGCTCCCCGTGGACAAGAGGATCACCTTTAAACTTCTCACCCACGCGCACAAAGCACCACACGACGCCGGACCCGCCTATCTGAACAACAGACTCAACTTCTACATCCCCTCCCGCCAACTCCGCTCTGCCAACCTCTCCCTCGCCATCGTTCCCCGAATTCAACGCAAGACCTCCATCGGCAGATCCTTCTCCTACCTCGCCGCCAAGACTTGGAACTCACTACCGACCTCCCTACGCCAGACCCAGGACCTCCTGACATTCAGGAGACTCCTCAAGACATGGCTCTTCGACCGATAGCAGCTGCCCCCCCTCAGCGCCTTGAAACCCTAACGGGTACATAGCGCGCTTTATAAATTGATTGATTGATTGATTGCAAGCAAAATACACCTGGGTAAACCCGCTTTGTAATCACTCAGCAATGTTGATCAAGCTGAAAAACACAGGAGCCAACACATTTAAGATCCTATACCCTCAGAATCTCTCCAGAACATCAGCAAAAAAATATAAACACTGTAAGCTGTAAAATTTTTCATATACCCTCATCGCTGACCACAATCACAGTGGGCATGCTGGAAGCTCAAAACAGACTTCAACTTCACCCCTAACATCAAATCATGGACTAACATTTTCTCTAGTGAACTTAATGTGGCATCGGCAAATAATATTCCTCAAGGCTGCAAACTTAGAATTGCTCCGTCCTCTCTGTTCAGTGGATCAATCACCATTTCCCCATATAACAAGCATTGCAATGCAATAGGTCTCACATTAACTTGAGTTAGAGCTATTGGTGTTGTAAATGCATAACTAGTCTTTTCTTGCCCCATAAATTGGTAAACCCTGCCACATAATTTGGTCATCTCTGCCACATAATTCCAGTGGCCTTGCATATAACTAAAGCACTTCCATTTACCTTCTTCCTGTATCAGCAGCAAAAAATGAAAATATTATTTTTCTTATATTATTATTTTGGGGTTCCCCCCCAATCTAGTATGGGGTCCCAGATATGACCTAGACAGAAAGAGCACATGGTGCGGTGA
The DNA here is from genome assembly GCF_031143425.1 of Pleurodeles waltl. Classification (NCBI taxonomy): domain Eukaryota; kingdom Metazoa; phylum Chordata; class Amphibia; order Caudata; family Salamandridae; genus Pleurodeles; species Pleurodeles waltl. Next base: position 1,167,675,719 of record NC_090440.1, read on the forward strand.
GTTATGGGCAAAAATGTTTTGTAAAAGGAATGCCCTGCAAAGCATTATGGGGTGAGTTCCAGACTGCATCGAATATTGTAGAATCTTCAATGTAATGCTTAGAACAGCCCCTAGAGAGCACCACTATAAAAATGACATTTGTAAGAGACATGGTCATGTAACCATATAGTCAACCCCTAGAGAGCTTAACCACATAAAACCAGAATGGCAGAACGTTATGCAGTGTAACCATATTTTTAGCCCCTAGAGTGCCTAGTGCATTGCACATTTTCAGGCTTAGCAGGCCTACTAGGACAATATTACAAACAAGGCCCTTAAAACACAAACTACTCCCAGCTGTAAAACAAAAGTTCCAGCAATGAGACAATTCAAAAAGACACTGACTGGTGGGAGTTATTATTTTGTGGTCCCTCCTCAACCTAGTGTGGGGACCCAGAGATGCCCTAGACACAAAGAGTGGACTTGAAAGTGTGGGGGGGGGGAGGGTTAGTTGAGTTGTGCTAGAACCAACTGATTTGCTGCTAGACAAGACTAAGGGCCTCATTCTGAGGCTGGCAGGCGGCGGTAGCCGCCCGCCTGGCGGGAACCGCCATATGGCCGCTCCGCGGTCGAAAGACCGCGGAGGCCATTCTGGCTTTCCCGCTGGGCTGGCGGGCAACCGCCAGAAGGCCGCCCGCCACCCCAGCGGGAAACCCCTTTCCACGAGGAAGCCGGCTCCGAATGGAGTGGGAAGGTGCGACGGGTGCAGTTGCACCCGTCGCAAATTTCAGTGTCTGCCAAGCAGACACTGAAATTCTTTGTGGGGCCCTCTTACGGGGGCCCCTGCAGTGCCCATGCCATTGGCATGGGCACTGCAGGGGCCCCCAGGGGCCCCACGACACCCCATACCGGGCGAACCGCTAGGAACAGGATGGCGGTATGGGGTGTCGGAATCCCCATGGCGGTGCAGCAAGCTGCGCCGCCATGGAGGATCCCTGAGGGCAGCGGAAAACCGGTGGGAGACATTCTGGCTTTCCCGCTGGGCTGGCGGGCGACCGCCAGAAGGCTGCCCGCCAGCCCAGCGGGAAACCCCTTCCCACGAGGAAGCCGGCTCCGAATGGAGCCGGCGGAGTGGGAAGGTGTGACGGGTGCAGTTGCACCCATCGCGAATTTCAGTGTCTGCTAAGCAGACACTGAAATTCTTTGTGGGGCCCTCTTACGGGGGCCCCTGCAGTGCCCATGCCATTGGCATAGGCACTGCAGGGGCCCCCAGGGGCCCCACGACACCCCATATGGGGTGTCGGAATCCCCATGGCGGCGCAGCAAGCTGCGCCGCCATGGAGGATCCCTGAGGGCAGCGGAAAACCAGCGGGAGACCGCCGGTTTTCCTGTTCTGACCGCGGCCAAACCGCTGCGGTCAGAATGCCCTGCGGGGCACCGCCAGCCTGTTGGTGGTGCTCCCGCCGACCCCGGGTCGGAATGACCCCCTAAATGTACATAAAAATCCAAACAAAAGTGGCATAGAAATCCAAGCATTACGCTTTATGTTAGCATATAGTTCATAAGTGTGTACTTCGAAAACTTCACAGTGCGCACCATTGAATTAATATTTTCCCTACCACACGCAATAAACAGAAGGGATTTTGAGCATGTGGTATTTCTAAATATGAGAACTGCATTTTCTTCTGTCAAATCAAAATGGCTTGAATGCTTTAAAAAACACCTTTGCTTGTGGCTCATGCGGCCAACTGTACAACCCACCTTTTGTGCAGTGGTCAGCATCAGACTAAGTTTACCAGTACTCTTAAAATTCAATTCTGACAAACATTTAAATATTAAATGTAGTGTTTAATGTTTTTCAGAAATAATTACACTGAATTTATTTGCAAAGTGCTTTAATACAACACTAACTTCTTGAGTCTCTTTCTTAAGCACAAAGGTATCGTGCAGAACTTAGGCTCTCATTACAACCTTAGTGGTCGGTGTTAAAGCGGTGGTAATAACCCTAACAGGCTTGCAGTAAAAAAAATGGGATCACGACCACGGCAGAACCCGCCAACACAGACAGCCACTTTAACACTTCGACTGCCACGCGGTAGCAACAATCACCGCGGCGGTCACCACCAACAGCCCGGCGGAGGACAGTGTACCGCCCACCACATCACAACCCGCCTATCTGCCAGCTTTTCGGGGCAGTACCAATGCCATCAAAAGCACAGCGGAAACAGGACTTGGAATGGAAACCACTCACCTGTCGACACTCAACGAAGAACCAGGACGCCATGGAGCTCGAGCTACAGGTCCTGCCCCTGCTGGTCTACCTCCTCATCTACCAGGAATACAAAAGGCAGTGGTGACGACCACAGGGAGTATTGCACCTAGTACACAGGGGAGGGGGAGGAAAAAGAGAGTGACACACACACACACACACGCAACACCCCCACCCTCACCCACAACACCATACACACAAACACATGCAGCAACATTACATTTACACCCCGTAACCCCCTGGAAGTATGCAAGGACAAAAGGAATTGAGTTAAATCATTGATATTTTAGAAATAGACAAATATACGTAACAATTTAAAAACATTATTTACAAAAATATGCAATATGTACATAAGGCCGTACATTGTCCACTCATACTGTCCGTGGGCCACTGTGCCAAAACTCATAGGTCAAGCCCACACTTAACTCCTGCCTCAATACAGGGAGAACACTGCAGGGGCATCAGGTCTTAAACACACAGGCACCTCAGGGGGATGGGGAAGGGGAGGCACCTCAGCTGGAAGATGGAAAAACGCCACTGCTCCTCGAGGGGGCTCCATGCCCACAGCGATGTCCTGGGGAGTGAAAGGCCACAGTCTCTCTAGTGGGTGGTTTGCCCACTGCTTGGTCCTGGGGAGTGGAAAGACACAGTCTCTCAAGTGGGTGGTGTGCCCACTGCTTGGTCCTGTGGATTGCAAGGCCACAGTCTCTCAAGTGGGTGGTTTGCCCACTGCTTGGTCCGGGGGAGTGCAAAGCTACAGTTTCTCAAGAGGGAGGTTTGCCCACTGCTTGGTCCTGGGGAGTGCCAAGCCACAGTCTCTCAAGTGGGTGGTTTGCCCACTGCTTGGTCCTGGGGAGTGCAAGGCCACAGTCTCTCAAGTGGGTGGTTTGCCCACTGCTTGGGCCTGTGGAGTGCAAGGCCACAGTCTCTAAAGTGGGTGGTGTGCCCACTGCTTGGTCCTGTGGATTGCAAGGCCACAGTCTCTAAAGTGGGTGGTTTGCCCACTGCTTGGTCCTGGGGAGTTCAAAGCACAGTCTCTCTAGTGGGTGGTTTGCCCACTGCTTGGTCCTGGGGAGTTCAAAGCCACAGTCTCTAAAGTGGGTGGTTTGCCCACTGCTTGATCCTGGGGAGTGCAAAGCCACAGTCTCTTAAGTGGCTAGTTTGCCCACTGCTTGGTCCTGGGGAGTTCAAAGCCACAGTCTCTCAAGTGGGTGACATCTTCCACTGGTTCTGGAGGGGGATTAGTGTCCAGTGTGCTTCTTCCTGCCAAGGAGAGGGTGAGTGGATGCCTTTCTCCACTGTTTCTGGAGGGGGCTTTGTGCCCAGTGCCCTTCTTCCTGCCAAGAAGAGGGTGAAAGGATGCCTTTCTCCACTGGTTCTGGAGGGGGGTTTGTGCCCAGTGTGCTTCTTCCTGCCAAGGAGGGGGTGAGTGGATGCCTTTCTTTACTGGTTCTGGAGGAGGCTTTGTGCCCAGTGAAGAAACACTTGGGGTGTGGCAGTTCAAATTCCCTCACCTGTGTGTCTGAGGCACGAGATTTGCATGGAACAGGTGGCATGAGAGTCCTTGGAGGCAGGGCTAGACTCCATCCTGCGGCGGCTAAGGCTGCAAACTGGTGGTAGTGCCAGTGCTGGTGGGGGTGCTGCCAGTGGTGGTGGGAGGCTCCAGTCCTTCTCTTGCAGCCTCGGACGGCTGCCCACTGGGGCTGCTGCTGCTGGTAGTGGCCCTACTGTCAGTGGGGCAGATGGCGGTGCTTGTGGCGGGGCCTGCGGAGGTGCTGGTGGCGGTGCATATGGCGGTACTGGCCGTGGTGCAGGTGCCGGTGCTGCCAGTGGTGGAGGGAGGCTCCAGCCCTTCTCCTGCAACCTCGGACGGCTGCCCACTGGGGCGGCTGCTGCTGACAGTCATGGTGCGAGTGGCGGTCCAGGTGGTGGTGCAGGTGGTGGTGCTTGCGGCGGGGCTGCTAGCGGTGCAGGCTATGGTGCAGGTGGCAGGGGTGGCGGTTGTGCTGGTAGCCACAAGACTTTCATCTGCGGCCTCCGACGGCTGAAGTGCCTTGCCTTGTGTTTTCTACCCCTTCCTCACCTTGCAGATGGTGGTGTGACTTTGGCTCTGGCAGCTGGAGTTTTTGTGGAGCGCTTGCTTAGTGGTTCGTGCTCCTTGCCCTTTCTGCATGCTGGCCCTTGGCAGGTGGCAGAATGCTTTTGTCCTTTGCAGGGGTTGGTGGCACACTGGCTGGGCTGATAGGTGCCTCTTTTGAGCCTCTGTGAATTGCAGGTACCACAGCGCATACTGGTTCTGTACAGTAAGAAGTTCATCATTAGTGCAATAGATCTGTGAATATGAACCTCTGCTCATTGTCTTCTTCCATAGGCTTCAACCGCTGAGGCTGAATACAGACCCATGGTGGACTTTGCGACAATGGAGGACAGACACATTATCATCATCTACATACTTGATAGGGCCACAATCCACGAACTGTGTGCCCAATTGGAGCCAGACCTGATGTCAGCTATCTGCCAACCCACAGGTACCCCCCCCCTCTAGTGCAGGTCCTGTCAGTGCTCCATTTCCTGGCAAGTGGTTCCTTTCAAACAACAGTGGCCATGGCATCACGGATGTCACAGCCTATGTTCTCCAACGTGTTGACCAGAGTGTTGTCTGCCCTGCTGAAACACATGCGCAGCTACATCGTACTCCCCCAGGTAGAGGATTTTGCCATATCCCCAACATCATTGGTGCCATTGATGGTACACATGTGGCATTTGCCCTCCCCCCCCCCGGAGAAATGAACAAGTGTTCAGGAATAGAAAAAGCTATCACTCTATGAATGTGCAGATGGTGTGTTTAGCGAACCAGTACATCTCCCTTGTGAATGCCAAATACTCTGGCTCTGTGGATGACGCCTTTATCTTGAGGAATAGCAGCATCCCATATGTGATGGGCCAACTCCAGAGGCACCGGGTGTGGCTAATAGGTGAGCCCAAGGTCCCCACACAGTATAAGTTGGTGTCTGGGTATGGGGTTGTACCCTAGGGTTAGTGTGTGTCTAACAATTGTCCCTCGATATTTGCAGGTGACTCTGGTTACCCCAACCTTTCATGGCTACTGACCCCAGTGAGGTATGCCAGGACAAGGGCAGAGGAACGTTACAATGAGGCACATGGGTGTACTAGGATGATTATGGAAAGGACCTTCGGCCCCCTGAAGGCCAGGTTCTGGTGCCTCCATCTGACAGGTGGATCCCTGTACTACTCACCCAAGAAGGTGTGCCAGATCATCGTTGCATGTTGCACAACCTGGCCTTAGACACCAGGGCCCATATTTATACTTTTTGACGCAAAACTGCGCCAATGCAGTTTTGCGTCAAAAAAATTAGCGCCGGCTAACGCCATTCTGAAGCGCCATGCGGGCGCCGTATTTATTGAATGACGTTAGCCGGCGTTAGCCGCCGGCGCTGTCTGGTGTGCATTAAAAAAAACGACGTACACCAGGCAGCACCGGCGTAGGGGGAAAATGGCGTATGGGCGTCCAGAAATGGTGCAAGTCAGGCTGAGGCAAAAAAATCGCCTCAACCCGATTTGCGCCATTTTTTTACGACGCCCATCCCCCATTGAAATGACTCCTGTCTTAGCAAAGACAGGAGTCATGCCCCCTTGCCCAATGGCCATGCCCAGGGGACTTCTGTCCCCTGGGCATGGTCATTGGGCATAGTGGCATGTAGGGGGGCACAAATCAGGCCCCCCTATGCCACAAAAAAAAATATAAAAAAATACCTACCTGGACTTACCTTTATGTCCCTGGGGTGGGTCCCTCCAGCCTTGGGTGTCCTCCTGGGGTGGGCAAGGGTGGCAGGGGGTGTCCCTGGGGGCAGGGGAGGGCACCTCTGGGCTCATTCTGAGCCCACAGGTCCCTTAACGCCTGCCCTGACCCAGGCGCTAAAATCTGGCGCTAATGCGGGTTTTTTTGACCCGCCCACTCCCGGGTGTCATTTTTGCCCGGGAGTATAAATCCGACGCAATAGCATCGGAGTCATTTTTTAAGACGGAAACGCCTACCTTGCATATCATTAACGCAAGGAAGGTGTTCACGCAAAAAAATGACGCTAACTCCATGAACTTTGGCGCTAGACGCGTCTAACGCCAAAGTATAAATATGGAGTTAGTTTTGCGTCGAATTTGAGTCGAAAAAAACGACACAAATTCGGCGCAAACGGAGTATAAATATGCCCCCAGGTGCCTTTTCTGCAGGAGGTTAAGCCTGGAGATGGGTGTGTGGCAGCGGTGGAGCCTGTGGACAGAGAGGAAGAGGAGGCAGAGGAAGACGATGTTGATAAACAGAAGCGACATAATACAGCAGTACTTCCAGTGACACACAGGTAAGACACTGTAACTTCACTTAACTTATCAGTTATCTGTTGGACATTGTACATGGCAGCCTGATTTCCCTATGTCTATGGCCAATTACTGTACCCCTTGGCATCTTTATTTTCAGATCTCTGTGGCCCACTCTGGCTCCTGCTATGTGTACTGCTGCCCACCAAAGTTCATTTCTAAGTAAATTTGAATGTACATTTGACTTGCAAAGCTTTGATTATGTTGAACTAATACATATTTGAATCATTTGACAGACTCCAGATTAGTATTTGTTCCAAGGGTGTTTATTTCCGTGCTCATAAGTAGGGGGGGATGTGCAATGGGCTGGGCTGAGGGTGGAGGAAAGTCCAGGGTAGAGTCCAGTCTCTTGGTATCACAGATGCATTGTCCAATGGGGCATAGGAAGGGGAGCAATGGCACTTCAAGGTAGACAGGGTGACAGAGCGGGACAGAAGGGTGACAATCAGGAGAGTCTTATTTCCTGACGGGGGTCTTGGCAATGTTCTCTGGCTTCTGCCTGGATCACAGGGACCGTTTGCGGGGTGGTTCTCCTTCTGCAGGGGGTGGGGTGCTGGTGGCCTGTTGTTCCTGTGGCAGGGCCTCCTGTCCACTAGCACCGATGGAGGTGGAAGGCTGTTCATCAGTTTGGCTAGTGTCAGGGGCCCGTTGGTGTGCCACTGCCTCCCTCATGGTGTTGGCCATGGTGCCCAGCACCCCTGCAATGGTGACCAGGATTGTGTAGATGTGTTTGAGATCCTCCCTGATCCCCAGATACTGTCCCTTCAGCAGCCTCTGGGTCTCCTGCAACTTGGCCAGTATCTGGCCCATCGTCTCCTTGTAATGGTGGTATGCTCCCAGGATGTTGGCGAGTGCCTCCTGGAGAGTGGATCCCTGGGCCTGTCCTCCCCCTGTCGCACAGCAGTCCTCCCAGCTTCCCTGTTGTCTTGTGCCTCTGTCCCCTGAACCGTGTGCCCACTGCCACTGACCCCAGGTCCCTGATCGTCCTGTGTTTGTGGGGTTGCCTGGGGTCCCTGTAGTGGTGGACACACCGCTGATTGACGTATCCTGGGGACAGTGGCATGGGCCTGCTGGGTGGGTGCTGTGCTGGTGTTTCCTCAGGGTGAAGGCTCTGTGGTAGGTTGGGACTGTGGCAGGAGAACCGACTGTTCAGAGGTCCCTGATGGGCCAGGTTGGTCATCCTGATCCAGGCGTGCAGAGCTGCTGTTGTCACTGTGGGCCTCTTCAGGGGCAGGACTGGATGTAGCTGGCACCCCCTCTCCGGTGAGTATGGGTCCTGTGGGGATACAAATGCAGTGTTAGTGTATCTGCGTGTGCCATCTTGGGCATGGGTGTGTTTCCCTGTATGATTGTGATTTCCTTGTCAGCCTGGCCTTGTGTGAGTGGGGATTTTGGGGGCTGGGTGAGTCTCTCTACTGGGCATGCTGTGGTGATGGGTGTCCATGCAGGTCTGTGAGGGGGGTAAATGCATTGGTGTTACATGCAGGGCTTGGTATTGGGATGAGTGGGTTGTGATGATGGGGTATGTGTGAGGTGGTGGAGTGATGGGGGTGAGAGTAGGGGTAGGAGTTTGCGATGGCATGCAGGTAGGGTGTGGGGGATAAAGTATTAAAGATTTGACTTACCAGAGTCCAGTCCTCCTGCTACTCCTGCAAGGCCTTCAGGATGCATTATTGCCAAGACTTGCTCCCCCCATGTTGTTAGTTGTGGGGGAGGCGGTGGGGGTCCACAGCCAGTCCTCTGTACGGCTACCTGGTGTCTTGCAACCACGGAACACACCTTCCCCCGTAGGTCATTTCACCTCTCCTGATGTCATCCCTTGTTCTTGGATGCTGTCCCACGGCATTGACCCTGTCCACAATCCTCCGCCATAGCTCCTTGCAATGGACGTCTGCTGCACCTGTGATCCGAATAGCTGTGGCTCTACCCGGATGATTTCCTCCACCATGACCCTTAGCTCCTCATCTGAAAACCTGGGGTGTCTTTGAGGTGCCATGGATGTGGTGTGAGTGATATGTGTGAGGATGTGCGGGGTGATGTGTGGGGTGCTGTGTTGGGGTGTGTGGTGTGAGGTGCATGGATGGTGTATGGGTTATGGTGTTCTGTGTCTCAGATTGAGTGGGTGCTCCTGGCTTGCGTCTCTCTCTGTTGCCAATCTTTCTTTCTGTTGAAAGGTTTGTGGGTAATGTGGGTGTGTGTTTTATAGTGGTATGAGTGTGTGGGTGTGGTGTGTGTATGTGTGTCAGGTGTATGTAGTTTAAATTGTCCAATGTGGTGGTGTTTTGTAAATGTGTGTGTATTTTGAGCACGGCGATGTGTACCACCAATGGTTTACCGCGGTTGAAAGACCGCCGCAGTGATTCATGGGTCCTGATACTGTGGGCGTATTCCTGTTGGCGTGATGGTGTGGGTTTTGCTATCGCCAGTTTATCACTGACCTTTGGTCTCGGACTCGCAATTTCCGATTTGCAAAACATATCTTGCTACATCTGGCCCATAGACTCTAATCCCTAAACTGTAGTCCCATAATTCCTGGCACTCAAGACCACATCACAACTTTCTACCTCATCCCAAGAGACTCCTACCAATACAGAACACCTTCTATTACTTTGACAAGGACTACCCATCAGACCTATACTAAGCACGCATATTATCACTATTACAACTAAACCTGTTGATGTCCCTACATCAAGTAGGTCATTTCTGCCTTGCAGTGCATGCTTTACAATTGTAAATCAGCAATGAAAAACACAACAGAAATTGCAAACACTATTTCACAGTACAACCATGATATATTAGTGCTTAGTGAGAGCTGTTTCAGAGATATATCTCACAATATAATGGACCGCCTACTTCCTCCCAACTACTCCATCATCAGAAACAACCGGTTAGGGAGATATATGGGAGGCATAACAGCAATCTTTTGGGAATCTATGCGATTTGGAGAGATCTGTAACACCATGTTTTCCTTATTTCAATGTCCAAATCTAGATTTATGTGTAGAACACACTTCCCTCTTTAGATTAAATGTCCTTTATCACCCACCAGATGATGATACAGCTTTTCTTAGGAATACATGGATCTCACAAATCACCAATCAATGCAAAGTGAACTTACTGGGAGGCTTTACTCTTAATTGTGGCAACATTGAAGACTCAGCAGTCAATCTCTTTAGCTATTTTCTTTCTGGAAATGATCTGATCCACCAAAACCTAATGCCAACACACCATAGAAGCCATATTTGACTTAATCATTTCCAAAGAAGACCTGCTTTGAGTGAATGAATCCATACTGGTAGACCGGTCAGACCTTTTTTATCCCCTTCTGCCTGCAGCTCTCACATTCTCTAAGCCTAAATCAAAAGAAAAGAGCAATAATCTGGTTTGAGACATCAAAACCACTGATAGTAACACACTTAGCAACACTGAATAGAAATTATTACAGCCCGTCTGACCTATTATGGATATCAATGACTTGACTGCCCAGTGTTTTGAGTGACTTTCAAATCTGCTTGATGAGATAGTTCGATTTCAGAGCAAAGAAAAAAGACATACATCATCAGCTCTCTGGTTTAACAAGGCATTATATGAGGAAAACATGGTTCTAAGACATGTGGAGAAGAAATGGAGACAATCAACTTAAACCTTTAACCTCACATCTCCAAAAAGCAAGATTCCTCTACAAAAGAAACCTTTTATCTGAGAAATCAAATCACTTCAGATCTCTACATGATTCAGCCAAGAACTGACCTATACAACTCTTTGATCTTATCAAAACTTCTAACAACCCCTCCATGACTATACATTTTGATGATTCTAACAAGAAAGCATAATAATTTGCACAGTTCTTTGAGTTGAAAGTTCAGACATCTTTGAGTTTGGATCACCAACCTTTCTGACCATTATGTGCAAATCAAACAATACTTGGTGACTTTGACATAATTATTGATGAACAACTTCTGAAAGCCATAGAAAACTATCCAACCACTTTGTGGACACAATTCCAAGCAACATTATCAAAAGCCTTTACACACACATTCTCCCCTACTGGACTAAATTGGTAAAGCTCTCATTCAGCCAAGATATAGTTCCTGACTTCCTCAAGACTGAGCAAGTTACCCTGATCCTCAAAAAACCCTCTACAGATACATTCAACCTCATCAATTTTTATTATTTCCAACCTCCCTTTCCTTGCAAAAATCTTTGAAAGATGTCTAGCAGATCAAATTACCCAACACATCCAGGACAACATTTTCCTAGATGAATACCAATCTGGTTTCAATGAAGGCTGCAGCACATGAAACATCTTTACTCAGGGTGGTTGATTGTGTCCTATATTCAGGCAACTTCTGTCTCCTGATTCTTCTTGACCTATTGACAGCATTTGACACAACCACTAAAAGCTCCTTAACACCCTCAAAAATGGAATGGGTATTGATTGTGTTGCAGCAGAGATGCTAATATGAGAAATTTATAATGATTTGGGTACTGCTGAGAAATACTGATAAAAGAAACTAATAATTGAAAATAATGTGTATGAGTAAAATGTGCCCACGGGGAGTGGTCACCATGTGTGTTAACAAAATCCCAAATAATTACAAATATTAAAATTCTGTACTAATATGTCATATTTGAATGTATGTTGTATGATGATTCATTTTCTTAACTTAGCCGATCTAGAGGCCTGGTCGGCGCTGGGCCTTGCTTGCTTAAACGTGGAGACACGATGAGCTGCTGAGGACTGGAACTGGAGAAAAGGACCTTGAACTCCACAGAGTTCAGACCGGCTCTGCTAGAAAATTCTGCAAATGTACCAGTGGGCAGGAGATGATGAGGACAAATTGATACAATTATGTGTAGAGTAGGCTAAATGTACTTTCCCAGGACTTGAACAATGGAAGCACTGACTAAAAGACTGTGAGCAACAATTTTGTTACCTGAAGAGCCGGATGATGTTCTCATCAACAGAAGAACCAATCAAACTAATGGAACTTTAAGCTTGAACCGACGCAAACAAGTGGTAAACAAAAACTATAGGTTAGAGTCATAACCCCTGATAAGTTTGACCAATTAGCAATTAGTGGGACGGACTGAGAGACCATAATAAAAAGTCATGACAAGGGAAGGAAATTCAGAGCGGAGAGGCGAAAGTTGATGACATCAGGAGACGCTGTCCGAAGTGCTGATAATTGGGCTTACTCTCTGTGAGCCTGATACTTGCTGATGACTGATGATCTGGAGACGAAGACTGACTTGTTGCTGATCTATCTTGGATAGGTAGCTATAACTATGTGACTGACTAACATGTGCCTTTTTCTTCTAGGTACCAACTGCGCTGTTTTAAAATGTTTTTCTCTCTTTAGATAGATTTTTCCAAATTAATGATTTTTGTCTAAATTGTTTTCGCATGAAGACCCACATACTGATGCTAATTTGAGTTAGGTAGGCTGACAAGGGTGACTTAACAGTGACAGTTGACTGACTGACTTGCATTGCTGAATTATTCAAAATGTTAAAGGATTTGCTGACTTATGTTGATGCTCGTTTTTGCTTATCAATAATTCTTGGTGAATAGTTGCTTATGATGCTAATAAAGTTTGATTAACAATAAAGTCGAATAAAGGTTTTGATTAGAATTGTAACTAATAGGAAATAAAAACGATTAACCTTTTTGAGAGTGATAGTATTTTCTTATTAGATAGGGCTTTTCTTGGTGTGTCTTGTTGATTATAATGTTTATTGATGATCCATTTGTTGCCGCTTGACTAGGATACTCCATGCGATCCAAAAGGCTCATCGACCTATACGTGTCCCATTGTAAGTTTACTTACTAAGGACTAGGTACGCTCACAATGGCGTGGTCCTTAAATGGTTTGTTTCATTCCACATGAGAATGTCGCAGAAAATAACAATTGATGATTGACTCTCAACACCTATGGCTGTAAATCAAGGGGTCCCACAGAGATCTAGCTCCGACTTTATTCAGTATATATTCTGAGCCTCTTGGAGTCTTTCTAAGGAAAACAGGGATCGTCATCAATATGCAGATATCCTCAAACATCTCCTCTCCACATAGCATCTTGCACCTTGCATGCTTGCTAAATGCTGTTCAAAACACCATCTTCAACACTATAAATCAGTTTCTTTTTAGAGTGTACGAATGACTTTCCAATGCCGCTACAACATACTTTGAGACCACACCAAAGACATCTTTGGAGCTACATTTTTGTCCTAAGTAACGTCTGTCCCCTGCACTGCTCTGTAGCACTTCAGCTGCCACTGCATCTTCACTGAAGCATCTGAACATGAAAGCCAGGGTCCCCTTCTCCCACTCGGATCCAGTGTTGGGTTTAGCACGGTGTGAACATTTGGGTCTACAGCATACACTCTTACCGTTTTAAAAAGACTGGACAGTCTTGTGCATTTATTTACAAAAACAATCCTATTTTTTTTTTAGTTTACAGTAATATATTCAAAAAATAACCCCCTGTGGTGCCAATAAACAAAAATAAAATGGCCTGTGCTGCACAAGGGGCAGATGAGGCCCAACGTACGTTAGAAAGGATCTGTAGCATTAATTATCTCAGGTCATCTGCACGTAGTGCTGCCACGGGAATCATCCAGTGGGCCAGGTGCTCCTCCGTTACCCACATGTCGATCTCGTTCTGTACCCCATCATCCCTTGACTTACATTTTTCATCTCACTGATGTCCAGCAAGGTATTTTCGTCTTCTGAACTCAGTCACTCTCTTTGTCTTCCTTCAAGTCTTCCTAACCATGTTCTTCGTCGCCCTCCTAGTTCTAATTCTTGAGTTTCAAGCTATTGTCTTTTTCTTATATTTTAACTACCTGCAAAATAGGAACTCTTTGGGCAGCTTGTAGGCTGGATTTTGCATGTCATAATTCGGGGTCGCCACAAATCGCGTAACTTCCTTTTGTGCTAAAATTACAGGAAATTACATGTAATCTTTCATTTAGTGCTATATTGTCGCCTGAAATGCATCTTCACCTCAATTTTTGACACAAAGACACATATTGCACTAACCAAACAGCACGAAGAACAGAATCAATAGAAGCGCGTATTCTGGTCATTTATGTAGTTCCTGTGTGCCCGCTTTATAATTTATCTGTGAACAGTGGTGGAATTATGCGACGTGCCATAATGGTGCAATTTTGAGAAGTTCTCTTAACAAGCATAACACAAAATTCATGAAATTATGCTAATTATGCCAGTGTTATTTAGGCTTCACCTGGGCCTAGTCTGTTTTTTCCTCCATTATTGCTGATATTAGACTATAAATAGATCGGGCCACATCTTCATGTTTTTAGATTTGTCTACAGCTTTCGACACAGTCCAGCATGAAACGACTATCGGAATTGAGGGAACTGCTTTTCAACGGCTAAACTCCTTCATTGAATTTCTCAGACAAGCAGTAAACTTTTCATGTATAGATGCTCAGAAGTTCCCAGTTTGCTTTGGAGGCCACAGGGCTCTTTGCTTTCTTAAAACACAACAAAAGGTGGACGGGAGAGAAATAATGGGGATGGGGTAGTACGTCAATTCCACTGACACTGCTAATCAATACCATTACAGAGGGACCCTTCAAAACTTCTATTGGGGATGCTCTACTGTTTTTTAAAGGACTCACCCACATATTACTTACTATGTATCTCCTCCAAAGTTCTATGTGGTTTCTGAAGGGATTCTTGTTTGTCGAAATTCTTGCCTGCACGAAATGATGGCATAGACGCATGCTGTACTGGCGGGGAAGGTACTCCCAATAGAGGTACTGTGTATCCTTTAAGTATAAGGACCATTCATATAAAAAAGTCATTTTTAAGGCTATCCATATGCATTCCAGGATAAAATGTTGTGATGTGTGGCAGGGCCAATTCTTTGAGAACAAAAGGTCTGCCAATACTCTCAGGGTCTCATTCTGTGGAAGCTTTAAATATCCAATTCAATTAGAAGGTTCTCTGTTGGGTTATACTGTATGTCCCTGATGAATTTTAACAGGTCTTTTATACTTTTTTTTTATATATTACAGGATACTTTAGACTAGTGATCAAAGTAAATAGTTACTGAATTTAGCTAAGAGCTCCAGGTGGGACTTGATTTAAGACAATACCAGTCTTCCTGGTACAAAGGTCCTGTTTTTATGTATTTTTGTTGCAGTATAGAACGCCAGTGTGACTGTTACTACAAATGCTGCCTCTTTTTTGGAAATTCATCCATTAGTTTCTGCTTCCTTAATGAAGTTGTTGATCTCTTTCCTATGTTGCTCTGTAGGGGTTTTGACAATGTTTGTTGTTACTTTGGTCACGCAGTAGACTGAGCCATTATTCTTTACAGTCATCTTTATTCTGTATACTTATGGATCCACGTTTGTCAGCCATTTTTATTATTATTTCAGCATCGTCCTGTAATAATCTAAGAGAGATTCCGTCTTTACAGCTCATATTCTGGAATGTCAGTATCTGGGAAGTGTTTATGGATTTTTATATAATTTATTACTTTCAGTTCTAAAGTCAATATGTCAAGAGGAAAAATATTAGCTGGTGGATTTTATGTCAGGCCGAAGTCCAGATTATCCACATCGCCTGTATTAGAATGAAAACGTTCTTGATTTCTTTTTAAATACATGTTCTTCATATTGAGATTGAAATATTCAATGGCCCATATGACATACATATAACAGTGAAATAATAAAAAATAAAATGACAAAAAAATACAACCACTCTTTATATTCCTCCCCTCCCCTCTCCCTCATATCCTATGCAAGACATAACTACAGTCTAAGCGGCGGACTGGTTATTTCACCCCAGCTCAACCAGTCCCCCTTCCTGGAATGCCTGGAGTACCTGGATAAATCCCAACTGGTCAGGATGTACCAGGTCAGTGATGCGGTTTATTTGCTAGCGCTTTAGCCACAATATTGACCTCTAGGTTTAGTACTTGCAAGGTTTAATAAGGAAATTGGGCCTAGGAGCTCTGCCGGTGTTCAGATCTGCTAAGAGTAATGAGAGTTCCTCCCCAATGAGCATGGCATCCAGCAATTAGCAATCAGCTGGAGAGAGGGTATGCACAAACTACTCTATTTGAGCCTTGGATAATACCTCTTTCCCTGAGTAGATCTCCTCGAAGTGGGAAGCAAAACTGATCGCTATCTTCCTAAGGTCAATGAGTGATGTATCAGACACATCCTTGTTTAAAATAAAGGGGTTTATTACATAATCTATAGAAAATGTGACTTGATTTGTCCCCCATTGATACATACAGCTTTGGGATGCCTTCCAGGCCAACTTGGTCTCGCCCAACAGAGTCTGCTGATATTGTTGCTGGGCCAAACTGAGCTGTCTGCACACTATCTGGCCATCACTCAGGCGACCCTTCATTTCTAGTTCTGTAATCCAGGCCTCAAGATATATCAACTCCTGCATCCTCTGCCGTCATTCCACAGTACAATAGCTAATCTTGGACCCTGGTATTGTGGGTTTCAGTGCCTTCCACACCTTCACAGAGGATGTTGCCGTTTCTCCGTTGTGTGAAGTATTCATCTATAGAGTGCTCCATGTATTTAGAATGGAGAATGATTTGGGTTCCAGAGGTGCGATGGTGATAGGTGGCAATGGAATTCTGGGGGTTTGTGGCCCACTGGAAGCCCTGGAGCCAGCAGGGAATGATCATGCAGTTCTTTGGGTAAAATGGTAATGACGAACACTCTGTGCATATGAGAGCGTGGGACCAGAAAATAATCAAGTTTGGAGTAGGAGTCATGAACAGCAGAGAGTAATGTGTAAACCCCTGCCGAGGCATGGTGTGCCCTCCATACATCTGTCTGACCCAGTGATGATATTAAGGAGGATACGTTTGCTGTCTCGATCTCTGGGGGCTGTCCCCGCAGGCACTATCCGATCCAAAGCTGGGGTCACCACTCTGTTGCAATTACCACCCAGTACTATAAGTCCTCCAGGAAGTTCACCCCAGAGCCCTGTCATTATTCTATAAAGGATTGTCTCGGGGGAGAGGTGTATATACTCAGCAGAGTGAGAGATTCTCCATACGGCGTACCCATAGCAGCAGTATACTGACTGTATCTACCTCTCCATGTCTTGAAATACTGGAGTGGGTCCACATTTCTGATCAACACGCCACTGCCCCTAGAGCCCCTCGTGAACCCTGAGAAATTGACCTGTGTGTACCCACAGCTAGACAGCACAGGACGTTGTTCCCAAAGTGGTGAGTCCGGTAAAAGTAGGATATTGGTCCCCACACACTTTGCATGCTTTAGAATCTCCCCTCTCTTGACCTTCTCAAGCAGGCCATTTACATTCCACAACACTACTTGACCAGAGCATGATGAAACACTCATGGAGACACACGGCGATAGTATCTGCTTGCAGGCTGTGCGGCACCAGGCAGGCACACAAAAATTTGAAAAAAAAAAAAGTAACAAAAAATGCACAATATCAATAGAGATGCAACCGCAGCTACAATTAAAACAAGCAATCAACCCCCTCCTCCATACTTCGGTAACAGAAAGTATCTGTGGTGGGGCAAACCATCATGGGGCTCCAACACAGAGCCGCAGCCCCGCCCACCCCGATGGATCTCCATACCAAACATTAACAAACTAACTGGGGTCATGTAACCACTCGCTAAGTTGCACGGTCACCTATAGGAATGCACACTTCAGAGTATGTAGGAGGCACCAACAGCTCTCTGCTACTGTCACTTAGGATATTCTCTGCCTGATGACTGAGAGGCTTGGAACCCTCCCTTAGCATCTGGATTGTCAGTTGTTCACTTGGAGCTCCTCCACGACCAGTGGGATCAGTTGCAGCACTTACCCGGAGTCTTTGAGAGCTTACCCCATCTGTCACCTTGGGAGGAATTTCAGTCAGTATGCGGAGAAGTGTGGGACTTAACATGAATCCTTTTATCGGTCTACTGAAATACTTCTGATGATGAGTCAAAGAACAGCGTCAGGGACTAATATAAAACTTTAAGTTTTCCTGGAAACAGGAGCATGTACAGGATATTAGGCTCTTGTAGGCGCTGCTCGACTTCCTGGAAGGATGGGCATTGTTGCTTCACTAATCTGATGTAGTCCAAGAAAATCATTAAGGTGTGTGATTGGTACACAATTTTGTCCTGGAGCCAGGCATGCTTAAGGATGGCGTTCCTGTCTGTATAGTTCAAGAGTTTTGTGGTGACTGGTCTTTTGTGATGTCTGGTCTGGACCTAGTCCCTAGGGGTGGGGGAGGTACACCGAGTCAGAGCCCTGTGGCCCGTTAAACTACAAAGGAAGGGGAGAGGGTTTTCGACTGCATCAATTCACTGAGCCACTGGTCGATGAAATGTTCCATTGAAGGACCCTCGCCCCTCTCAGGGAATCAAATGAAACGCTGGTTGTTACGCATGCTCTAATCTCCGCATCTGCCAACGCGTGCTGCCAGTTCTTTGGCAATAATCTCGGGCACCATTTGTTGCAAGGACATGACTTAAATTCTCTACTCCTGAGCCCAAGGTCGCTGCCTCTGTAATTCACTCCAGTAGTTCCGTAGGTCCTGGCGGAGCAATGTGATGTCTGATTCAACTGCACCTATCTTGGCATTAGTACGTCTTGTGACTATGCAATGGCTGCCAAGAGGGTGACATTGTCTGGAGTTGTTGGTTCTTGTCTGCCTGCCCCAGACAGTGATGAGGGCCTTCACGGATTGGTGTATTTGTCTAGGCTGCTTTGTTTGGTGCTGAGCGATGATTTATCCTTAGCCATATTACACAATTGAACCAGGACACAGTCCCCACCTTTTGTTGCACCCATCACTTCAACTGACTCACCGGACCCCCATCGTGGCCTGATGAGGCGGCACCAGCAGTTAGAACTCCGAATCCCTTGCAATGTTGGTGTCTAAAGCCTGCCACCCAGATTGTGGAGACAAACAGCGATGTTTAGGACCAAGGATGGGGTGGGTGCACACCGTTGCAAATCTCACAAAACCTGATTTGGCCATCTCCACAACCGATGCATCCGTTCTCTATGTGGCCCCCAAATGGGGTCTCATGCTGCAATATTCTGGTGGCCCAGGGAGAGATCTCACTGCCCCATCATATTATGGGGTGGGGTCAGCAGATGTTCATTGGTTGAGAACTTTGCCTCTACTGAGGTGCCCCCAGGGTAAGGGGTGTCCCCCATATGATAGGCCCCAGAGACCGTGGTCTTGTCTGGCCACACCATGAGTCCATTGTTGCATGAAACACAATGCGCGATGCAGGCCCTTGAGCTCCACTACCCAGTTGTATGAGGATGTATCAGCAGAAATGGGAAAAGTGAGGTGCACAGGGGCACCACCAGACGCATCTTGCAGAGAGCCTCAGGATGCCTCAGATCACTGGGGCCACTTCTCCCACATCTGCAAGGATCCATCACAGATTAGGTTTGTCCTCAAGGCCTATCTCAGGCAGAATGGGGCCCTTTACCATCCATGAACTTGGGCCTGTGTGTTATGGCTCGTTCTTGGAGTTCACCTTTCCTCCATCCTGGCTGCTTCCCCAGCATCAGGAGCCACCATGCCTTCCACACCCCGGGGGCTAAAATTATAGAAATGACCCCTGGCCTCCCAACAGCCTAGCTTTCAGATCGCTCTCCTGGTTTCACTCCCTCCACTCTCCACCAGGGCCTGCCACTGCCTCACCACCTGGCAACAAACCTTGTGCTGGGCTGGGGGGGCAAGACTGGCATCACTAAACTCATGGAGGGGCTCTGCTGTGGAGCTCTGTGCCTATCTGCACCTCACCAGGCCAGTCTTCCCGACTTTGCTATAGGCAACCATCCTTTCTGCACGTAGTCTTAATGGAACCCTTCCTTCTCTTGGCTTCTCTTGGGGCATCTAGATCTCCTAAAACACATCCTTGCCACCACATGTGCCTCTGTGGACCTCAGAGCTTAGGATGGTGACACCCCCACCAATGTGTATGGCAGGATTATGTCTGATTTAAGGTGACCATGCGGCTGAACTCTAAAACGCGGCAAGCCATGATCTGTGTTAAAGCCACACCCCAAGGTTTTTAATTTCAATTTGCAAACTCTTCTAAGCACCGTCTTCTGAGCTTGTCCACTGATGGAGTGATGACAAAGCCAAATTCCTTGTTGAGCACCCTCACCTGATTGTTGGACATGGTCTTGTTTGATAGGTTGATGACTCAGGCAGCACACTTTTTCCTGGTGTTGTATCCTCATCATGCTTCTTATGATCATTCTTGATGTTCGATCCTCCTACTGTATTTTGGGTTCTGATCTTTTCCTGTCTCGTCCTAAAAAAGGGACCCTATTCTGGGGTGCAGGGAAACTTTAATTGAAATGGGGTGGTTAAGGGATATGCATCCAAAGTATGTGGGTAGTTGGGGTTGGCCTTGGTATAAGGGACTTTAGATTACAGTATTGAGCTGTTCCTTTTGATCCACTGTATTTGTTCCTCTGCTTTACTCTATATTCTCCACCTCTGTCCCACCCCTTTGATTCCAATGGCCAATTGACCATTGATGAGTCATAGCTATTGTTCCTGACCCTTTAGAGTCCCATCTGATATAATCTGTTGTTAAATAAGGGTGCATTTTTTCATATGTAAATCTTTTCACATCTTTCTGGAGTTTCTGAAACTTTAACAGTGTCAGAAATTCTTTTCAATCACCCAAATCTTTGTTTATTTTCTCTAATCTTTTGAGGAGTCCTGCATCTTGTACTTCAGTTCTCAGATTGTTTTCTGATGTCTGCATTTTGATTATCAATGCATCAGATAACCGCATTGCTGTCTTAAGGCCTGATTGAGATCTTGATGATGTTACCGCCAAACTCCTGCGGTAGCGGACCCGAGAAGGCCATCAAGTCGACGGTGTTCGGCCCACCAAATTTAGATGAATTGCATCTGCGCTGCCGACCACCACGATGGAGTACTCTTCCTAGCCATCAGGCTGGCGGGTTTCCACTGCTCAAATTTAGATGTTACAGTCCTGTAGGTGGTGTACTGGGGTGGTTTGCTGACAGAGGGAGGACCTCGCTGGACCCAATGGATATTGGACAATGGTAGTGGCTGTGGAATAGAGGTAATTCACACATTCATGCTCTGTACCTTTGCAATATATGTCACCCTGCATCACACACGACACAGCACACCACATACACACTATTAACCATTGCCATTCCTCCACAACAAAACACGTACTTGTTGCAAACACATATTGATGTAATTCCATGACATATCGTACACACGATTGATGATGCACCCACACATGACACAACCACAACTAACACAACTACACACTCATCTACACAAACACACTCACACATCATAACTACACAAATGATGACATTGACTGCCACACAACATTCACCTGAATATTGCACACAGCAACACAACACACAACACAACATACACAACATCAATGCCATGTGCAAGTGGCACACATACGGACACAACCACACCATCCACTACATCTCGCTCCATGTCACCCAGCCAATTGCATCGCACACACACATACATGTTCTGACTGACACACACAACTCGAAGCACAACATGACAGGTACACACCAATGTCAATGTACACACATGAACACAGGTGACAGCTCTGATTGTACCGTCATTTTGGTGATAGCATTCATTTGGAAATGGATACTGACACCATAACGACAGTTGTGTATGTGTGCTAATTGTGTCGTTTACAGGTGTGCCCCCATCCCTGTCTGACCCAATTGTGCTCCTGAAATATGCATCTCATCGTAATTTGAAAAAAATACTGTGATGTATATTTCTACAATGGTCCTGAGCTCATGTGCAGTGACCCCCCAAAGTACAGAGCCAATTCTGGTTCTGGACCTTCGTGTTCAGCGACGGGAGGTGGGCCACAGGGGGTTCATGTTTTCTCCGTGGTCCAATGGCAGCAGCAACAGATTGTGTTGTCCAGTCATGTCTAGCAGGAAACGGAAGTGGAATCAGGAAAAAAGGTGAGTTTTCACCCCCCCTGCAATCTGCAAACTCAGAAGTGTAGGTTGGACTGCCATATTTTGAACAGCAGAAATGCATTTCCAAATCTGCTTGGCGGTAATTGTGGCTGAAGATCTGCCTCCAACCACTCTTTCCTATGGTGCTGTAGCGGAAGATGGGAAGCCTTGGTGGAGTCAGCGTGTTATCCTCTATTGTCCCGCCAACATCTAAATCAGGTGGGGAAACTATGAGGCTGGAGGATGGGTTTTTCCATCAAAAAAGTGGCGGCGGACCAGTTCCTGCCAACATCTAAATCAGGCCCTCAATTAACAGTACTAGCCAGGAATGTGTACACCACCATACAACCAATGACCATTATTTTCAGAAGGTGGCATCTTCCTAACTTACTGTAAGGCCTCTTGGTGCTGTGTTTAATCTAAAACATTCGGTCATGATGATGCTGGGTCGTAGTGGTTTTACTTGGCTTTGTTTTGTTCAGTCAAGGGCTCGCAGTCTGCTTCTTTTGCAATGGCCTGACCGATATTAAAGTCCCTCAATTATAGGGTGTCATATAAAATGAACTTCACCACTTCATAAGAGTAGGTGAGGTCTAGGTTCTTGGCCATTTTGTAGGGGCCTATGTCAAAGAAGGAGAATGTAATTCTATTAAGAGATGAAGGATGTGTTTTGGGTAGAAGAATGTAGGAACAGTGGTGGTAGATAGGACATTTTCCCTCCTGCATTTTGCACCCTTTAAATTTTTCAAGAGGAGCACTGCCATCTACTGCATGGAGGAAAAGTAGGCTACCAAGTATTCCTGCAGCTGTGAGCTAGTCTATTGAAAGCTCAATCAAATAGAGGCAGCAAGATAAATTATGGGGGAGTACCTTAGTTCCCTGGACACTGCTAAATCAATAATATCAGAGAGGGAACACCAGACTTTTTACTGGGGGATTCTCTGCTGTTTTTAACATGTTCTCACCCACATAATACTATGTGGCATGCTTCATCATCAAGTTCTAATCCAGTGAAGCTGTCTGTACCAGGTAGGGTCATCCTCTTTTTTCGTAGGATAACTTTGGTTTGATTGGAGAACTCAGTCTTGGGACTGGAAATAATCTGAAAAATGCTTGTTTGTGTCTTGCTAGTTATTAAACTTTAATGATGGAGTACCTTTGGCAGATTAAAAACACTAAGATTGAACACATTTGGAATGCTAATAGCTCCCTCTTCCTCAGGTTGACATGTTTCAGCTGCTTTTACTTGCTTTTAAGGTCATCCAGATATCGTCAGGACCATCCAAGTCACTAACTTGTTATTCTCAGTTTTTTCAGGGCTACTAGCCCAGCCACCTGTACATGCTTACCATGCACACACTCATGCTACATACTCTGTGATTACCAAACTTTGGCTGTCACGCTTATTGTCAACCAAGGACTACTCAGTGTATTTTTTCTGAAAAACGGGAAATGAAAGGGTTGAAAAGTGTATGTGTAAAAACCACTGTTCATACTTTCTATAATTTTGTGTAGTGACCTTCTTGTGGAATTCGCATTAATTGTTAGTTAACATCCACTCGTACTGTTTGTTCCCTTTAATCAGTGAGCACCCTGTATTTCTTTTCCTTACTAATGCCTCTTTTTAGGTTTCGCCCTGTGCTTGCGAAGTCTTATCTCACTAAATAAATTCTTTAAAGGTACTTAGAACCCGCCCTTCCTTCACTCATTTAGTTACCTGAACTTCTTGTTTGTTCATTCAAACGTTGCTCTAACGTCACTTGAATTTACTTGCTTTTTATTGGCTAGCAGGTCACTTCCTGCTCTTCTGTTCTGCTTTTGCCATCGCGTGCAGCGTGGCTGAAGTACACCTTCCGGTTTTTGGTGATTGGTTACTTGTTAGTGTTTGTATGCAAAAAGATTAACTGAATGCAAGTCAATTTGTGAATAAATGAATGTAAACATGTCAGCTATCAGGAGTATCGAGCAAGCAGTGAATGGGCTCATTATATTGTGTTTTCATTACTTAATAATGACATTCCTGATAGATAACAGTGGTAAACATTAACATTACTTAGTATGTGTTTCTTAAATTACCACTCACTCGTTTTGTAAAGAAAAGTCATTTGTATAATTGGACAATGTTTTATTTTGAATTGTTATTTTCTGAGGGATTTATTAACATGCAGTCACAAGTGCAGTTATCTTGCAGGCACCAGGGTCATGATACGAATGGTGCAGCAGGTGCGGTGGCACCAGGGCCAAAAGTTATCAGAACTCCTCTAAACAGCAGATATTGCTATATTTTACTACTAAACAGGCAGTCATAAGTGCAGTTACCTTGCAGGCATTAGGGTCATGATTTGAATGGTGCAGCAGGTGAGGTGGCACTGGAGCCACAGGGAGTAAAAACCCCTCTAAACACAGATTATTGCTAAATTGTACAACTAAACCGGCTGGCACAAGTGCAGTCATATAGCAGGCCCTAGTGCCATGATTTCAATGGTGCAGCAGGTCCGGTGACACCCAGGCCAAAAGCTCTAGTACCTCATCTAAACACCAAATATTGCTCTATTTTACCACTAAACAGGCAATCACAACTGCAGTTATCTTGCGGGCATTAGGGCCAGAGTCTTAATGGTGCAGCAGGTGCAGTGGCACCAGAGCCAATAATTGACAATATTTTACTACTAAACAGACAGCCACAAGTGCAGTTTCAGGCACTAGGATCATGAGTTGAATGGTGCAGCTGATGCAGTGGCACTGGGCCCAACAGTTGTCAGAACTCCTCTAAACACCAAGGGGCATATTTATACTTTTTGATGCAAAACTGCACTAATGCAGTTTTGCATCAAAAAGTTTAGCACCGGCTAGCGACATTCCTGAGCATCAGCCAGGCACTATGGGCCATATTTATACTTTTTGATGCAAAACTGCGCCAACGCAGTTTTGCGTCAAAAAAGTTTGCGCCGTCTAACGCCATTTTGAAGCACTGTGCGGGCGTAAAATTTATACTTTGACGTACGGCGGCGTAACCAACAGGTGGGAGTCATTATTTTGTGACGCACACAGCGTCGGTCTGTCGTAAAGGAAACCAACGTAAAGGCGACGCACATCACTGTGGGTCGATTTACGACAGCGCAATCCGGAAAGCGCTGCTTTTCTTCACGCAATTGCGTTACATTTTTGCGCGAAAACTGCCCTATCAGCAGAGGAGACCCAAAATGGATCCCAGATGCCACAACAGACCCCAGGAGGATGAGAGCAGACCAGGAACCAGCCAGGAGGATCCATACAGGAACCAGGACATATTTTAAAAAAAAAGAAAGTGTCGCTTCAGTGAAGAGGAGCAGGAAATCCTGGTGAAAGAGGTGACAGAACACCAGCACCAACTTTTCATCTCCTCTAAATTGCCACTCAGTAGGAGAGAGGCCATATGGAAACAAATAGTGGACAAGATTAACAGTGTGGCTGAAGAACGCCGCACAGTCACTGAGTGTAAGAAACGCTGGCATGACTGCAAACGTAGGACAAAAGAGAAAATGGCCAGGAACAGGAAGGCAGCAATGCAGACTGGAGGGGGGAGTCCAGCACAACAGGAGGCCCTGGACACATGGAGGAGATGGTCGCAGCCGTCATCCCGGAGGAGATCGTCACAGGGATTCAAGGACTGGACAGCGCAGACTACCACGACACAACGCACATGCAGGGTAAGTCGCATGGGGAATTCAAATGCAATAATGGGGACTGTAAGCAGGTGGGGGGATACCTACTACACAATGCATGTAAGTCAGCACATATATGAAGTGGCATGGGTAAAGGGGCACGGCAGGGGGGCATGCTCAGCACAGACCGAAGCTGGGGCACGACAAAATACAGCAACAACAACAGTCCCATGGGGACATCCTGTAATGACAACAATAGAGCCAAGGGAAAGCAGCGACAGGTGGGAAGGCCACTACCTCAAATCCACAGCCAGGCACTTGTATTGCAAAATCTATCCTACATCAACTAGGTCCCTATCAGTAATGCAGTAGCCAAAACAACAACTGCAATGTAACTGCCACAACAGTTGACAATAACACCTCTCATCTCTGTGCAGCTATAGTACCAAATGGCAGGAACCTCCCCATGGAACATACATACCTAAATTAGGGGGTGAGGATGACATCCGCAACTATTCAGAGAAATAAGACAAAGGCCCCAGTACACTCAAATGCCGAATGTCCATACCTGACACATACATAAGCCTAAGTAAACAGCAATAGGAGCCACACAGCACTAACAACACACACATGCTGCATACGTCACGGTCTCTCGCGTGCCTGGCTAACAAGGCTACATCACTAATGTCATACTGCTCAGACAACAACATTGAGGAGGGGACACAGGCAACTGGTCACTGAAACACACCTGCAAAGTCTGACAAACAAATAGGACATTCATACGATAAACAGGCCAATCCAGTAAGACACACATGACCCAACATCATCTGCAAACATCAACAATGTTTACATCCATACCACATCCTAACATTGACATGCATAGGTAAAGCCACGTAACATGTACAGTTCATGCAATGTGAATAAAAGGTGTATGGGGCAGGGCCTGAGAGGCAAGTGTGCTGGTAGGGCAGTCACAACACCCACAGTCAGTCAAAGTGTATTTTGGCAAGTGTAACGTATTCTTTGCGCATTAGCCTCAGGCTGGAGGCCTTTGTGCATCTCACCCTGTATGTACTTATACTTATTTGCTCACATCTAAGAGCCTCAGAGCACTTTGCACTAAATGATTCTCATTGCCCTTCCTATCAGTTAATTTAAAATAGCCAGTCCTAAGGTGTTGTCAATTAGTCAAATCACACTGTTTTGCCTACTTCTGCACTGGAGTTTGCCAGAACATATTCACTCTGTGCCCCAGTCAAGAATACAGTCTGGTATGTTGCTGATAGATGTGGTAGGGGTTAAGGTTTGGCATTCATGGGTAGGGAAACTTTGTCATCACGATGACATATGACTTATAAAATCACTTCCTTGTCCCAAGATATGCAAGAGGGAGTTTCCAAACAGAGAAACACAACTAGATGCTGCCTGCCTTACTGCTGATGCACAACCAGATCACAGCCCATTCCTCTGATATGAGGGATGATGTCTCCCCTGTGATTCAGACAGGCAAGCTCCAAAATTAACATGCTGTGCTATACATAGAACAAGCAGAGGGAGAGTAGAAACTGTTAGGCACCATGATAGCTGTGTACTGATGTATTACTCTCCTGCGGACTATTTCAATTCTAACAGTGTGTATTGTTTGGGTTATTGTGGCTCACACCTAAATTTCTACAAGTCAGTTGTACAATGAAACCTCATATTAAACAAATACTGTCTTTGTCATATGTGTATGGTAACATACTGGAAAAGACATAATAGTGTAGGATCTGAGTGACCACGACTTGCCTGAGAAGTTCCAAAGATGTCATGCGCTCGGATGTCTAAACATTCCTTTGATGTGGGAGACCAGAGGCACTGCTAGTTAGTCTGAGCAAAATGAAATATCAGGGTGACAGAGTTATTTACAAGTGGGTTAGACTTAGTCCCCCACACCATTAGTTATCCTGCTGCCTAGAAAGCCAGTAATCACATGTAGGATAATGAGAGCCCACCCAACAAAATGTCCCTCCATAACAATAGTTAAACACCGAGGGAGGAGTAGGACCAAAAGACGCCTATTCCTAAATAATTACAAAGCAACACCTGGAGGCGATCTGGCAGACATGTCTGATAGCTCCATATCATACATGTGACACACAGGTGGGCCATAGGCCTACAACAATGCCCTATGACGGACAGCAGATACCAAGACAAACACAGAGCACAAAGTTAAGGCATACCAAGGCTTGTATCTTAGTGCAAAATTGTCACAACCCAGACACACTAATTGTACCCTGTTTCATTGCAGAGGAACACGGATCTTCTGCCGATATGCCTGTCCAGGAGTTCCCTGATGACATGGATGACGAGCCCATAAACCTCACACAAGAGACCATTCAAATGGTCCTTGAAAGCCTCCAAACCCCACCTTCAGTCACAAGGAGGAGCACAGAAGAAGCAGCCACCACCGGAGAACCACCCGCCACCCCAATTGTAAGACCTGCCAGCTCCAACGCAGCTGAGGACTCTGACGACACTGGCACCAGCTTTGAAAGAACTGTCGTTGGGGTCCAGCGGGAGCTGGCCAAGGAGGTGCGGGTGGGGATGCAAACTATGGCAGCCAGCCTTGAGGGGGTGCGTTCGTGCATGTTGTCAACTGCTGATCAGGCAGCTGCAATGCAAGCCAGAACATCGCTCTTGGAGGAACTTTTAAAAACACAGAAGGAAATCTGCACAGCTGTCATCCAGTTGACACAACAACTCCAACTGCAAGCCAGTCAACGTGTGCACGAATGCAACATAGAACCCCTCAGGGCCGACCTGGCGGCCTACCATCGTGATGTGGCTGCCATTCTGAAAAACCAGCAGGCCCTCCTTGCTGCAGTACTGCCCTTCATAACTCAACAGGGAGCAGCCCCTGGGATATCTGCCTCCATGTCTTCTAACACTGAGGTGTGTGTTGCCCCTTCACAACCAACAACAACAAGGACACACCAGGCAACACACACATCAGAAGAAGAAGACATGGAACAGATAACATTCACACGCAAGAGTACCCGGAAGCCCTAGTCCCTGCACCATGGCCTACTCTGACCAAGGTCCTACGTTTTGACAAATGCCAGTCTCACTACAACTACACTCAATGACTGTTTGGCAATCCACTGTATGACTTGTCCCCATTGCCAGTGAATGTCTCTCTCCTACTATTTGGCAATTCCTGTTCCTCTGCACTGTCTGTGACATCACCCCAGCATGTCAGGAGCATCATCCACACCCCGTCTGTAGGATCACCATGTAAGAATGCGCCTGCACGGACTCAGCTAACATTGTGAATGGACATTTTGCACTACAGCACCTATAAATAAATATCACTTGCACACCTATTGTGTCTCTGTGTTATTTCACACTCCAACTGTGCAGTACATAACTCCAAATTGGCTGTGTGGCAACCATGTCGATTCTCTATACTACTGTCCTGATTTCATGTATACAGAAACATCTGTGCAGTGGCCAGGAATGCATCATAGCCTTACTATACTGAGGAAAATAACTGATGAAGGGACTAAGCACACACAATCATGCTGTGTTGGACAGAATGATGCACCATCTATAGCTATTCTAGACAACCAATGGTGGCTGAGAAATGTAGGCACCGTGCAATACTTAAATAAGAAATAATGCTGTAAAATGTAAGGAATCATTAACAAATTACACTGCATCAATCACCCTTACGGAGTATACTTCCATGAAGGAAAGTCATGCTGAATCAGTACACACATGATGTAGGTCAGCAATGACAGCAACAAGACAAGAGTGTGAACAATTCCTCATCTACAAAGATCTCCCTGAACTTCACACTGCTGTCCGACCTATCTATTTACCCACAGTAACAAGTCTGGAAGCACTCTTTGTGAAGTAGGATACATGCCAACCCAAAACCTTGATGATCAATGCACACTACCAATGGTGGGTCTCCCACATGGTGGATACTTACCAAGTTAGCACACGGGTAGCTGGCATGTTAAACCTCAATATCCTGGGGATAGCGAGCATAGGACACAAATGTCATACTAAAACATTCTGCTACACTGATGTCAAGGCCATGATTATGTAGCACCTAACGCATCATGTAAAGGGTTAACAAATTTTTTATTTCAAAGAAGTAATAAAAGAGGCAACTAAGGAAAAGGTAAACCTACACTAATCTAACCTGACTACTACTAACCCACAACTGTCCCTAACTAACCTAAGCTAAACTTACTCTACACATGTAACGAAACGATCTAAACATCAACCCCCCACCCACCATTATGAGACAAGACACATGCAGGACAACACTTACTAACCTACACACATACTATACAATCCTAAACAAACATATATTTTTTTGGTAACATTTTTGTAATAAGTTTTTTTTTTTTTTTTTTTTTAAACAGGAATCCCAACATTGCCCCCCACCCACCCACACAAAAATATAAGATAGAAAGAATAAGGACCCCCCACCCTCTTCCCTAACACTAACTAAGCTAATTACCTATACTTATCCTATAACTAACCCCCAAAACCCAACTAACAGTATAAAATAGGAAAGAGGTGAGAGGGGAGCGGTAAAAGTTCAGGAGGGCAAAAGTACTACAGATTTGCCCTCCGTAATGTGCGCCTGATGGAGTGGACCTTCTTTTTCACATAAGTCGTGTCCTCCCTCAGGTTGTCCACCTTTTTAACCAACTTGTCCAATTTTCGGGACAATGCCAGGAAGGCAGCTGGGTCGACAGGAGGGTCTGTGCTGGCTTGCGGGCCGGCGGAGGTGGATGTTGTGGCAGGAGTTGTGTGGCCACGGGACAGTCCTGCTACCACCACACGGCTGGGTCCAGGTCTGGTGGAAGATGCTTGGTCCGTTGCTGGGTCCTCTTGGGCAGACCTGGTGGATGTGGTGACGTGGTTGTTGGTGGCACTGTAGGGGGACCCTGTGGTGTGGCCCACCACGCCCCAGAGGCTCGATCTGAATGGTACTTGCGGGCCATCCTCCGATACCACACTGCACCTGCAGGATGTGCCTGTATCTCATTGCACGGCGCTCAAAATGGTTGCGATCTGCGGCACTCAGGTTTGCAGCTGTGAAGAGAAGAGGCAAATATTTTGCTTTGGATTTGCATTGGGTGGAATACCACAATGGGTCATTTGTCCATTACTAGAAATGTATTGGTTGCAGCAATTGTCACAACATAGTTCACGGAAAGGCTCAGAGGAAGTACATGTGAAACATGCATACATAAGGGCATATCACACCTAGCACATCCATGTCTCTACATGATGGATGGCATCACCCTAAACTACTCATCCAAATCATACCTAAGGCATTTGACATCATGGCAGCACCTCTTCTGCATACTGACTTCACTACATATGTCATTCTATGTGATAACAATCACACTCCTCACTCAATGGCATTTGGAATTAGTTGTGTGCTAAGATTGAACCCATGGGCCAGATTCAAATGTCCACACTAGGGGCCAGATTTTGGAATTTGGAAAATGCAACTAGCAATTTGCAATGCAGAACGGTGTCTCTGACACCGTCTGCGAGTTGCTAAGGGGTCGCTAAGACCCACCTCATGAACATCAATGATGTGGGTTCCAAGTTGAGCCACCTTAGCGACTATGGGCACTCACGGGGATGGAGGCCTGCCGGGAACAGCCGACCTCCATGGAAGTGACTGCTTTTAAATAAAGCAGGTTATTTATCCCCAAGTGTAGGCTGTTTACCTGAAAGGAAAATGAGCTGCAATGAGTAAAAAATCACAACAACTTAAATCTTGGAAAATTTCACTGTAATTAGTGGTCCCTTAGACCACTGGCTGTTTTGTACAGGATTATTTCGGTCCACTCACAAAGGTGAAGGGTTACAATGGGGACCCCTTCCAGTTAGCAAGTGGGTTACCATCCACTCCAAGTGGATGATAACTGCGACTCACTTTGCACCCACGTACTCGGTTGCAAATGGGATTGCCTACCACTGTGAGTTGCAAGTAGGTCTGGAAAACCCCTTTATATTTTGCATTTTGAAAAGCATTTAGCTAATATGTTCATGACCACCAAATACATTTCGGAATAGGAAACAGACGTTTGCAACTCACAAACAGAAATGTATGCCATTTGCAACGTGTACACACGTTGCTACATCTGGCCCTAGGTACTAACTCAAGTCACAAAAGGTGTCAAGTACGTGTAACATAATGGTTGCTACAGTCCTAGGTACCCTGTCTCACAGTAACATCCCAGTCTTTGTGGGTGGTGTGGGAAGAACAACCAACAATCCCATGTTCAATGCACACCCAGGAGTGTATAGAAAGTTCAACAAGTATGTGCCTTCACACACAACACCTATGAAGGGCTAGCAACACGTTGTAGTCAGCCAAACATTGTCACATCCCAGGTCCACACATGTCAAAATGATATGACTTAGGCCAACATGACATACTATCAGTGAGGCATGTTTTACAACACACACAGAGGAGGTAGAACACCCATTCTCATGATTCGACAGAACACCTAGGCCATTGCACTCAAGTCACACACACTTCTAGTTCACCTTGTGGAAGTACATGCCCCCAGAAGATCCGACCTACAGTGTACACAGTCCATCCCCAACTAGGAAGAAGCACTTGTCATCAAAGCCATGTGCCTAAGCTATCTGGGAGACTGTCAGTTTGATATGCAGACTCAATTCATGGCAAGTCCCTGACCAAGTCTAACATTGACCAGTGTATTCCAAATGAGTCATCCCATTCCCCATTGCCGCACAACTGGAATGACCTACAGCCCCTCAATCTGAGAGATGGCTAGGTATTGCTTTACAGAAACATAAGTCCTATTTGATATCACACTAAAACAACAATGCCAATGAACGGCGAGCCCATCAAATCATGAATTCTCTTGAACACACAGTAATCCATCATGCTTCATTACCAAACAATGAAAATAGCACTCAGGCGACACTCACTGTAGGTATCGGGGTCGTCAACATGTGCCACCTCTCCCACGGTGTACGGGGCTGGTCCACCTGTAAAGCATGAAAGGAAGAATATTCTCAGACTGGGTGAACTGACAAATAATTTCTGTTACAATGACACTGTGTGAATATGACATGGTGATGATAGACTTTCCCACATGCTCATACTGCATGGATGACTCTGTATTCAACATTATCATTGGATGAGTCTCCTGCTACAGTGACACACCCTACTACACACATGCAGTGGCCAGGACAGTCATGTGTCCTCCAAGTTAACCCTCCATTAGTATGCCCCAACAATAATGTTATCCATACATCTCAGCATGTGCATCCCAGAGAGACATTCCAAAACTGGTTCCATGAGAACTGCATGACCACTCACAATCAAACAGGCTAGGTGGACATGTTCAACACACAGCAACCACACACACATGTGACATATGTGTGGACAACATAACTAACTTCATGTGACGTGAAGGCAACACACATGTATAGCATCATCATGTGTTTATAATTTTCTGTCTAGCAATGGCGTCTACATATGTAGGTATGTTGTTTCTACATGACTTACTCACTGGCCATTATGACCACTAGAGTACAAATAGAGCCGTTCACGTGTTGCTTGTCTGACACAAATGCAACACTACATTACATACAGCTATAGCCATCTGGTATGTGTTGCAAAAATGAGCCATCGGACTGGTAGCATTGGTCTTCCTACACATTCTGCAACAAATACACATTAGGGCACATATGGATACCTTTGTAGCGCATCATTTGCATCATTTTGTGACGCAGAGAGGGGGCTAATTAGCAAAATACAGATAGATGTTGCAATTTGCAGCTGTTATTGCGTGAAAATGTGTTGCAAAAATGGGGATATATGTGTATAAACATGGGCCTAGGTTTCCCTAGCATTACACACAGTCAGCTACTTATTTAGCAGATTGGCTAACAATCATCACATGTTCCCACACAGATTTAAATTATTCCCATGTAATTGATTTGTACTCACCAACATGGCCACCAATCCTGAGTCCCAGGTGGTCCAGCAGGTCCTGTTCCCTGGCGATCAGATCTGCCCAGCGGTGCTTCAATTGATGGACATTTCGCATGCTCCCGTAGACACGGACCAGGTGATGGCGCACCTTCTCCCACCGGATTTTCCTAGCCTCCGTGTGATACCCCTGTATCACACGGCCCCCAGCCTCCAGCATCAGTGGGAGGAAATGGCTAACTAGCCATATGAACCCCGCAATTCATCTTCACCCATCCTGGACAGGCGAGGCCTACCTGACATATTGACAGCTAGAAAAATGGACAAATGAAATAAGAAAGTAAAAGTGGGAAATGGGGAAAGGTAGAGGTGTGAAAGAAAATGAAAAAGGAGAAAAATAGCCCAACTAACCCCCCAAACTATGCTACCCACAACAGACTCCCACAGACAATACAAACAATCACAGGAATAGACAAAACAAGACTAAACAGACTGAGACAATGTTATACAACAAGAATAGATTGACAAAAAGACAAAATACAAGGGACACAGGACACTAAAGCAGTAAAACACAGGACAACACCTTTCACACAACCACACAGTCTAGATAAATCTGAGACTGCAAAGTGAAAGTGAAAGGTAACTCCCAGTACAGATTTTGTAAACAGGATATCCTATTACATCACTTCCTGCATAAAATGGCCGCCGTTTTTATTTTCCCGTTTTGCGTCATATTTTCACGCATACACAATTGTGCGTCATTTTTTTTTTACGCATTACATTGCACATGATGCCGAGTCAAAAATTATGATATGAATATTAATAATTTTTAATGTACATGAGATGACCAACATATTGTCCATGTAGCGTCAATTTTACCACGCATACATCATGGGCGTCATTTTTTTCCACGTACAGTATTGCACATGATGCTGAGTCAAAAAATATGATATGAATATTAATAATTTTTAATGTACATGAGATGACCAACATATTGTCCATGTAGCGTCAATTTTACCACGCATACATCATGGGCGTCATTTTTTTCCACGTACAGTAGTGCACATGATGCTGAGTCAAAAAATATGATATGAATATTAATCATTTTTAATGTACATGAGATGACCAACATATTGTCCATGTAGCGTCAATTTTACCACGCATACATCATGGGCGTAATTTTTTTCCACGTACAGTAGTGCACATGATGCAGAGTCAAAAAAAATTATGATGCAAATTATACTTTGATGGCTAAATATGTGACACTTTTGGATACATTTCTATTTGACTCTGCATTCTGTGCACTCATGTACGTGAACAAATTATGACGCCCATGCTGTATGCGTAGAATTTGGAGAAAATGTATCCTTATGTCTTCATGTTTTAAACTTTGGAAAGGTGATTTGTCATGGTCAAATGGTGCTATGTGATACACATTTGTGTTTGTATATGACACATGTCCGTTGTTGTATGTATAGAAGGCATTCACACTGTCATGTTTTGGATACGTGAACTAATGTATTGACCATATTTGTCAACATATTTGGGATAATTGCTGATGGCTATTTTGAAATGATGGATGGGATACCATGATGTATTCCTTCTCCAAAATGTGTCCACAATTATGATGGTGATGCTTTTATCTGTAGTCCTAACAGGGAGTGCAATAGTCACTTACAGTTTTTATGGGGGTAACCATGTCCCATTATGATTTTATCTTTCAGATTTGTGTTGGACTTTTGACATGTAGCCCACACATGTGCCTTATGCATATGTTTAGTTCACAAGTACAAGATTCTTGTATGTTTTCGGGGCCGAAGAGGTGGACTTACGCCCCCAGCACCCTAGGATTTGACCATCCAGAACAGCTACTGTATCCATGGAGTATATTGATTATATCATGGCAAACCTGCAGCAGCAGTCTACAGTAAGGCCATATGGTATGAATGACTGTTGACCATTCATTCATCTCATTAGCCCATTTGACGTTTGCTGGAATGATGAATTGGAGCAAACTTGCATACCATTTTCCAATGACTATGTTTGCAAGACTCTCAGCGTTCCCGATGTGATAATGAGAATAATTTTGTTGTTGTCTGTGTCCCTTTCTGCATAAACTGGTTTTGTGGTGTGAGAAAGTAGCCTCTTTCTAGCCTTGTTACCCCCACTTTGGGCCTGTTTGTGAGTGTATGTCAGGGTGTTTTCACTGTCTCACTGGTATCCTGCTTGCCAGGGCCCAGTGCTCATAGTGAAAACCCTATGTTTTCTGTATGTTTGTTATGTGTCACTGGGACCCTGCTAGTCAGAACCCCAGTGCTCATAAGTTTGTTACCTATAGGTATGTGTTCCCTGTGTGATGCCTAACTGTCTCACTGAGGCTCTGCTAATCAGAACCTCAGTGGTTATGCTATCTCATTTCTTTCAAAGTGTCACTAACAGGCTAGTGACTAATTTTACCAATTTACATTGGCTTACTGGAACACCCTTATAACTCTATAGTATATGGTACTGAGGTACCCAGGGTATTGGGGTTCCAGGAGATCCCTATGGGCTGCAGCATTTCTTTTGCCACCCATAGGGAGCTCTGACAATTCTTGCACAGGCCTGCCACTGCAGCCTGAGTGAAATAACGTCCACGTTATTTCACAGCCATTTTACACTGCACTTAAGTGACTTATAAGTCACCTATATGTCTAACCTTTACCTGGTAAAGGTTGTGTGCTAAGTTACTTAGTGTGTGGGCACCCTGGCACTAGCCAAGGTGCCCCCACATTGTTCAGGGCCAATTCCCCGGACTTTGTGAGTGCGGGGACACCATTACACGCGTGCACTACATATAGGTCACTACCTATATGTAGCTTCACAATGGTAACTCCGAATATGGCCATGTAATATGTCTATGATCATGGAATTGCCCCCTCTATACCATCCTGGCATAGTTGGCACAATCCCATGATCCCAGTGGTCTGTAGCACAGACCCTGGTACTGCCAAACTGCCTTTCCCGGGGTTTCACTGCAGCTGCTGCTGCTGCCAACCCCTCAGGCAGGCATCTGCCCTCCTGGGGTCCTGCCAGGCTTGGCCCAGGATGGCAGAACAAAGGACTTCCTCTGAGAGAGGGTGTTACACCCTCTCCCTTTGGAAAATGGTGTAAAGGCAGGGGAGGAGTAGCCTCCCCCAGCCTCTGGAAATGCTTTCATGGGCACATTTGGTGCCCATTTCTGCATAAGCCAGTCTACACCGGTTCAGGGACCCCTTAGCCCTGCTCTGGCGCGAAACTGGACAAAGGAAAGGGGAGTGACCACTCCCCTGACCTGTACCTCCCCTGGGAGGTGCCCAGAGCTCCTCCAGTGTGCTCCAGACCTCTGCCATCTTGGAAACAGAGGTGCTGCTGGCACACTGGACTGCTCTGAGTGGCCAGTGCCACCAGGTGACGTCAGAGACTCCTCGTGATAGGCTCCTTCAGGTGTTGGTAGCCTATCCTCTCTCCTAGGTAGCCAAACCCTCTTTTCTGGCTATTTAGGGTCTCTGTCTCTTGGGATTCTTTAGATAACGAATGCAAGAGCTCATCCGAGTTCCTCTGCATCTCTCTCTTCACCTTCTGCCAAGGAATCGACTGCTGACCGCGCAGGAAGCCAGCAAAACTGCAACATAGTAGCAAAGACGACTACTGCAACTCTGTAACGCTGATCCTGCCGCCTTCTCGACTGTTTTCCTGGTGGTGCATGCTGTGGGGGTAGTCTGCCTCCTCTCTGCACTAGAAGCTCCGAAGAAATCTCCCGTGGGTCGACCGAATCGTCCCCCTGCAACCGCAGGCACCAAAAAGCTGCATTACCGGTCCCTTGGGTCTCCTCTCAGCACGACGAGCGAGGTCCCTCGAATCCAGCAACTCTGTCCAAGTGACTCCCACAGTCCAGTGACTCTTCAGTCCAAGTTTGGTGGAGGTAGGTCCTTGCCTGACCTCGCTAGACTGCATTGCTGGAAACCACGACTTTTGCAGCTACTCCGGCCCCTGTGCACTTCCAGTGGAAATCCTTTGTGCACAGCCAAGCCTTGGTCCACGGCACTCTAACCTGCATTGCACGACTTTCTAAGTTGGTCTCTGGCGACGTGGGACTCCTTTGTGCAACTTTGGGTGAGCACCGTTTCACGCATCCTCGTAGTGCCTGTTTCTGGCACTTCTCCGGGTGCTACCTGCTGCTAAGAGGGCTTCTTGTATTGCTCGACGTCCCTTGTACCTCCTGGTCCAATTTGCGACCTCCTGGTCCCTCCTGGGCCACAGCAGCATCCAAAAATGCTAACCGCACGATTTGCAGCTAGCAAGGCTTGTTGGCGTTCTTTCGGCGGGAAAACACTTTTGCACGACTCTACAAGGCGAGAGGGATTCGTCCTCCAAAGGGGAAGTCTCTAACCCTTTGCGTTCCTGCAGAAACCGAACTTCTTCTGTCCAGTAGAAGCTTCTTTGCACCCGCAGCTGCCATTTCCTGGGCATCTGCCCATCTCCGACTTGCTTGTGACTATTGGACTTGGTCCCCTTGTTCCACAGGTACCCCAGATTGGAAATCCATCGTTGTTGCATTGTTGGTTTGTGTCTTTCCTGCCTTATTCCTCTATCACGACTTCTTTGTCCTTTGGGGAACTTTAGTTTACTTTGCACTCACTTTTCAGGGTCTTGGGGTGGGCTATTTTTCTAACCCTCACTATTTTCTAATAGTCCCAGCGACCCTCTACAAGGTCACATAGGTTTGGGGTCCATTCGTGGTTCGCATTTCTGAGTATATGGTTTGTGTTGCCCCTATCCCTATGTTTCCCCATTGCATCCTATTGTAACTATACATTGTTTGCACTGTTTTCTAAGACTATACTGCATATTTCGGGTATTGTGTATATATATCTTGTGTATATTTCCTATCCTCTCACTGAGGGTACACTCTGAGATACTTTGGCATATTGTCATAAAAATAAAGTACCTTTATTTTTAGTATAACTGTGTATTGTGTTTTCTTATGATATTGTGCATATGACACTAAGTGGTACTGTAGTAGCAAAGAAGAAAAACCACGGCACATCCCAAGCGGTTATAATGTTCCAGTTTATTCCTCGTGATGTCTTTAGATGAAACAATAATCTGTGGCCCAAGGTAACATCTTGGAGCCAGAGTCAAGAGATGACAACAGAAATCCTTTTCAAATGAACATCAGCCCAAATAGACAACAGCCGACACGTGTTTCGTCTGGGTAGACTTTATCAAGGCTATGATGCAGATAAATAGCTCAATATTCCAAAGTACAGCCGTACAGCTCTCGACACCTCGCGTACTTGGAGCTCCTGGGTGGAACTATATGTGATTAGGCTTACCATGGTCCTCTAGCCTCTTCTTACTCGACCTCCTTCTCAAAACATAAGACATCAATTTGTCTCTGGTACTTTGGAATATTGAGCTATTTATCTGCATCATAGCCTTGATAAAGTCTACCCAGACGAAACACGTGTCGGCTGTTGTCTATTTGGGCTGATGTTCATTTGAAAAGGATTTCTGTTGTCATCTCTTGACTCTGGCTCCAAGATGTTACCTTGGGCCACAGATTATTGTTTCATCTAAAGACATCACGAGGAATAAACTGGAACATTATAACCACTTGGGATGTGCCGTGGTTTTTCTTCTTTGCATATCATAACTGCAACCCTCTTTAGGGGCAACAGTTTCCGCACTCTGTGGCTGGGTGCATACCACTTCGAGCACTCCCCCCATCGTTCTACGTCATCATGGACTTTGTAAACAAACAATAGCTTATATTTGGAAAGTGCGCTCTCTCCTTTACACAGCCACCTTTTTTCTTATATGTATTTATGGTACTGTAGTAGCTTCACACGTCTCCTAGTTCAGCCTAAGCTGCTCTGCTAAGCTTCCATTATCTATCAGCCTAAGCTGCTAGACACCCTATACACTAATAAGGGATAACTGGGCCTGGTGCAAGGTGCAAGTACCCCTTGGTACTCACTACAAGCCAGTCCAGCCTCCTACAAGTGGCATGTTACATTCTTCCTGCTAGGTTCAAACTGGGACACAACTGTGATGGTCTACTTTCAAATATTAGGTTGATTGTATGACATATGTGTACATGTGTGTTGGAATGTGGATCCACTATCACCTGTCTGGGTGTATGTTGTCACTGTGACTTCAAGGTCTCCTCCTGAGTTAGTGGCAGCTGATGTTGTTCCAATTGTGTATTGCTCATATCACACACTTGAGAGAAGCCATTGATGACATGGTCACGTACACATGGATGCTCCCACCCTGTCTCTGAACACGTGTGATGTGACTTACAAATGATCTCCAATTTTGGCCTGGATGAGAGACTGTTTCAGGTGTTTGGATCCGGCATGTGTAATTGCCACATTTGTACTCCTGTTGGGCTCTGTGTATGGTAATGTATCATGTCACATCCTACCCTCTGTGCATACATTTGTGATGTTAATTTTTGGTGTGATGACTGTTATAGCATTCTTGCTCAATGAGACGACATTCTTCTTCAGCAATTTCAAACTAAAGGTGGTCAGAAATGCATAGGCAAAGGCATGATGTGGTGTTGGTTATCTGTGTTTATTTACAAGTGTGTAATACAAGTTTTTATATTGAATTAAGAAAAAAAATTATTGACGATCTGTTGGCGCCTACGCACTCCTGCTGCCGTGTTAGGTTGTTCCCCCTCCTGTTGCAGGCCAGCATCCTCCTCTTCGTCATCCTCAGGCATGTCTGGGTCCAGGTAAAGAAGGGGAATATTCCTTTTAACACAAATATTGTGTAATATGGCACAAGTGAATATGATCTTACAGACCATCTCTGGGGAATAGAGTAGAGCACCGCCAGTTATGTCAAGGCAGCGGAACCTTGACTTTAGGATCCCAAAGGTCCGCTCCACAATGCTGGGTGTCCTCTTGTGGGCATCATTGTATGCCCGCTCAGCAGCAGTATTTGGGTTCCCATATGGTGTCATTATGCAAGGCTGGATGCCATACCCCTGATCAGCTGAAAGAGAAACACAGAATGGTATCAATTTGATGTAGGAGGCACTGTTGTACGTATCTTTGATGGCAGTAGTTGTGTTGTGTTGTCTGTGACTATTTTGTGTACTAATGTGACAACCTATGGTTGTTGGTGAAAACTTTTGCATTGATTTTTTTTCCTTGGCTGAGCAAGTGTTTGTTGGCTAACTGTTTGTCAGCAGGATGTATTGGGTTCTCCAGTATAGTGTGCCCTCCCATTACATTGTGACTTGTGATACAGGTGTCCGTTTGTCCTCACTGGGGGTGTGATGATAGTTCCATGTAGAGTTGAAACATGAAAGTGTATTTGAAACGTTCATATGAACATACCCAGTCCATCCCATACCTTTAAACTTATGCATTGTATTAGTGTACAGGTTATTGTGAGACTTCCAATTTGCAAGGTGACATTTAGGCAACCACAGTCATTAATGTGTTCACACTAAGCTGTAGAGTGAATTCCAAAGTGTGAGAGGTTCAATGGTGACTTGTGATACATGGCTAGTGATGTGAGTACCTCAGTGTGTTCCTGGCTAGGTGTTGCTATTGTGGTGTATGTGTTGTTTATCCTAGAGGGTTTCTGAGCAGTGTGTATATGACTTTGGGGGTGATTCTGACCGCGGCGGTCGGCGGTCGCCGCCCGCCAAGCGGTTCCCGCCGAAAGACCGCTCCGCGGTCAAAAGACCGCGGCGGTCATTCTGGCTTTCCCGCGGGGCCGGCGGGCGACCGCCAGAAGACCGCCGGCCGGCCCAGCAGGAAAGCCCCGTCAACAAGGAAGCCGGCTCAGAATTGAGCCGGCGGAGTTGAAGGGGTGCGACGGGTGCAGTGGCACCCATCGCGATTTTCACTGTCTGCAAAGCAGACAGTGAAAATCTTTGTGGGGCCCTCTTACGGGGGCCCCTGCAGTGCCCATGCCATTGGCATGGGCACTGCAGGGGCCCCCAGGGGCCCCTCGACACCCCATACCGCCATCCTGTTCCTGGCGGGCGATCCGCCAGGAACAGGATGGCGGTATGGGGTGTCAGAATCCCCATGGAGGCGCAACAAGCTGCGCCGCCATGGCGGATTACCATGGGCAGCGGAAAGTCGGCGGTACACCGCCGACTTTCCGCTTCTGGCCGCGGCTGTACCGCCACGGTCAGAATGCCCGGCGGAGCACCGCCAGCCTGTTGGCGGTGCTACCGCCAACCTCCGCCCTGGCGGTAATTACCGCCAGGGTCAGAATGACTCCCTTTGTTTTTTGTCCTTACCAACAAGTAGTCCATTGCCATACCGTCCATCCTGGAAGTGTTGGTTGATGGTGGAGTGACGGAAGATGAAAGCGTCATGTACACTCCCAGGATATTTAGCCACAATGTTGCTGATCAGTCCTTGGTGATCGACTATGGCCTGCACATTGATTGAATGTGTGTGCTTCCTGTTGCGGTAGAGGTGTTCACTCGCAGCAGGTGGCACAAGGCGTACGTGTGTGCAGTCGATTGCACCAAGGACGTGCGGGAAGCCACTGATGGCGTAGAACCCCTGTTTTGTTTCCTGCTGCATCTGCAGTGTGTTAGGGAAGCAGATGTGGCTGGGTGTCAGGTGAATGATGGCATCCAGGACTTTAGGCAGGAATGCGGAGAAAGATGGTTGTGATATTCCACCAACCAGGGCACCAGTTGTCTGAAACGAGCCACTTGCCAGCAGGTGAAGTACGGCAAGCAGCTTTGTTTCGGTTGGGATAGTGCGCGGAGTCACTAAAGTGGGGCCAACTGCTGTTCAATATTTGTCAGCAGCTGCTGAATGGCCTGCCAGTTCAACCGGTACCTCTGGATGATGTCCCGTTCCCTGAGGCCATGCAGGGTTGTTCTTGGGTGGAATATCCTCTCCTGCCTTCTGCGCTGTCTTTGGGGTCCCTGCTGTTGTTGTTGTGGCTGCTGTTGTTGCTGCAGGGCTCTGCGTCTACGTGCACGCTGAAGGAAAAGCACCTCCATGTCTCCCTGTTGCTGCTCTGCTGCTCTGTTGTTTGTTCTGTGTGTTCTGATTAAGTACAGGTGTGTTTGCCCCATTTTAACGCCTGCCCTGACCCAGGCGTTAAAATTTCACGATATTCGTGCTTTGCGTCATTTTTTTGCACCTCCTGCCGCGCGGGAGACATTTTTGCACGGAAGCATAAATACGACGCACCGCTGTGTGCGTCTGTTTTTGGACGGGAACGCCTACCCTGCATGTCATTAACGCAGGGCGGGGTGCCGCTTCCAGAAACTGACGCAGATAGCGCCATTTCCCTTGTGCGCCGGCTCGGGCGTCAGGGTTTAAATATGGGGCAACGTTTGCGCTGAATGTGCGTCAAGATTTTTGACGCAAATTCGGCGCAAACGGAGTATAAATATGCCCCTATATTTATGTAATGGTGCAAGCCGGTGGAAAGGGTGGACTATTGTAAAAAAAAAATATGTTAGCAGGGTGGGGCTGGCGGTATGGGAGAAGGAGGTTTTGTACCAAAAAATTACTCTAGACTGGTTAGAGGCAAAAAAAATGCCTCTAACCAGACTAGTGTCATTTTCTGACGCAAAACCATCCATACCACATGCATCCAGTTTTAGAAAAGACAGGAGTTATGCCCACCACCACAATGACCAACACAGGAGACCAGGGTCCCGTGGACATGGCCATTGCACCCTGTGCCATACAGAGGGCCCCAAGTTGGGCCCCTGATGGCACTTTGACTTTAAAAATAAAATACTTACCTATACGTACCCTACTTGCCTGGGATGGGGTCCTCCATCCTCCAGTGTCCCTCTTGTGTTGGTGGGGGTGTTTCTGATGCTTGAGGAGGGCACCTGTGGACCCATGCCATGGTGTTTAACCATGGAGATGGGTCCACAGGTCCCCTAATGCCTGGTCTGACCAAGGCGTTAAATAATGGTGCAAAGCAAGCTATGCACCATTATATTAGCCCTCCTCCCACCAATGCGTCATTTTAGCACAGGGGAATAAATATGAGGCTCTGAAGTTAGCACCATTTTTTACATGGGTACGCCTACCTTGCATCTAACTTATGCAAGGTAGGTTCACGCATCTAAAAAATGGTGCAAACTCCAATATTTTGACATTAGTCGGTTCTAACGTCAAAATATAAATATGGAGTTATTTTTGTGCCGAATGTGTTTTAAAAAATGATGCAAATTTGGTGCAAATGGATTATAAATATGCCCCCAAATATTGCTATATTTTACTGCTAAACAGGAAGCCACAAGTGCAGTTATCTTGCAGGCACTAGGCTAATGGTTCTAATGGGGCAGCAGTTGCAGCGGCATAGGTGCCACAAGGTTTCAGAACACCTCTAAACACAGATTATTGCTAACTTTTACTACTAAAGAGTCAGTCACAAGTGCAGTAATGTTGTAGGCATTAAGGCCATGATTTGAATGGTGCTGCAGGTACAGTGGCACAATGCCCAAAAACTCTAGGAAACCCACTAAACACAAATTATTACAAAATTGTACTTCTAAACTAGCAGTCACAAGTGCAGTTATCTTGCAGGCATTAAGTTCATGATTTGAATGGTGCAGCAGGTAGAGTGGCACTGATGCCAAAAATTGTCATAGCGGCTGTAAATGCCAAATATTGCTATATTTTACTACTAAACACTCAGTCACAATTGTGGTTACCTGGCAGTTAAAAAAGGGACATGTTTTTAATGGTATGGTGCAGCAAGTGCAGTAGCATTTTGCTAACTACACATTACTATACTCTAATACAATGCCATATTAGATAACGTACAAATTACTACGAGTTTGGTACACTAGGATAATAATTCATCATACATTAGAACTAACCTTTTTCAAATATTTATAATCCTGTTAGTAAGATAGAATGCAAAAGACCAAACAAAAGCGAAACCTTTTGACTTTGCCAATACCTGTTTCTGTTTGCATTAAGCACACATGACCTGGGCCTATTGATGTGTACTATTAAGCTGGTAGAAGTTAGAGTGCCATAGCTGATTCACAGAAACTCAATTTAATTCTTTTGTATATTTGTACTTTGATAGGGGTCTCATTACGCCCCACACGACAAGGAGGAGACCATTGTGTCAAACTCTGTAATAGAAAACTGTTCTTTCTCTTTTAAGATTTTATCGCTCTATTGTCCATAGTATAAAGAATGTGGAAAGAGGAAAAGTGTCCTAAATACTGTATCAAAGAGCAAGCTCATCAGAGTACCCATTGCCAGACCTACCAACTCACACGGTGACACCAGAGGCACGCAAGGTGAGCTGGAAACTAGTTTACAAAATGGCTTTTCAGCTCGTCTTTGCAGGCCATAAGCAGAAGATGTTCATTAAGGTGTGTGAAAACACCCCAGGACATTGGTGGCAGCCTCAGCCACCCTTTGGTTTTTAGGGTCGAGCCTGCGTTGCATGCGCTCGCGCATGCGTATTGTTAGCGAGACGCTTTAGGTATTAGAAAAGGGCTCGGAGCACCGTCAACGTCACGTCAGTGTCTTTCATTGGCAAGTTGGCTTGCCTGTTAGAATCCGCTTCTTATGATTAGTGGAAGGCACACATACGTCATGCCTTTTCTGGTGGTTAGCCCTCCTCGAGCGCAGCGACCAAGTACAGAAAACATGCGAGGCTCGCTGGGTTTGTGGACTACTTTTTCTCTGTATTCGCAGCGCGATCTCACTGG
This sequence comes from Pleurodeles waltl, assembly GCF_031143425.1. NCBI lineage: Eukaryota > Metazoa > Chordata > Amphibia > Caudata > Salamandridae > Pleurodeles > Pleurodeles waltl. The sequence continues at coordinate 1,167,720,716 of NC_090440.1, forward strand.
GCAGAAGTCCAGCACTTCGCATGCTATCGACCTTGTTTAATTTGTGCAAACAGACATTATAGAACTTTCGGTGAAGCTGGAAATTCTCAGTGAATATTAAGAATGGTGTAAAAATTGTAGGCGCTGTCTCAAAAATAAATTGTTTTTTGAGTGCTTCTTTTGTATTTATTCATGGCTGTTTAGTGTTGTTCATAGTTAGGGCATGTAGGCACAGGTAAACAAATTTGTTTCATCATTCTTTTTAATTTTCAGGGAGCTTTTGCTCGCCTTTGAAAGCGCTTTTGTTTATTTGTTAGAAAGGTAGATGCCTTTCAATCAAGTGCAGTGCACTTCTAACTTTTAAGCAACTTGAAAATTACATAAGCTTTCCTTTACTTTAGCTGATTGTGTGTGTTTTTGTGGTACCTTAAAGTCATTGAGATTCTTCTTCTGTGGGGTTTTATAAACATTAAGGCCCATATTTATACTTTTTGACGCAAAACTGCGCTAACGCAGTTTTGCGCCAAAAAAATTAGCGCCGGCTAACGCTATTCTGAAGCGCCATGCGGGCGCCGTATTTATTGAATGGCGTTAGCCGGCGTTAGCCGACCGGCGCTGCCTGGTGTGCGTGAAAAAAAACCACGTACACCAGGCAGCGCCGGCGTAGGGAAAAATGGCGTTTGGGCGTCCAAAAATTGGGCAAGTCAGGCTGAGGCAAAAAAATCGTCTTAACCCGATCTGCGACATTTTTTTTGTGCGCCCAGACGCCATTAACATGACTCCTGTCTTAGCAAAGACAGGAGTCATGCCCCCTTGCCCAATGGCCATGCCCAGGGGACTTCTGTCCCCTGGGCATGGTCATTGGGCATAGTGGCATGTAGGGGGGCACAAATCAGGCCCCCCTATGCCAAAAAAAAATAAAAAAAAATACTTACCACAACTTACCTTTTCTTCCCTGGGATGGGTCCCTCCATCCTTGGGTGTCCTCCTGTGGTGGGCAAGGGTGGCAGGGGGTGTCCCTGGGGGCTTGGGAGGGCACCTCTGGGCTCCTTCTGAGCCCACAGGTCCCTTAACGCCTGCCCTGACCCAGGCGCAAAAATCCGGCGCAAATGCGGGTTTTTTAGTCCCGCTTACTCCCGGGCGTCATTTTTGCCCGGGAGTATAAATACGACGCATATGCATCGCAGTCATTGTTTAAGACAGGAACGCCTACATTGCATATCATTAACGCAAGGAAGGTGTTCACGCAAAAAAATGACGCTAACTCCATGAACTTTGGCGCTAGACGCGTCTAACGGCAAAGTATAAATATGGAGTTAGTTTTGCGTCGAATTTGCGTCGAAAAAAACGACGCAAATTCGGCGCAAACGGAGTATAAATATGCCCCTAAATTTGAAAAGTGAGTCCGTGTTTGCAAACGCTTACAAATATATTTTCTTGTGTTAAAGGAACGTGTCTGCACTTTGGAAAGCACTTTTGGTTATTAGTTTTAAAGGTAGAAGCATGATGTATTACGATCTAATGTAGCGCGCTTTTACAGTTTAAAGCAAATTAAAGTTTGCTTTAAGTGCTTTAAGTGCCTTAACTAAAGTGCATCTGTGTTGGCAAACGGTTAACAAATTTCTGTTCTAGCACTAACGAAGGTGTCTGCGCTTTGGAAATCGCTTTTGGTTATTTGTTATAAAGGTAGAAGCACGATGCATTTAAATCTTTTTTTTTTTTATACAGGTAAAAGTGCGATGCATTTAAATCTCTAGTGCAGCGGGATTGTACAGTTTAAAGCAAATTACAATTATTGTGTGTTTTCATTTGCTGTTGGTGCAGTCGGTTTTGTGGTACCTTAACCCCTTCGCTGCCAGGCCTTTTCCCCCTCCTGTGCCGAGCCTTTTTTTGGCTATTTGGAGCAGTTCGCGCTTAGGCCCTCATAACTTTTTGTTCGCGTAAGCTACCCACGCCAAATTTGCGTCCTTTTTTTCCAACATCCTAGGGATTCTAGAGGTACCCAGACTTTGTGGGTTCCCCAGAAGGAGGCCAAGAAATTAGCCAAAAAACAGTGAAAATTTCGTTTTTTTTTTAAAAAATTGAAAAATGGGCTGCAGAAGAAGGCTTGTGGTTTTTTCCCTGAAAAGGGCATCAACAAAGGGTTTGCAGTGATAAAATCACCAGCTTCCCAGCTTTCAGGAACAGGCAGACTTGAATCAGAAAACCCAATTTTTCAACACAATTTTGGCATTTTACTGGGACATACCCCATTTTTACAATTTTTTGTGCTTTCAGCCTCCTTCCAGTCAGTGACAGAAATGGGCATGAAACCAACGCTGGATCCCAGAAACCGCAACATTTTTGAAAAGTAGACAAAAATCTGAATTCAGCAAGGGGTCATTTGTGTAGATCCTACAAGGGTTTCCTACAGAAAATAACAACTGAAAAAGAAAAATATTGAAATTGAGGTGAAAAAAACATCAATTTTTCTCTACGTTTTACTCTGTAACTTTTTCCAGCAATGTCAGATTTTCAAAAGCAATATACCGTTACGTCTGCTGGACTCTTCTGGTTGCGGGGATATATAGGGCTTATAGGTTCATCAAGAACTCTAGGTACCCAGAGCCAATAAATGACCTGCACCCTGCAGTGGGTTTTCAATCTATGCCGGGTATACAGCAATTCATTTGCTGAAATATAAAGAGTAAAAAATAGCTATCAAGAAAACCTTTGTATTTCCAAAATGGGCACAAGATAAGGAGTTGAGAAGCAGTGGTTATTTGCACATCTCTGAATTCCGGGGTGCCCATACTAGCATGTGAATTACAGGGCATTTCTCAAATAGACGTCTTTTTTACACACTGTCTTACATTTGGAAGGAAAAAATGTAGAGAAAGACAAGGGGCAATAACACTTGTTTTGCTATTCTATGTTCCCCCAAGTCTCCCGATAAAAATGATACCTCACTTGTGTGGGTAGGCCTAGCGCCCGCGACAGGATATGCCCCAAAACACAACGTGGACACATCACAGAAAACAGAGGTGTTTTTTGCAAAGTGCCTACCTGTAGATTTTGGCCTGTAGCTCAGCCGCCACCTAGGGAAACCTACCAAACCTGTGCATTTCTGAAAACTAGAGACCTAGGGGAATCCAAGATGGGGTGACTTGTGTGGCTCGGACCAGGTTCTGTTACCCAGAATCCTTTGCAAACCTCAAAATTTGGCTAAAAATACACATGTTCCTCACATTTCTGTGGCAGAAAGTTCTGGAATCTGAGAGGAGCCACGAATTTCCTTCCACCCAGCGTTCCCCCACGTCTCCCGATAAAAATGATACCTCACTTGTGTGGGTAGGCCTAGCGCCCGCGACAGGAAACGCCCCAAAGCGCAACGTGGACACAGCCAAATTGGTGAAGGAAAACAGAGGTGTTTTTTGCAAAGTGCCTACCTGTAGATTTTGGCCTGTAGCTCAGCCGCCACCTAGGGAAACCTACCAAACCTGTGCATTTCTGAAAACTAGAGACCTAGGGGAATCCAAGATGGGGTGACTTGTGTGGCTCGGACCAGGTTCTGTTACCCAGAATCCTTTGCAAACCTCAAAATTTGGCTAAAAATACACATGTTCCTCACATTTCTGTGGCAGAAAGTTCTGGAATCTGAGAGGAGCCACGAATTTCCTTCCACCCAGCGTTCCCCCACGTCTCCCGATAAAAATGATACCTCACTTGTGTGGGTAGGCCTAGCGCCCGCGACAGGAAACGCCCCAAAGCGCAACGTGGAAACAGCCAAATTGGTGAAGGAAAACAGAGGTGTTTTTTGCAAAGTGCCTACCTGTAGATTTTGGCCTGTAGCTCAGCCGCCACCTAGGGAAACCTACCAAACCTGTGCATTTCTGAAAACTAGAGACCTAGGGGAATCCAAGATGGGGTGACTTGTGTGGCTCGGACCAGGTTCTGTTACCCAGAATCCTTTGCAAACCTCAAAATTTGGCTAAAAATACACATGTTCCTCACATTTCTGTGGCAGAAAGTTCTGGAATCTGAGAGGAGCCACGAATTTCCTTCCACCCAGCGTTCCCCCACATCTCCCGATAAAAATGATACCTCACTTGTGTGGGTAGGCCTAGCGCCCGCGACAGGAAACGCCCCAAAGCGCAACGTGGACACAGCCAAATTGGTGAAGGAAAACAGAGGTGTTTTTTGCATAGTGCCTACCTGTAGATTTTGGCCTGTAGCTCAGCCGCCACCTAGGGAAACCTACCAAACCTGTGCATTTCTGAAAACTAGAGACCTAGGGGAATCCAAGATGGGGTGACTTGTGTGGCTCGGACCAGGTTCTGTTACCCAGAATCCTTTGCAAACCTCAAAATTTGGCTAAAAATACACATGTTCCTCACATTTCTGTGGCAGAAAGTTCTGGAATCTGAGAGGAGCCACGAATTTCCTTCCACCCAGCGTTCCCCCACGTCTCCCGATAAAAATGATACCTCACTTGTGTGGGGAGGCCTAGCGCCCGCGACAGAAAACGCCCCAAAGCGCAACGTGGACACATCACATTTTTTCATTGAAAACAGTGCCTACCTGTAGATTTTGGCCTCTAGCTCAGCCGCCACCTAGGGAAACCTACCAAACCTGTGCATTTCTGAAAACTAGAGACCTAGGGGAATCCAAGATGGGGTGACTTGTGTGGCTCGGACCAGGTTATGTTACCCAGAATCCTTTGCAAACCTCAAATTCTGTCTAAAAAAACACATTCTCCACACATTTCGGTGACAGAAAGTTCTGGAATCTGAGTGAAGCCACAAATTTCCTTCCACCCAGCGTTCCCCCAAGTCTCCCGATAAAAATGATACCTCACTTGTGTGGGTGGGCCAGGTGCCTGCAACAGAATAAGGCCCAAAACTTGTAGAGATAGAGGGGATAGCACAGCAAGTTTATAAGGACATATTCTTTTATACATCTTTAGACTGACTCTGCTTTGGGGACCCACATAAGTGAGGTGTCATTTTACTTGGGAGGCTGAGGGGAACACTGGGGAGTAGGAATTTTGTGCTGGAGTGGTGATCCTACGAAGAAAAGTCAGGAAAATATGCTTTTTTTAAGCACATTGAGGTTTACAGAGGAGTCTGGGTAAGAAAATGTTGGGGGATCCATGCAAGCCACACCTCCCTGGACTCCTTGGGGTGTCTAGTTTTATAAAATGTCTGGGTTTGGTAGGTTTCCCTAGATGAAGGCCGCACACAGGACCAAAAACATAGGTGCCCTCTCCCCCCCAAACACAGGTAGTTTTGTAATATATCGTTTTGATGTGCCCACATACGTCTGTGATGTGCCAAACACTAAAATTTTGATAAGAAACACAGTTAGGTTATGTGAAAAAGACCCCTCACCCACCAACCAAGTTGGTGGCATGCTTCATCATCGGGGTCCCACCTGAGGCACCTAGCGTGTCACAGGTGTGCAGCGACGCCTGATTACAGCGGAGCAGGTTTTGTCATTTTTACCACACATACTGGTTGGATTTGGCACGAGGGTGGGTGATGGTTCAGTGGATCAAATTTTACTAACAAGAGCTTTCACAAAAATGAAATGCACTGTTAGTAACTGAAAAGCAAAAAACTGAACCAATGACTCACAGCTCGTGAGCTGTAAAGCCGCGACAAGGCACCAACCGCTTTACAGTCCATTCACACAACTTTCATACATGACACACACAAGGCCATTCACACCGCCAGCCACGGGCCCAGCACATTACAACACTCACATCGACAGACAGCGCCACTCAAGGGCCCATCACTTACATACGCCCACGTGCCTGATACACCAATCACACCAGCTGATGGGAGTGTGTGGACTGGTGTTTGGCTGGCAGTGTGTTGCAGTAGCCAACAGCAAGTCAATATGTACACTCTCAGCTAAGCCCCACTCCACCCACAATGGCATCATTTTTTTTTTAACAGAGGAACCCCTAACTAAGTAGAAAGAATCACAAAACTAGAAACACAAAAGCTCTAACTAAGAACATGACAGAAATGCTAACCATGAAACTAAACACATGAAAATACAAAACAGACATGAGTTTACACTCATGGTTGTTCCCAGAAATTCTTCTGGGTGTGGTAATTCTTAAAACAAGCACCGACACACAGCCCAGGCTTTGAAGGACAATCCGGGCAGTACATTCGAGACTCCCTCCGGATACCTCTTCGAAAACACACTCTACATTTCTTAGCTGGAAAGTCTTTTTTGGGTGTGGGAGGAATGTGCTCAGCAAAGTGGCGATCTTTCAATCTAGCCACATCCTCCACCACTGCTTCTCTAGGAACTCTGGCCTGTTCCACCACAATAAGGCTCTCTATCACTGACTCCTGAAATTTCACAAATGTCATCTTTGACTCTGGAGACCTATCCCTAAACACAATAAAAGCATTGAAGGTTGCTAAGTGGAAGAGGTGAAGTGCTAACTTCTTATACCAAACGTAAGACTTACGAATAGCAGTATAAGGTTCCAACCTCTGGTCAACTCTATCTACACCTCCCATGTGCTTATTATAATCTAAAATGCACACAGGTTTGCGCACTTCAGCAACCTGGCCCCAAACAGTCACAGGTGAAGTACTCTCATCATGGATGGTACTTAGCATGTAGACATCCCTCTTATCTGAAAATTTCAAAGCTAGCAGCTCCTCGTTCCGCAAGGCACAGCACTGTCCTCTCTCAAGTTTTTTACAGACAAGCTCCCTTGGATAGCCTTTCCGGTTAGAACGGATTGTGCCACAAGCAACTGTGTCCACTCTAAACAATTCCTTGAACAATTGCACACCAGTGTAGAAGTTATCTACATACAAATGGTGACCTTTGTTGAACAGTCGTCTACCAAGATCCCACACAATTTTCTCAGTAACTCCAAAAGTGGGAGGACAACCAGGGGGGTCAATATTGGAATCCCTACCAGTGTACACACGGAAACTATACACATATCCTGTCCTACTTTCAGACAGCATATACAATTTAATTCCATATCGTGCCCTTTTGCTAGGAATGTACTGCCTAAAAACCAAACGACCCTTGAAGAGGACCAAAGACTCGTCCACACTTAACTCTTTGCCTGGAACATAGACCTCCGAAAACCGATCTACAAAATGATCAAGGACAGGCCTAATCTTAAAAAGACAGTCAGAATCTGGGTGATCTCGTGGCAAGGCTAATGCATTGTCAACAAAATGCAGCATCCTAAGAAGAAGCAAATACCGATTACGACTCATGGTCGCTGGAAATATAGCTGTTGCCATCAAGGGACTAGTAGACCAATAAGAAGCCAGTGACGGCTTCCTTATCAACCCCATCAAAAAAGTCAAACCCAAAAACTTTTTTAACTCCTCCAAATTTGTGGGAATCCACTGGGCAGCTCTAGAGTGTGGCCTAAGTCTAGCAGCGTTGTCCCTCAAATGCTGCTCCGCATACAAATTAGTCTGCTCAACAATCTCTTCCAAAAACACATCATCCATGAATAACTCAAAGAAATTGATAGGCATAAAGTTCTCTGTATTGGCGTTACACCCCGGGAGACCAGTAAAGGCAGGCAACTCTGGCTGCTCCATGTTTGGGGCAACCCAGACATCAGGTCTTATAACGGGAAACCTTTCAGCCCCAGGTTGCTGCACTATTGGCACATCAATGTCCTCCTCTAAAACAGGCCCTTCATCTGCACTGAGTGTGGCTTCATCATCAGAAGATTCCCCTCCAAGAGAAACATCACTGCCAGAATCTCTGACTTCCTCCTCTGCCTCAGATGCAGAGTCTGTCTCATAGTCATGATCAGACTGTGACTCAAAAAGCATACCAACCACCTGCTGAGCGGTCATCCTGCGGCTAGCCATGATATCTCCTGCTAAAATTAACTGGACAAATTCACCACCAACAACCAGCACTGTGTAAGACAAGTGACAAAGTGTAGCTTTGTTAGTAAGAGTTATAAACTCAAAAACTATACCGCTCACTTGCCTGAAAAAGCTTGATTCACCAGCAACTACACAGCAATCACCAATGATATCCCACTAAAAATAAAGAAAGAAAGGCAAATTAGAAATAAGACAAAACAAATATCATTGTGCACAAACCTAAGGACAATTTCACACACAATCCTGCATTTAGTACACCCCCTACAAACATGTCATTCATGCATGGCAACAATACTCCTTTGGAGTAAATTGTTTTTACTTACCTAAAACATGCAACTGTGCAAACTGCAGGTCAACCACCGCCAAAACCGCAAGGAGCCACAGCAAATAAAGCAAAAGCTTTGAACTAGAACAAAAAGGAGGAAAACATTTTTTATCACAAATGCAAAGACTTCTTCAGTTGACAAACACCCCACCATCAAACATTTAGAAATTGGTGCCTAAGTGGATTCTGCCATAGGGGCAGATGGGCCTACTAATAAAATAGACCTGTCTACCCCAAGGAAGCCAGAAAATACCTTTAGTAGTGTGTCCCCATGGAGAGCGACCCTTGCCAAAGGGGACAGCCCTCAAAAAAAAAAAAAAACAACAAAAAAAAAACACACACAACACTATCCCTGGTGCCTAAGTGGCTTCTGCCCCCTTGGGGGCAGGTGGGCCTAAGAAAATAGGCCCATCTGCCCCCAGGGGGTGTAGAAATGGGCAACAGGTCAATGCCCCCCTTGGGGGGGCACCCCGTGACCAAGGGGACGCCCCCCACAAAAATAAACAAATAAAAAAAAATCCCTGGCGTTCTAGTAGTTTCTGCCCCCCTTGGGGGCAGACCAGCCTAAAAATAATAGGCTGATCTGTCTCCAAGGGGTGCAGAAATGGCCTGGGTACATGTGCCCCCAAAGTGGGGGGCGACCCTTGCCCAAGGCCCCACCCATCCACTAACACACACACACACACACACACACACACACACACACACACACACACACACACACACACACACACACTATCCCTGGTGTCTAAGTGGCTTCTGCCCCCCTTGGGGGCAGGTGGGCCTAAGAAAATAGGCCCATCTGCCCCCAGGGGGTGTAGAAATGGGCAACAGGTCAATGCCCCCCTTGGGGGGGCGCCCCGTGACCAAGGGGACGCCCCCCCACAAAAATAAACAAATTAAAAAAAATCCCTGGCGTTCTAGTAGTTTCTGCCCCCCTTGGGGGCAGACCAGCCTAAAAATAATAGGCTGATCTGTCTCCAAGGGGTGCAGAAATGGCCTAGGTACATGTGCCCCCAAAGTGGGGGGCGACCCTTGCCCAAGGCCCCACCCATCCACTAACACACACACACACACACACACACACACCATCCGTGGTGTCTAAGTGGCTTCTGCCCCCCTTGGGGGCAGGTGGGCCTAAGAAAATAGGCCCATCTGCCCCCAGGGGGTGTAGAAATGGGCAACAGGTCAATGCCCCCCTTGGGGGGGCGCCCCGTGACCAAGGGGACGCCCCCCCACAAAAATAAACAAATAAAAAAACATACCTGGCGTTCTAGTAGTTTCTGCCCCCCTTGGGGGCAGACCAGCCTAAAAATAATAGGCTGATCTGCCCTCAAGGGGGGCAGAAATTGCCCTAAAAGACATGCCCCCCAAAGGGGAACGACCCTTGCCCAAGGGGGCGCCCCCCCATCCACTACACACACAATCCCTGGTGCCTAAGTGGCTTCTGCCCCCCTTGGGGGCAGATGGACCTAAAAAAAATAGGCCGATTTGCCCCCAAGGGGGGCAGGAAAGGCCAACAGTTCTCTGCCCCCTGGGGGGGGGCGCCCCTTGCCCAAGGGGGCACCCCCCCACATAAATACACATAAAAATAAAAAACCCTGGTGATCTAGTGTTTTCTGCCCCCCTTGGGGGCAGATCTGGCTAAAAAGTAGCCAATCTGCCCTCAAGGGGGGCAGAAATGGCCCGAAAAGACATGCCCCCCAAAGGGGAGCGACCCTTGCCCAAGGGGGCGCCCCCCCCATCCACTACACACACAATCCCTGGTGCCTAAGTGGCTTCTGCCCCCCTTGGGGGCAGATGGACCTAAAAAAAATAGGCCGATCTGCCCCCAAGGGGGGCAGAAAAGGCCAACAGTTCTCTGCCCCCTTGGGGGGGACGCCCCTTGCCCAAGGGGGCACCCCCCACACATAAATGCACATAACTATATACATCCCTGGTGATCTAGTGTTTTCTGCCCCCCTTGGGGTCAGATCTGGCTAAAAAGTAGCCAGATCTGCCCCCAAGGGGGGCAGAAATGGCCGTAACTAATTGCCCCCCAAAGGGGAGCGACCCTTGCCCAAGGGGCCGCTCCCCGCGTGCCAGAAACAGGTAAGTAAACAAAAAAAACTAAATCCCTGGTGTCTAGTGGGCATTCCTGCTGCCCGATCGCAATGCGATCGGGCAGCAGGAATGCTCAAAGAGACACCGGGGAAAAGGAAAAGCCTTTCCTTTTCCCCGGTGCCTCTTTAGCCCCAACCCCCCACCCACCGGGAAGAGATTCTTACCTCTTCTCTCGTCGCCGCACAGGAAGCAAATGGCTTCCTGTGCGGCGAGGATCCCATAATGAAGTCAGCGCGCGATCGCGCGCTGACGTCATTATGGGGGGGTGGGGGGGTCGGGGGTGGAAGGGGAAGGGCTTCTTCTTCCATCCCCGACTTTGGGGGGTGGGAGGGAAGCACACAGAGGGAGCGAGAGCGCTCCCTCTGGGCTGTGTGCCGAGGACGTAGTGGTTACGTCCTCGGCACAGCAGCACTGTGCCACGGGACGTAACCACTACGTCCGCGGCACAGAAGGGGTTAAAGCATTGTGCTTCTTGTTTTGTACAATTGTTTTTTTTAAAGTTAGGAAGTGGGTCCTTGTTGGGAAACGTAAACAAACTTTGGCATTTTCAGTCGGAATCTCTGTTATTTGATGTAGTGCCTATATTGTTTCTTGAGATTGGTGGGGTGGGTTGGGGGGGCCAAGGTGGGGGCACAGATTTCAAATGGAAAACACACGCCCTGTGAGATATTTCCGGCAGAATAAGAACGCTCTCTGGTCATACAGCTGTTTCTTCTGCTTTTTTATTTGCAAACTTTCAAGAAGGTCTTAAAGTGTTAAGCGAGCATGTATGCGCTTTGGAAGGTGTGCTTGTTTATTTGTTTATGAAGTTGAAGTGCAATGCATTTTTAGCAAACGCAGCATGCTTCTACCTTTTGTGCTAATGAATAAATATGTGTTTGAAGCGTACACACGCTCTTTTTATAATAAATATTAAAGTTTGTTTAGATGGTGTGAATACACACTAGTTACATTTGCAAAAATTTTGGGTTCAGTATATGCCCATTTTCTACAGGATGCTATATTATTGAAGTGGTGGCAGTTGTTTTTAGGGTCGAGCCTGCGTTGCATGTGCTTGCGCATGCGTTTCGCTTGCGAGATGCTTTAGGAGTTAGAAAAGGGCTCGGAGCCCCGTACACGTCAAGTTAGTGTATTTCATTGGTTTGTGGGCTTGCCTGTTCAAATCGGCTTGCTTTTATTAGTGGAAGGCATGCATACATCATGCCTTTTCCGGTGGTTAGCCCTCCTCGAGCGCAGCGACCAAGTACTTAAAACATGCGAGGCTCGCAGTTTTCAGGTTTGTGGACTAGTTTTTATCTTTGTTGGCAGCGCAATCTCGCTTGGCAGAAGTCGAGCGTGTTGCATGACATCGACCCTGTTACATAGTTTTTTTTTTATGTGAATGGTGACCGCCCTTTCACAAGTATAGTATTTTGTACAGTAGACATAAATGTTTATTTTTTATGTGAATGGTGACCACCATTTCACAAGTATAGTATTTTGTACAGTAGACATAAATGTTTATTTTTTATGTGAATGGTGACCACCATTTCACAAGTATAGTATTTTGTACAGTAGACATAGATGTGTTTAATTTGGGGCTTGTGGTACAAGGCGAGTTTCAATTAAACGGCGCTAACCTTGTAAACTTTGACCCGGGAGGGGCATATTTAGAAATAACATAGAGCCACCCGGTACGCTGGCCACCCTACTATAGGTCACATGTACAGCCCATCACAACACTCCCTGAACTCATGGTGTGTGTGTAGGCGCTTTAATGACGGTGTCTGTGATATCTCGCTCTCCACGCTGACTGCCACAGGTTCTGGTACACGAGGCCAGGGCAGGAGGCTGCTGCTATACTCTGTCCGGCAGCTGGTTGGTAAAGGCAGGAGCCTTGCTTTCTCGTGTGGCCTCCGATTCTCAGTAGCAGGCCCCGAGAGGGACTGGCAGCATTGTCTGCTGGCCGTGTTCACATAGCGCCTAGACATGCAGAGCTATATCGCTCCCTGGAACCAGGTTTGCCGTTCACTCGCTCTAGTTCCCTCGTTCTTGTTGTCCCTGAACGTACCTATGGAGGCAGGCCTGCTGCTGTAGTGTATTTAGTCATGTTGGAAACCAGGCTTGTTGGGAGGGCTACCGGAGGTACGCGGCAGGAGAGTAAATTGTGCGGCAATAGAAGGTAAATTATGCGGCACAGTGCGGCACCTTTGTAAACGTATTGCTTCATGTTTTTGTCATTTTTTAACTTGGTAACACTTTCTGGGCAATATGTGTAATTGTATTACTTTTCATTTTCAGTTTTTGTGGCAAGAAAAGACCGGTTAGGAGTTTACAACGCTAATAGCTCTAACTCGAGCAAATGCGAGACCCATTGCATAGCAAATGCTTGTTTTATATTGCAACTAAATGAGGTGTAAGCACAGGAGAGGAAGACTTAAAATTAAAAACACCCATCTTGCGAGGTGTTTGCACAGATATGGGAAGGCCCTCCATTTGTCCAGCTGCTTTTCTGCCTTTTTAGGTTGGCCATAGCAGCGCGCAAGTGCTGCTTTTCCAACGTGTTGGTATCTCTGTGGGCTTTTAACCACACCCGTCTCAGGCCCATCACTTTCACTCATTCGTGGGCTTGCCTTTCAAAAATCCTTTGTTATAATTGGTAAATGCTTTACCTTGGTCCCTCCTTTGGGCGGTTTTGTTACCGCTTAGGGGACCGACCCTGTTACATGGATAATTGCACAACTGCCAATATCTTTGACTGCAAGCAAACTTATTTTTCCTTTTGTGTGTCTCCTTCACACTCCTGGTGGCCGTAGTGCTTCGAATCAGCTCGCTTATGTCAACTGTTTTACTTTTGATTTTCAATGTATGTGGCAAGAAAAGTCCAGTTTGGAAATTACAACGCCAATAGCTCTAACTCGAGCAAACGCAAGACCCATTGCATTGCAAATGCTTGTTTTTTTTGCAGATGGTGTGGGGTGTTTGTGGAGGTCAGAGTGCCTCTTCGAAAGCTCTCAGAACAAAGCCTCGCCTTCCAAGGCCGCGCCCTCTTTTTATCCAGCGATATGTAGTTGGATGTTGGCAGGTCTGCATTCTGGCCCCGTAATTTCCAAATGTTTGAGTTTGTAAGAGGGTGTTCCATATCTGTCTTTTTGTTGTTCCACATTGAAACTGTTGTCATTGCACAGTGTGCGTGGTCACATTTAAACATCCGAGGATTCTTGTAATGGTTCACCATCATTATACCTACTTGTTGGGGTTATTACCCCTGCTTAAGGCCATACAAAAATGTAACAAATCTGTTGGAGGTTTAAACTCAACATAAGTTTACATCTAAGGGGTATGTCTTTGTGACGGATGTTGTCATCATGATAAACAGGTTCTGTTTCTAATGGGCTGGGGCATAGCTTGGTTAGTAAGACTGGGGGGATGTAAGCATCAGATTTTCCATCAATCACCCTGGCACATCATGTTAGTCATTATATGGGAAGCAGGGCATGGTGGGGTTAAGGACCAGTGGAAGGAGAAAGGAGTGCAGATTGTGAGGGATACTTAAAACACAATGGAGCAGATTTAAGAGCCCCACTGCCTCCTTGCGCCACATTAGCTTAATTTTTTAAAGATGTTATTGTGGCCCAACGAGGCCAAAATCGACACGCCAAATTTACAAAGTGGGACAATGCATGCATTGCGCCACTTTGTAACCTTGTGTGCCACATTATGCCTGCGCAGGCATAATGTATGCAAAGGGGGCATTACCCCATTAGGGGGGCTGAAAAATGGCGCAAAGAAATCTATGAGATTTCTTTGCTGCATTTTGTTCAGCACTTTTAATGCCTGCTCAGAACAGGTGTTAAAAGGAGGCACAACATTGTTTACAATGGGCATCAATGGGCTTTGCAGGATCAGAGTCAACATTTTGATGCTAGTACTGCAAAGCTCTGAACTGGCATCTAAAATGTTGTCACTAGTTCCCTAACTACTGCCACATGGTGGCATTAGGGGGGCGCTAAGGGACTCAACAAATGTGGCACTGCACTGAGTGCAGCAACACTCAATAAAGATCAAGCCCAATATTTTGTGAAATAACCATGTTTTCAGAGATTCAGAACAGTTGGGGGGGCAGTTTGTGTGTGTGTATAAGTGTATAACCCCTGCTGTGAGTACCGGATCGGACATTATAATGTGGGTAAATACTGTCAGGCTCAGGCAAGCACTATCCTTGGTAGGACCGGTGCATTACGAGGGCCTGTCTTCTTAGTGTGTTTAGGTAGTTCTGAGCGAATGTATCAAAAAACTATGGGCCAGATTTACTAAAATGTGGTGCAGTGTGGTGTCACGCCAGAATGTGCAGCACTGCACTACGTCACTTTAGAAAAGCAGTGATGCGCCATATTTGCTAAAATATGTCGCACCCCTATGTTTCATCTTGCATCAGCACTAAATTTAGCTGCGAGCACCCTCAAAGGTATCCTTGCACCATTGTGCAAGGGTGTCTGCTTTGAGGGGATTGAAAGGTTATGTGAAGGAAGGTGTCCTTTCCTTGGCATAAACCAATGCGGCACGCAAAGAAGTACCAAATCGTAATTTTTGAATGACTCTTTATGCGCAGGAAGGTGTCCATTCCTGCAAATAAACAATCAGTCATGGCCTTTTGCTTTTTCTAGGTGTGCTGAAAAATGCAGCACAAATGGAAAAAGCAAAAAGAAGGAGTAATAAAAGTATTCCTCCTCGTTGTGCCATGCTAACGCCATCTCTGGGGTGGCATTATTTTTTTGCGCTGCCACAGATTTCAGACTTCTTATAAAATATTTGGGGCAGCATCAAAGGCAATGGGTGTTGCAGTGGAACGTCCTCAGCAACACCTATTGCAAGCCCCTCTGATGAAGAAAACTGCGTCAGATGGGCCCATATTTACAAGGTGGCGTTCAGCCACAAAAAGTGGTTTAGTGCTGCCTTGTAAATGTGGCGCACGGCACAGCGCCAAAAGAGCATCACAAAAAGTGATGCTCCGGTGGCACAAGGGCTTTGTAAATCTGGCCATAGAAGTGCAGTTGTATTTGCTTTGGTCTGCTTTATAACCTTCCCTACTATCAAAATACAAGTGGAGTTACAATATTAATATACACTTCTTCAGGATTAATGGCAGTTCTCATAATTATAGGTATGTTATGTTGTGTGTGTGTGTTTTGTTTGAGCAAGTATTTTTAAAATTCCGGGTGAAATCGAACAAACATCTTACCATACCTGACTCCTGTATGCAACTATTTATTTATTTGATTTCCTCCAGTATTCTACCAGGACATTATATTTCGTACTTCCTTCTTGATCCATTTTTTCTCCCACACCAACTAGGATTTCTTTTTTTTTTGCTACATCAAATGAGGATGAGCACTAACTAATACAGTTTTAGCAAAATTTAAGTTGCTTTGCTTGAATTACAATTGTATTATTACAATAGATTGAATAACTTTGTCCAAAAGCTAAAAATGTGCCATTATTGTATTGAAACTCCCATATTCTTATCTAGACTGACTGCATTAATTGAAAAATGGAAGTCCCACCAGGAATGTATCATTGGTATGTCTTTTTTTACAAGCTTAGTTCTACTTGAACCTTTTATTCCCCCATTATCTCCTTTTGAACATAAAAGATGCTATACCTATGGAATAGAACTTATTCTTTCTCTCCACTCTCTCTTCATTTTTGTTTCAGCTAATATTGGTCTTGGTTTCATTGGCTATTTATTTAAAAGTATGTACTCTTCTTTTTCTTTGACATCCTCATTCTGACTAATATGTCACTGAGGTGGACTGTACTGGGACCTTTCATCCACTTACTTACGTCCTTCTCCTCTTTTCTTCCCACTATGGGGATAAGGAATTGATCCTTAGTTCACTCTCTCTTTCTTGTACCTTTCCTATAGCTCATAATAACTGATCTTATGACTGCTTACTCTATTGCAGCCTTGAAAAAGCCCCGGGTTAACCAACCAAATAAAAGGGGCGAAACACGTGTCGGCTGTTCTTCATTATATTTCTAAGACTTTTATGTTTGTGTCTTCATCTTTAAGCCTCAAGATCTTCTATGTGGAATGCTACGCAATTCAAGTTTTGATATATTAAATAAATGAAACCTATTCGAAAATAACACTGGAATGACTTCGCGCTTGATTTCAAACTGATGGAATTTTGCCAACATTGATTCTCTGAGTGTGTTACACCATCATTTGGAACTTTATTCTTGGTTTTATGGAGGAAACTGGTCCATAAGCCTAGGTTAACCTACCGAAAAAGAACTGGGCATTCACCAGGACAGGAGATCTGGACCGTCAAACTTAGTGCTTTGACACTTAGGACCCATAACATGTAAACAGCGTCAGGATTGATCTGAGCAGCCATCACTGCCACTCAGACACAAGCCTGGGTTCTGTACTGTTTCCCCAGCCCGGCTGTGTATACAGTCGGGTTTGAGAAACCTAAGTGCACATGTGTGTTTGGCCGTCCTCAGACGGCCGGCCAAACACACATGCGCACTTATGCCCTTATTTATACTTTTTTAGCACCACATTTGCATCATTTTTTGCGCCAAAAGCGGCACAAGCTTACAAAATATAATTGTATTTTGTACGTTTGCTCCGCTTTTGAGTTAAAAAATGACACAAATGCGGTGTTAAAAAGTATAAATATGATCCTTAGTGCACTCTCCCAACCTCCCATGGCCCAGCCCGGCCCTCCCCGTACAAGATGAAATTTGCTGAAAAATAAAACAATAGTAAACTATCATTTTATTTTCACCTGCTGGCTCAGCCGGGGGGCGACACCCCTCTGCCACTGCGGAGGAGCCGCCCCTGTTTAACAGACAGGTAAGATGTGCTTTCTACACCTCCCCTACGTTTTAAGTAAAAGGTCTGGGGGTAAAATTTGATAAACTCTCACTAGCTAGGTCTCTGAATGATGTTTCGACTTGCTTTTTCTATCTGAGATTATTGTGAAAGATCCTTTCATTTCTCTCATCGTGTACAAAGCCCGCTCTTTAAAAAAAATCAGTAATCGTTTTCAGAGATGCTTTCTATATAAAACTTTCAGCTTTGCTTCTGCCAATTTACATTTCACTTGTAGGAGGAAAAAGACAAAGAATTGTTTTTTGTAGGTTTTCTCAATGTTCTGCCAAATCTTGGGATTACTTGCTTGATGCTATTGATATGAAAAACAAGTTTGGTTTTCAGGCTTTCATTTAAGATCTGGCTTCTTGCCAGGCACTGATCTCTCCATAATTTAATGGTCTTGATTTTGTTGGTTATCTCTTATTTTCTCTTCCTCCAGCTCACACAGTTCAGCCCCATTCGATCCATGGTGTCTGTGTATTATTACAAATTAATTTAACATAACTGTTCTGCTGCTGCTCCTTCTGCAAATGTTCATCTTCTCTACAAGCTCAGTGCAGGCGGTGCTATAGAGACTGTCCCCTAGACTTTTTCAGAACAGGTAAAAGTTTATTCACACTTTGCAGCACTATTCGAATTACTGTACAACTTCTCCAAAAACTGCAGTTGTCTTTGGTGTTAAGTTTTTAAAGATTGTTTTCCCTATGTTGTGATATATGTGTATGCTATTTAGTGCTTTTATGACTATATCTGTGGTATAATATATTTTGTTGTTTGGTATGTGCTGGTGTTTTATTTTAGTTTTTTTGTGCTTTATATTAGGTGTTTCGTGTTTTTGTTATATGTTCTATTACATGTTTTCTGTTTTTTATGTTTTGATGGGTTTATGCGATGTAAAACGCTGCCTTTTTTCAGAGAAACCTGCAGGAAACTGTAAATTGGAAGCAGTGTCAATTAATGCAGCTGCATAGAATATGGTAAGAGGTGAGTTTTCGAATGTGTACAGAACTAGAGGGTGGCTTGCATTGATTATTTTTTCAGATTTCAGAGTAGATGTCCAGCTCTTAAGACATAATAGGTCTGATCCCCTGGTCAATGAGATCGTCTTCCAGGTGACAGAAGTGGACAATACTAGTAGTGGAAATTAGTCGTGTCTTTCCAAGAATGTTGAGCACCTGAACCTTTTGTATAAAAATAAATTACGCACTGCAACAAAGATGTGGACCAAGATGAATAGTTATAGAGGAATCCATATGGTCTGATTGGAAATTAGGTAATTTTCTCACAAGCAGTGACTGCAAAAGGCCAATACAGATGGGGGAAAAGTCAATCACATGGCACGCACCAGTATTTCAATAAGTAAGGAGATATGCCTCCAGACCGATGTCTCTAAAAGTAAAAGTATGTCTAGTGGAGTCTGGCACACTTAAGGTAATTTGCCAAATATCTGAGGCAGAAGGCATATTTCAGTCCTGTGGTTTAGTGCACAAAGCAGCATACCTGTGCCATAAAACAACACAGTATTTGGAGAGGCTTAAAATAGAAGTTTCCCATTTACAGTTTAGTAAAAATAAAACACTGGAGTTGGGCGCACCTAATATGTCATGTTCCCTTGTGCTTCTTACTGAATTATGTTACCAAGAGTAGAGGTTGTGGCCTGACACGTGACTTCTCCCTTCTCTTCTTACTAGGTGAAGTGGCAGAGGGAAGAGGTCCCTCTATGGAGTTTCTATTTGATGTGTTCATTATTGAAAAAAGTGGCCACAAAGTGAGATTACTGTTCACTGTGCTAAATGAAGTTACACAACAGAGAGACTCCTATGCCTTCCCAGTTCTCCTTCTTATGGGAGATTCCTCCAGACTTCTTTCCCTAAGTCATAGAGGTCACTCTGTGGCTTCTTTCTTTTGCATCCTATTAAAGTGAAGCAGACAACAAAGTTAGCCACGTTTACTCTTCCATTATTACATTATGAATTTAAAGGTCTTGCTCTCTGAGATCACTCAGAGTTTCAAAAAGAAGGCCCTAAGAGGAAACTCTTTTGAGCCTTAGATTAAAAAAAATGTGGCCTTGTGACTCAACACTGACTTGAAACGATCAAGAACTTTGATACTCCAAAACTTGGTATGGCTTTGAAATTCCTTGGTCTCCTTAGTTACAAAATCGTGCATCTCAAATCTTATATTCAAGATATGAGCATGCCAGTTAGATTTCTCCCTCAAACAATTTCAAAAATCTGAAACATATAGGCGGTCATTCCAACCGCGGCGGGCGGCGGTAGCCGGCCGCCTGGCGGGAACCGCCGAATGACCGCACCGCGGTCAAAACACCGCGGCGGTCATTCTGGCTTTCCCGCTGGGCCGGCGGGTGACGGCCAAAAGGCCGCCCGCTGGCCCAGCGGGAAAGACCCAGCAACGATGAAGCCGGCTCCGAATGGAGCCGGCGGAGTTGCTGGGGTGCGACGGGTGCAGTGGCACCCGTTGCGATTTTCAGTGTCTGCAAAGCAGACACTGAAAATCTTTGTGGGGCCCTGTTAGGGGCCCCCTGCACTGCCCATGCCAGTGGCATGGGCAGTGCAGGGGCCCCCAGGGGCCCCACGACACCCGTTCCCGCCATCCTGTTCCCGCCAGGACCAGGATGGCGGGAAGGGGGTCGGAATCCCCATGGTGGCGCTGCAAGCAGCGCCGCCATGGAGGATTCCCTGGGCCAGGGGTAAACCGGCGGGAAACCGCTGGTTCCCCTTTTCTGACCGCGGCTTTACCGCTGCAGTCAGAATGGCCCAGGAAGCACCGCCAGCCTGTTGGCGGTGCTTCCGCGGTCGTTGGCCCTGGCGGTTGGTGACCGCCAGGGTCAGAATGACCCCCATAATCTCTGCAAATGATCTGAGCCTGTTATTTGAAGCCATTGAAATGCCTTGACTGGAATGGGAATCATCCCGGCTCGCTGACCTCTCAAAACCTAGACGTGCCTCATTAAAAGCTGTAATTAACAGGTTTAGCAGATTCTTAATCAGCACCAAAAAAGTGACTATATCCCTCCTGCTTCCTTCCTTAATTAGCTCCTATTTGAGACATGCTGCTCCATGAGAAACACATTCCCCACTTTCAAAGACTTAAACTTTGACATTCCTAAGTACTTAACCAACAATCTTTCCATTTTGTTAGGCACACATTCCTTGGATTGGAAAGGCAAACGATCTTTTTCCACTCTTCTTTTCGAGAAGACCCATTTCAGATCCTTCTTGTTCAATGTGGAATCTGAAACTGTCACCCTTCTAATATTACAAACCATGCTTTACCTCTGACCTTTAAACAGTGTTTAAAAATTCTCTAACTGAGCAACATCTTCATCTAACTTGTATAATTCATCTCAGACAATCCCACTCTTATTTGAGTCATGATTATGACTTTGTATTGCATCTATTTATGTTTGACAGAGTTCAGTTTGTTCATGCTTATCCTGCTGTCGATATGTTTTCAATGAATGTGTATACCTTCTACATCTAATATGCAGGGCCTGTCATCTAAATCCATCGATGTTTTTCTGTCATGTGGGCACAAAAATGAATTAGTCCTTCTGGTTGAACTTGTCCAAGAAAAAGCATCATCTTCCTGCAGCCACTGTGCCCTTAGGCGATCAGTTACCACTTGTCTGACGAGAAGGACCACTGAGCTTTAAGAAAAGCCATATGAAAGACAGGCAAAACTTCAAAGCAAGGAAGTGGTGGGGAATTACTGTTCTGGGACAACACTGTGCTGTAAAGCAAGGTTGTATATAACATTGCAGCTGGAAGTGGTTTGGGCAGGGAACTGAAGTGCCATAAAAATCGGGGGCTTGACCAAGAGCTATAAGCTGGAAGAAGAATCCAAGGGACAACAAATAAAGATTTGCCTTATTGCAGATCAGAGAAGTCTCCAGCTTGAAGTTCTCAGGGAACTGCAGTGCCAAAGTAGATGATTGCCACAGTCACATCT
This sequence comes from Pleurodeles waltl, assembly GCF_031143425.1. Classification (NCBI taxonomy): domain Eukaryota; kingdom Metazoa; phylum Chordata; class Amphibia; order Caudata; family Salamandridae; genus Pleurodeles; species Pleurodeles waltl. The sequence goes on from NC_090440.1 coordinate 1,167,741,840, forward strand.
CAGCAGAGGCGTATTACCTGAGAAAACTTCCAGTAACTCCTGCCACACCTCAGATGTCTGAAATCTTGTACAGTCACCTACTTTCGTGCTAATATTTAAACACAAGTGCTTACTTGCTCCTATTCTGCTGTAGTTCCTGCTCATCTTAGGAATATTGTTTATCAATATTGTTTCACAGCTGTTTCATAGCTGTTGCCACATGAGTGCCCATAACTCACTCAAGATAAACAAGAATAAATTGAAGATTCTGATTATTAGTATGTCTGCCTCTAGAGAGGCCTCCATGTGGTGGCCATTCGAAGTCAGTCTTCCACAAAACCAGTCAGAGAAGCAAGTTATTTAGGCTTCTTTTTTGACCAATCAGTCTGTCTTTCTTAAAAATCTAAAAAGTGCAAACTTCCTGTTTCCTTCATCTATGACCACTCCGTAAAACCATTCCACTTCTACCTCTACCTCTACCTTCACATCGGTTGGTTGTTCAATAGGTTATTCTCTCTTACTTAGTGTACTGCACTTCTGTCCTTCTAGGCTATCTAGGTACCCTGACTCATTTATAATCTACCTAAAAATGCCCACATCTCTAACGATTTGTCCCTCCTTTACTGGTTATGTATCCATCTCTTATACAATAGGCCTAGGCAGAGCTTGTGGAGTTCTGCTAGGTGGAACTCCGCAAAGTGCTGAAAAAACTCTTGCGCGCGGAGTTCCGCAAACGGTGGAGTGCGGCAAGTCGTGCTGCTCGCACTGATTTTTAGTGCAGCATTTGACCCATGCTGCAAAATCAGTGTGAATGGCACAACTCGCAGAGCAAGAAGGCGCTTCTTCTTTCTGACACTCAAGTGGATTTTCTACCCGAGTGGCAGCTTCCTCAACACGAGTGGCAGGTTTCTAAACATGAGCAGTAGCGACCTGCCGCAATCGCCCACGTTGAGAAATCTTGCCGGGAGGCAGTCTAGCATATGATTTTTCTCACTCATGCTCGCCAACCAAATGTTGGCAAGCTGTGACAGAAGAAAAACTACGCTGTGTGCCACGCCGCATAATTTTCTGGAGCTACGCACTTTCTATGGAGTGCAAAGTGGGCAAAACTCACTGAACTCCACTGGCAGAGAGGAATTCATCACCCATCCCTATTATACAGTTAAAATCTCTGTGCTTTTTCACCGAGCCTGTCATACATTGGGTCCTTTTTTCCTTCAAGACAAGTTTTAGTCCTCTTAAAGATTTTAATAAAAATAAAGGATGCAATAAAACAAATAACTCTTAGGAGTTGATTATAGCCCTGCATATTAAACACAATTTTCTTTCTAAACTCTGCACGACCTGCACTTGGTTAACTTGCTAACGCTTGTAAATTCCAAATTGCTGTAGCTCAGATAAATGTTTCTTTTGTGACCCTTCGCATTACTTCTCATGATGCAAACTTCTTATGTTAACAAAGAAAATTGTATTTTATTTTATTTTTAACGGCTTGACCTGCATTGGAATTTCTAATTTGCTTAAGAAATGTAGGCACTTTTTTCGTTATGAATAATGCTTCAGTGTGAAGATGTGTGAGAGAGAAAGGTGACAAAATGATCTCATATCTTTAACCCCTTCGCTGCCAGGCCTTTTCCCCCTCCTGTGCCGTGCCTTTTTTTGGCTATTTGGGGCAGTTCGCGCTTAGGCCCTCATAACTTTTTGTTCACATAAGCTATCCACGCCAAATTTGCGTCCTTCTTTTCCAACATTCTAGGTATTCTAGAGGTACCCAGACTTTGTGGGTTCCCCAGAAGGAGGCCAAGAAATTAGCCAAAATACAGTGATTCTTTTTTTTTTTTTTTAAAGTGGGAAAAAGGGGCTGCAGAAGAAGGCTAGTAGTTTTTTCCCTGAAAATGGCATCAACAAAGGGTTTGTGGTGCTAAAATCACCAGCTTCCCAGCTTTCAGGAACAGGCAGACTTGAATCAGAAAACCCAATTATTCAACACAATTTTGGCATTTTACTGGGACATACCCCATTTTTACGATTTTTTGTGCTTTCAGCCTCCTTCCAGTCAGTGACAGAAATGGGCGTGAAACCAATGCTGGATCCCAGAAACCGAAACATTTCTGAAAAGTAGACAAAATTCTGAATTCAGCAAGGGGTAATTTGTGGAGATCCTACAAGGGTTTCCTACAGAAAATAACAACTGAAAAAAATAAATCTTGAAATTGAGGAGAAAAAAACTGCAATTTTTCTTTACGTTTTACTCTGTAACTTTTTCCTGCAATGTCAGAGTTGTTAAAGCAATATACTGTTACGTCTGCTGGACTCTTCTGATTGCGGGGATATATAGGACTTGTAGGTTCATCAAGAACTCTAGGTACCCAGAGCCAATAAATGAGCTGCATCCTGCAGTGGGTTTTCATTCTTTACCGGGTATACAGCAATTCATTTGCTGAAATATAAAGAGTAAAAAATAGCTATCAAGAAAACCTTTGTATTTCCAAAATGGGCACAAGATAAGGTGTTGAGGAGCAGTGGTTATTTGCACATCTCTGAATTCCGGGGTGCCCATATTAGCATGTGAATTACAGGGCCTTTCTCAAATAGATGTCTTTTTTACATACTCTCTTATATTTGGAAGGAAAAAATGAAGAGAAAGACTTGTTTTGCTATTCTATGTTCCCCCAAGTCTCCCGATAAAAATGGTACCTCACTTGTGTGGGTAGGCCTGGCGCCCGCGACGGGAAATGCCCCAAAACACAACGTGGACACATCCCATTTTTTGACAGAAAACAGAGGTGTTTTTTGCAAAGTGCCTACCTGTAGATTTTGGCCTCTAGCTCAGCCGGCACCTAGGGAAACCTACAAAAACTGTGCATTTTTAAAAACTAGAGACCTAGGGTAATCTAAGATGGGGTGATTTGTGGGGGCTCTGACCAGGTTCTGTTACCCAGAATCCTTTGCAAACCTCAAAATTTGTCTAAAAAAACACATTTTCCTCACATTTCGGTGACAGAAAGTTCTGGAATCTGAGAGGAGCCACAAATTTCCTTCCACTCAGCGTTCCCCCAAGTCTCCCGATAAAAATGATACCTCACTTGTGTGGGTAAGTCTAGCGCCCGTGAAAGGAAATGCCCCAAAACACAACGTGGACACATCCCATTTTTTGACAGAAAACAGAGGTCTTTTTTGCTAAGTGCCTACCTGTAGAATATGGCCTCTAGCTCAGCTGGCACCTAGGGAAACCTACCAAATCTCTGCATTTTTGAAAACTAGAGACCTAGGGGAATCCAAGATGGGGTGACTTTTGGGGCTCTGACCAGGTTCTGTTACCCAGAATCCTTTGCAAACCTCAAAATTTGGCTAAAAAAACACATTTCCCTCACATTTCGGTGACAGAAAGTTCTGGAATCTGAGAGGAGCCACAAATTTCCTTCCACCCAGCGTTCCCCCAAGTCTCGCGATAAAAATGATACCTCACTTGTGTGGGTGGTCCAGGTGCCTGCAACAGAATAAGGCCAAAAACTTGTAGAGATAGAGGGGATAGCACAGCAAGTGGATAAGGACATATTCTTCTTTTATACATCTTTAGGCTGTCTCTGCTTTGGGGATCCACACAAGTGAGGTGTCATTTTACTTGGGAGACTGAGGGGAACGCTGGGGAGTAGGAATTTTGTGCTGGAGCAGTGATCGTAAAAACGAAAGTCAGGAAAATATGCTTTTTTAAGCACATTTTGAGGTTAGCAGAGGAGTCTGGGTAAGAAAATGTTGGGGGATCCACGCAGGCCACACCTCCCTGGACTCCTTGGGGTGTCTAGTTTAAAAAAATGTCTGGGTTTGGTAGGTTTCCCTAGATGAAGGCCGCACCCAGGACCAAAAACATAGGTGCCCCCCCCAAACACAGGTAGTTTTGTAATATATCATTTTGATGTGTCCACATACGTCTGTGATGTGCCAAACACTAAAATTGTGAAAAGAAACACACTTAGGTTATGTGAAAAAGACCCCTCACCCACCAACCAAGTTGGTGGCATGCTTCATCAACGGGGTCCCACCCGAGGCACCTAGTGTGTCACAGGTGTGCTGCGACGCCTGACTACAGCGGAGCAGGTTTTGTCATTTTTACCACACATACTGGCTGGATTGGGCACGAGGGTGAGTGATGGTTCAGTGGATCAAATTTTATTAACAAGAGATTTCACAAAAATGAAATGCACTGTTAATAACTGAAAGGCCAAGAAACTGAACCAATGACTCACAGCTCGTGAGCTGTAAAGCCACGGCAAGGCACCAACCGCTTTACAGTCCATTCACACACCTTTCATACATGACACGCACAAGACCATTCACGCCGCCAGCCACGGGCCCAGCACATTACAACACTCGCATCAACAGACAGCGCCACTCAAGGGCCCATCACTTACATACGCCCACATGCCTGATACAACAATCACACCAGCTGATGGGAGTGCGTGGACTGGTGTTTGGCTGGCAGTGTGTTGTAGTAGCCAACAGCAAGTCAATATGTACACTATGTATACCCTCAGCCAAGCCCCACTCCACACACAATGGCATCACTTTTTTTTTTTTTTTTAAACAAAGAAACCCCTATCTATTTAGAAATAATTACAAAACTACAAACACAAAAGCTCTAAGTACATGACAGAAATGCTAACCATGAAACTGAACACATGAAAATACAAGACAAACATGAGTTTACACTCATGGTTGTTCCCAGTAATTCTTCTGGGTGTGGTAATTCTTAAAACAACCACCCACACACAGCCCAGGCTTTGAAGGAAAATCTGGGCAGTACATTCAAGTCTCCCTCCGGATACCTCTTCGAAAACACACTCTACATTTCTTAGCTGGAAAGTCTTTTTTGGGTGTGGGAGGAATGTGCCCAGCAAAGTGGCGATCTTTCAATCTAACCACATCCTCCACCACTGCTTCTCTAGGAACTCTGGCCTGTTCCACCACAATAAGGCTCTCTATCACTGACTCCTGAAATTTCACAAATTTCATCTTTGACTCTGGAGACCTATCCTTAAACACAATAAAAGCATGAAAAGTTGCTAAGTGGAAGAGATGAATTGCTAACTTCTTATACCAAACGTAAGACTTACGAATAGCAGTATAAGGTTCCAACCTTTGATCAACTCTACCTACACCTCCCATGTGCTTATTATAATCTAAAATGCACACAGGTTTGCGCACTTCAGCAGCCTGTCCCCAAACAGTAACGGGGGAAGTACTCTCATCATGGATGGCCCTTAGCATGTAGACATCCCTCCTGTCTGAAAACTTCAAAGCTAGCTGCTCATCATTCCACAAGGCACTGCACTGACCCCTCTCAAGTTTTTTACAGACAAGCTCCCTTGGATAGCCTTTCCAGTTACAACGAATCGTGCCACAAGCAACAGTGTCCACTCTAAACAATTCCTTGAACAACTGCACTCCAGTGTAAAAGTTATCTACATACAAATGGTGACCTTTGTTGAACAGTCGTCTACCAAGTTCCCACACAATTTTCTCAGTAACTCCAAAAGTGGGAGGACAACCAGGGGGGTCAATACTGGAATCCCTACCAGTGTAGACACTGAAATATACACATATCCTGTACTACTTTCAGACAGAATATGCAATTTAATTCCACATCTTGCCCTCTTGCTAGGAATGTACTGCCTAAAAACCAAACGACCCTTGAAGAGGACCAAAGACTCGTCCACAGCTATTTCTTTGCCTGGAACATAGACCTCTGAAAACTGATCTACAAAATGATCAAGGACAGGCCTAATCTTAAAAAGACGGTCAGAACCAGGGTGATCTTGTGGCAAGGCTAATGCATTGTCAATAAAATGCAGCATCCTAAGAAGAAGCAAATACCGATTACGACTCATTGTTGCAGGAAATATAGCTGTTGCCATCAAGGGACTAGTAGACCAATATGAAGCCAGTGACGGCTTCCTTATCAAACCCAACAAAAAAGTCCAACCTAAAAACCTTTTCATCTCCTCCAAATTTGTGGAAATCCACTGGGCAGCTCTAGAGTGCAGACTAAGTCTAGCAGCGTTGTTCCTCAAATACTGCTCAGCATACAAATTAGTCTGCTCAACAATCTCTTCCAAAAACACATCATCCACAAATAACTCAAAGAAATTGACAGGCAAAAAGTTCTCAGTATTGACTCTACACCCCGGGAGACCAGTAAAGGCAGGCAACTCTGGCTGCTCCATTTATGGGGCAACCCAGAGTTCAGGTCTTCTAACTGGAAACATTTCAGCCCCAGGTTGCTGCACTAATGCACGACCAATAACCAACACTGTGTAAGATAAGTAATAAAGTGTAGCTTTATTAGTAAGAGTTATAAACTCAAAAACTATACCGCTCACTTGCCTGAAAAAGCTTGAATCAGCAACTATTCTGCACAGACACAGCGATCACCAATCATATCCCACTAAAAAGAAAGAAAGAAAAGCAAATTAGAAATAAGACAACACAAATATTATTGTGCCCAAATCTAAGGACAATTTCACACAAACCTGCATTTAGTACACCACCTACAAACATGTCATTCATGAATGGCAACAATACACCTTTGGAGTAAATTGTATTTACTTACCGAAAACATGCAACTATGCAAACCGCAGGTCAACCACCGCCAAAACCGCAAGGAGCCACAGCAAAGAAAGCAAAAGCTTTGAACTAGAAAAAAAAGGAAAGAAAAATTATCACAAATGCAAATACTTTGTCAGTTGACAAACATCCCACCATCAAGCATTTAGAAATTGGTGCCTAAGTGGATTCTGTCATGGGGCAGATGGGCCTACAAAAAAATAGGACTATCTGCCCCAAGAAGGGCAGAAAATACCTTTAGTAGTGTGCCCCCAGGGGGAGGTACCCTTGCCTAAGGGCCCACCCCCAAACAAAAAACAAACCACACACACACACACTATCGCTGGTGCCTACGTGGCTTCTGCCCCCCTTGGGGGCAGATGGGCCTAAAACAAATAGGCCCATCTGCCCCCAAGGGGGGCAGAAATGGCCAACAGTTCAATGCCCCCCTTGGGGGGGGCGCCCCTTGCCCAAGGGGACAACCCCCACATAAATAAACATATTAAAAAAAATCCCTGGCATTCTAGTGGTTTCTGCCCCCTTTGGGGGCAGATCAGCCTAAAAATAATAGGCTGATCTGTCCCCAAGGGGGGGCAGAAATGGCCTTGGTACACGTGCCCCCAAAGGGGGGGGCGACCCTTGCCCAAGGGGCGGCCCCCCTCCACTAACACACACACACTATCCCTGGTGTCTAAGTGGCTTCTGCCCCCCTTGGGGGCAGATCAGCCTAAAAATAATAGGCCGATCTGCCCCCAAGGGGGGCAGAAATGGGCACAAGAAACATGCCCCCAAATGGGAGCGACCCTTGCCCAAGGGGCTGCTCCCCAACGCAAAACATTTCACAGTAATAAAAAAAACAAATCCATTGCGTCTAGTGGATGCTGCCCCCCTTGGGGGCAGATCGGCCTAAAAATAATAGGCTGATCTGTCCCCAAGGGGGCAGAAATGGCCACAATAAACATGCCCCCAAAAGGGAGCGACCCTTGCCCAAAGAGCTGGTCCCAAACACGTAAATATTTTCTACAAAAAAAAAAAAATCCCTGGCGTCTAGTGGATTCTGCAGATCGGCCTAAAAATAATAGGCCGAAATGGCCAACATAAACATGCCCCCAAAAGGGAGCGACCCTTGCCCAAGGGGCTGCTCCCAAACACATAAACATTTGAAACATAATTTTTAAAAAAATCACTGGCGTCTAGTGGGCATTCCTACTGCGATCGGGCAGCAGGAATGCTCAAAGAGACACCGGGCGAAAGGAAAAGCCTTTCCTTTCCCCCGGTGCATCTTTGTCCCAAATCCCCCACCCACCGGAGTAGTAACTTACCTGTTTCTCTCCTCGCCGCACTGGAAGCAAATGGCTTCCAGTGCGACCGGTAGTGGGTAATGATGTCAGCGCGCGATTGTGCGCTGATGTCATTACGGGGGAGTGGAAGGTCTTCCCCTTCCATCCCCGCCTTAGGGGGCTTGGGGGGAAAGCCCACGGAGGGAGCGCTAGTGCTCCCTTCGGGCTCCATGCCGAGGACGTAATGGTTACGTCCTCGTCACAGGAGCACTGTGCCGTGGGACGTAACCATTACGTCCGCGGCACAGAAGGGGATAACGTACATGATTCTTTGAGTGACTCAGATGTATGGGAACATCACTTAGGTGGTCATTCCAACCCTGGCGGTCGGTGTTAAAGCGGCGGCCAACCCGCCAACAGGTTGGCGGTAAAAAAAATGGAATTACGACCCTGGTGGAAACCGCCAACAGAGACCACCACTTTAACACACCGCCCGCCACGGCGGGACAAACAAACAGCGCGGCGGTCACCGCCAACAGACAGGCGGGAGTCAATGTACCACCCACCCTATCACAACCCACCAATCCGCCACCTTTTCCGGGGCGGTAGCCCCGCCGATAAAAACACGGTGGAAACAGCCATTTCGAACGGAAAACGCTCACCTCCATACACCCCATGAGGAATACGGACAGCATGGAACCCGAACTCCACATCCTCCCAGCGATTGTCTTCCTGCTCCTCTACCAGGAGCACGAATGCCGGCGCAGAAGACAACGGTGAGTACTGCACCTACGACACAGGGGAGGGGGGAGGCAAAAAACTTACGGGGACACACATACGCGACACACCCACTCCCACCCTCACCCACTACAACACACACATCAATGCATAGCAATACATCACAGTCACCCCCCCAAACCCCCCGGAAGAATGCCAATACAAAAGGAAATGTGTTGAAAAATTGGAATATATTGTATCACTGGCTTAAAAATATATCACACATCTAAACCCTTTATATACATTAATTTTAAAGTCCGATAATTGTAGCAGGCATTGTCAGTGGACCACTGGGCCCAAATCACATGGGCAAAGCCCACACAGGATACCTGACTCCAACGGAGAGAACACTGCAGGGGCATCAGATAGGAAAACTACAGGCACCTCAGGGGGAAGGGAAGGGGGGCACCTCAGCCAGATGAGTCCATGACGCCAGATCCACGAGGGGCCTCCATGGCCACTGTGCCATCCTGGGGAGTGCAAAGCCACAGTCTCTCAAGTCTCTACAGTGGGTGGCTTGCCCACTGTGCCATCCTGGGGAGTGCAAAGCCACAGTCTCTCAAGTCTCTACAGTGGGTGGCTTGCCCACTGTGCCATCCTGGGGAGTGCAAAGCCACAGTCTCTCAAGTGGATAACAGTCTCCACTGGTTCTGGAGGGTGACTGGTGCCCAGAGTGCTTCATGCAGCCCTGCCCGACACAGATATGGGCCTGCTCCTTCTGCCAATGGGCCAGCGGTGCTTGAGACGGCGGTGCCCTGTTCAGCGGTGTTTGAGACGGCGGTGCCCAGTGCAGCGGTGCTTGAAATGAAGGGCCCAGTGCAGCGGTGCTTGAGACGGCGGGGCCCAGTGCAGCGGTGCTTGAGATGGCGGTTTGACGACCCTCCTGCGCGGTGACGTGGCGTTCGGGTCCTGCAGGGGTATAAAAGTATGGTTATTGCTTCTGTGTGTGCCATAGCGTGCAATGGGTGGGTGCCCGTGTACCCCAGTGCTGGCATTCCCTTGTGGGGGCTGTTGTGACGGTGGTTTTGGGGGGGATGGGTATGTGCAGTGGCCATGCTTAGGTGATGGGTGTCCATGGTTTGTGGTCGCATGCAGGGCTTGGTGTTGGGATGGGTGGGTTGTTATGGTGAGACATTTGCAAGGAGGAGGTGTGATGGGGGTGGGGGTGAGGGTGGGGGTATGAATTGGCATGCTGGTGGGTGGGGGGATGAAGTAGTTGAGATTTGACTTACCAGAGTCCATTCCTCCGCCTACTCCTGCGAGGCCCTCAGGATGCAGGATCGCCAAGACCTGCTCCTCCCATGTTGTAAATTGTGGGGGATGAGGTGGGGGTCCGCTGCCAGTCCGCTGCACCGCGATGTTGTGCCTGGATACCATGGAACGCACCTTCCCCCGTAGGTCGTTCCACCGCTTCCTGATGTCGTCCCGATTTCCTGGGTGCTGTCCCACAGCGTTGACCCTGTCCACTATTCTGCTCCATAGCTCCATCTTCCTGGCAATGGTGGTGTGCTGCACCTGTGAGCCAAATAGCTGTGGCTCTACCCGTACAATTTCCTCCACCATGACCCTGAGTTCTGCCTCTGAAAACCTGGGGTGTCTTTGCGGTGCCATGGGGTGGTGTGGATGAGGTGTGGGGTGGTGTTTGTGTTGATGAGTGTGGTGAGTGTAGTGGTGTGTGGTGTTTTGTGCGTGGATGTTGTGTGGGTGATGGTGTGGTGTGCCTCTGTGTGATGGGCTTGTCAATTGCTGTGCTCTCTCTCTGGCCTTCTCTCAGAATTTCTGGTCGTAGGGGTTTGTGGGTGATGTGGGTGTGTATTTTATATTGTGTGGGGTGTGTGGGAGTGGTGTTTGTATGTGTATCAGGTGTATGTATTTTGAATTGTCCAATGTGGCTGTGTTTTGGAGATGTGTGTGTATTTTGAGCGCGGCGGTGTGTACCGCCAATGGAATACCGCGTTTGAAAGACCGCCGCGTGGATTCGTGGGTCGTAATGGCATGGGCGTATTTCTGTTGGCGTGACGGTGGAGGTTTGGTCATCGCCAGTTTCTCGCTGGCCTTTGGTGTGGCGGACTTTTGTGGATGTCGGTATTTTGGCGGTTTGCCTGTTGTGGGTCAGAATGACCGTGGCGGTTTACCGCGGCTGCGGCGGTGTTATGGTGGTCTTCTGTACGGCGGTAAGCACCTTTTAACGCCGAGGATGGAACGACCGCCTTAATGTTGCAGTACAGTTAAAAGTCTAGTAAATGTATCTTGTGTTTCGAACTTGCCACCTTGACAGAAACTATTCCTGTCTCATGAAACCTCTGTCCTCTGATTGGGTGAGAAAATATTTTTCTGTGAAATTATTTAAACTTATGTGTTATTGTATTCTGTATAAAAATGCCCCAGGGAAAGAACAGGTTCACGCACTATGCCATAGGCCAGCACACCCACACCAACTACTATCTGCTCATTGCTCATAGCTCGCTGCAGAGATTCTGTCTCTTTTTCTTACTTTGCAACTGAACGGTCTTAGAGGCTAGGCAGACTATTAGACGCTTGTTCCTTTTTTGCTATTTTATGCTTTGATTCTTGATAATCTCACAACTCAGATCATTCTCTGCTACTGAGTCTCTATTGCTATTATATGGAAAACATTCTTTAGGAGCTCCTCAATTTAATTTATTTTTTTGACGTAGTGAAATAGATTAGGGCTCAGATTTGTGGGACATGCTTTATGCTATGTTCTATAACTTGTTCTTGATTTATTAACGAAAATGATTTGAGAATGAATGATAAATAACACTTTTAAATTTAATTCAAAAAGCTTGTCATTGACTCCAGAATTTAAATTTAAGAAGAGATAAAAGTAATTTCATGTTGAGGATTGCAGTTTTTTACTTCCTCACTCATTTCAAAGATCCACACTAACATGGTCCAAGAGTTGCAGAGTTTAAAATAGTTGATGACACTCCGTGCTCCCAAAAAGTTGGTTGCAGAGCTATGATTTAGTAGATAAGAAGAGGCTGCAATAATGTAAAATAATTTAGATTAGACCAAAGCCATATTGGCCAGAACCTGGTTTTGAAGACTGATGGAGTGCAGTTTCTGAAGTGATTGCTGATTTCAGATGAAGATTGGTGATTTGACGGGTATGAGTATCTATAAGGTAATGCACCAAAATTGTGATAGTTAATGCGCATTATGCATTTGTGAATTGCATCGAGAGTTGCTTATTGGTGTTTTGAAGTGCATTATTGATGTTGCATGTGCTTCTGTTGAAGAAGATAAAAGGTTATCAGACTAAGAAGTAGTTTATGATCACAGGATAGATACAAAAGAGATAGAGATTTGGTATAGTACCTGATAGGTGAATTGTAAGTCCTGAGATGTCTTCAGATGGATAGGGACATAATAAATTGTTGTGATTGTACTAATATTGATCTGTGCTAGTGAAACCTGATGCGCAAAGGTGACACTGCATTGATGAAGTGATTTCCCGCTGGTTGAGATATCATAGGTATAGGTAAAAAACTCTTGTTGATTAAAAAGTTGGAAGGTATAAATATCTAAATTCTGATTGAAGATTGTATTATTGTATTTTTGTTTTCTTTAGAAGAAGCAAAGGCTGACTTGATTTAAACTGATTAGTAATTAGAATTGAAGTTTTTGTATTTTGCAAAGAAATTGCAAAGGAGGGTGAGCCACTGCAAGGAGCGAGTTGTTTTATCATGTTATGCCACACTGGTATTGGTTGGTTGGTGTAACGCCGCATTGTGATTGGTTGAATTACATCAAGCATAGTAATGAGTTTGTGTGATTGAATAACTGAATCGCATGCCAATTTAAGAAGAGGGCTCTAAAGTTCTACGTGTAGGGAACAGTTTCAAAACAAAAAGAGGCGCTGTGATTTTGATTGTTGAACTGTTGAAAAAGAATCAAAGTCATGAAATTTTACAAAGCTCTAGAAGCTTAATAAGAGTGGATGTGATGATTCCAATAAGGTTGAGGGGGAGGCACCTTCTGAAGGTACGCCTGCATATATAATGATAATTGAAGAAGAGTTACATACATGTGTTTTGCTTTGTCAGTGGTGCAAGATCACTGAAAATGAAGGTAAATTGAGCTTTCCTGGACTGGGTACATTTAATGTAAGGATTATTGACAAATTACGAGAAAACTTTAGTGAAGTGAAGCCACCTTTCAGACCTACACAATTTGAAGAGTTTAGTATTTGGGAGCAAATGACTTGAAATAAAGAAAGAGAGAGGTACCAAAGACAAGCAAAGAGGGGCTGAGAAATTTTTCAGATGGACTTTGGGATGACCAAACTCAGATATTGAGAAAAAAGTACAGTAGAAAGTGTTAGATTATATCCTGTACTTACTAATGAAAAGTCTAAAAGGAGAAAGATTAGAAGGGACCAAGAAACAAAAGATGAAACAAAATCTGATACTGATACTGACTCAGGTGATGAACTTTTAGCTACACAGCCACCGCCTTATGTGAGTCCTGTACTAGCTGATGGAGCTCAGTTAACTAATATTGTGACAATTGCAATTACTTCTGTAGATCCAGTTGTTTCACACTTCACTAGTCCAATGCAAATGATACAGCCAGTAGTTGTACAGCCAGTATTAACATGGCCTATTACACAGCCTGTAACTCAGCAATCGATTACAAGTGTTGCAGCACAAATAGGAACTGCTCACACTGTACAACTCCAGTACAAATGACTGAATTGGTCTCAACGCAATCCGTGCCAGCACAAGTTGTTTTCACACCAGCTACGGTAGCACAAGAAGCTATTGGAGCTACTCCAGTATATAAATTTATCCCAACATTGCAAAAATCTCTGATAGTGGACTGGACACCCCCACAAACTATTCAAGCATTGGGAGAAGGAAGGCAATTTGTCTTTACAACACAAACGGTGCCAGGTGAAAGGAATCTACTAGAAGGTGGGATATTTCCCCCTAGGTTTGAAGAGGCAGTTACAAATTGAGTGAAAATTGAGGATGCAGAAGCACCGAGTACCGGTTCAAGTCCACATACAAGTCCAGTTTAAGAAAAAGAGAGACCATTAAATGATCTAAAATTAAAAATTGAATTGGAAGAAATAATTAGAAGATACTTAACTCTAGATCATATGAATCATTATCAAGAAGAAAAAAAATATTTGTGCAAAGAAATTACAAGGAGAGCTACAACTGTACTTGACAAATTAACCAAAGTAACAGAACTATGATGTTGACATGTCACAGAGCATCCCATTGCAGAAAAGCTTTATGGTAAATCTGAATGATGAGTCAATTGAAAACATGCAGTCTTCAGGAACACATTCACCTGTTACTAAATTATTAAAATGTATTCCCAGATGGAGTAAATTTGATAAATGGGAAAACAAATAGTCACAAAAAACATGAAAAGAAAAAGAAACAAGCAGAGGAGGCTAATGAGAAAAGAAAATTAAATGAAAATTCTGAAAAAGATGAGGAAAATACTGCCTATACCTTAAGAGAAATACTGGGTGGAGGTTATGTACACGTGCCTTAGAGTAGAGAAAACCTTGCATCATTTACAAATCATTTTCAAAAGTTGAGAGAAAGTCCTGTGCAATGGTATACACAAGTCAAGAGATTTGTTAAAATGTCAAAGGTGTTGTGGGTTGATTTGAATGTGGTTCTGAATGATTTGTGGGCAGAATATGAGATTGCTGTTTAATGGCCAGATGCAGAACTAGCAGGAAATCCTCATACAAATCTGCCTTCACCTCTTGTAATGACTAAAAACAATGAAGCAATAACATTCTTGAAGGGCAGAGTTCCACCTAAGGACATGGATTATTTGAGAATATAACAAGTTTAGCAGGAAGTTAAGGAGTCTTTACATGAATATTGTTAGAGATTGATAAAAGCATTTCAGCAGCATACAGGTTAGATGCATCTTGAACCAACAGATATGAGATTTTTCATTTCACAATTTGTTCTTGGTCTGAGACCTGAGATTAGTCAGTACATACAACAGAATGTGATTTGCTGACAAAAAAAGTCTTCCAATGAGTCTTTTAAATATGCACAACATTGTAGTGATGGGCAAGAGATGAAACAGTGAAAACTTAAAGAGAAGTTTGCACAGACAGTTTGCACACAGAGGGTTCCAGAATCAGTCATTTGTGGGAAATAGTGGTGCAGCTCAGAATGTGAATAGGTTAAATGGAATGCAAACAACTGTTTTTTTAGTAGGAAGGAGTCCAAGGAGGAATGGTAATTTCACAGAGGAGAGATAGAGGTGTGCCAATCGATCCGAGTACTGGTGTTGATGTTGCAACGTTAAAGAAAATAACTCCTTACCATTTTTTAAACAGGTTGGGCCATTTGACTCGTGAGTGTAGGGTCAATCCAGATAGAGTGAACACTATTCAAATGCAGGGGGAAATCAATTGCAGGTGCAAAATGCTCCTACACAACAGGTACAAGTGCCAACACGAAATCCAGTTCCACCATTTCCTGTAGTTCAACAAAAAGTAAACCACATGAGACTAAATCACAATTAACTGTCCAAAATGAATCGAAATGTGATGCAGATACAAAACCAGAATGTGATTCAGCAACTTCCTACGTTTAATGATGAAGATTCAGGCAGAAGTACCAGACCTACCCATCTTGAGAAAAAAGATCCAAGTTTTAGGAATTGCAACTAGACAGATTACAAATCTAATCTCAAAAGAGGTTCCTGTAAAAATAGGTTCATTTGAAAAACAACATCATTGTGTTGTTTGTGACTTGAGTCCTGTAAACCTTTCAGGGAGAGTTTTGCTGTGCAAGTTGAATTGCACCATCTATTGCACCTCAACGAGTTGGGTTATAGACTCATGATGAGGATGGCAATTTTAAAACTGCTCAACAAGAAACAGTAGGGATCTATCCAATGATGACAATAGAAGATTTGCCTGCATAGTTAAAAGTGACAGTGAATCCAGAAGTGTGGGATTTCAATGGGAAAGATATTGGACTAATTAAAGGAGTAGAATCAGTCAAAATAAACAAAAAACAGATGCACATTTTCCAAGAACACCACCATACTTCATGACTTCTGAAATAATAGCAGGAATAACACCTATAATAGAAGTTATGGTAAAGAAAGGGATACTAAAAGAAATAATCAGGAGTTCATGAAACTCGGCGATTATGGGATTATGAAAACCCAATGGCAAATTCAGAATCGTGCACAATTTGAGAAAGGTGAAAGATACTGCAATCCCATGATGTCCTGTAGTACTAAATCTAACCACCATATTTGATCAAATTCCATGTACTGCTTAGTGGTTTACAGTAATTGACCATTGCTAGGCATTCTTCTTGATTCCATTACACAAGAATAGTCAGTATATTTTTCCCTTCGTGTTCCAAGAGAAAGTATTAGCATGGTGCTGTGTTCCACAAGGCTATACCAAAGTGCTTCCACTTTCAACTAGACCTTGAAAAATAATTTGGAATCATTGACAATACCCTTTAAATCAGTCCTGGTGCAGTATATAGATGACCATCTTGTAGCATCAGAGACAAAATAATCTTGAAAAAGTGACACCATTGCACTACTAAATCCCTTGGCAGAAAATGGACATTATGTTTCTCCAAACAAATTACCCCACTGCCAAAAAGAGGTCCAATACTTAGGACCTGTCACTGAAAAAAGAGCCAGAAACATGTCACAAGAGAGAGTTGAAGCGATTTTGTGAATGAATCCTCCTAGAAAACAAAAGGAAGTTTTGGGGGATGTTTGGGTACAATAGACAGTGGATACCCAACTTTTCCTTAGTGGCAAATCCTTTACTGAGGATGACATACAAAGATGTACCAGATCTGGTCCCATTGGAAAAAGAATGCATGAAAGCATTCCTAGAGCAGAGAGAAAGTCTCTGTGGTGTCCCAGCACTGGGAATGCCTGATTATTCAAAAGATTTAATTTTGTTTTACACGTAAGAGGGAGAGATGCACTCTCTCAGTGCTTTTACAAGTACATGGGGATGCCAAGAGACTGGTTGCCTACTTTTCGGTGATCCTTAACTCTGTAGCTGCTGCTTTACCTGGCTGCCTCAAAGCAGTAGCTGAAGTAACTGCAAGGCTAGAAAGATGTGAAAACATAGTGATGGGACATCCTTTAACTGTAATGGCGCCTCACTCTGTCAAGGATTTGCTTACCATATGACTAATACCGGACTAACATGGTATGAGCAGCAGATCCTTGCAGGAAGTAAGATTATGCTGAAAATATGTCAACTCTTGAATCCCAGTACACTGTTACCCATCTCTGACAGAGATGAATTAGAAGAATTTGAGCAGGATTGCCCTGATGCCACAGACTTATGCACCAAGCCAAGACCAGATATAAAGGATGAGCCATTAAAAAAATCCAGATTATATCCTATTCGTGGGTTGCTCATTGCTCATGCCTAAGAACAA
Organism: Pleurodeles waltl; assembly: GCF_031143425.1. NCBI lineage: Eukaryota > Metazoa > Chordata > Amphibia > Caudata > Salamandridae > Pleurodeles > Pleurodeles waltl. The sequence goes on from NC_090440.1 coordinate 1,167,758,923, forward strand.
ATGAAGGATCTTTGAGAGCAGTTTATGTGGTTTGTACAATTCAAGAAATAATAGAAGCTTCATAACTTCAAGACATTTCTTCAGCTGAAGTTGCAAACTTGATTGCTGTTACTAGAACTTGCAGCCCGACAGCCCAGATGAGAGTGACTATATTTACAGATAGTCAGAACAGCTTTGTTTTGTCCACAATTTCGGGCAATTATGGTCACAGTGAGGTTTCATGATCTCATCTGGTTTTCCAATTAGAAATGGAGAACATGTCAGGAGGTTATTGAAAGCTCTACAACTCCCAACTGAAATTTCTGTGGTGAAATGTGCAGCACACAGGAGTGACAATAGTTATGGCACTGTTGGCAATATGATATGCTACTGAAGTGGCATGCTATTGTGGAATTGTGGCCTACACATTTAATGGAACATTCACAAATGGATCTCAAGAGGAAAATATCCATGTTGCTGAGGGTATCACACAGTTGGGATGAACTGAGGCAAATATAGGAAAGTGTCTCTGAAACAGAAAGATAGGGATGGATCAGAGCAGGATGAGGGAATGATGAGAATACTGTTTGGGTCTCAGTGGATGGAAGACCAGTACTACCAGACAGTCTATTACCTCCACTTCCATGGATCACCTCCTTTGGGAAGGGATGGCATGGTGTGAATCTTTAAGCAACACTGGTTGTCCCAAGCAGAAGAACCGTGTCATTGATGTATGACATCTCAACAGATACATTTAGAAAAGCAAATGTAGGAAGGTCAGGTGGTCCTTTTAACCAGAGGCAGATGGACTGTATCGAAATGCCTATTTGTAATGGGCTGAGATATGTCCTGCTAATAGTGTGCATCTTCTCAAGATTGGTCGAAGCCTACCCAACGAGAAGAGATGATAGTTTCACTGTAGCCAAATTACTGTTACCTTAGCCAAATTACGTTTGAGGGAGCCAGTACCTAGGTACGGTATACCAGTTTCTCTTTAATCAGATTTAGGTACTTTCACTTTGATAGTGAGATTATAAAGATGTTGTGTGCAGCGTTACAAGCTGAACAGAAGTTATATTGCAGTTGCAGTCCTGCGGTTTCAAGAATAGTTGAACAGTTGAATGGGACAATTAAATCAAGATTGGCAATCATGCATTCAGCTTTCTGAAATGTCCTGATGCTTTGCTTTTGGTGTCAATAAGTCTACAAAGTACACCTGACAGGAAAACTGGTTTATCGCCCCACAAAATATTGATGAGCACCGCAAAAAGACTATCTGCAGTTCCAGCAAATGCACTTGTAAACATAACAGGTAACATGGCACTCGATTACTGTAATGGATTGGCTGGTGGGGTGCATTCTGTCTCTCAACGGGTTGAAATTGTCACTGTGAATGCACAGGAGGAGCAATGCCACAACCTTAGTCCTGGAGACTGGGTCCAAATCAAGAAACATGTGAGAAAGTCCTGTCAGGAGCCCTGTAGGAAGGGCCCTACCAGGTTGGTCTGATCACAAATACAGTTGTCAAGAGTGCTGGGATTCCAAATTGGGTAGATGCTTCACATACCCAGAGAACAAGAGATCCTTATGAAGGAATAGTGTTCTATGGGCCAGAGCAGACAACACTGGTGAATGTAGCACTGTAAGTTGTACAGCTCAGATTCAGAGAAGAAAGAAACATCTGTGATCAGAGACAGCAAGAAGAAGCAAGAGGTGAATAAAATGACAGTTGAAGAAGTCCAACTCTTGGATATCTCACAAAGTGGCATCACAGCTCTTGTCACTGTAGAAGAAACAAGGAATCAAGTCAAGGAAATAACCTATGGATCAACATCAGAACAACCAGTTGGTCCTGAAAATACAGGAGAAGGCACAAGATCTGGAAGAAAAACAAGATTTGATCCACATAAGGCTAAATGTCCAAAAGCTTATACTCAAAAGAAGTTGAAAATAAGTTTGTCAGTTGAGTCCATGTTACCAATAATCAGAGAAGAAGCAGAATCAAGTGATGTAAGTGACAACGAAGAAAAAGAACAGACACCCAAAAGATCTAAAAGATCTAGGGTACATTGTTGAAGATATTTAGCACATGAATGGACATACTATGTTAGCCAAGCTCATATTATTTTGGTTGGAATAAAGAAGTTCCTGAACCCCCTTGAGGTAAACAAAAAGAAGACAAATTTGGTTACAAAGAAGTATTGAGACCTAAAACGAAAACAAAGTAAATACAGATCAAAGATTATAATATGAACAATGAAATAAAAGACTAACAACTTACTAAAAGAAGATAAGAAGATTACCCAGGTCCGAGGGAACAGTAGAAGAGCAGGGATAATACTTCAGAAGAACATGGAGTAGGGTTAAAGAAGTCTATATGGAGGTTGCTTAAAAACTAACTTGAAAAACTAACCTGAAGAAAGAAGATTTTAATAGTTCAACTTTAACAACAAAAGTTTGGTAGTAGATCTGATTTTAGAGAAAATGTGTACTGCTTACAGAAATGGATGCACAGTATGCTTAGGGATTTTACTCACCCTTATAGTTTTGGTAGGATTAGCTATAGTATTTGTTACATACTTCACTCCAGAAACAGAAAAATCTGTGATAGAATATATTAACAGAACATCTAATCTAAAAGTAAATGAAGATGAGTTGAAAGCATAATTCGTAGATTATATTAATAAATATTACTCAACAAATGTTTATTCTAGATTAATACAAGAATATACTAAATCTATTGATGTAAAGGGTTGTTATGTTTGTACAGTTCTGTTTGTGCACACATGCCATCCTTAGCTGATGAACAGATTTCCTGTCACCTTATTCCACTTTCCTATTCTATTTCATGAAGTGTATTTCTTAATTCAGTGTATGGACAAAGACATTTTGAATACAATTATTCGAGCTTCGATTTTTTTATACAGTCCATTAATGAAAAGTATAAATGTACATCCTTAGGCTAGAGAGATGCAGACTCCATAGCACTATTTTAGACCATTTCTGCCTGTTAACTTTGTTAAGCCTTATGACTAAAACCGAACATGCTTAATGAATCCAGTAGAGAAAATGTTTGCCTTAATGTTAAAAGAAAGAAATGAGCAATTTGCAAAGAATGCATATAAAAAGGAAGATTTTCAAAAGAATGCATGGAAAAAAGAAGAAAATTAGTTTAGAAGAAAAATGTCTGTTCAGGATTAAAATTAAATAAGAGGCATAAAGTAAAGGTGTATATGTTTAAAAGAAGAATTAGTGGAAGAAAGACCCTAGTAGGATATAGCAAATCCACACTAACATGGTCCAAGAGTTGCAGAGTTTAAAATAGTTGATGACACTCCGTGCTCCCAAAAAGTTGGTTGCAGAGCTATGGTTTAGTAGACAAGAAGAGGCTGCAATAATGTAAAATAATTTAGATTAGACCAAAGCCATATTGGCCAGAACCTGGTTTCGAAGACTGATGGAGTGCAGTTTCTGAAGTGATTGCTGATTTCAGATGAAGATTGGTGATTTGACGGGTGTGAGTATCTATAAGGTAATGCACCAAAATTGTGATAGTTAATGCGGATTATGTATTTGTGAATTGCATCGAGAGTTGCTTATTGGTGTTTTGAAGTGCATTATTGATGTTGCATGTGCTTCTGTTGAAGAAGATAAAAGGTAATCAGACTAAGAAGTAGTTTACGATCACAGGATAGATACAAAAGAGATAGAGATTTGGTATTCTTACCTGATAGGTGAATTGTAAGTCCTGAGATGTCTTCAGATGGATAGGGACATAATAAATTGTTGTGATTGTACTAATATTGATCTGTGCTAGTGAAACCTGATGCGCAAAGGTGACACTGCATTGATGAAGTGATTTCCCGCTGGTTGAGATATCATAGGTATAGGTAAAAAACTCTTGTTGATTAAAAAGTTGGAAGGTATAAATATCTAAATTCTGATTGAAGATTGTATTATTGTATTTTTGTTTTCTTTAGAAGAAGCAAAGGCTGACTTCATTTAAATTGATTAGTAATTAGAATTGAAGTTTTTGTATTTTGCAAAGAAATTGCAAAGGAGGGTGAGCCACTGCAAGGAGCGAGTTGTTTTATCATGTTATGCCACACTGGTATTGGTTGGTTGGTGTAACGCCGCATTGTGATTGGTTGAATTACATCAAGCGTAGTAATGAGTTTGTGTGATTGAATAACTGAATCGCATGCCAATTTAAGAATAGAGCTCTCAAGTTCTACGTGTAGGGAACAGTTTCAAAACAAAAAGAGGCGCTGTGATTTTGATTGTTGAACTGTTGAAAAAGAATCAAAGTCATGAAATTTTACAAAGCTCTAGAAGCTTAATAAGAGTGGATGTGATGATTCCAATAAGGTTGAGGGGGAGGCACCTTCTGAAGGTACGCCTGCATATATAATGATAATTGAAGAAGAGTTACATACATGTGTTTTGCTTTGTCAGTGGTGCAAGATCACTGAAAATGAAGGTAAATTGAGCTTTCCTGGATTGGGTACATTTAATGTAAGGATTATTGACAAATTATGAGAAAACTTTAGTGAAGTGAAGCCACCTTTCAGACCTACACAATTTGAAGAGTTTAGTATTTGGGAGCAAATGACTTGAAATAAAGAAAGATAGAGGTACCAAAGACAAACAAAGAGGGGCTGAGAAATTTTTCAGATGGACTTTGGGATGACCAAACTCAGATATGGAGAAAAAAATACAGTAGAAAGTGTTAGATTATATCCTATACTTACTAATGAAAAGTCTAAAAGGAAAAAGATTAGAAGGGACCAAGAAACAAAAGATGAAACAAAATCTGATACTGATACTGACTCAGGTGATGAACTTTTAGCTACACAGCCACCGCCTTATGTGAGTCCTGTACTAAACGATGGAGCTCAGTTTACTAATATTCTGACAATTGCAATTACTTCTGTAGATCCAGTTGTTTCACACTTCACTAGTCCAATGCAAATGAGACAGCCAGTAGTTGTACAGCCAGTATTAACATGGCCTATTACACAGCCTGTAACTCAGCAATCGATTACAAGTGTTGCAGCACAAATAGGAACTGCTCACACTGTACAACTCCAGTACAAATGACTGAATTGGTCTCAACGCAATCCGTGCCAGCACAAGTAGTTTTCACACCAGCTATGGTAGCGCAAGAAGCTATGGGAGCTACTCCAGTATATAAATTTATCCCAACATCGCAAAAATCTCTGATCGTGGACTGGACACCCCCACAAACTATTCAAGCATTGGTAGAAGGGAGGCAATTTGTCTTTACAACACAAACGGTGCCAGGTGAAAGGAATCTACTAGAAGGTGGGATATTTCCCCCTAGGTTTGAAGAGGCAGTTACAAATTGAGTGAAAATTGAGGATGCAGAAGCACCGAGTACCGGTTCAAGTCCACATACTAGTCCAGTTTAAGAAAAAGAGAGACCATTAAATGATCTAAAATAAAAAATTGAATTGGAAGAAATAATTAGAAGATACTTAACTCTAGATCATATGAATCATTATCAAGAAAAAATAAATATTTGTGCAAAGAAATTACAAGGAGAGCTACAACTGTACATGCCAAATTAACCAAAGTAACAGAACTATGATGTTGACATGTCACAGAGCATCCCATTGCAGAAAAGCTTTATGGTAAATCTGAATGATGAGTCAATTGAAAACATGTAGTCTTCAGGAACACATTCACCTGTTACTAAATTATTAAAATGTATTCCCAGATGGAGTAAATTTGATAAATGGGAAAACAAATAGTCACAAAAAACATGAAAAGAAAAAGAAACAAGCAGAGGAGGCTAAGGAGAAAAGAAAATTAAATGAAAATTCTGAAAAAGATGAGGAAAATACTGCCTATACCTTAAGAGAAATACTGGGTGGAGGTTATGTACAGGTGCCTTAGAGTAGAGAAAACCTTGCATCATTTACAAATCATTTTCAAAAGATGAGAGAAAGTCCTGTGCAATGGTATACACAAGTCAAGAGGTTTGTTAAAATGTCAAAGGTGTTGTGGGTTGATTTGAATGTGGTTCTGAGTGATTTGTGGGCAGAATATGAGATTGCTGTTTAATGGCCAGATGCAGAACTAGCAGGAAATCCTCATACAAATCTGCCTTCATCTCTTGTAATGACTAAAAACAATGAAGCAATAACATTCTTGAAGGGCAGAGTTCCACCTAAGGACATGGATTATTTGAGAATATAACAAGTTTAGCAGGAAGTTAAGGAGTCTTTACATGAATATTGTTAGAGGTTGATAAAAGCATTTCAGCAGCATACAGGTTAGATGCATCTTGAACCAACAGATATGAGATTTTTCATTTCACAATTTGTTCTTGGTCTGAGACCTGAGATTAGTCAGTACATACAACAGAATGTGATTTGCTGACAAAAAAACTCTTCCAATGAGTCTTTTAAATATGCACAACATTGTAGTGATGGGCAAGAGATGAAACAGTGAAAACTTAAAGAGAAGTTTGCACAGACAGTTTGCACACAGAGGGTTCCAGAATCAGTCATTTGTGGGAAATAGTGGTGCAGCTCAGAATGTGAATAGGTTAAATGGAATGCAAACAACTGTTTTTTTAGAAGGAAGGAGTCCAAGGAGGAATGGTAATTTCACAGAGGAGAGATAGAGGTGTGCCAATCGATCCAAGTACTGGTATTGATGTTGCAACGTTAAAGAAAATAACTCCTTACCATTTTTTAAACAGGTTGGGCCATTTGACTCGTGAGTGTAGGGTCAATCCAGATAGAGTGAACACTATTCAAATGCAGGGGAAAATCAATTGCAGGTGCAAAATGCTCCTACACAACAGGTACAAGTGCCAACACGAAATCCAGTTCCACCATTTCCTGTAGTTCAACAAAAAGTAAACCACATGAGACTAAGGGGGTCATTCTGACCCTGGCGGTCAGTGTTAAAGCGGCGGCCAACCCGCCAACAGGCAGGCGGTCAAAAAAATGGAATTCTGACCCTGGCTGGAACCGCCAACACAGGCCGCCACTTTAACACTCCGACCGCCACGGCGGGACAGACAAACACCGCGCGGGGGTCACCGCCAACAGGCAGGCGGCAGACAATGTACCGCCCACAGTATCACAACTCACCAATCCGCCACCTTTTCCGGGGCGGGAGCCCCGCCGATAAAAACACGGCAGAAACAGACTACGAACGGGAAAACGCTCACCTCTATACACTCCACGAGGACGGAGGACAGCATGGAACCCAAATTAAACATCCTTCCAGCTCTTGTCTACCTGCTCATCTACCACGAGTACGAACTCCAGCGCAGAAGACAACGGTGAGTACTGCACCTACGACACAGGGGAGGGGGGAGGACAAAGGTTACGGGCACACACATACGCCCCCCCCCAACTATCAACATACCAATGCAGAGCAACAACTGAGTGACACCCCCCAAACCCCCCTGAAAAATGCAAAGACATAATAAAATTTAAATTTAAATTTATGTATAAATTAGGTTCATTGAAGTCCTGGAAAATTATCGTTATGAAATATCAAAGCAAAAATCATGAACAGTGCGAAAGCTATGTACATAGTCAATAAGTCCGGCTCAGTGTGTCAAATATCCACAGTCCGTGGGCCAATGTCTACCAAACACATGGGCAAAGCCCACACAGGAGACCTGAGTCCTTTGGAGAGATCACTGCTGGGGCATCAGATGACAAAACTACAGGCACCTCAGGGGGAAGGGAAGGGGGGGCACCTCAGCCACAGGAGTCCACGACGCCAGAACCACGAAGGGGCCACCATGCCCACTGTGCCATCCTGGGGAGCGCAAAGCCACAGTCCATCAGGTGGATTACAGACTCCACTGGTCATGGAGGAGGCAGGGTGCCCAGAGTGCAGCGTGAACACTAGCTCGACACAGAACCGGCACTGTCAATGGGCCAGCGGAGCTTGACAGGAAGGGCCCAGCGGAGCGGTGCTTGACAGGAAGGGCCCAGCGGAGCGGTGCTTGACAGGAAGGGCGCAGCGGAGCGGTGCTTGAGACGGCGGGCCCTGCGGAGCGGTGCTTGACAGGAAGTGCCCAGCGGAGCGGTGCTTGAGATGGCAGGGCCCAGCGGAGCGGTGCTTGACAGGAAGGGCCCAGCGGAGCGGTGCTTGACAGGAAGGGCCCAGCGGAGCGGTGCTTGAGACGGCGGGGCCCAGCCGAGCGGAGCGGTGCTTGACAGGAAGGGCCCAGCGGAGCGGTGCTTGAGACGGCAGGGCCCAGCGGAGCGGTGCTTGACAGGAAGGGCCCAGCAGAGCGGTGCTTGAGACGGCGGGGCGCAGCGGAGCGGTGCTTGACAGGAAGGGCCCAGCGGAGCGGTGCTTGAGACGGCGGGGCCCAGCGGAGCGGTGCTTGACAGGAAGGGCCCAGCGGAGCGGTGCTTGAGACGGCGGGGCCCAGCGGAGCGGTGCTTGACAGGAAGGGCCAAGCGGAGCGGTGCTTGACAGGAAGGGCCCAGCGGAGCGGTGCTTGAGACGGCGGGCCCTGTTCAGCGGTGCCTATCTTCTCGGCGGGGCCCTGTTCAGCGGTGCCAATCTTCTCGGCCGGGCCCTGTTCAGCGGTGCCTTTCTTCTCGGCGGGTCCCTGTTCAGCGGTGCCTGTCTTCACGGCGGGGCCCTGTTCAGCGGTGCCTTTCTTCACGGCAGGGCCCTGTTCAGCGGTGCCTATCTTCTCGGCCGGGCCCTGTTCAGCGGTGCCTTTCTTCTCGGCGGGGCCCTGTTCAGCGGTGCCTGACTTCACGAAGGGGCCCTGTTCAGCGGTGCCTTTCTTCACGGCAGGGCCCTGTTCAGCGGTGCCTATCTTCTCGGCGGGGCCCTGTTCAGCGGTGCCTTTCATGTCTATCAAGGGAGCCAGACCTGGCCAGGACTCCCTGCTTAGTCGCCCTTCGACCGTGCAGTTGCTGGACCCTCCTGTGACGGAGTCCTGGGCCCATGGGTGTCCTCCGTCACACCCGGGATGGGGCTTGTGGGGCCCTCCTGGTCCGCACCCCTGCTGGCTGACTTCTCCGCCCTGCTGCCCTTGCCCTCCTTCGATGAGGCTCTCTGGCCCTTGCCTGCCCTTGCTGTTGTGGCAGGTGACGGGCCACGACTTTGCTCCTTGGGGGCAGCCGTGTCAGCCTTCACACGGCGGGCTTTGGGTTTACAGGTTCTCTTTCCAGGGGGGGGGCTGGCTGTTCCCTTGCTGCTGGCCGATGTATCTGTGGTGGGAAAGAGTGGACTCCAAAACCTGTGCACAATGGTCAGACTTGATGCAGGGCTGGTGGTGGCTGAGGTGCTCTTCGGACTCTTACCAGATGGAGGGGGTGGGTCAGGTGGTGCAAAGAGGTCAAGTTTGGAGAGGAAAAGTTTTTTAGGAGCAATGGGAAGGGTAGGTGTAGTGGGTATGGGAGTGGAGGGAGAGGATGTGGTTGTAGGAGAGTCAGGTGTGCTGTCTATGGGTGCAGGTGCTTGTGACGTAGGCTGTCGTGTGGTGGTTGGCTGTTGTGTGGGTGGCTGCCTGCGTTTGTGTGTTTTGGAAGAGGGGGTGACAGACACAGTGGGAGAGGACACAGGGGACGTGTAAATGGCAGTGGGGGTGGTGACTGCACGTGTGCGGACTGTACTGGAAGGTGTGGTGGTGATGGAAGTACTGGCTGATGGTGGTGTGCATGCAGGTGTGAGTGGAGACGTCACAGGGAGGGGGGAGGGAGACGAGGAGGAGGGGGACACAGAGGTGGTAGTGACTGTTGCCATGGCTGCATCTGGATGTTGCTTGGGTGAATGCTTGTGGGATCTGTGGTGCTTATGTCTGGATGAGCTGCCCTTGGGTGTTGAGGTGTGTGCAGGCTGGTCTGATGGTGTGGATGGGATAGGCTGAGGAACAGGAGACTGGGAGACAGTGGAGGCAGTTAGAAGAGGGAGGCTGGAAACAGGGACAATGGCTGCCGTCAGTGCTGAGGCCAGAGCATTGAACGATCGTTGATGGGCAGCCTGACCCGAATGAATGCCCTCCAGGTATGCATTGCTCCGATGCACCTCCCTCTCTACCCCCTGGATGGCATTCAAAAGGGTAGACTGCCCAACAATGATGGTCTGTAGGAGGTAAATGACCTCCTCACTGAGGGCAGCAGGGGTAACTGGGGCAGGGCCTGAGGTGCCTGGGGCGAAGGAGATGCCCGCCTTCTTGGGCGAGCGGGCACAGAGCGAAGGCTGAGGGGCTGCTGGGAGGACGGAGCTGGTGCGCTGGGTGGCGGCTGTACCTGTTGAGGCGGGGGGCATGGATGTTGCCGCCACCGCTAGGGAGCTCCCTTCCGAGGACGTGTCAGTGTCGCTGGTGTCACCATGGGTCCCCGTTGTGGAGCTCCCCTCGCCCTCCGTATCACTGGTGACCTCGGTGTCTGTAGCATGGCCCACCGGGGCCTTGTGAGTTGCAGCTCCCTCGTGCTCTGATGCCAATTCTCCTCCGCCTGATGATGCTAATGCACACATGCACAAGAAGATAAAGAAAAAGGGTGGGGGGAGAAATAAAGACAGGTTGAGTGCATGCATTGTCAACACCGTTGTCGGAGAGGACAGACACAGGAGCCTCCAGCACTACGCCGCGCAATCGGGGTACACTACTCAGTACTTGTGACTAGGCCTACAGGTCTATGGACGACAAATGCACACATGGGTGATGCTGGACCATGGATTGCTGTACTTGACACCCTACAGAGGTGGGGGGTGGGGGCACAGGGCCATGCCTAAAGGAGGGGACTACACTACAGAAAGCGCCCTGGCCTAATGTCACCCACAGCCCTCCTCCCCCACCCAGGCACCTCCACTGCGCGTAAAGATAGCAGAATGTGCTGGTACTCACCCCCTTGTGTCTGCTGTGATGTCCTCACGCGCCCATCCAAATTGGGGTAGGCCACCGCCAGGATCCGGGACATCAGGGGGGTCAAGGTACGACTGGCACCCCTCCTACGTTGGGAGGCCATCCCCAGCAGTGACTCGGCGGTCTTCCTGGTCCCGCGGCGGATGTCCTCCCACCTCTTTCGGCAGTGGGTGCCCCGTTGTGAGAAGGTAGCCTCTTTCTAGCCTTGTTACCCCCACTTTTGGCCTGTTTGTGAGTGTATGTCAGGGTGTTTGTCACTGTTTTCACTGTCTCACTGGGATCCTGATAGCCAGGCCTCAGTGCTCATGGTGAAAACACTATGTTTTCAGTATGGTTGTTATGTGTCACTGGGATCCTGCTGGTCAGGACCCCAGTGCTCATAGGTTTGTGGCCTATATGTATGTGTCACTGGGACCCTGTCACACAGGGCCCCAGTGCTCATAGGTGTGCATGTATATGTTCCCTGTGTGGTGCCTAACTGTCTCACTGAGGCTCTGCTAACCAGAACCTCAGTGGTTATGCTCTCTCATTACTTTCAAATTGTCACTAACAGGCTAGTGACCATTTTTACCAATTTACATTGGCTTACTGGAACACCCTTATAATTCCCTAGTATATGGTACTGAGGTACCCAGGGTATTGGGGTTCCAGGAGATCCCTATGGGCTGCAGCATTTCTTTTGCCACCCATAGGGAGCTCTGACAATTCTTACACAGGCCTGCCACTGCAGCCTGAGTGAAATAACGTCCACGTTATTTCACAGCCATTTTACACTGCACTTAAGTAACTTATAAGTCACCTATATGTCTAACCTTTACCTGGTAAAGGTTAGGTGCTAAGTTACTTAGTGTGAGGGCACCCTGGCACTAGCCAAGGTGCCCCCACATTGTTCAGAGCCAATTCACTGAACTTTGTGAGTGCAGGGACACCATTACACGCATGCACTACATATAGGTCACTACCTATATGTAGCTTCACCATGGTAACTCCGAATATGGCCATGTAACATGTCTATGATCATGGAATTGCCCCCTCTATGCCATCCTGGCATTGTTGGTACAATTCCATGATCCCAGTGGTCTGTAGCACAGACCCTGGTACTGCCAGACTGCCCTTCCTGGGGTTTCACTGCAGCTGCTGCTGCTGCCAACCCCTCAGACAGGCAGCTGCCCTCCTGGGGTCCAGCCAGGCCTGGCCCAGGATGGCAGAACAAAGAACTTCCTCTGAGAGAGGGTGTGACACCCTCTCCCTTTGGAAAATGGTGTGAAGGCAGGGGAGGAGTAGCCTCCCCCAGCCTCTGGAAATGCTTTGTTGGGCACAGATGTGCCCAATTCTGCATAAGCCAGTCTACACCGGTTCAGGGACCCCTTAGCCCCTGCTCTGGCGCGAAACTGGACAAAGGAAAGGGGAGTGACCACTCCCCTGACCTGCACCTCCCCTGGGAGGTGTCCAGAGCTCCTCCAGTGTGCTCCAGACCTCTGCCATCTTGGAAACAGAGGTGCTGCTGGCACACTGGACTGCTCTGAGTGGCCAGTGCCACCAGGTGACGTCAGAGACTCCTTGTGATAGGCTCCTTCAGGTGTTAGTAGCCTTTCCTCTCTCCTAGGTAGCCAAACCCTCTTTTCTGGCTATTTAGGGTCTCTGTCTCTGGGGAAACTTTAGATAACGAATGCATGAGCTCAGCCGAGTTCCTCTGCATCTCCCTCTTCACCTTCTGATAAGGAATCGACCGCTGACCGCGCTGGAAGCCTGCAAACCTGCAACATAGTAGCAAAGACGACTACTGCAACTCTGTAACGCTGATCCTGCCGCCTTCTCGACTGTTTTCCTGCTTGTGCATGCTGTGGGGGTAGTCTGCCTCCTCTCTGCACCAGAAGCTCCGAAGAAATCTCCCGTGGGTCGACGGAATCTTCCCCCTGCAACCGCAGGCACCAAAAAGCTGCATTACCGGTCCCTTGGGTCTCCTCTCAGCACGACGAGCGAGGTCCCTCGAATCCAGCGACACCGTCCAAGTGACCCCCACAGTCCAGTGACTCTTCAGCCCAAGTTTGGTGGAGGTAAGTCCTTGCCTCACCTCGCTGGGCTGCATTGCTGGGAACCGCGACTTTGCAAGCTACTCCGGCCCCTGTGCACTTCCGGCGGAAATCCTTCATGCACAGCCAAGCCTGGGTCCACGGCACTCTAACCTGCATTGCACGACTTTCTAAGTTGGTCTCCGGCGACGTGGGACTCCTTTGTGCAACTTCGGGGAGCACCGTTTCACGCATCCTCATAGTGCCTGTTTTTGGCACTTCTCCGGGTGCTACCTGCTTCAGTGAGGGCTCTTTGTCTTGCTCGACGTCCCCTCTCTCTGCAGGTCTAATTTGCGACCTTCTGGTCCCTCCTGGGCCCCAGCAGCGTCCAAAAACGCCAAACGCACAATTTGCGTGTAGCAAGGCTTGTTGGCGTCCATCCGGCGGGAAAACACTTCTGCACGACTCTCCAAGGCGTGGGGAATCCATCCTCCAAAGGGGAAGTCTCTAGCCCTTGTCGTTCCTGCAGTATTCACAGTTCTTCAGCCTAGTAAGAGCTTCTTTGCACCAACCGCTGGCATTTCTTGGGCATCTGCCCATCTCCGAGCTGCTTGTGACTTTTGGACTTGGTCCCCTTGTTCCACAGGTACCCTCAGTCAGGAATCCATCGTTGTTGCATTGCTGATTTGTGTTTTCCTTGCATTTTCCCTCTAACACGACTATTTTGTCCTTAGGGGAACTTTGGTGCACTTTGCACTCACTTTTCAGGGTCTTGGGGAGGGTTATTTTTCTAACTCTCACTATTTTCTAATAGTCCCAGCGACCCTCTACAGGGTCACATAGGTTTGGGGTCCATTCGTGGTTCGCATTCCACTTCTGGAGTATATGGTTTGTGTTGCCCCTATCCCTATGTTTCCCCATTGCATCCTATTGTAACTATACATTGTTTGCACTGTTTTCTAAGACTATACTGCATATTTTTGCTATTGTGTATATATATCTTGTGTATATTTCCTATCCTCTCACTGAGGGTACACTCTAAGATACTTTGGCATATTGTCATAAAAATAAAGTACCTTTATTTTTAGTATAACTGTGTATTGTGTTTTCCTATGATATTGTGCATATGACACTAAGTGGTACTGTAGTAGCTTCACACGTCTCCTAGTTCAGCCTAAGCTGCTCTGCTAAGCTACCATTATCTATCAGCCTAAGCTGCTAGACACCCTATACACTAATAAGGGATAACTGGGCCTGGTGCAAGGTGCAAGTACCCCTTGGTACTCACTACAAGCCAGTCCAGCCTCCTACACCCGTCTGTTGTGGACCCCCAGGGCCCGGACTTCCTTGGCGATGGCACGCCAAATGTCGACTTTCTGATGGGCGCTGACCTATTTGACATGTACAGGGTGGGAAAGGAAATTTCAACATTTTTCTGCTTGTTAGATGTGATTGCCCCCCCCTCCCCAACCCTGCCATGTGGCACATGCTCTCATCTGTCGTGCCTTGCACTTCTCATTCGCTCCCCACCCCACCATCTTACATCCACCATACACAACCCAGGCATAGCCCATTCAACGTGCACCCAGTGTACTTACCTGTTGGTCTGGAGGACCGTAGAGTAGCGCATACTGGGGCAGGACCCCATCCACAAGTTTCTCCAACTCTTCTGAAGTGAAGGCAGGGGCCCTTTCCCCAGTCACAGCAGCCATTGTCTCTTCCAGACCGAGGTCACAGCAGCACTTGCAGTATAGGTCCTCTCCTGTGGATGATCAGGTCTCGAGTGATTAAGCAGATAGAAAATGGCGGTCACGCCCGCGGCGGTGCGTACCGGCGCAGTGCGTACCGAGACCGCCGGCGCCCATCGTCATTGGCTCCTGAGACCCATAGGGTGAAATGTTAACCAATGCGCCTTCGCAATGCGGTCTTCGACCGCCTACCGCCACGGTGTGCCACACCAGCGCATTGACCTCACATCCCACTGTCACACTTCTCAGGTCAGGCAGCCGCCATTATAAGGGCCCACATGGCTTAATTGCTGCTGCGTCACACAGGCCTAGGCCTTGCATTGCCACTCATACAAGCCTTTCAATGCATAGCGATTTGTGTACTGTGCAAGCTGGGTGAACGTACCTGTGGGTTGCTTGACTCTGTGCTCCATGTTGTCCTTCCTAGGCACCGTCCGCTGGGACTTGCGAGGAGAAGGATGAATCCTCCCGTGTACCGACCGCTGGTGGACCTGTCGACAATGGAAGAACGACATATTATACTTCGATACCGACTTGACCGAGCCACTATACATGAACTGTGTGCCCAGCTGGAGCCAGACCTGATGTCCCCCATCCGCCAACCCACAGGAATTCCCCCTCTGGTGCAGGTTCTGTCAGTACTCCATTTTTTGGCAAGTGGCTCTTTTCAGACAACAGTGGCCATGTCATCAGGGATGTCTCAGCCTATGTTTTCTAAGGTTTTGTCCAGAGTGTTGTCTGCCCTGATGAAATACATGCGGAGATACATTGGCCCGTATTTATACTTTTTGATGCTAAACTGCGCTAACGCAGTTTAGCGTCAAAAATTTTTGCGCCGGCTGACGCCATTCTGAAGCACCATGCGGGCGCCGTATTTATTGAATGGCGTTAGCCGGCGCAAGCAGACCGTCGCTGCCTGGTGTGCGTGGAAAAAAAACACGTACACCAGGCAGCGCCGGCGTAGGGAAAAATGGCGTTAGGGCGTCTTAAAAATGGCGCAAGTCAGGTTGACGCAAAAAAAACGTCTTAACCCGATTTGGGCAATTTTAAACGACGCCCAGACGCCATTTACATTACTCCTGTCTTAGTAAAGACAGGAGTCATGCCCCCTTGCCCAATGGCTATGCCCAGGGGACTTCTGTCCCCTGGGCATGGTCATTGGGCATTGTGGCATGTAGGGGGGCAAAAATCTGGCCCCCCTATGCCAAAAAAAAAAAAAAAAAAAAAAAAAATGTATACTTACCTGAACTTACCTGAATGTCCCTGGGATGGGTCCCTCCATCCTTGGTTGTCCTCCTGGGGTGGGCAAGGGTGGCAGGGGGGGTCCCTGGGGGCATGGGAGGGCAGCTGTGGGCTCATTTTGAGCCCACAGGTCCCTTAACGCCTGCCCTGACCCAGGCGTTAAAAAGTGGCGCAAATGCGGGGTTTTCTGCCCCGCCAACTCCCGGGCGTGATTTTTGCCCGGGAGTATAAATACGATGCATTTGCGTCGCAGTCATTTTTTTGGACGGGAACGCCTACCTTGCATCTCATTAACGCAAGGAAGGCGTTCACGCTAAAAAATGACGCTCTTTACTCATACTTTGGCGCTAGACGCGTCTAGCGCCAAAGTATAAATATGGCGTTAGTTTTGCGCCGAATTTGCGTCGAAAAAAACGACGCTAATTCGGCGCAAACGGAGTATAAATATGCCCCATTGTTTTCCCTGAGGAGGGTGATTTGGCCACTGTGAAGGGTGATTTCTATGCCCTTGGACATATCCCCAACATCACTGGTGCCATTGATGGGACCCATGTGGCTTTAGTACCCCCAAAAGACAATGAGCAGGTGTACAGAAATAGAAAAAATTACCATTCGATGAATGTCCAGGTGGTCTGTTTGGTTGACCAGTAAAATCTCCCATGTAAATGCCAAGTTCCCTGGGTCAGTGCATGACGCGTATGTCATGCGAAATAGCAGCATCCCTTATGTGATGGAACAGCTACAGAGACACCGTGTGTGGCTAAGAGGTGACTCTGGTTACCCCAACCTGCCTTGGCTATTGACCCCAGTGAGGAATCCCCAGACCAGGGCAGAGGAACGGTACAATGAGGCACATGGGCGAACTAGGAGGATTATAGAACGGACCTTCGGGGTCCTGAAGGCCAGGTTTAGGTGCCTGCATATGACAGGTGGATCCCTAATGTACTCACCAAAGAAGGTGTGTCATATCATCGTGGCCTGCTGTATGCTTCACAATCTTGCATTGCGACGCCAGGTGCCTTTCCTGCAGGAGGATGGTCCAGATGGTGGAGCCTGTGGAGAGTGAAGAGGAGGAAGACGACGGGGACGACACGGACAACAGGGACACAGTTATACAACAGTATTTTCAGTAGCACACAGGTAAGAATCACCCACGCCATTTTACATTTACTTCTGGCCTCCTGCATCTCTACTTTCTGTGTTTCCCCCCAGTTCCTTTTAACTGATTTTTGACTTTCCCTTCCCTTTTCAGAGCTGTATGACCCACAGCGTGACTTCTGCTTTGTTTGCCCATGGACTAATGCTTATTGACATTGGTATGTTGTCATCACAATGTAACTGAACATTATTGCACCGTTATGTGTAATACATTTGTAAAGAATACAAGCAGACTCCTGATTTTTGAAGTGCAATTGGTGATTTATTTTAAGTGCTGCATATAGGTCCATGATAGTAAAACGGTGATGGGTGGGGGTGGAGTAATGTCCATGGCAGAGTCCAGTTGTCAGTCTCACAGGTGCATAGTCCATATGCCTGTGGAAGGATGGAGCAGCGGCTGTTTGAGGTTTGACAGGGTGACACTGTGGGACAGTGGGATGACATCAGGGGGTATCTTATGCTGGCGGGGGTCTTGGCATCCCACTCTGTCTTCTTGTGTGATCTCAGGTTCCGCTTGCGGGGTGGTTGATCTTCAGCAGGAGGTGGGGTTCTGGTGGCCTGTCGTTGTGTGGGGGCCTCCCGTCCACTAGCGCCGGCGGAGGTGGTAGGCTGTTCGTGGTCCGGGCTAGTGACAGGGGCCCTTTGGGGTGCCACATGGTCCCGCAATGTGGTGACTATCTGGTTGAGGGCCAGGACGATGGTCCCCATTGCAGAACCAATGTTCCTGAGTTCGTCTCTGAACCCCATGTACCGTTCCCCCTGCTGTGCCTGGATCTCCTGGAACCTGGCAAGTACCGTCGCCATCGTCTCCTGGGAGTGGTGGTATGCTCCCATGATGGTGGTGAGGGCCTCTTAGAGAGTGGGTTCCCTGGGCCGGTCCACCCCCTCTCGCACAGCAGCCCACCCAGTTCCCCTGTTTCCCCGGGCCTCTGTCCCCTGGACGGTGTGCCCACTGCCACTGCCCCCAGGTCCCTGTTGTTGTTGGGGTGGTGGGTCAGCCTGGGTGCCCTGTAGTGGCGGACACACCACTGATTGACGCGTCCTGGAGACAGAGGCATGGGCCCGCTGGGTGGGAGCTGTGCTGGTATTCCCAGAGGGGGTTGGGTCTGCT
Source organism: Pleurodeles waltl (assembly GCF_031143425.1). Taxonomy (NCBI): domain Eukaryota; kingdom Metazoa; phylum Chordata; class Amphibia; order Caudata; family Salamandridae; genus Pleurodeles; species Pleurodeles waltl. Next base: position 1,167,777,061 of record NC_090440.1, read on the forward strand.
GTGGCCTGTGTCTGTGTGTGGGGAACCGACTGTCCAGAGGTCCCCGATGGTCTGGGCTGGTCATCAGGTTCGAGGTCGACAGAGCTGCTGTCATCACTGGGGGCCTGTTCTGGTGGCGGGATGGACAAATCTGGACCCTCCTGGCCGGTGTGTTGGCGTTCGGGCCCTGCAGGGGTAAAAGAGTATGGTTATTGCTTCTGTGTGTGCCATGGCATGCGATTTGTGGGTGCCCTTGTCCCCCAGTGCTGGCATTCCCTTGAGGGAGGAGTTGTGAGGGTGGTTTGTGGGGGGGGATGGGTATGTGCAGTGGTCATGCTTAGGTGATGGGTGTCCATGGTTTGTGTTGGCATTCAGGGATTGGTGTTGTGTTGGGTGGGTTGTGCTGGTGAGACATTGGCAGGGAGGATGTGTGCTGGGGGGTTGGGGGTGAGGGTGGGGGTGTGGGTTGGCATGCTGGTGGTTGGGGGGGGTGAAGTAGTTGAGATTAGACTTACCAGAGTCCATTCCTCCGCCTACTCCAGCGAGGCCCTCAGGATGCAGGATGTTCAAGACCTCTTGCTCCCATGCTGTGAATTCGGGTGGAGTGGGTTGGGGTCCGCCGCCAGTCTTCTGCACAGCGATGTTGTGTCTTGACACCATCGACCGCACCTTCCCCCGTAGGTCGTTCCAGCGCTTTCGGATGTCTTCCCGGTTTCTGGGATGCTGTCCCACACCGTTGACCCTGTCGACGATCCTTTGCCATAGCTCCGCCTTCCTGGCTATTGTGGTGTGCTGCACCTGTGTACCGAATAGCTGGGGGTCTACCCTAATTATTTCCTCCACCATGACCCTGAGTTCTTGGTCCGAGAACCTGGGGTGTCTTTGGGGTGCCATGGGGTGGTGTGGGGTGGTGTTTGTGGTGATGAGTGTGGTGTGTGTGGTGGTGTGTGGTGTTTTGTGCGTGGATGTAGTGTGGGTGATGATGTTGTGTTCCTCTGTGTGTTGGGGTTTTCGATAGCTGTGCTCTCTCTCTCTCTCTCTCGCCTTCTCTCCGAATTTCTAGTAGTGGGGTTTTGTGGGTGATGTGGGTGTGTGTTTTATAGTTGATTGGATGTGTGGGAGTGGTGTTTGTATGTGTATCAGGTGTGTGTATTTCAAATTGTCCAATGTGGCTGTGTTTTGGAGCTGGGTGTGTATTTTGACCGCGGCGGTGTGTAAAGCCAATGGAATACCGCGGTTAAATGACCGCCGCGTGGATTCGTTGGTCGTAATGGCATAGGCGTGTTTGTGTTGGCGTGACGGTGGAGGTTTGGTCATCTCCAGTTTATCGCTGACCGCTGATGAGGCGGCCTTCCGTGGATGTCGGGTTTTTGGCGGTTTGGCATTTGTGGGTCAGAATGACCGTGGCGGTTTACTGCGGCCGCGGCGGTAGAATGGCGGTCTTCTGACTGGTGGTAAGAGCCTTTTACCACCGAGGTCAGAATGACCCCCTAAATCACAATTAACTGTCCAAAATGAATCGAAATGTGATGCAGATACAAAACCAGAATGTGATTCAGCAACTTCCTACGTTTAATGATGAAGATTCAGACAGAAGTACCAGACCTACCCATCTTGAGAAAGAAGATCCAAGTTTTAGGAATTGCAACTAGACAGATTACAAATCTAATCTCAAAAGAGGTTCCTGTAAAAATAGGTTCATTTGAAAAACAACATCATTGTGTTGTTTGTGACTCGAGTCCTGTAAACCTTTCAGGGAGAGTTTTGGTGTGCAAGTTGAATTGCACCGTCTATTGCACCTCAACGAGTTGGGTTATAGACTCATGATGAGGATGGCAATTTTAAAACTGCTCAACAAGAAACAGTAGGGATCTATCCAATGATGACAATAGAAGATTTGCCTGCATAGTTAAAAGTGACAGTGAATCCAGAAGTGTGGGATTTCAATGGGAAAGATATTGGACTAATTAAAGGAGTAGAATCAGTCAAAATAAACAAAAAACAGATGCACATTTTCCAAGAACACCACCATACTACATGACTTCTGAAATAATAGCAGGAATAACACCTATAATAGAAGTTATGGTAAAGAAAGGGATACTAAAAGAAATAATCAGGAGTTCATGAAACTCGGCGATTATGGGATTGTGAAAACCCAATGGCAAATTCAGAATCGTGCACAATTTGAGAAAGGTGAAAGATACTGCAATCCCATGATGTCCTGTAGTACTAAATCTAACCACCATATTTGATCAAATTCCATGTACTGCTGAGTGGTTTACAGTAATTGACCATTGCTAGGCATTCTTCTTGATTCCATTACACAAGAATAGTCAGTATATTTTTCCCTTCGTGTTCCAAGAGAAAGTATTAGCATGGTGCTGTGTTCCACAAGGCTATACCAAAGTGCTTCCACTTTCAACTAGACCTTGAAAAATAATTTGGAATCATTGACAATACCCTATAAATCAGTCCTGGTGCAGTATATAGATGACCATCTTGTAGCATCAGAGACAAAATAATCTTGCAAAAGTGACACCATTGCACTACTAAATCACTTGGCAGAAAATGGACATTATGTTTCTCCAAACAAATTACCCCACTGCCAAAAAGAGGTCCAATACTTAGGACCTGTCACTGAAAAAAGAGCCAAAAACATGTCACACGAGAGAGTTGAAGCGATTTTGTGAATGAATCCTCCTAGAAAACAAAAGGAAGTTTTGGGGGATGTTTGGGTACAATAGACAGTGGATACCCAACTTTTTCTTAGTGGCAAATCCTTTACTGAGGATGACATACAAAGATGTACCAGATCTGGTCCCATTGGAAAAAGAATGCATGAAAGCATTCCTAGAGCAGAGAGAAAGTCTCTATGGTGTCCCAGCACTGGAAATGCCTGATTATTCAAAAGATTTAATTTTGTTTTACACGTGAGAGGGAGAGATGCACTCTCTCAGTGCTTTTACAAGTACATGGGGATGCCAAGAGACTGGTTGCCTACTTTTCGGTGATCCTTAACTCTGTAGCTGCTGCTTTACCTGGCTGCCTCAAAGCAGTAGCTGAAGTAACTGCAAGGCTAGAAAGATGTGAAAACATAGTGATGGGACATCCTTTAATTGTAATGGCGCCTCACTCTGTCAAGGATTTGCTTACCATATGACTAATACCGGACTAACATGGTATGAGCAGCAGATCCTTGCAGGAAGTAAGATTATGCTGAAAATATGTCAACTCTTGAATCCCAGTACACTGTTACCCATCTCTGACAGAGATGAATTAGAAGAGTTTGAGCAGGATTGCCCTGATGCCACAGACTTATGCACCAAGCCAAGACCAGATATAAAGGATGAGCCATTAAAAAAATCCAGATTATATCCTATTTGTGGGTTGCTCATTGCTCATGCCTAAGAACGAATGAAGGATCTTTGAGAGCAGTTTATGTGGTTTGTACAATTCAAGAAATAATAGAAGCTTCATAACTTCAAGACATTTCTTCAGCTGAAGTTGCAAACTTGATTGCTGTTACTAGAACTTGCAGCCCGACAGCCCAGATGGGAGTGACTATATTTACAGATAGTCAGAACAGCTTTGTTTTGTCCACAATTTCGGGCAATTATGGTCACAATGAGGTTTCGTGATCTCATCTGGTTTTCCAATTAGAAATGGAGAACATGTCAGGAGGTTATTGAAAGCTCTACAACTCCCAACTGAAATTTCTGTGGTGAAATGTGCAGCACACAGGAGTGACAATAGTTATGGCACTGTTGGCAATATGATATGCTACTGAAGTGGCATGCTATTGTGGAATTGTGGCCTACACATTTAATGGAACATTCACAAATGGATCTCAAGAGGAAAATATCCCTGTTGCTGAGGGTATCACACAGTTGGGATGAACTGAGGCAAATATAGAAAAGTGTCTCTGAAACAGAAAGATAGGGGTGGATCAGAGCAGAATGAGGGAAAGATGAGAATACTGTTTGGGTCTCAGTGGATGGAAGACCAGTACTACCAGACAGTCTATTACCTCCACTTCCATGGATCACCTCCTTTGGGAAGGGATGGCATGGTGTGAACCTTTAAGCAACACTGGTTGTCCCAAGCAGAAGAACCGTGTCATTGATGTATGACATATCAACAGATACATTTAGAAAAGCAAATGTAGGAAGGTCAGGTGGTCCTTTTAACCAGAGGCAGATGGACTGTATCGAAATGCCTATTTGTAATGGGCTGAGATATGTCCTGCTAATAGTGTGCATCTTCTCAAGATTGGTCGAAGCCTACCCAACGAGAAGAGATGATAGTTTCACTGTAGCCAAATTACTGTTACCTTAACCAAATTACGTTTGAGGGAGCCAGTACCTAGGTACGGTATACCAGTTTCTCTTTAATCAGATTTAGGTACTTTCACTTTCATAGTGAGATTATAAAGATGTTGTGTGCAGCGTTACAAGCTGAACAGAAGTTATATTGCAGTTGCAGTCGTGCGGTTTCAAGAATAGTTGAACAGTTGAATTGGACAATTAAATCAAGATTGGCAATCATGCATCCAGCTTTCTGAAATGTCCTGATGCTTTGCTTTTGGTGTCAATAAGTCTACAAAGTACACCTGACAGGAAAACTGGTTTATCGCCCCACAAAATATTGATGAGCACAGCAAAAAGACTATCTGCAGTTCCAGCAAATGCACTTGTAAACATAACAGGTAACATGGCACTCGATTACTGTAATTGGTTGGCTGGTGGGGTGCATTCTGTCTCTCAACGGGTTGAAATTGTCACTGTGAATGCACAGGAGGAGCAATGCCACAACCTTAGTCCTGGAGACTAGGTCCAAATCAAGAAACATGTGAGAAAGTCCTATCGGGAGCCCTGTAGGAAGGGCCCTACCAGGTTGGTCTGATCACAAATACAGTTGTCAAGTGTGCTGGGATTCCAAACTGGGTAGATGCTTCACATACCCAGAGAACAAGAGATCCTTATGAAGGAATAGTGTTCTATGGGCCAGAGCAGACAACACTGGTGAATGTAGCACTGCAAGTTGTACAGCTCAGATTCAGAAAAGAAAGAAACATCTGTGACCAGAGACAGCAAGAAGAAGCAAGGGGTGAATAAACTGACAGTTGAAGAAGTCCAACTCTTGGATATCTCACAAAGTGGCATCACAGATCTTGTCACTGTAGAAGAAACAAGGAATCAAGTCAAGGAAATAACCTATGGATCAACATCAGAACAACCAGTTGGTCCTGAAAATACAGGAGAAGGCACGAGATCTGGAACAAAAACAAGATTTGATCCACATAATGCTAAATGTCCAAAAGCTTATACTCAAACGAAGTTGAAAATAATTTTGTCAGTTGAGTCCATGTTACCAATAATCAGAGAAGAAGCAGAATCAAGTGATGTAAGTGACAACGAAGAAAAAGAACAGACACCCAAAAGATCTAAAAGATCTAGAGTACATTGTTGAAGATATTTAGCACATGAATGGACATACTATGTTAGCCAAGCTCATATCTTTTTGGTTGGAATAAAGAAGTTCCTGAAGCCCCTTGAGGTAAACAAAAAGAAGACAAATTTGGTTACAAAGAAGTATTGAGACCTAAAACGAGAACAAAGTAAATATAGATCAAAGATTATAATATGAACAATGAAATAAAAGACTAACAACTTACTAAAAGAAGATAAGAAGATTACCCAGGTCCGAGGGAACAGTAGAAGAGCAGGGATAACACTTCAGAAGAACATGGAGTAGGGTTAAAGAAGTCTATATGGAGGTTGCTTAAAAACTAACTTGAAAAAACTAACCTGAAGAAAGAAGATTTTAATAGTTCAACTTTAACAAGAAAAGTCAATAACTTGCGGTTACAAACAAAAGTTTGGTAGTAGATCTGATTTTAGAGAAAGTGTGTACTGCTTACAGAAATGGATGCACAGTATGCTTAGGGATTTTACTCACCCTTATAGTTTTGGTAGGATCAGCTATAGTATTTGTTACATACTTCACTCCAAAAACAGAAAAATCTGTGATAGAATATATTAACAGAACATCTAATCTAAAAGTAAATGAAGATGAGTTGAAAGCATAATTCGTAGATTATATTAATAAATATTACTCAACAAATGTTTATTCTAGATTAATACAAGAATATACTAAATCTATTGATGTAAAGGGTTGTTATGTTTGTACAGTTCTGTTTGTGCACACGTGCCATCCTTAGCTGATGAACAGATTTCCTGTCACCTTATTCCACTTTCCTATTCTATTTCATGAAGTGTATTTCTTAATTCAGTATATGGACAAAGACATGTTGAATACAATTATTCGAGCTTCGATTTTTTTAAACAGTCCATTAATGAAAAGTATAAATGTACATCCTTAGGCTAGAGAGATGTAGACTGCATAGCACTATTTTAGACCATTTCTGCCTGTTAACTTTGTTAAGGCTTATGACTAAAACCGAAAATGCTTAATGAATCCAGTAGAGAAAATGTCTGCCTTAATGTTAAAAGAAAGAAATGAGCAATTTGCAAAGAATGCATATAAAAAGGAAGATTTTCAAAAGAATGCATGGAGAAAAGAAGAAAATGAGTTTAGAAAAAAAATGTCTGTTCAGGATTAAAATTAAATAAGAGGCATAAAGTAAAGGTGTATATGTTTAAAGGAAGAATTAGCGGAAGAAAGACACTAGTAGGATATAGCAATTGTGATCATGTGTTTGAATTGTCCGGAGGATCATGGCAGATATTACAAGAAGATTATCCAACAACACTTGGAGTTTACTTTATCTGTGGTTGGAATGCTTACTTTAGATTGCCTGCTAAATTGTGGTTGGGCGGACCCCCAAAAATGTATCATATACGGAGCTTAGATGCTTTAACACTGACACCTGCATCTAGATACACACAATTTGTAAATGAAGGAACACAATTAGTAGGAGATATATTTGATGCAATTATACTTGCTAGAGGAGTAATATTATATGATGAGACAGTTAGAAAGCTTTCAACAGTAGTAGTTAGAATAGCAACCAGTATTTCTGAAGCTTTATTATCAGAAAGCACTGAGCTCATAGCAATTAGATCTATGGTATTGCAGCATCATTACACATTAGACTTACTACTTCCATATTACTTGCAGATAAAAGTGGAGTCTTCAAGGTGCTACAATTTGAAAATTGTTGAACATAATCCTGATGAGAGTAGGAAGATAGTAGATAATGCAAAATATATTTCTGATTTGAAGCCTGATTTTCAACCTTTAGAGAACACTGGCATAGTACAAAGTCTATCAAAAGGGATTCCTGTAGGCAACAGGTTGAAAGCAGTAGGAGGAGAATCCTTAAAACTATTTTAGTTCCTGTATTAATAGCAATAGCTTGCTTTCTTTCTTCATTAGCGAAATATAAAGCAGTAAAATGCTATTGATAAAGAAGAGTATTAGAGACTTTAAAAAAAGAATGAGGAAAGATATAAAATTGAATGAACGAGTAATTGAAGAATATGAAAGACTGAAAGAAAGGGAAAATTTGAAAAGGAAAAGTAGAGATACAGCAGAAGAAGAAGGTAAACTTTAACATACATATATGAATGGTATTTTTGTGATAGTTTCAAACCATCAGATGGGGGAAATTGTTAGAGATTTTATTAAAAAATAAAGGATGCAATAAAACAACAACCCGTACGAGTGGATTATATGCCTGAATAAGCGCTGCATATTAAATTAAACATGATTTTCTTTCTAAACTCTGCACGACCTGTACTTGGTTAACTTGTTAATGCTTGTAAATTCCAAACTGCTGAAGCTAAGCTGAACTGTTTCTTTCACGACTACTCGCATAACTTCTCATGATGCAAATTTCCTATGTTAACAAAGAAAGTAATATTTATTTTGTTTTCAGCTGCTTGACCTGTACTGGAATTTCGAATTTGCTTATTGATTTTTAACACTTGTTTCTTTATGAATAATGCGTCAGTGTGGAGACGTGTGAGAGAGAAAGAAGACATAATGAGCATGATTGGTTTTCTTTCAGAGACTCATATGTATGGAAATGTCACTTAGGGTTGCAGTGTAGTTAAAATACTAGTAAATACATCCTGTGTTTAGAATACCCTTTGTTAGAACTTGCCATCTCAAAGGAAACTGTTCCTGTCTCATGGGGCCATTGTGTTATAATTGGCTAAGAAAATAAATATTTTATCTGTGAAATTGTTTAAATGTATGTATCATTGTCTTCTGTATAAAAATGTCCCAGGAAAAGAACAGGTTCACATGTTATGCAATAGACCAGCATGCCAACCCCAACCACTATCTGCTCATTGCTTATAGCTCATTTCAGAGACTCTCTCTTTTTCTCACTTCACAATTGAACAGTTTTAGAGGCTAGACAGAGCTCCCAGACATGTGTTCCTTTTTTTGCTTTTTTATATTCTTGATACTCTCTGACTCAGCTAAATCTCTGCTACTGAGTTTCTATAGTTGTTATATGTGAAAAATGTTTTTAGAGTTCCTCAAATCAATGTACTTTACTGACTTAGTGAAGTAGAATAGAGATCAGATTTAGGGGACTTGTGTTATGCTATGCTTTTATAATTTGTTCCTGGTTTAATAAAGAAAGTTATTTGAGAACTAGTGATTAATTAAAGTTTAAAATTTCATTTGAGGGCCAAGAACTGAGAGAAATATGCTCAGACCTCATTCTGGTAGGCAAGAGGTTCTCCTCCCCGGAAGACAACGAGAACTCCAGCGAAGAAGACGTTGAAGTGCTGCGACAAGAAATCATACACCTACACAAGCAGCAGGACACTCTTAGACCCCAGGCAGAAAACCTGAAAAAGAAGTCATGCAGAAACAATATTCATCTAGGGAAGGTGTCAGTAGGAGCAGAGGACACGGTTGTCCACGACTACACAGTATTGCTTTTCCATCATATCCGGGGTAAAGATGACAACATTGATTTATGACTTGACCGTGTGGATAAAGTTGGCCATTCCGGAGGGCCGGGAATGAGAGCCCCGGACATCCTTGCTTGCGTCCACGACTTTCAAGTCAAGGAAGACATTCTACTGGCCGCATGGAACAAGCAACCAGTTCACTTCCGAGATCACAATATCAGCCTCTTTCAGGAACTTTCCCTCCTTACTCTGGAGCACTACACGGACTTCAAGTTGGAAACTGACTTGTTACATTCTCTGGAGGTTACACATGGCTGGGGGAACCCATTCCCATTGATTTTTAAGTGAGAAGGCCAACTCCACCAGCTCCAAACTCTACAAGATGCACAAAGAGTCCTTGGACTCTCTGGGGACCCGCCTGACCATTCTTCTCTGCACTCTCCCTGGGGGTTCTCCCTTCAGGAGTAGGGGCTAGTGAAAGGGTGGACGTTGACAAAAACATAAACGACCCAGCCTGGAGGAATGAACACAGGAAGGGCAGGTGGTCATAGACAGTTTGACAGCTGGTAAGAATGTATCGGCGACCTGAATGGCCCCTCAACATCTGCTGCACATCTACCTATATCCTGGGTTCTCCTTTTGACCATGGACCCACGGTGGTGGACCCACGGTGGTGGATACCACCCTCACAGGACTCCCTAACATCTCTGCTCACCAGTCGTCCACAACTCTTTGACATACCATCCAACATTTAGGACTTTGTTTTAGTTTGTTCAAATGTTAGGTGTTACTTGTACTAATTATCCCCCCTTATCTAAGCGCAGCCATCATTCAGATCAACTTGGCATACCAAATGGCCCCCTGATATTCCTGATCACCTCCACCTCCAGCACCACGCCGCAGCCAAGTGCTATAGGCATACGCCTGACTATCCACTTCACCCTTGCCAGCATATATGCCCCCAATGAGCTCCAGGAGCACCTTATCATGGAGGCCATGGGACAAATCTTACACACACCAGACATGAACATACTCTTACTGCGGATTTGAACTTAGTGATGGATAACAACCTGGACAGGTCAGGACAAAGATTTGACTGATTTGGTGCCTTCAAAGCCCCAGGACTGCAATGGTTGCTTGATTGTGGACTTGCAGACATTTGGCGAGAGGCTCACCCTCATATATGGGATTACACCTTCTATTCAGCCGCCCGGAAAACACATGTGCATATAGATTATTGTCTAGCCTCTCCTGCCTTCTGCACAATTGTCCGAGACACTTGCGTAGCCCCTGAACATTATTTGATGATGCACTCTTAACCCTGGAGGCATGCGTAGAACACACCCACTACAAACCTTCTGATTGGTGACTACCAGACAGTTTACTTCTGGTGATTCTCTTTGTTGTACACTTCTAGAATACCTCTCGAATAATGATTGTGGGTGTACCTCACCCTCATCCCTCTGGAAGGCATTGAAGGCAGTTGTCAGAGAGAACATAATTGTGCTCTCACCAGCTGACAATAAACTTTGAAGAGAGAAAAGACTCCAGCTGGAGCAAACAATATTAGAAATGAAGACTATTCATAAATGCACTGGTGACCCTAGAGCAGTGGTCTTCAAACTTGCTAATGCTGGCACCCCCAGTGGGAAAAAATAAATCATCGGGCCCCCCTCAAACTTTTTCAAAACTATTCTATTAAGCTAACAATGCTTAAACAAGTCTAGACTTATTTAAACATTGCAGTCAAGTTCTGTTACCTTTTTACAAGTGCAATAAACATGTTTCTTCTTTAAACAAAGCACTATTATCTGCAAAATCTTTCTTTTGGCCAGAGCCTAGCACCCCCCCTGGGATCACGTGAGGCCCCCCTAGGGGGGCCCACCCCCCAGTTTAAAGACCCCTGCCCTAGAGTGTGGAGGGAGTTGGAGAAAACGCATGCCGAGCTCAAACATCTGGATCTAAAAAGGGCTGAATACGCCATGGCTAGATTGAAGCACAAATTTTACCTTTGGAGCAACCGCTGTGGCTGCATTCTGGGACAAAGACTACATGCCCGCACCGAAGCCTCCTAAATTCAGGTGATCAAATCATCCCAATGGAGGACGCTACTACGGCTCACGGCATTGCTGCTGCCTTCCATGATTATCACGCACTCTATATGCCGCACCTCCTGGGGACTCCCCTGACTACATAGACTCCCTGGTCAGTTGCACTCTTACTTCCCTCCCAAAGGCAGGCGCTGAGACTTTAGAGACACCAATACACTTCGAGGAGGTTTTTGCAGGCATCTCACGGCTGAAATCAGGGAAATCCCCGGGTCCAGGTGGTTTTATGCCAAGTTTTTACAAAACATTCTGCCCCAAAATAGCCCAGTTGTTAACATGGCTGTGTTACTCATTCACTGACACAGGCACCCTTACAAAATCCATGCTCGAAGCCATCATTACACACCTAGGCTTTGGGAACAAATGTATATAATGGGTTCAGAGTCTCTATAGTAAGCAGGGTGCTTGGGTTCTCCTCACCTCCTTTATCTATACATCGTGGCACCAGACAAGGGATCCCATTATCCCCCTTCTCTTTGCTATATATATGGAGCCTTCAGTGGAGAGAATTTGTGAAAGCTCAACCATTTGCAGTATTAAATGTGGTGGGAACCAACATCTCACCAGTCTCTAATCCAATAATGTTAGCGATCACCTACCCAATGACTTCACTCCAGCCTTAGTTTCAGACCTTCACACCTTCAGGTTATACTCAGGCCTTAACATTAAGCTAAACATGCAGAAATCCCAAATCTTGAACATCTTGGTTACCCCCTCTCATGAGTTCCCTTTTGATTGGTTACAAGACCATTTTACATACCTAGGGATCAAGGTAACTCGCTCCTCCCCTTGCACCGTCAGTCTGAACTATTCTGCTGCAACTTCACACATGAAGGCAGAATTGGCAAAATGGGGCCACCTACATTTGTCCTTGTTCTGTCGTATAGCGGCCCTTAAAATGTAGATTCTCCCCCACATCCTCTACCTTTTCCAAACATTCCCACTCACGCCTCTGCCGAAAACTATCCAAACCCCCTAATCAGACTTTTCTAAGTTAATTTGGGAAAGCAAGCTGCCTCGGCTTGTGAAGAAACTCCTCCATCACCCGAACCGAGAAGGGGGACTTGCAGTACCAAACTTACTAAGCTACTTTCAAGCCTCCCAGTTGTGCTTCTTAGTAGAGTTTTTGCCATCCACTTTTGGAAAAGCACTAGTGCTTCATGGATCAAGCCATTGCAGGCTATGACATATGGAAGGAGCGCTGGCTCCCCTGTAAACACAGAGTGCAGGGACTCTTTTGTTCCCCAGTCACGAATTCTGTCTTCCAGGTTTGGGACGCTTTAGCAACTAAAAACGTGCTGACCTCGTTCCCTTCCCCCATGACGCTGATCTTCAATAGCCCCTATTTTCCCCCAGGAATGCAGTCAGAGCAGTTTGGGTGATGGCTGGAGGAAAGATGTAAGAGAATAGGCTCCCTCTTTGACATGCAGTATCATCCAGTTTCACCAACTCAAAGCTGACTATGGCCTAACGGAGTCTGACTGACTCCAATACATGCAGATACACTACTGGGTCACACTACTGAGAGTCCTTCCACATGCGCAGAGGCCTCTTACCACTCGAGAAATGGGTGTTCTTGTAAAAAGACCACTGACGTCTCATTTCTGAGATTTAAACACTGCTTTCTCCCTCAGTGTGACCCTCTAAGTCGGCTGGCAAACTTTGGTGTGAAGCAGAACTAGGCAGGACACTAACAGACAAAGAATGGGAGAACATACACTATAGGGCACACCACTCAGCACATTCCATAGCAAGCATTGAAACAGCCTACAAAATCACCTCACACCCCTGTAAGGCTTTGTGAGAAGGTTGCCTCTTTCTAGCATTGTTAACCCCACTTTTGGCCTGTTTGTGAGCATATGTCAGTGTGTTTTTACTGTCTCACGGGGATCCTCCTAGCCAGGACCCAAGTGCTCATAGCTTGTGGCCTAACTGTGTATGCCTGTGTAGTGCCTAACTGTGTCACTGAGGCTCTGCTAATCAGAACCTCAGTGCTTATGCTCTCTCTGCCTTTAAATTTGTCACTGTAGGCTAGTGACCACTTTCACCAATTTCCTCAGATAACGACTTGCAAGAGTTCACCAGAGTTCCTCTGCACCTCTCTCTTTGACTTCTGCCAAGGATCGACCATTGACTGCTCCAGGACGCCTTCAAAACTGCAACAAAGTAGCAAGAAGACTACCAGTGACATTGTAGCGCCTAATCCTGCCAGCTTTCTCGACTGTTTGCTGGTGGAGCATGCATTGGGGGCTGCATGCCTTCATCCTGCACTGGAAGCCACAAAGAAATCGCCCGAGTGTCGACGGCATCTTCTCCCTGCTTCAGCAGGCACCAAACTTTAGCATCACCAGTACTCTGGGACCCCTCTCATCCTGATGAGCGTTGCCCCTGGAACATAGGTGGTGGACCCAAGTGACCCAGACTGTCCAGTGGTCCAACTGCCCAAATTTGGAGCAGGTAAGTCCTTGCCTCCCCTCTTCAGACAGTAATCCTGTGCACTGCGTGAACTGCAGCTACAAGGACTTCTGTGCACATTTCCACAAAATCCTCCATGCATAGCCAAGCCTAGGTCCCCAGCACTCCGTCCTGTGATGCTCAGCTCCTTGGGTTGATCTCTGATGTCGTGGGACCCTCTGTTGAGATGACCGCTGTCTTCAGAATTCTTGAACCCGTGTTCAAGGACTTCTGCGGGTGGTACCTTCTTCTGCATGGGCTCTCTGCATTGCTGAGGGTCCCCTCTGTCTCCTCTGCCAAGTGGCAACATCCTGGTCCTTCCTGGGCCTGGGCAGCACCCTTTTTCTTCTACTGCAACTCTTGCAGCTAGCAAGGCTTGTTTGCAGTATTTTGCCAAGAAAACAACTCTGCATCCTCCAGCACTCCGTGGGACATCTTCTGCATGAAGGAGAAGTGCCTAGCGCCTTTCGTTGTTGCAGAGTCTTCAGCATCTTCCATCCGGAGGCAGCCATTTTGCACCTTCATCCGGGGTTTAGTGGGCTCCTGCCCCCCTGGGCACTTTGACGACTCTTGGACTTGGTCCCCCTTCCTTTGCAGGTCCTCTGGTCCAGGAATCCATCTTCAGTGCTTTGCAGTCTGTTGTGGTCTTTGCAAAATCCTCTATCACGACTTTAGTGTGTTTCTGGGGAAATAGTAGTACTTTACTCCTACTTTCCAGGGTCTTGGGGTAGGGTATCTTGGACACCCTTAGTGTTTTCTTACACTCCCAGCAACCCTCTACACACTACACTAGCCTAGTGGTCCATTTGTGGTTTGCATTCCACTTTCTTAGTATATGGTTTGTGTTGCCCGTAGGCCTATTGCATCCTATTGTATTCTACAGTGTTTGCACTATTTTCTGACTGTGTTACTTACCTGATTTTGGGTTGTGTGTATATTTTGTGTATTTTACTTACCTGCTAAGGGAGTATATCCTCTGAGATTTTTTTAGCATATTGTCACTAAAATAAAGTAACTTTATTTTTAGTAACTCTGAGTATTGTCTTTCTTATGATATGGTACCTATATGATATAAGTGGTATAGTAGGAGCTTTGCATGTCTCCTAGTTCAGCCTAGGCTGCTCTGCTATAGCTACCTCTATCAGCCTAAGCTGCTAGAAAACTACTAATCTACTAATAAGGTATAACTGGACCTGGCACAAGGTGTAAGTACCATTGGTACCCACTTTAAGCCAGGCCAGCCTCCTACAGGCTTCAGGCCTTGAACCCAGCTAGATGTAAAGAATGTTGGAGGGGTTGCAGGGACACCGGCTCTTTAATCCACTTGCTTTGGCACTGCCCAAAGAGAGAGTGGTTCTGGGGCCATGTTTTGAATGCTATAGACCACACTTGCAAAACAAAGATCCCTCGGTTTCCAGCGTACATCATCTTGGGCTTACCCAAACCTCTAACCTTCCTGCTCCGCTCCACCAGAGGACGACAGATGGCCCTTGTTCTAGGAGCGGCACATAAGGTAATTCTTGCTAAGTTGGGCACAAGCAAAATCCCAGACCGCACAGCCTGGCTTCACAAACTATGGTTCATGCTGGGGATGGAGAAGATCTCTATGGTGGCTGACCAAAAGTGGGAAGATTATGCTGATACTTGGGCACTGCTCATAACCATACTGTCCTCTGAATTTAATTCGCCTACCTGCCCTACTCATCTAAAAGTACTGCATCTACTCCCCCAGCCCGCATCCCCTCCAACGTGACATTGTTTGGTCAGACTCCCTGTTAAATAGGGTTTAGGGTAAGTGCATTGATGACTCCGAACTCACATTGGGACTGTGAAGGATTTAACATAGAAGGAAAGTGGGGGGAGAGAATGGGGTTTTCATTGTTATAGTTTTAGTATTGTTCCTATGCCTCTGTATCGCTGCTGGCCCCTAGGTTGTAGTGGAAAGCATTGTTTAGTACTAATGGTGCTACTCCACGCTCCCGGGCCCCAGGGTTTTAGGCGCAAAGTTCTGTTATTGTACGTTTGCTCACAGAGGTCGCATTGCAAATGTTAATAATAGAGATACTTAATTAATCAAATTAACTTTGAAACTCCTATTATTGACTCCAGGATTTAAATTTAATAAGAGATAAAAGTAGTTTCATGTCTAGGATTGTCATTTCGTACTTCCTTACTTGCCTCAAAGGTCTGCACTCATGCTGCCCAAGAGTTGCGGAATTGAAAGTAGTTAATGAGATTTAGCACATTCTGCCCACCAAGCCCCACTGTGCCCAATGGATTATGCTCTTCAGTGCTCAGGTTACTCACGATAATCTAAATTTTTCACTCTTGCATAGTAGGCAATCATTGCCCTGTTTCACAGCCAAGAATTGTCCATTCACCAGACGGATCGATGACCTTCGCTACAGAAAGTCTCTGAAAACTTTTCTGTTCTCTCAGACCCCTAAATCTCTGCTTCACTTGTTTACCAGCTATCCCTCAGCACCAGGATGCCCCGCTGAGTGCCAGTTTTAGGCTTTATAAACATCTCATTATCTTACCTCCTAAACACATGTTTTTCTAGTTTTACTGTTACTACTGAGAAACTTGGTCCAGTTAAGTCTGCACTATTTAAAACAGTGAAATAAATTAAACAAATGAAATTGTTCATAAGGCAGTTTAAAATAATTTCTAAAACGATATGCTCATTCTGCTAATCCACGTGGCTGCCCTTCAAAGATGAACTGATTTCTATATTTAGAGTACTCAGTTTGGGGCCTAGGGACAGCACAGACAGCTGGGACAAGGTAGACCGTTCGCAGGGGGGAAGGATCCATCATCTCTGCACAGGTTTGGGGAAGACCCAGAGGAGGTGTGCCTTTGACATCAGTAGCAGACGGCTACTATGTTACTGTTTTTACCATGTATGCATCGGGGGAAGCAACTGTCCTATTTGAAAAGTATGGAAAAGATTGCCACCTTCAGAGCTCATGAATGGGAGCAGGTATGGAATGCCAGGAACATGGCATCAACTCAAAGGGGGAGCGAAGGAAGGCATCAGGGCACCTGCTGTGCTGGGCCACTGTGGCATGCTCAAGAAAGCAACATCTGCAGGGGTGCTTGGTACAGTGGTAGCCTGCATGATGCCTCATCAACACAGCAGGACTTGGGGCTCTCCCTGGAGCAACTGTGGTACCCTAAGAAGTACATTAGGAAGTAGGTTGGATCCCAAGGTTAAGGGAACACGGCATTGGAGAAACGGAAGGAGCATGTTGGGCCTGAAAATTTCAGGTGGCCACGATCTTCAGAGGTGGCATGCCCCATAAGAGATGCAGATGTTCTTCGTGCAGTGAGTTGTCAACAAAGCATGGTACAGGCAGGTAACTTATGGGGACATTGCACCAGGCATGATCCCAAAATACCCTTGGGAATGGAAGGATACCTTGAGATAGGGGGAAAGCAAACCCTGAAGGAAGCAAGGAGCCAGTAGGAGAGTGAGTACAATCACCACTAACAATCCCAATGCCAGTTGCGAGAAGGACTCTGGAAACACTTCTGTATATGGAGCTGTAGATGAAGGGTCCACAATGGTTATAGTGCAGGCTTTGGCAGAAGTACATAGGGGGCAAGGTCTGAGAGCAAGTAGGACAAGGTGGGCCTCTCTCAGACGGGAAGGTCTAAAGTTGTGCAGACAGTCTGAAAAGAGGGAAGGGGTTGTGTAATAACTAAGGTTAAAGGCACTGAAGAGATGTTGGGTGTGTCTTTGGACAAAGTCAGCAAGAGCGAGGGCAATTCAGAGCCAGCCGAGACTGCGACAGGCAGAAGAAAAGAATGACATCAGTGGTGAGCAGACCAGTAATGGAGAACTGGGTCGGGTTGCAGTGAATTGCTGTAGGTGTAGGCAATGCTGAGAGGCAAAGGGAGAGTGACAGCTCTGGGTGTGGCCCGATAGGGCCTTGAGGGGTGAAATATGACAAGTATCTAGGTCAGGGGGTAGATAGAAGAGAAGCTAATGATAGCAGCTGGTGATGGTGGCAAAAAAGTTCTGCAACTGAGGGGCGCATGGCAACTTAGAGAAAGAGACTGAAGCCGACAGGATCGTTGGGCCTTTTCACAGCATACCACTATCTGATCTGATGATGTGCCTGCTTGGAATACCGCCCAAGGCAGCAACAGGATAGTGCTTGCTGATCTACCATTTGTTATGGCTTAGGTGGGAGTGTCAGTCAATGATATCATTGTAAAGCTGGAGGGCTTGGTTAGTTACTATGCCTGGATGTGGGGTGGTAATAGTAAGCTCTGGGAGGAGAGCAACGATGTGAAAGACCAATATGCAATCAGTTTTCTGACTCTTACCAGTCTACACCTCTGACTTCTCCTTATTTGCAATCCAGTTTTATGACCACTATTTTGTTGCCAGGGCAATTCCTACTCCAATCAACACGTGTGTGCTTCTGCCTGGAAAGGCAAGTTATTCTAAGCAAAATGTATGATGATGCTCTATGGAAATTTCAGGGTGTCATATGGCAATAGGAGCAGTATTTATAGGTGGTCAGGAGATGTGTGGTAAACGTCTGTGCAGAATAGTTGACCCTGAAGGGAAATGGTCCCTGATATTCCTATCTGCATGGAAAGAGTAAAGATAATTGGCAGGCATTCGGTATCTTTTGGAGGTCTAAGACTGAGTGGTCAGCCTGATGGGAAGTTTGGGTTGCACTCTTTCAGGATGGAAGTGGTGACAGAGGAATTCCCAATGGTACGACACGAGAAGCGGAAGACGTTAGGTAGGTGAAAAAATCCAATAAGATGTGAGGTATATGAGTCCAGTAGTCATGGGTTGGGGAGTCGATCACTAGGATAACTTTTATGTCTTATTCAGAACATTGAGACTAGCAGAAGGAAGGAAAAGTAAAATATGGATTTGTCGCCATTCTATTGTGAAATGGGCAATAGGTAAGGGGAGACCTAAGCAGGCAATGCTGGGGAAGGGACTTTGTGTACAAGGGAGTTGGTGGGATGAGATGCAGACAATTAGTGCAGATGTTGTGGGATTCAAGGGAGAGTGACCCAAGCCTAGATTTGATAGTGGTGCACTCGGGTGAGAATGACTTGGTACAGCTACCTGGGCAGAAGTGTTGAAATTAAGTATGAAAGTTCTGTTGGTGGTTCAGGAATGGTGCAGGTCAACAGATTTAATGTGGACAAAAACTGTTAGCAAGGTGTGCCTGGAGGAGAGCAAGGAAGTCAGCAGTCAAAGGCAAAGCTAGGAAAGAGGTTACAAGAGAAATAACAGCTTTCTGCTAATCAAGTAGCATGGTGCATCATGCAGACGCAGTGTATCCCTATGTAAATTAGGCCAGTTGGAGCACATTTGTTGGTCCTGGGGAACAAGAAGTATTTGATGACAGTCATGGAGGTCAAAGGATATTGGTAGAAAGCAAAGAAGGGGAGTAGATGACAAAAAGGAGGTGGGGGAAGACAGAGAGAACACATCAGGGAACATTTTTTCTGGTGGAGGAGTGAAGAGCTCAGTTTGAAGCAGGCTATGTGACTGCAAGTTTATGAGAAAAAAGATGAAAGATATCAGAAGAACACTAGGGTATTGCCTCCTGGACCAGTGCAGGGAGGGGCAGAAAGGTGAGGAAGAAATTGCAAGTGTGCAAAGGCAAACATGTTCTGGCTGTTAATTGCGTATTTGAGGTGAAAACTTTACAATGCAGGGGAGAGGGTTGACTCTAAGGTGCGTGATGGTTAAGGGAGGCAGATTTAGGGTTAGAATATTTTGTCCGGTAAGACATTAGGGCCCTCATTACAACCCTGGAGGTCGGTGTTAAAGAGGCGGTAATACCGCCAACAGGCCAGCGGAAAAAAAATGGAATCACGGCCATGGCGGAAACCGCCAAGATAGACAGCCACTTTAACACTCCGACCGCCGTGGCTGTACAAACAAACAGCATGGCGGTTACCGCCAACAGACAGGCGGAAGACAATGTACCGCCCACACTATTATGAGAGGCCAATCCGCCACCTTTTCCGGGACGGATTAAACACGAACAAAAACATGGCAGAAACAGGACTTGGAAGGGGAAACACTCACCTCTACACAACCCACGAGGAACCAGAATGCCTTGGAGCCAGAACTCCAAATCGTCCCTGTGATAGTTTTCCTGCTCCTCTACAAGGAGCACGAACGACGGCGGCGACGACCACAGTGAGTACTGCACCTACAACACAGGGGAGGGTGGAGGGAAAAGAGAGTGACACACACACACAACACGCAACACCCCCACCCTCACCCACAACAACACACACCAATACATGCTGCAACATTATATTTACACCCCCCAATCTCCCCTGGAAGAACGCAATGGCAAAAGGAAATGATTGTATCGATTGTAATCATGAGAAATCCATTAGTCAAAACTTAAAATACAGTAAAACAATTGTGTACACCAACTATACAAGTCCGGATAGTGCGCCATTCATAGTCCGTGGTCCACTGGGCCCAAAATGCATGGGCGAGGCCCACACTCGATACCAGACTTCAGATGGAGAGAACACTGCTGGGGAATCAGATCGAAATGAAACAGGCACCTCAGGGGGAAGGGGGGGGGGCACCTCAGCCGGGTGAGTGCAGGACGCCAGCTCCACAAGGGGGGATCCATGCCCATTGATGTATCCTGGGGAGTGCAAAGCCACAGTCTCTCAAGTCTTTTCAGTGGGTGGGTTGCCCACTGATTTATCCTGGGGAGTGCAAAGCCACAGTCTCTCAAGTCTTTTCAGTGGGTGGTTGCCCACTGCTTTATCCTGGGGAGTGCAAAGCCACAGTCTCTCAAGTCTCTCCAGTTGGTGGGTTACCAACTGCTTTATCCTGGGGAGTGCAAAGCCACAGTCTCTCAAGTGGATGCCTTTCTCCACTGGTTCTGGAGGGGGCTTTGCGCCCAGTGTGCTTCATCCTGCCAAGGACTGAGGTAGTGATGCCTTTCTCCACTGGTTCTGGATAGGTCTTCGTGCCCAGAGTGCTTCATCCTGCCAAGGACTGAGGTAGTGGATACCTTTCTCCACTGGTTCTGGAGGGGCATGGTGCCCAGAGTGCTTCATCTTGCCAAGGACTGATGTAGTGGATTTGAATCTCCACTGCTTCTGGAGGGGGCTTTGTGCCCAGAGTGCTTCATCCTGCCAAGGACTGAGGTAGTGGATGCCTTTCTCCACTGGTTCTGGAGGGGGCTTGGTGCCCAGAGTGCTTCATCCTGCCAAGGACTGAGCTAGTGGATGTGACACTCCACTGACGGTGGTGGAACATGCAAGCTGGCCAGGCTTCTGGAACTGACCACCAGACTCGTACGACTGACCACTGGGGATGGCAGCCATGTCTGCGGTGGTGCCACTGGCTCAGGATCTCGCGAGGCCGCTGGCGGTGCTGGCAGCGGTGTCACTAGTGGCGGTGCTTGCGGCGGACTCTGTGGCATCAGTGCTTGCGGTGGGCTCTGTGGCATTGGGCTTGTGGCGGACTCTGTGGCATCGGTGCTGGTGGCGGACTCTGTGGCATCAGTGCTGGCGGCGGGCTCTATGGAAACGGTGCTGGTGGCGGGCTCTGTGAAAACGGTGCTGGTGGCGTCTTTGTGGCGGCGGTGCTGGTGGCGGGCTCACTGACTGCGGTGCCAGTGGCGGGCTCAGTGTCTGCGGTGCTGGTGGCGGGTACACTGACTGCAGTGCTGGTGGCGGTCTTTGTGGCAACGGTGCTGGAGGCGGGCTCACTGACTGCGGTGCTGGTGGCGGGCTCAGTGTTTACGGTGCTTGTGGCGGTGTTTGTGGCAGAAGTGCAGGTGGTGGTGCTGGTGGCGGTCTTGTCCACTGTGCAGGTTGGCGTAGACGTGGACCTGCCTTTGATTTTCTGGCCCTTCCCCACCTTGGATGGGGCATAGCTGTCTTGCCACTTTCCACTTTTGTTTTGCATGAGCCCTTGGTGGCAGGTGTTTTCGCCTTCTCCCTCTGGGATGTGGGCAACTTTTTCAGTTTGGGAGGTGAGGGAATGTCCTTGCCCTCGCTCCTTGGGACACTGACAGCCCTGTTGCTTGGCACACTCCAAAATCCCGCTATTGCTGGCACCATTGTGCCCGGTGATGTGATGGCTGAGGTGCTGGGTTGGGACCTGGAAAGGCAGGCCCTAGGGGATGGACAGGGGGGAGGTGTAGGGAAGAGGTCAACATTTGATAGGAAAAGCTTTTTAGACACACTGGGACGAGTAGATGGAGGGGGTTTGGGAGTGGAGGAAGAGGAAGTGGATGTAGGAGGTGTACGTTTGCTGACTTTGGGTGAAGGTGCATGGGCTGGAGGCTGTTGTGAGGTGGATGGCTGTTGGGTGGGTGTGTGACTGTGTTTGTGTACTTTGGGAGGAGGGCTCACAGACACACTGGGAGAGGACACAGGGAATGTGTGAATGGTAGTGGGGGTGGTGAGTGCAAGTGAGCGGTGTGTGGTGATGGGCGTGCTGGTGATGGAGGTAGTGGCTGAAGATGTAGTGCATGCAGGTGTGAGTGGAGACGAGACAGGGAGGGAGGAGGGAGACGTGGAGGAGAGGGACACAGTGGAGGCAGTGGATGTTGGTATGTCTGCATGGGTATGATGCTTGTGTGAGTGCCTGTGGGATGTGTGGTGCTTATGTTTGCCTGAGCCACCCTTGTGTGTTGATGTGTGTGCATGCTGGTCTGATGGTGTGCTTGGGATAGGCTCAAGTACAGGGAATTGGGTCTGGGTGGAGGAGGTTGGAGGGGGGAGGCTGGACACAGGGACAATGGCTGCCATCAGTGCAGAGGCCAGAGCCTGAAATGCTCGCTGTTGAGCTGCCTGGCCAGAATGAATGCCCTCCAGGTATGCATTTGTTTGTTGCAACTGCCACTCTACACCCTGTATGTCGTTCAGAAAAGTAGACTGCCCAACAGTGAGGGATCTCAGGAGGTCAATAGCTTCCTCACTGAGGGCAACAGTGCTAACAGGGGGAGGGCCTGAGGTGCCTGGGGCGAAGGAGATGTCCACCCTCCTGGGTGAGCGGCCACTGGATACACCCTGAGGGGCTGCTGGGAGGGGGGTGCTGGTAGGGGGGTGGCGGCTGTACCTGTAGATGCGATAGGCACAGAGGGGCCCGCCACCGCAAGGGAGCTCCCATCAGAGGAGGAGTCGATGTCGCTGGTTTCTGCTCCTGTTCCCGCCGTGGAGCTCCCCTACCCCTCCGTCCCACTGGTGACTTCAGACTCCGTTGTCACGCCCTCCAGGGCCATTTGGAATGCAGCTCCTTCCTGCTCCGGTGGCACTGCTCCTCTGCCTGATGATACTAATGCACACAAGAACAGGGAGACCACAAAAAGGGGGGGGGAGAAAGAAGAAAGACATGTTCAGTGCATGTAATTCCGCTACTGTTGGCAGACACTACAGAAACAGCAGCCCTCTGCACTATGCCATGCACTTAGAGTTCCCTAATTAATCACAGGGAAATGGGGTACAAGGCCTATGGCTGATTGCTGCACACCTGGAAGTCACAGGAGCCTGACTAGGTGTAGATGGCTTTTACCACTGGTGGGGTTGGAGTGCCACATAGCCTGCCTCACAAAGGGTCCTTGCCTACAAAGCTCGCCCTGGCCTAGGGTAACCCACTGCCCACCTCCCCCACCCAGACACCTCCTATTGCACACAGATTCCGATGAATGTGACGGTACTCACCCCCTTGTGGCTGCTGTGATGCCCTCAAGCACCCATCCAACTCAGGATACGCCACCGCCAGGATCCGGAACATCAGGGGGGTCATGGTGCGACAGGCACCCCTCCCACTTTGGGAGGCCATCCCCAGCTGGGCCTTAGCTGTCTTCTTGCTCCAGCGGCGAATGTCCTCCCATCTTTTTGGGCAGTGGGTGCTCCGTCTGTGGTGGACCCCCAGGGTCCGTACGTCCTTGGCGATGGCACGCCAAATATCCTTCTTCTGGTGGATGCTGACCTACAGGAATAGTACTGGGGAAAAGAATGGTCTTTAACCGTCCGGACCGTCACAGTCATTGGCCCACGTTCCCACCCTTGCCCTGACGCACATACACTCACTGTCCGCTCATGCAGGCCTCAGTCCCCCCGAATC
Source organism: Pleurodeles waltl (assembly GCF_031143425.1). Taxonomy (NCBI): domain Eukaryota; kingdom Metazoa; phylum Chordata; class Amphibia; order Caudata; family Salamandridae; genus Pleurodeles; species Pleurodeles waltl. The sequence goes on from NC_090440.1 coordinate 1,167,800,598, forward strand.
TTCCATCCACACCACTCCAACCAGGCATTGCCCATACAGCATGCTCACAGTGTACTCACCTGTTTGTCTGGAGGACCGTAGAGTAGCGTGTACTGGGGGAGGACCCCATCCACTAACTTCTCCATCTCCTCCAAAGTGAAGGCAGGGGCCCTTTTCCCAGACACATGAGCCATTGTCGCTTCCAGACTGAGGTCATAGCAGCACTTGCAGTGTAGGTCCTCTCCTGTCGAAGGTCAGGTATCAAGTGAGTGAACAGAGAGAAAATGGCGGTCACGTACGCAGCGGTGCGTACCGTCACCGCAGGCGTACATCGTCATTGGCTCCTGGGACCCATAGGGCCTAATGTTAACCAATGCAGGATTGCACCGCGGTCTTTGACCGCCTACCGCGACGGTGTACAACGCCAGCGCAGTTACCTCACATCCCCTTGTCCACATTATAGGTTAAGCAGCAACCATTTCAGGTGGCCACATGGCATTATTTTTTAAATGCTTTACACCTATCTAGGCCTTGCATACACACAGTGACAGGCACATTGCGGATTGACAAATGTGTGCAATAAATTCTTTTTTCACTACCTCAGTGTTGGCTGACTCTGTGCTCGTTGTTCTCGACCATAGGGCACGTCCGCTGGGGCAGGTGAGGAGATGGCGGCATCCTTCGGTGTACAGACCGCTGGTGGACCTGTTGACAATGGAAGACAGACACATCATTATCACTTTCAGACTTTATTGTGCCATGATCCAGGAACTGTGTGCCCAGTTGGAGCCAGACCTGATTTCAGCTATCCGCCATCCCACAGGAATCCCCCTCTAGTGCAGGTCCTGTCAGTACTCCATTTCCTGGCAAGTGGGTCTTTTCAAACAGTGGTCATTGCATCAGGGATGTCCCAGCCTATGTTCTCAAACGTGTTGTCCAGAGGGTTGTCTGCCCTGCTGAAACACATGCGCAGCTACATCGTTTTCCCTCAGCTGGAGGATTTGCCCATAGTGAAAGGTGACTTCTATGCCCTGGGACATATCCCCAACATCATAGGCGCCATTGATGGAACACATGTGGCCTTGTTACCCCCCGCAGGAGTGAACAGGTGTACAGAAACAGGAAGAGCTACCATTCGATGAATGTGCAGATGGTGTGTTTGGCAGACCAGTACATCTCTCATGTAAACGCCAAGGCCCATATTTATACTTTTTTAGCGGCGCATTTGTGTCGTTTTTTGACGCACAATCCGCGCAAACTTACAAAATACAATTGTATTTTGTACGTTTGTGCCGTTTTTGCATCAAAAAGCGGCGCAAATGCTGCGCTAAAAAAGTATAAATACGGTCCCAAGTTTCCAGGCTCAGTGCATGGCTCTTACATTTTGAGGAATAGCAACATCCGTTATGTGATGGGGAAACTCTAGAGGCACTGTGTGTGGCTAATAGGTGAGGACAAGGACCCTAAACTGTGTGAATGATTGTCTGGGTCTGGGGTTGTCCCTAAGGGTTAGTGTGTGTCTAACAGTTGTCCCTCGACATTTGCAGGTGACTCTGGGTACCCCAACCTGTAATGGCTACTGACCCCAGTGAGAAATCCCAGGACAAGGGCAGATGAACGCTACAATGAGGCACGTGGGTGAACTAGGAGAGTGATTGAAAGGACCTTCGGCCTCCTGAAGGCCAGGTTCCGGTGCCTCCATATGACAGTTGGTTCTCTCTTCTACTCACCAAGGAAGGTGTGCCAGATCATCGTGGCCTGCTGTAAGCTGCACAACCTGGCTTTGCGACAACAGGTGCCTTTTCTGCAGGAGGATGGTCCAGAAGGAGGTCTTGTGGCAGCTATTGAGCCTGTGGACAGTGAAGAAGAGGAGGCAGAAGAAGAGGATATCGACAACAGAAACAACGTTATCTAGCAATACTTCCAGTGAAACACAGGTAAGAAGACATCACTGCCTCCTAAATCTCATACAATTATTATCCCTATCATATGTCTGTCACTTTCACCCTGTGTATGGACCCTGACTTGTCACTTTACCTTTCCATTTCACAGATGTGGGTCCCACTGTGTGACCTCTGCTATATTACCTCATGGACTAGAGCTGTGTGACATAGGTATGTTGACAATACAATGGACATTGCTATTTTCCTTAGTTATAGCAAATACACATTTGTGAAAGCACAGACTGATTCTAGATTGTTTTGTGATTCAAGGGTGTTTATTTAAGTGCAAATTAGTGGAGGGGGTTTGAAAATGGTTAGGGGTGATGGTGGAGGAATGTCCAGGGTAGAGTCCAGTTATTTGTCTCACAGGTGCATTGTCCAAAGGGGCATAGGAAGTGGAGCTAGGGCAGTTTATGGATGGACAGGGTGACGAAGTGGGACAGAAGGATGACATTCAGGGTGGTCTCATTTCTTGGCGGGGGTCTTGGCATTGTTCTCTGTCTTTGTCCTGCATCTCAGGGACCATTTGTGGGGTGGTTCTCCATCTGCAGGGGGTGGGGGTCTGGTGTCGTGGTCCTGTGGTGATGCCTCCTGTCCACTAGCGCCGGCGGAGGTGGTGGGCTGTTCATCATCGAGGCTGGTGTCAGGTGCCCCTTGTTGTGCCACAGTGTCCCTCCTGGTGTTCACAAGGCCCTTCAACACCCCTACAATGGTGACCAGGGTGGTGTTGATGGACTTGAGATCCTCCCTGATCCCCAAATACTGTTCCTCCGGCAGCTGCTGGGTCTCCTGGAACTTGGCCAGTACCGTTGCCATCGTCTCTTGGAAATGATGGTACGCTCCCATGATGTTGGAGAGGGTCTTGTGCAGAGTGGGTTCCCTGGGCCTGTCTTTCCCCTGTCGCACAGCAGTCCTCCCAGTTCCCCTGTTTTCCTGTTCCTCTGTCCCCTGAAACGTGTGCCCACTGACACTGTCCCAGGTCCCTGATGTTCTTGGGTTTGTTGGTTTGCCTGGGTTCCCTGTAGTGGTAGACACACTGCTGCTTGACGTGCCCCGGGGACAGAGGGATGGGCCCGCTGGGTGGGTGCTGTGCTGGTGTTTCCTGAGGGGGGAGGCTCTGTGGTGGCATGTGCTAGTGTGAGGGGAACCAACTGTCCCAAGGTCCCAGATGGGCCGGGCTGGGCATCTAGATGGACAGAGCTGCTGTCATCACTGTGGGCCTCTTCTGTGGGGGGGGTGGACATGTCTGGAACCTCCTGTCCGGTGACGTTGGGTAGGGGTCCTCCAGGGGTATAAAGGCATGATTATTGCATCTGTGTGTGCCATCGTGTGCAATGGGTGGGTGACCCTGTACCACAGTGCTTACATTCTTGTCTAGGACCTTGTGTGATATTAGGTTTGGGGATCTGTGTGGGTATCTGTACTGGACATGCTTTGGTGATGGATGTCCATGCTTTGGTGTTGCATGCAGGGCATGGTGTTGGGATGGGTGGTTTGTGATAGTGGGACATATGTGAGGTGTTGGAGTGATGGGGGTGAGGGTGGGGGTATGTGATAGCATGCAGGTAAGGTGGGGGATGTAATAGTTAAGATTTGACTTACCAGAGTCCATTCCTCCAGCTACTCCTGCGAGGCTCTCAGGATGCAGTATAGTTAAGACCTGCTCCTCCCATGTTGTTAGTTGTGGGGGAGGAGGTGGGGGTCTGCCGCCAGTCCTCTGAACTGCAATCTGGTGTTTTGAGACCACGGAACACACCTTCCCCCGTAGGTCGTTCCACCTCTTTCTGATGTCATCCCTAGTTCTTGGATGCTGTCCCACTGTGTTGACCCTGTCTACGATTCTGCGCCATAACTCCATCTTCCTAGCTATGGAGGTGTGCTGCACCTGTGATCCGAATAGTTGTGGCTCTACCCGGACGATTTCCTTCACCATGACCCTGAGCTCCTCCTCAGAGAACCTGGGGTGTCTTTGCGGTGCCATGGTGTGGTGTGGTTGATGTGTGAGGTGGTGTGTGTGATGATGTGTGAGGGGATGTGTGTGTTGTGTGAGGTGTGTGGATGTTGTGTGAGTGATTGAATTGTGTGCCTGTGGATGCTAGTTTGTTGATGGTGGTGTCTCTCTCTGTGCCTCTTTTTCAATTTTTGTCATATGGGTTTGTGGGTGATGTGGGTGTGTGTTATATATTGATTTGGGTGTGTGGGAGTGGTGTGTGTCTGTGTATCAGGTGTGTGTATTTTGATTTGTCCAATGTGGTTGTGTTTTGTAAATGTGTGTGTATTTTTAGTGCAGCAGTGTGTACCGCCAATGGAATACCGCGGTTGAAAGACCGCCACATGGATTCGTGGGTCGTGATAGTGTGGGCGTAATCCTGTTGGCGTGACGGTGGAGGTTTTGTTATCGCCAGTTTATCACTGATGTTTGGTGTGGCGGACTTGTGCGGGTGTCTAGATTTTGGCGGATTTCTGGCCTGTGTGTCGTAATAGCGGTAGCAGATTTCCCCGGCCGCAGTGGTGTGTTAGCCATCTTCTGCACGGCGGTAAGCGGGATTTACCGCCAATGTTGTAATGAGGGCCTAGGTTTCTAAAAATTTCAGCTAAGGTGTGGTTGGGATATCATAATCTCAGCTTGTTTCCAATAAAGCAGTCTTTTCCAAATGCACAGTACCATAGTGAGTGAATTTCCCCAAGCTGTGACATCCTGCAGCACTATCAATAGAAGCAAAGGCAACCTGACCAGAAGCGTTTTCCACGGAGCACAATCTTTCTGCCTCAGAGAAGAAAAAAATCCTCTCTGTGAGGGACCATAAAAGACAGATTTTGTTACATTTGATGCATTTCTATACATTGTTTACAACAGCTTTACTTAATATTACAAATCCATCCAATTAGTTTGGGCTGATAAGAGAGCAATTGTACTTTGAGATACCAAAACTTACACAATGGCTGAATCAGTACAGTTACGAAGCAATGACTGGAACTCAGATGAAAGTGATGGAGCCTTGGGCTTTTTCTCTAATTCTGGGGTCCGATTAATCTTTGCTTCTCTGTTCCGAGAGGTAAAGAGTAGCAGTTATCACATTTATTGAACAATTTCTGTACAACCCAAATTTCCCATAATAACATTCTGAGTCAAATCATAGGGTTATAAGGGCTTTATTACAGACTCAAAGTCAACGTTACATAAATGAGTCTCAAAACCATAGAGTGAATATATAGAATCACAGAAGGAGAAATACAGTGTCATACAATGTTAAACTTAGTTAGCATATACAAGTCTAAAACTTCAATTGCCACAGTGCAGGAAATCAGAAAAAGCATGTGGTTCTTGGTCACCGAACTCAAGTTCTCCTGCCTGATCATTTAAACAGAAACCTAACCATTCTCATTCTAAAGAGTACTTGAGAAAGGTCTGCAAACAGAAATTCAGTAGAATATTCTGTTAAGAGAGGTGCGGTGACCTGAAACCACATAGAAAGTATGAGGTCTGTACCTCAGAAGAGTCTGTTCAGCTCTAAGGGTGGGAAAGGATGTGATCTCACACTAATTAAACCTTCCTTAAATCAGTTTCCCAAGACGATTACATCACAGTCAAAGCTTCTCCCCGATTATTATTGATTGGCAGTTACACTTTCACTGCCCTAGTCCATTCGATCTTGATAATCTTTGGCAATTTCAAAAGCGTTATGACTGCCAAGCTTCCAGAATTTAGTAAACCAACAAAAAACAGAGATAATGTGCTGGAATATCACTCATAGTAGTCCATGGATAAAGAAGGAAATAAAGTAATTGGGGGTGCAGGTTAAGGCTAATTTGGATGCTATCCCTCGGGTCAACTTTAACAAGGCAATGGCTGCAACTAAGAAGCATCTAAGGGTGGGGGCGGGCCTCTCTCTTTCCCTTATTGGGTATATTTTGAAGATGGTTATTGTACCTAAGTTTACGTTTTTGTTTAATGTGACCCCCTTAGAATTGAAACAGGCTTGGTTCCAAAAGTTACAAGGAAAACTAACGTCATTTGTCTGGTCATCAAAAGGAGCCCGCATTGCATGGAAAAAATTATGTAAGAGGAAGAGAAATGGAGGATTAGCGAGTTCGGATTTATACAAGTATTATTTAGCCTTTCAGGTAAAAAATGTGAGAAGTTTATTAAATGAGTCTTTCCTTTACCCCAATGTTTGGGCTATGACCAGTTATATTCAGGAAGCAGGGGAGCACTTTTTATTTTAATTTGGCCACCCAAAGTTCTTTAAGAAGATAAGGTTGAAGTGTTTAGGGGCGGCATGTAAAGTATGGTTCCAGGTTCGGTAATTAATAGGAATATCTTATTATAGTAAATTGGCACCAGTCTGGGGCTCACCAGGTACCCCGGAATTTCTGAAGAACAAGCTATCTATGCTATTAAAGAAGAGTGGGTTGGAGAAGTGGGGCCAGTACCCGGAGAACAATGTTTTGTTACCCTGGCAAGTACTTAGTGAGAGATTAGGAGGCACCCTCTCAAAATTCAAGTACTATCAATTGTCAAGTTGGGTGATTATGTTACCAAATGAAGGGTATGGGCAAGAACAGAATGTGTGGGAGGAGAAACTGTCACAAAGACATACCCTTTGCAAGGAGGTTGCTCTATGGTACTGGTTACTGATAGAAGCAAGGGAGGAATCTCCCTCTTTGCCTGAGCAGAAGCGGGGAAAGGATCTTCTTCCACTGGATGTTATCACTCTTTGGCAAGCATCTATTTCAATGTTATGGGACGTGGTGAAATCTGCGTATTTAAAGAATCATCATCTTTTTACCTTGCATAGGGTTTGTTGGACGGCAAAAAAGTTGACTGCTCTTGGGAGGACTAAGAAGACTTGCCCTCCTTGTAGACGAGCAGGAAAACTATCACAGGGACGATCTGGAGTTCTGGCTCCAAGGCATTCTGGTTCCTCGTGGGTTGTGTAGAGATGAGTGTTTCCCCTTCCAAGTCCTGTTTCTGCCGTGTTTTTGTTCGTGTTTGTTCGTGTTTACCAAATATTTTATTAACTTTAAGGGCATTCAGAAGGGTACCTGGGTATTAGTGTGTGGTGATGGGCGTGCTGGTGATGGAGGTAGTGGCTGAAGATGTAGTGCATGCAGGTGTGAGTGGAGACGAGACAGGGAGGGAGGAGGGAGACGTGGAGGAGAGGGACACAGTGGAGGCAGTGGATGTTGGTATGTCTGCATGGGTATGATGCTTGTGTGAGTGCCTGTGGGATGTGTGGTGCTTATGTTTGCCTGAGCCACCCTTGTGTGTTGATGTGTGTGCATGCTGGTCTGATGGTGTGCTTGGGATAGGCTCAAGTACAGGGAATTGGGTCTGGGTGGAGGATGTTGGAGGGGGGTGGCTGGACACAGGGACAATGGCTGCCATCAGTGCAGAGGCCAGAGCCTGAAATGCTCGCTGTTGAGCTGCCTGTCCAGAATGAATGCCCTCCAGGTATGCATTTGTTTGTTGCAACTGCCACTCTACACCCTGTATGGCGTTCAGAATGGTAGACTGCCTAACAGTGAGGGATCTCAGGAGGTCAATAGCCTCCTCACTGAGGGCAGCAGTGATGACAGGGGGAGGGCCTGAGGTGCCTGGGGCGAAGGAGATGTCCACCCTCCTGGGTGAGCGGCCACTGGATACACCCTGAGGGGCTGCTGGGAGGGGGCGCTGGTAGGGGGGTGGCGGCTGTACCTGTAGATGCGATAGGCACAGAGGGGCCGCCACCGCAAGGGAGCTCCCATCAGAGGAGGAGTCGATGTCGCTGGTCTCTGCTCCTGTTCCCGCCGTGGAGCTCCCCTACACCTCCGTCCCACTGGTGACTTCAGACTCCGTTGTCACGCCCTCCAGGGCCATTTGGGATGCAGCTCCATCCTGCTCCGGTGGCACTGCTCCTCTGCCTGATGATACTAATGCACACAAGAACAGGGAGACCACAAAAAGGGGGGGGGAGAAAGAAGAAAGACATGTTCAATGCATGTAATACCGCTACTGTTGGCAGACACTACAGACACAGCAGCCCTCTGCACTATGCCATGCAGTTAGAGTTCCCTAATTAATCACAGGGAAATGGGGTACAAGGCCTATGGCTGATTGCTGCACACCTGGAAGTCACAGGAGCCTGACTAGGTGTAGATGGCTTTTACCACTGGTGGGGTTGGGGTGCCACATAGCCTGCCTCACAAAGGGTCCTTGCCTACAAAGCTCGCCCTGGCCTAGGGTAACACACTGCCCACCTCCCCCACCCAGACACCTCCTAATGCGCACAGATTCCGATGAATGTGAGTGTACTCACCCCCTTGTGGCTGCTGTGATGCCCTCAAGCACCCATCCAACTCCGGATACGCCACCGCCAGGATCCGGAACATCAGGGGGGTCATGGTGCGACAGGCACCCCTCCCACGTTGGGAGGCCATCCCCAGCTGGGCCTCAGCCGTCTTCTTGCTCCAGCGGCGAATATCCTCCCATCTTTTCGGGCAGTGAGTGCTCCGTCTGTGGTGGACCCCCAAGGTCCGTACGTCCTTGGCGATGGCACTCCAAATATCCTTCTTCTGGTGGTCGCTGACCTACAGGAATAGTACTGGGGAAAAGAATGATCTTTAACCGTCCGGACCGTCACAGTCATTGGCCCACGTTCCCACCCTTGCCCTGACGCACATACACTCACTGTCCGCTCATGCAGGCCTCAGTCCCCCCGTATCTTCCATCCACACCACTCCAACCAGGCATTGCCCATACAGCATGCTCACAGTGTACTCACCTGTTTGTCTGGAGGACCGTAGAGTAGCGTGTATTGGGGGAGGACCCCATCCACTAACTTCTCCATCTCCTCCAAAGTGAAGGCAAGGGGCCTTTTCCCAGACACATGAGCCATCGTCGCTTCCAGACTGAGGTCACAGCAGCACTTGCAGTGTAGGTCCTCTCCTGTCGAAGGTCAGGTATCAAGTGAGTGAACAGAGAGAAAATGGCGGTCACGTACGCGGCAGTGCGCACCGTCACCGCAGGCGTACATCGTCATTGGCTCCTGGGACCCATAGGGCCTAATGTTAACCAATGCAGGATTGCACCGCGGTCTTCGACCGCCTACCGCGACGGTGTACAACGCCAGCGCAGTTACCTCACATCCCCTTATCCACATTATAGGTCAAGCAGCAACCATTTCAGGTGGCCACATGGCATTATTTTTAAATGCTTTACACCTATCTAGGCCTTGCATACACACAGTGACAGGCACATTGCGGATTGACAAATGTGTGCAATAAATTCTTTTTTCACTACCTCAGTGTTGGCTGACTCTGTGCTCGTTGTTCTCGACCATAGGGCACGTCCGCTGGGGCAGGTGAGGAGATGGCGGCATCCTCCGGTGTACAGACCGCTGGTGGACCTGTTGACAATGGAAGACAGACACATCATTATCACTTACAGACTTTATTGTGCCATGATCCAGGAACTGTGTGCCCAGTTGGAGCCAGACCTGATTTCAGCTATCCGCCATCCCACAGGAATCCCCCTCTAGTGCAGGGCCTGTCAGTACTCCATTTCCTGGCAAGTGGGTCTTTTCAAACAGTGGTCATTGCATCATTGATGTCCTAGCCTATGTTCTCAAACGTGTTGTCCAGAGGGTTGTCTGCCCTGCTGAAACACCTGCGCAGCTACATCGTTTTCCCTCAGCTGGAGGATTTGCCCACAGTGAAAGGTGACTTCTATGCCCTGGGACATATCCCCAACATCATAGGCACCATTGATGGGACACTTGTGGCCTTGTTACCCCCCGCAGGAGTGAACAGGTGTACAGAAACAGGAAGAGCTACCATTCGATGAATGTGCAGATGGTGTGTTTGGCAGACCAGTACATCTCTCATGTAAACGCCAAGGCCCATATTTATACTTTGTTTAGCGCCACATATGTGTCGTTTTTTGACGCACAATCCTCGCAAACTTACAAAATACAATTGTATTTTGTACGTTTGCGCCGTTTTTGCATCAAAAAGCGGCGCAAATGCGGCGCTAAAAAAGTATAAATACGGTCCCAAGTTTCCAGGCTCAGTGCATGGCTCTTACATTTTGAGGAATAGCAACATCCGTTATGTGATGGGGAAACTCTAGAGGCACTGTGTGTGGCTAATAGGTGAGGACAAGGACCCTATACTGTGTGAATGATTGTCTGGGTCTGGGGTTGTCCCTAAGGGTTAGTGTGTGTCTAACAGTTGTCCCTCGACATTTGCAGGTGACTCTGGGTACCCCAACCTGTAATGGCTACTGACCCCAGTGAGAAATCCCAGGACAAGGGCAGATGAACGCTACAATGAGGCATATGGGTGAACTAGGAGAGTGATTGAAAGGACCTTCGGCCTCCTGAAGGCCAGGTTCCTGTGCCTCCATATGACAGTTGGTTCTCTCTTCTACTCACCAAGGAAGGTGTGCCAGATCATCATGGCCTGCTGTAAGCTGCACAACCTGGCTTTGCGACAACAGGTGCCTTTTCTGCAGGAGGATGGTCCAGAAGGAGGTCTTGTGGCAGCTATTGAGCCTGTGGACAGTGAAGAAGAGGAGGCAGAAGAAGAGGATATCGGCAACAGAAACAACGTTATCCAGCAATACTTCCAGTGAAACACAGGTAAGAAGACATCACTGCCTCCTAAATCTCATACAATTATTATCCCTATCATATGTCTGTCACTTTCACCCAGTGTATGGACCCTGACTTGTCCCTTTACCTTTCCATTTCACAGATGTGGGTCCCACTGAGTGACCTCTGCTATATTACCTCATGGACTAGAGCTGTGTGACATAGGTATGTTGACAATACAATGGACATTGCTATTTTCCTTAGTTATAGCAAATACACATTTGTGAAAGCACAGACTGACTCTAGATTGTTTTGTGATTCAAGGGTGTTTATTTAAGTGCAAATTAGTGGAGGGGGTTGGAAAATGGTTAGGGGTGATGGTGGAGGAATGTCCATGGCAGAGTCCAGTTATTTGTCTCACAGGTGCATTGTCCAAAGGGGCATAGGAAGTGGAGCTAGGGCAGTTTATGGATGGACAGGGTGACGAAGTGGGACAGAAGGATGACATTCAGGGTGGTCTCATTTCTTGGCGGGGGTCTTGGCATTGTTCTCTGTCTTTGTCCTGGATCTCAGGGACCATTTGTGGGGTGGTTCTCCATCTGCAGGGGGTGGGGGGCTGGTGTCGTGGTCCTGTGGTGATGCCTCCTGTCCACTAGCGCCGGCGGAGGTGGTGGGCTGTTCATCATCGAGGCTGGTGTCAGGTGCCCCTTGTTGTGCCACAGTGTCCCTCCTGGTGTTCACAAGGCCCTTCAACACCCCTACAATGGTGACCAAGGTGGTGTTGATGGACTTGAGATCCTCCCTGATCCCCAAATACTGTTCCTCCGGCAGCTGCTGGGTCTCCTGAAACTTGACCAGTACCGTTGCCATCTTCTCTTGGAAATGATGGTACGCTCCCATGATGTTGGAGAGGGCCACGTGCAGAGTGGGTTCCCTGGGCCTGTCTTTCCCCTGTCGCACAGCAGTCCTCCCAGTTCCCCTGTTTTCCTGTTTCTCTGTCCCCTGAAACGTGTGCCCACTGCCACTGCCCCAGGTCCCTGATGTTCTTGGGTTTGTTGGTTTGCCTGGGTTCCCTGTAGTGGTAGACACACTGCTGCTTGACGTGCCCCGGGGACAGAGGGATGGGCCCGCTGGGTGGGTGCTGTGCTGGTGTTTCCTGAGGGGGGAGGCTCTGTGGTGGCATGTGCTAGTGTGAGGGGAGCCAACTGTCCCAAGGTCCCAGATGGGCCGGGCTGGGCATCTAGATCCAGATGGACAGAGCTGCTGTCATCACTGTGGGCCTCTTCTGTGGGGGGGTGGACATGTCTGGAACCTCCTGTCCGGTGACGTTGGGTAGGGGTCCTCCAGGGGTATAAAGGTATGATTATTGCATCGGTGTGTGCCATCGTGTGCAATGGGTGGGTGACCCTGTACCACAGTGCTTACATTCTTGTCTAGGACCTTGTGTGATATTAGGTTTGGGGATCTGTGTGGGTATCTGTACTGGACATGCTTTGGTGATGGGTGTCCATGCTTTGGTGTTGCATGCAGGGCATGGTGTTGGGATGGGTGGTTTGTGATAGTGGGACATATGTGAGGTGTTGGAGTGATGGGGGTGAGGGTGAGGTTGGGGGTATGTGATAGCATGCAGGTAAGGTGGGGGATGTAATAGTTAAGATTTGACTTACCAGAGTCCATTCCTCCGGCTACTCCTGCGAGGCTCTCAGGATGCAGTATAGCCAAGACCTGCTCCTCCCATGTTGTTACTTGTGGGGGAGGAGGTGGGGGTCTGCCGCCAGTCCTCTGAACTGCAATCTGGTGTCATGAGACCACGGAACACACCTTCCCCCATAGGTCGTTCCACCTCTTTCTGATGTCATCCCTAGTTCTTGGATGCTGTCCCACTGCGTTGACCCTATCTACGATTCTGCACCATAACTCCATCTTCCTAGCTATGGAGGTGTGCTGCACCTGTGATCCGAATAGCTGTGGCTCTACCCGGACGATTTCCTTCACCATGACCCTGAGCTCCTCCTCAGAGAACCTGGGGTGTCTTTGCGGTGCCATGGTGTGGTGTGGTTGATGTGTGAGGTGGTGTGTGTGATGATGTGTGAGGGGATGTGTTTGTGTGTGTTGTGTGAGGTATGTGGATGTTGTGTGAGTGATGGAATTGTGTGCCTGTGGATGCTAGTTTGTTGATGGTGGTGTCTCTCTCTGTGCCTCTTTTTCAATTTTTGTTATATGGGTTTGTGGGTGATGTGGGTGTGTGTTATATATTGATTTGGGTGTGTGGGAGTGGTGTGTGTCTGTGTATCAGGTGTGTGTATTTCGATTTGTCCAATGTGGTTGTGTTTTGTAAATGTGTGTGTATTTTGAGTGCAGCAGTGTGTACCGCCAATGGAATACCGCATGAAAGACCGCCACATGGATTCATGGGTCGTGATATTGTGGGCATATTCCTGTTGGCGTGACGGTGGAGGTTTTGTTATCGCCAGTTTATCACTGATGTTGGTGTGGCAGACTTGTGCGGGTGTCTAGATTTTGGCGGATTTCTGGCCTGTGTGTCGTAATAGCAGTAGCAGATTTCCCCGGCCGCAGTGGTGTGTTGGCGGTCTTCTGCACGGCGGTAAGCGGGATTTACCACCAATGTTGTAATGAGGGCCTAGGTTTCTAAAAATTTCAGCTAAGGTGTGGTTGGGATATCATAATCTCTGCTTGTTTCCAATAAAGCAGTCTTTTCCAAATGCACAGTACCATAGTGAGTAAATTTCCCCAAGCTGTGACATCCTGCACCACTATCAAAAGAAGCAAAGGCAACCTGACCAGAAGCGTTTTCCACGGAGCACAATCTTTCTGCCTCAGAGAAGAAAAAAATCCTCTCTGTGAGGGACCATAAAAGACAGATTTTGTTACATTTGATGCATTTCTATACATTGTTTACAACAGCTTTACTTAATATTACAAATCCATCCAATTAGTTTGGGCTGATAAGAGAGCAATTGTACTTTGAGATACCAAAACTTACACAATGGCTGAATCAGTACAGTTACGAAGCAATGACTGGAACTCAGATGAAAGTGATGGAGCCTTGGGCTTTTTCTCTAATTCTGGGGTCCGATTAATCTTTGCTTCTCTGTTCCGAGAGGTAAAGAGTAGCAGTTATCACATTTATTGAACAATTTCTGTACAACCCAAATTTCCCATAATAACATTCTGAGTAAAATCATAGGGTTATAAGGGCTTTATTACAGACTCAAAGTCAACGTTACATAAATCAGTCTCAAAACCATAGAGTGAATATATAGAATCACAGAAGGAGAAATACAGTGTCATACAATGTTAAACTTAGTTAGCATATACAAGTCTAAAACTTCAATTGCCACAGTGCAGGAAATCAGAAAAAGCATGTGGTTCTTGGTCACCAAACTCAAGTTCTCCTGCCTGATCATTTAAACAGAAACTTAACCATTCTCATTCTAAAGAGTACTTGAGAAAGGTCTGCAAACAGAAATTCAGTAGAATATTCTGTTAAGAGAGGTGCGGTGACCTGAAGCCACATAGAAAGTATGAGGTCTGTACCTCAGAAGAGTCTGTTCAGCTCTAAGGGTGGGAAAGGATGTGATCTCACACTAATTAAACCTTCCTTAAATCAGTTTCCCAAGACAATTACATCACAGTCAAAGCTTCTCCCCGAATATTATTGATTGGCAGTTACACTTTCACTGCCCTAGTCCATTCGATCTTGATAATCTTTGGCAATTTCAAAAGCATTAGGACTGCCAAGCTTCCAGAATACTCCTCTTTGTCCTTTCATAGCTCATCTCAGGCTTTCTTATCTCATGCACAATAAGCTTCTTGTTGACTTCATCTCCGCTCCTAACACCTGCATCTCAAAAGAAACATTTAAGAAAAACAACTCCTCATTGAAAGTTAACTGTGAAAAGAAAATTATATGTGTAGGCCTTCGCTCCAGCCAAGTTAGTAAAACAAGAATACACTTCCAGATTAAATGAATTCATAACATGTGAGAATATACAAAAATAATTGTGCAAAATAATACTTTTAAAATGTTAGATTAAATTGATATTCATAAAACGTTGATTGAATGTTATATCCAAAGGTGCACTCCACTCATATGCTTTGCAGTGCAGGAATTACATAAAATCATCTCATCATTTTTTTGTCTTTTTTTTTTGTCCTCAAAGTGAATTCAGATCGGCTAACAACGGCCCCCAACCCCCTCTGATCAAACAGGGTTCAGGTAGAAACGCTTCCTCTACTCCCAAGCCACACAAACAGAGGTCATAACCAGCACCTCTCTTCCTCTAGAGTCATCGATTTGGCTCCAGAGGGGAGCATTATAACACTCTTAATCATAGGACAACCCTACATGCGAGCATCTAAAATTACCTGCCTCTTTGCCCAGTGTGCCCAAAATCTATCCCTTTTCTTCAATGAAAAACCCTGTTCTAATTGGCACAAGTTCATAACTGAGCTCTTCCATTTTGTACTGTTGAGGCCAAGGAGGAGATCCATTTTAAACAAATCTTACGACGCGCCAAAAGAATTAACAGGAATAACAATGCTTTTTTAAAAAAGACATTACATTTTGAGTCAGTTCCCATTCGCTTGCTACTCCAAATTTTATCAATCACATGCTTACCTCAACCCCCGCACTTATCACCTACTTGATTTCCTTACCCACATCTTGCCAGAACCAACTTACCATTGGGCACTGCCAGAACATATGAATGTCATATGCTCTTTCCTCACAGCAACGAGGGCAAGTCTTCTTAGTCCTCCCAAGAGCAGTCAACTTTTTTGCTGTCCAATAAACCCTATGCAAGGTAAAAAGATGATGATTCTTTAAATACGCAGATTTCACCACGTCCCATAACATTGAAATAGATGCTTGCCAAAGAGTGATAACATCCAGTGGAAGAAGATCCTTTCCCCGCTTCTGCTCAGGCAAATAGGGAGAATCCTCCCTTGCTTCTATCAGTAACCAGTACCATAGAGCAACCTCCTTGCAAAGGGTATGTCTTTGTGACAGTCTCTCCTCCCACACATTCTGTTCTTGCCCATACCCTTCATTTGGTAACATAATCACCCAACTTGACAGTTGATAGTACTTGAATTTTGAGAGGGCGCCTCCTAATCTCTCACTAAGTACTTGCCAGGGTAACAAAACATTGTTCTCCGGGTACTGGCCCCACTTCTCCAACCCACTCTTCTTTAATAGGATAGCTTGTCCTGCAGAAATTCCAGGGTACCTGGTGAGCCCCAGACTGGTGCCAATTTACTATAATAAGATATTTCTATTAATTACCGAACCTGGAACCATACTTTACATGCCGCCCCTAAACACTTCAACCTTATCTTCTTAAAGAACTTTGGGTGGCCAAATTAAAATAAAAAGTGCTCCCCTGCTTCCTGAATATAACTGGTCATAGCCCAAACATTGGGGTAAAGGAAAGACTCATTTAATAAACTTCTCACATTTTTTACCTGAAAGGCTAAATAATACTTGTATAAATCCGAACTTGCTAATCCTCCATTTCACTTCCTCTTACATAATTTTTTCCATGCAATGCGGGCTCCTTTTGATGACCAGACAAATTACGTTAGTTTTCCTTGTAACTTTTGGAACCAAGCCTGTTTCAATTCTAAGGGGGTCACATTAAACAAAAACGTAAACTTAGGTACAATAACCATCTTCAAAATATACCCAATAAGGGAAAGAGAGAGGCCCCACCCTTAGATGCTTCTTAGTTGCAGCCATTGCCTTGTTAAAGTTGACCCGAGGGATAGCATCCAAATTAGCCTTAACCTGCACCCCCAAGTACCTTATTTCCTTCTTTATCCATTGACTACTATGAGTGATATTCCAGCACATTATCTCTGTTTTTTGTTGGTTTACTAAATACCCAGGTTCCCTTCTGAATGCCCTTAAAGTTAATAAAATATTTGGTAATGAAACACCTAAATCCCATGTAAATATCATTAAGTCATCAGCGTCCAGAGCAACTTTCTTCTCCCACCCCTTATATTGGAAAGGCAAAATGTTTGCATTCTGTCTAATCATACCCGCAAGAGCCTCAATATAAAGATCAAATAACAAAGGGGAAAGTGGGCAACTCTGACGGATGCCCCTTCTGATACGAACTTGCTGAGAGAGCTTGCCATCAACCAGCACATTACCCATAGGATTCTTCTATAAATACCTTATTGCCCTGGTAGAGATTTCTCCGAGTTTGTACCAATTGAGAACCATATACAAAAAAGACCAATTTACCCAGTCAAATGCCTTGGCATCAAAGGTGAGCACCGCCAACGGTAGTCTCCTAAGTGGCCAGGTCGATAGCCCCTAATAAATCATGCATTAATTCAAACAGTTGTCAACCTTTAATAAAACCTTTCTGGTCCTGATGAACCAATGAGGCAACCACTGTCTCCAATCTTTTAGATAATATATGTGTAAAGATCTTGTAATCTGAATTTAATAATGAAATTGGTCTATAAAAATCGCAGTATAATGAATTTGTATCTGGTTTCAAAATCAGTTATATTTGCCTCATCCCAGGAATTAGGCAAATCTCCACCCTCAAAAAAATATTATTGAGTAACTGAAGTAGAAAAGGAGCTAGTTCATCCTGAAGTAAAACATAAAGTTGATTAGGCAAGCTATCAGGTCCTGAAGCTTTGCCCCTTTTTAGACTCTGAATAGCCTCCTTCAATTCCCTTATATCTATCAGGGTACCCAGGTTATATTGTTTATCTTCATCTAAACAGGGAATTGGGCATTTGTCCAAGAAATCTTGGATTTGTTCCTTTGTAGCCTCAGAATCCTCTGTATATAAATCTTGAAAAAAAGATGAATGGCCAGCTCTATTTCATCATCTCTAAGATACATGTGGCCTGTGCCTTTACCCATAATTGATGTAATTGTATTTCTGGTTTGCTCTACTTTTGCTTTCGAAGCCAAAAGCTCACCACACCCTTCCCCATAATCATATTGGGTGAACCTACTACTCTCCCATTTCCTTCTAATCTTTGTCTCCAAGAGAAGATCTAAATCAACTTTAGCTCTTCTTATCTGGTCCTCCAAAACAAATGTTAACACATCAGCTAGACCATGTGCCTTATTTTGTAAATTCTGTATCTCCATCTCCAAACGTTTTATCTGGATTTTCTCTACTTTATGCCTATAAATTTTCATACTAGTCAGCTGACCCCTTATATATGTTTATAGGTATCCCATACTTTGAGGATAGTGGTAGACCCATAATTTAAATAAAACAAAGCCTTAGTATCCTGCTTTAGTTGCTCAACAGCCCACTCCTCCAAAAGCAAGGCACGATTTACCGTCCATCTTAAACTAACCAATGGTTTATCGAATGATAAATAGAGCCTCACCGCCGAATGATCAGACAAATGTTCAGAGGCATGTTTCACCCCATAACTTTCCTACTTAGACTCCTACTCACTAAAAAAAATCAATCCTTGAATATTGCCCATATTTTGTATTGTGAAAAGTGAATCTTGGTCCATTACTGCCTTTCCATCTCCAAATATCTACTAAATCTTGATCCTCCATCACCTGATTCACCCAAATTCTTGTCTTAGGGGTATTTGCTGTGTTTCTCGTAGTTGATTTATCCAAAATTGGATCTAAATGGACATGAAAATCACCCTTCAAGACAATCGGATACCTAGACTCTAAGAGCTGATTGTAGAGCAACTGGAAAGGGTCTGGATCATCTGTATTGGGGCCATGATACCTTGCACATGTTAACCAGGATCCATATACATTAGCTTCTACAAACCACCACCCTCTCGGGACTACGCTAACCGTACCCAGCTCTACTTTTAAGGGTTTTATAAAAAGAATCACAACCCCTTTAACTATATAGGGCTGGTTGGTACTAACCCAGTGAGCAACCCATGGTAACTGCTTTAAACTTCTGCTCCATACCTCTTGTGTCAGGTGAGTCTCCTGGAGGATCACAACTTCTTCAAGCAACCTCAAACATTCAAACCTTTTCTGCCTACGCCCCCTAACACTGAGCCTATTCATGTTCCAAGTTAAAATCTTCAACTGTACTGGTCACATTCTATAGATTCCAAAAACCTGTACCCCGACTCTCTAAACAAATTATGTTGAAAACTAAACACTATGAGAGCTTTTTTTATAATTTTCTACCACATGCTCCCATATCCGCACCCAATGATTTGACAACCTCTCATTAGTGCCCCAAACCCCATACCTCCCTGGGGAACCCTGCCTATTCTCATTGGGATAATCCTAAGATTAGCCCAGGTGAGCCCACTTGGCTCCGGGCAGCTGAAAGACAAAGAAAAAAAAGGACATATCTAGCGAGCTGCTTTCATTTGCTCCAAGAGGGTGCAGACTTCATTTGGATCCCTAATATTATGCATCTTGTTGTCCCACATTATTCTAAGTGCTGCTGGGAATTGAAGCTGTACACTCGCCCCCATGGCCCTAAGCTCCTGCATATATTTCCCAATTCCCATTGCCTATCTTGTGTTGCCCTAGAAATATCTGATCTATTGCGAAAAGTCCAACCACCCTTACAAAAACTGTTCACTTTGAGAGTCTCAAGCTAAATCTTCTCCTTAATAGTGTAGGAGCCAAAGTTTACCAAAATCTTCCTCGGATTTTTCCTAGCTGGATTTTTCTTAAAATGGTCCAGATGCAGTCTCTGAATAGCTTCCTCCAAATTGAGACAACTCACCACCGGGATTGAATTAATGCTACTACAAATCACTTTATATCGTCCCCCTCTTCACCCACAGGAACATTTAACATTTAACAGCTGAATGTTGTTTCTTCTCATATTATTTACCAGAGTCTCAAGCTTCTCTTGTATAGCCTTCTCACCTATTCTTAACTGCTGTATTTTTTGTTTGTTCGGGATTACTTGTTTATCAAGCTGTTCCAATGCATCCTCCATATTCCCACTCTCTCCATTAATAAACCTATCTTGTTTTCCATTATCACACAAAAGTTTATTTAATTATTTCCTGGTTGCTCTCGGAAATCTCAAATCTCCCTCTTATGTCCTTTAATGATAGCAGAAAACTCTTCGTGTCCATTTGAGACTCCTGACTCAAAGACGGAGGTGTCAGTAGCACAGGTGCCTGCTCCTCCCTAGTGTGTATTGCAGACTCAGTCTGCCTCTGTCCCATCCCAAAGCCCTCTTGAGATGACAAACACTTTCCCCCTTGTAGTTCCCTCAATAGTTCTTAAAACCTGCATTCCATAGGCTGGACCACCGTCTGAACGGGGGTGTCCACAAGATTTTCAACCTTGGAGGGAACTTGAAAAAATTATGTAATGGGGGGAACTTCGGGATCTTAGAGTCTCTCTGAATAAGGGCTCTATCGGTGAGGGAACAAATTATAACTGTTTTCCCTTGATTCTTTCTGACCAATTTCAGTGGCCTAAGAGACCCTGTCTCCCTCTAACAACACCATCCCCTTTTTTCAATATAACCCTCTGTGAGTCACCACCCTACAATTCAACTTAGGAACCTCTTATTGCCTGCCCCCCAACCAAGGTATTTTGATATCCCTCTATTGCTTTAAGTTGTTTACCACAAACCAAAACGGTAATTGGGGGCAAGAAAGCCTGTGTAGAATGACGGGTGGGTGTCATGTACTGTGCTCCCCCCACCCAGTCGTCATTCACAACCTCTGGAGACCCAACTTACAGTTCACCATACCTGGAAAGTTCTATAGCGGCACCTCTGGGACTTTGGAAGTTAACCCGGACCAAAAAACATCTTCCACGTTCTAGATCCCGCACCGCGTCTGCCCACACTCCAGCGCTGTGATCAGCGTTTGCCTCCTCCTGCGAACGAGCTGTCAGACTCCCAGCCGGGTCTCCGGAAATCAGCTCCCAAGCCGTGATCCACGTCTGCCCCCTCACACAGACGGGGCTGGCAGTCTCTGCTTCCCACCAGCGACCCGCGTCCTCTTCCTCGTGTAGTCCAATGTGGTCAAATCGCCGAGCCAAGCCCCCACACCAACTCCAGCTCCACAAAAAGTGAGGTCTCCACAAGGTCACCTCATATACGTGGCAAGTATTTTTCACAAATTAAACTAAGTGTGCAACACCCGGGCTCCGTGAGCTCGCAACCCGACTGCTCAGCCAGCCACCATGATCCCTTCCCCAGACGATTGTCTTGTCCAAAACAGAGAAATGAATCTCCAAAATCATCTCATCATGTTATACAAAATGTATCCACCAAATTCTGTCCACCAGAAAATGACCACCCTATCACGTTCTTGTTTTAGAGACGTTATGGGACAGGCAAGCTATGCTTTTTCAAAAGGTATGTGGTTCAAAGCCAAGATGTTACATATTGTGATAGTTGATTTCCTTTCGCTTAAAACACATCGCAAATTGAGGCATACACTAATTGAAGATGTGTTTACAACGTCCTCCATCTTGTAGTCACGTTATCAATATCACATGATAATTTTTGTTGTCTTTGTGTTCCAAATAAAGAATTGTAAAGCCATACTAACAAACTGAGCTGCACTGAACTAAGAATGGTCCAGCTGTTCCAGGCTATCATCTTACAATGTATCTATTGGATTACTGAACTAACTGTGAGAATGTCTGAAAATTCAGTTGTAGTGCTGCTATGAGAGAATTCTCAAAAGTATTCTGTTGTAAACTGGTTCTTATTGTTTGTTCCTTTTTGGTGCATTCCTGAGAATCATGTAGCCATGTAGAATGTATGAATGTCTTTGTGTAAAGTCCTATAAAAGGGCTAATAGATTTCTATGGAAAGGTGATCCCTTTTCCCACTTTTAGAAGGCAAATCTATGCAAGTTTTCACTTAGAACTGTACTGAATTCTATGTACTTATGATTTTTATGTGTTGCTGCTGATATAAAACTTTGAAACTAGCATCCTTGTCTCTCCTTACAAAAATGCTTATCACCTTCTTCTAAACTGATTTGATTTCATCGCAGTGATGGCTCTGGTTGGAGAGCATCAAAGTCCTTATCAGGACTACACCGCTCCCAGTTCTGGCTATGATTGAAAAGCACAGCCTAGACTCACTCAAGGTGCCATGCAATTTGAAGCCTTGAAACTTTAGGAAGAGATGGCTATTGAAAAGAAAAAAAATATTTTTGAACTAAACATCTGTAGTAGGGCTCATTCCAGGAGAAGTGTGCCGGACAAGGAAGGAAGAGGACATGAAGAGAGAGGAGGTTTGAGGCTGTTGGGGCCTACCACTTGCTAGAAAGTGAAGAAAAAGAAAAGCAAAAACTAAAGAGGGAGATAGAAACAGAGAGAAAGAGGAGGACGATGCCTTCATAGCTGAGCTCCTTTGCTTAACACTGCCCCATATAGACTGGCAGCAGGTGCACCAAGTGCTACTGCCCTAGTATCGAACAAGACCTGAGTGGTTGCAGAACCCTCAACTGAGGGCTGTGCACCCCCAAGTAATTTGTAAACTGCTGTTTCATCTATTTCCCAGGTACAAATGTCTGTCGCAATATGCACCCTGCCTTTGTCAAGTGTCCTGATTATTCCCCAGCTGAGGCATCCATTAGTATCATCCCAAGTCAGTCTATCCCATGTCTATCTCAGGACCCAGCACCAACGCCTGGAGGAATAGCATCAGTTCCTCTACAATGAGAGAGCTCAGTTTGTGGTGGGATAGGAGATCAAACTACCGGTCACAAATTTGCCAAGTGTGGGGCATGTCTCACAGGGAATAAATATTGTACAGTTGAAGATGGAATTTGATTTAATTTGATTTGATTTAATGTGGAATTGACATAGCCTAGCAGAAGAATGCAAGGATGGCAAGAACTGAGAAGGAGCGACGATTGTTGAAGTTGATAGGGCTGATGACCCATGTGAGGGAACTAATTGAAAACATCTGAGAACGGAGTGATATTGAGAAATGTAGGGTATTGTGGTTGAAGAAAGAGAAGGTCAAGGTAAACCAAAAAGGAGAATGATTGAAATAGGAGGGCAGAGGAAATGCAGGGGAAGTAGCAAAATAATTTCCCTTGTGCGAAGTACAGGCTGGAGCCTACGTACATGAACCCATTGTCACGATCAGACCATTTTCATTTTGCAACCTTCCAAAGCTTATAGCGAATCCTGATAAATGATACACCCAAATAGAAAAGACTGACTATTTCTAAAGTTTTGGGTGAAGAACTGGATGTGTTATTTAGGGTAGCATTCCCAAAGGATCTACGGGCAGAGTATAAGAGGGCAGTTAATTGCAGGGGCGGCTCCTCCATTAAGGCGGAGGAGCGTCGCCCCCCCCTCCCGCCAGCAGTGGCAGCTGCAAAACATTTTCAAGACAAACATAATAAACTGTGCTTATTATCTTTTTCTTGAAAAGGTGCGGGCTACCGGGGTACACAGAGCACTCCCTTCAGAGCGCATGTATGCTTGGCTGGCCGTCTCAGGCTGGCAAAACACACAGGCGCACAGTGCTCTCTCCAGCCCAGCAACACAGTTGCTGGGCTGGAGAGAGCCTGCACAGGTTCCCAGTCTGTCTGGGAGCACCCTGGATGAGACGGAGAAGCGGCGGAAGACAGAGCACGGCGTTCAGGTAAGTTTATTTTTTATTTTTTACATTCTATTAATATTTTTTACCCCCCGCTACCCATCCTACTATTCCCTCCCCGCATGCTGCCCCGCCCCCTTTATCACTGGTGAGCCGCGACTGGTCAATTGGCCGACCAATTTATACATCAGGTGGCAGGGACAAATGCCCCTTCACCCATTGTTAAAACCAAGTATGATGAAGTCATAAAGCACATGAAGACAAAAGTTCCCCAGAAAGAGATGAATCAATCTGAGTTTTTCTGAACCTCTCAAGAGATGAAAGAATCAGTGCATGCTTATTTTGAAAGACAGATACAGCTTTATAGAGAGCACAGTGGCATCAATGACCTTCTGAGAGAACACATGGGAGGGTTTCTAGCATCCTTTGGCCCATATTTATGAAAAAGTGGTGCATCAGAGCTGATGTGACACTTTTTCTGCGACCCACTACCAGCACCATATGACACCTTGGTTGGCCGTATTTATAATTTGCGCACCATGGTGGTCATTAGCACAATAGCGTAAAACTTTTTGACACTATCCTGGGGCTTTGCTACACTACCGTCAAAAATGTTGACGCTAGAGTAGCAAAGTGCAAGGAGGCTCATAGGTTTCTATGGGAGAGTAATTTTAATGCCTGCTCTGAACAGATGTTAAAGATGACACCAAAAATGGTGTAGTGAAATCTGTTACATTTTACTGAGCCATTTTTGTGGGCCTCCTAGCGCCGGAATTCCTCCCTTGCTTACATTACGCCTGGAACTGGTGTAATTTGGCGCAAGGGTTTCTAAAGTGGTGCAATGCATGCATTGCACTACTTTGTAAATATGGCGTGGGGAAAAAAGCCACTTTAGTGCTGTCTTAGCATAAAGAAATGACGCTATGGCAGCGCTTATTTGGCGCTAGGGGCTCTTAAATATTCCTCCTAAAGTTTTGTTCCAAGGACCCAAGCTAGACACTTGTTTCGGAGCAGTAATGCAGAGATTCTCCTTAATCTATAGTGGGAATGTTCCAGCAATGGGGAGGGGTCAAGGGAATACAATAGGAACAAGCATAAGTGACCTAAAGAAGGTTATGCAGTGTCACATCTGCAATAAAGTAGGGCTTTGGAAGCGGGAATGCCATGACAATCCAGACCAAATTGTGACAGATTCCCAGGTGATGAGTATGGCAGGTCAGGGTCACCTTCCACCTATACCTAAACCCCTATCACAAGCCCGAAAGTTTCAAAACCTGGAATTCTGCCAAATTCTTTCAACCAAATGAGGATGCAAGGAGTTATCCCCCATCTTCAACCAAACCATTAAGTACCCCAAAATCCGATGATGACCCAAGGAGGTCCAGTTCCTATGCTGCTCAAGACTTCCCTAGATTTCAAACAGGGCCAATGACGATGCCTGAGGGGGGAGGAGGAGTGCATACTTGGTGCAGTCCTCGAAGTGGATCAGAGTGGACCATATTTGGAAGGAGAGGTTAACGGGAATCCCACAACTTTCCTGATAGACACAGAAGCCACTTGTTCAATGGTTAGAATAGTTGAGATCCTTAACCTACCCCTCTTGGGAAAAGAACTCCAAGTTGTAGACATTACAAATTAACAGAGCACTAATTAAATCACTGCCCCTGTACCAGTAAATGTGTGAGACATCAGAGAACAGCATAGGTTTGTGATTCTAGGCCTGTAAACTTGCTAGGGCGGGATCTTCTCACTCAACTACATCATCTATTGCATGCAGGATGGGGGCTGAATTGAAACACAGGCAACTGATGTGGAGTTTAAGTTGCAGTTCCTGGAGCTTGTCATCAGGTTATATCTGGTCATTACAACAGAGGATTTGTCAGTGAATCTGAGGGAGACAGTTAAGGATGAATTCTGGGACTTCAAGGGAAGAGAGATTGGGGCCCAGATTTAAGAGGGCCTAGAGCTATCTAACAACACATTAGTGTCATTATTTTACACTAATGTGGCATTAGATGGCCACAATTGCTGTGCCATATTTACAAAGTGGCGCAATGCATGCATTGCGCCACTTTGTAACCCCTTGCACCTCATTACGCCAGGCATAATGTATGCAATGGAGGCGTTCCCCATTAGGAGGACCGCAATTGCATCATTTTTTCAAGCATTTTTAACGCCTGCTCAGAGCAGGCATTAAAAGAGGGCATGCCTTTGTATTCAATGGGTCCCAATGTACTGTTCAAGGTTAGCTACTACCATAGAGAAGTCATGTACTTGGGACACTATTTAGAGAAGGGAGTGAGGAGAATGTCCCCTGAATGCATAGAGACAGTCCTTAACATTAAATGTCCACCACTTGGAGAGCAGTGAGGATGTTTCTGGATGTGGTTGGCTACTGCCCACAATGCATCCTGGCCATTTCCTTTGTGCTGAAGCTTTTGATAAGGCTGACACACACTGACGTCGATGACTTGGTACCAAATGATGACAAAAGCATGGAAAGCCTCTCAGAAGCTAAACAATCTGCTTTGTAGCACATTCCCTCTTGGAATGCCAAATTACATGAAAGACTTTGCGCTCTTTTGTCATGAAAGAGATGGGTGTGCATTGTTTGTACTAACACAAGCCTCTTCATTTGGTACTCATGATCATCTGAAGTACTCACTTTAAAATATGATTGACACAGCATGAGGTGCTGATAGGGAGAACCTTGCAAATATCTGCTGTCCCGAAAGTTGGTCTGGTGAATATCACAGATGACCTGGTCCTCGAGTACTGCAAAGAATTGTCAGATGTGGTGTGTTTTATCTCTTATCAGTTTGACTCTGCTTCCCCAGCTGTTTGAGTGGCCCCAGTGCATGACATGAACCCTGACAATTGGATCCACTCCAAGAAGCATGTCAGGAAGTCCTGTTTGGAGGAGCACTGGAGAGGACACTACCAGGTGATCCAGGTTACCAACACTGTTGTTAAGTGTGCTGGTCTTCCAAATTGGATTCATGTCCTCATACCAAAGGGAAAAGCAGGAAGTTGAAGAAGCAGAGCCAACATCCACTAATTACTTGAGCTGCTCCAGGTTTGAGGGGTATGGAGCTTCAGAAGAAGAGAAAGGTCAGGCACAGGATATACTGTTTCCGTTGCAACAGCATTTTACACAGCAAGAGGATGACAAGAGTGCTGCTGTCCCACCCACCACTGTGGTACCCACTACTGAATTGAGAATACTCATTCACAGGAAAATGAAAATTCATGGAAGGCTGATACTAATCTTCCACAGCAAATTCACAAAGAGTGAAGTCAGGGGCGGGACAGGGAAGCTATACCTCAGAGATTGAGTCTGCTTCTTCAGAGCCAGAGAACTCAAGCGACTCCAAGTGTCAAGGCCTAGCTGAAGATGGTTGGCCAAGGGCTGAGGTACCCTAAAGACACTGATGACGCCCAAGAAGAGACCATAGACTATTGATGAAGGTAGTAATTTAGACGACCAAGATCAGGCTGACCAGATTGACATTATGAATGAAGTCCTGAACTCGACCTGTACCAAGCAACCTAAATGAGAAAGAAAGATGTATTCAGGTCCAAACTGGATATTCCTTGCCAATATCAAATTTGATTCTGATGATTGCTTGACTGACAATGACAAGCTTTCCTGAGATGAAAGATGCCACAACGGTAGCCCATTCACACTTTCTGTTCACAACAGTTGAAAGAATGGATTGAGAGTTAGGGTAACGGTCAAAGGATGATGGCTCCTTTAGACCTCCAATTGTTGTAGGGAAAGATCCTGGTAGCTCTCAAGACAGGGTAGAGACAATAGGCTAGTACCTAGAGGAACTCTATCAAAGGATTTCCATGATCTCACTTAGATTAACATTGCAGAGCAATGCTGCAAAATTTTCATTTTATGTTTAACAGTTGTTATTTCTGTTTCCATGCTTTGATGGCTGTTGGATGTTTATTTGCTGGGAGGGGATACTCCTCACATGTCAAATAATTCTACCTTTAGACCTGTAGGTAGATCTTCCCCACCAGGTAAAGTGTCTCATCTTACTCAGCATGGGAGTGTATAAAGTTATAACATATATTATCAAATGTTAGCAGAATATGTGAAAGTTATATTTGTTCTTATCTTCCAGCCTCTGCAGCCAAGGGAGCAGCATACTTCCACTTACCCCTTTCCAACTCTTTCTCCTGTTCGGTCTTCTTAAATCTTTTCCGTCATGAGGATACTATCAGACTGATTTATTCCAGATTTGATGAATCATTAGAAGAGGTACCAATCGACTATGGTGAAATTTTTTACTTGTGGTCTACTAAAAATATTTCTTGTCTTAATCAAAGTTTTAAGTCAAGGGACCAGGGTGAGTATATGATTAAATTATTTACCCCAGTAACTAATGTGGGCAGTACTAACCACAGCATGCATGGTGTAACCTGCAAGATTAAGCATGATGAGAAGGTGTTCATAGACAAACTGAACAAGCAGATAAGGATAGATGAAGATAGGGGAGAAGGAAAAAACAGTGCAGAACATGTTATTGAGAAAGGAAAGGAAAAACTAGAGGAAGCACTTCCTAGACTAAATGTTGAGGTTACTAAGAAGGGATCTTTATGCAAACTATGACACCCAGCGGGGAATGAATTTGAGAAAGTGGATGGAGCAAATGCGAAAATAGTTATTGGGTGAAGGGAAAGACCTCACATTTAGATACCATTATAAAGGGGATCTATTATGTGTGTGGTACGTCTGCTTTTTTCCAGCTCCCTTCCAACTGAACATGTAGTTGTTATGAAGCCTTAGTTTTCCCCAGAATATATCATACTAACAAGTTAGACTTTCCCCTTTAATGATATAAGAAGAACTTGAGATTATTGGAGCACTTATCCCATCCATAGGAGCGAAATTAAACAATATAACGATTAGAAAATGATCCACTTTACTTGACTGGCTTGCCTCACACACATTAGATGCTTTGGCAGTATTAAATAAGGAGATGCTTGCGATGAGAGCTACGATTATACAAAATTGGCTTGCATTGGACTTGCTCCTATCTAAGGAGGGCAGAGTTGGCAAGGCAATTTGTATTTGGGAATGCTGTGCATGTATTCAGTAAATAGATAAGTAGCTTGAGGGCTACATTACTCACATCACACATATAACACATGAATTAACAGAGCTGGAAGAATCAGGTGCCTGGAAGAATTAGGAGTTGTATTTGGACTGAGTAGGATGGGATTTGCCTAGATGGGTGAATGGCTTGGTAGTGTAGGTAGAGGAATTCTGAAACTGCTTTTAACCCCTTTTCTGCTTATACTGCTTGGCATTACATGTGTGCTTGTTTCTTTGAAACAAGCAAAGGAATTTCATCACACGCTGTTATGGATGGGGATTTAAGAAGCTGTCAACAACAAGAGGAAGTAAAAAGAAAAGACTTGATGTAAAAGTCATAGTAATGCAAAGTGGCCTTTATGACACCTTGAAGGCAAATCCAGAAAGATAAACCTGAATTGATGAATGATGTTCTGTAATAAATATGTGAAGTGTTTATTTGAAATCATTGGGGCCATTGGGGGTTGTGATAGCTGATTTCCTTTCACCTAAAATGCATAGCAAATTAAGGATTACGCTAATTAAAGTTGTGTTTACAACATCCCCCATCGTGTATTAACGTCATTGATATAATGTGGTAATTGTTGTTGTTGTTCTTCATGTTCCAAATAAAGAACTATAAAACCCACACTAACAAACAGAAAAATGTTCCCAGAGACCTTTTTCTCTCTGTACTCAACCAAGGACGTTCCAACTGCAAAGGGCTATTGTTTTACAATGTATCAACTAGTTTACCAAACTAAGGGGCATATTTATACTCTGTTTGCGCCGAATGTGCGTCAAAAATTTAGACGCACATCCGGTGCAAACCGTGCACCATATTTAAACTTTGACAGAGGAGCCCGCGGACGTCAACATTCCCTGTGTGAGTAATTTTTTGGATGTGAGAAACTGCCTTACGTTAATGACATGCACAGTAGGCGTTTCCACCCAAAAAATGACTTTAAGGCATGTGCGCCTTATTTATACTCCTGCGCCATCTTGATGCACAGGAGAGGGCGGGCATTAAAAAAGGGCACACAGCCTGATGTGCGCCGTTTTCTATCGCCTGGGTCAGGGCAGGTGTTATGGGACCTGTGGGCTCACTTCCATGGTCTCTGACCATGGAAGTAGTCCAGAGGTGCCCTTCCCTGCTCCCAGGGACACCCCCTGCCACCCTCGCCCACCCCTGGAGGGCACCCATGGATGGTGGGACCCATCCCAGGTAAGTACAGGTAAGTTGAGGTAAGTATATTTTAAAAAAAATTAAAGCAGCATAGGGGGCCTAACTTGGCCCCCCCTACATGCCACTGTGCCCAATGACCATGCCCAGAGGACAGAAGTCCCCTGGGCATGGCTATTGGGCAAAGGGGCATGACTCTTGTCTTTGCTAAGACATGAGTCATTTCAATGGGCGTTGTGCGTCAAAAAATGGAGCAAGTCCGGATGAGGCATGATTTTTGCCTCAAACCTGACTTGCACTATTTCTTGACGCACAACCCCCATTTTCCCCTATGCCAGCGCTGCCTGGTTTGAGTCATTTTTTTTACTCTGACCAGTCCGCAGCGCCGGCTAACGTTATTCCTTAAATAAGGTGCCCACGTGGCGCGTAGGAATGGCGTTAGCCGGCTGTAAAAAAATGTATACAAACCATCGCCGGCGCTGGTTTGCATCAAAAAGTATAAACATGGGCCTAAGGCCCTTATTTATACTTTTTGGTGCAAAACTGCACTAAAGCAGTTTTGCACCAAAATGTTTAGCACAGGCTTGCACCATTTCTGTGCACCAGCCGGACACCATATTTATGGAATGGTGCAAGCCGGTGCAAAGGGTAGGCTAGAGTAAAAAAAAAATACTTCAGTCGGGTGGGGCTGGCGGTATAGAAGGAGGGGGTTTAGCACCAAAAAATGACTTTAGGCAGGTGAGAGTCAAAAAAATGACTGTAACCAGATTAGTGTCATTTTATGGTGCTAAACCTACCATGCCACATGACTGCTGCCTTAGAAAAGGCAGGAGTCATGCTCACCACCCCAAAGGCTAGCACAGAGGACAAGGGTCCCCTGGGCATGGCCATTGCACCCTGTGCCATGTATGGGGGCCCATTACAGGGCCCCCTATGGCACTTTAAAAAATAAAATGCAATACTTACCTGTACTTACCAGGGATGGGGTCCCTCATCCTCCGCAGTTCCTCTGGTGTGGGTGGTGTTGCCCCTGGGGACTGAGGAGGACACCTGTGGGCTTATTCCATGGTGTTCCACCATAGAAATAGGCCCACATGTCCCCTAACACTTGCCCTGACCCAGGAGTTAAAAAACGGGGCAAAGCAAGCTTTGCACCATTTCTTGACCCCTCCTCCCTCCTGTGCACCATTTTTGCACTGGAGTATAAATATGGCGTTAAGGCCATAGAGTCATTTTTTACACTGGAACGCCTACCTTGCATCTCATTAAGGCAAGGTAGGTTTCCACTTCCAAAAAGTGACTTTAACTCCATAAATTTGGTGCTATACGGGTCTAGCACTAAAGTATAACTATGGAGTTAGTTTTCCACCAAATTAGAGTTTAAAAAAATGATGCCAATTCAGTGCAAACAGAGTATAAATATGCCACTAATTGTGAGAATGTCTGCAACTTCAATGTATTCTGTAGTAAAAGGTTTCTTATTGCTTGTTCCCCATTGGTGCGTTTCCCGAGAATCGTGTACCCATGTAGAATGCAGGAATGTTTTTGTCTAAAGTCTTATAAAAGGATGTGTAGATTTCTAGGGGTATGAGATCCTTTTCCCCACTCTTAGAAGGCAAATCTATGCTAGTTTCCACTTAAAACTGCACAGAGTTTTTTTTATTTATGATTTATGTGCTTTGCCACCAGATTAGTTTAAAATTACTTATATAAACTTTGAAATTAGCATTCTCGTCTGCCTCTTTCTTGCAAAAATGTTTATCACCTGCTATCAAACTTAATTGATTTAACTGCAGAGATGGCTCCAGTTGGGGAGCCGCAAAGTCCATATCAGTACTACACCGCGACCGGGCCTTGTTGTTGATGCCCTCCAAAAGCTGAATTTAAGGTAGTATGTTCCACGTTGACAATACTAAACCACATCCACATGTCCTCGGAAATTTTCGAACTGCTGAACAAATCTTCATTAATTTTGGATGAGATATGTTGGAAAGGACCCGCATGCGAAATAATATGAACGTTTGGTGTAGTTAAAATCAAATAACCTAATAGATTTATAATAAATGTGTTAGTTGTTTTACAAATGGTTCTTGCAATCATTATGGAATTTGGCAAGCTAAAAACATTTAGACCAAAGTACTTGTACAGAATGTTTCATTTTTTTCCCAAAGTACTCGTCTGGAATCCATTACATTGTTGCTTAAATGCAAGTTTAATATGTCATAAAAGTTACTGAAGTTCGGCATCCTAATTTTGAAAAGGATGCCTTTCAGTTAAAGATATCTTCGTGATTAAATCAATGCATATAGGATTTCTAAAGTGCATTTGTGAAAAAGATTTACGCTTTGCAGTAGCTAAAATCATTGCTTGTATGGTAATAGCTGCATTGCTGATTTGATTTCTAATAGTATTCAAAACACTAATGTCATAAAAAGTGCGGGTGTCTTGTGCATTCCTGACCTTTAGATTGGCCCCTCTCTCACGCTGGCCCCTAGACTGTCTTCTGAATAGACGAGTGCACTGTTGTACTTGTAGTAAACAACTTGTGCCACTGCACCTTCACTCACCGACAGGGGCAACTAGGATTTGAAGACAAAGTGAAACTTAAACTTGGAGACATTGACGTTAGACAACGGGGCATGGCAGGGGCACAGCTAGCCTCGACCTTTGGAGGGGGGTGGGTGGACTAGGAATGCCAATGGAGGCAGCCATTTTAAGATTTTGAAATAATATTAAATATAAGGGATCCCTATACTGAGTAACATGAAGGGCAGATTTTGTTTTGGCTATCTGTCACATTTTTTGTTTTAAATAACACTGGACCAGTAACATGGCTTCAAACAAATCAGGACTCAACCACCTTATTACAGTTTTAGCATTTTCCCTTGAGAAATTGTAGCAAATGTTGGATTTAATGCATATTGGGTTTGTAGACGTGGCTGGATGCAGAACTGAGGCAACTGGATTTCGAGTCAATTCTCTGCAACTTGTGTAGTCTGAAACATAGAAAGCAAGTTACAGTGTTTCCAGCCTAGTAGGATTATTTCAGCACCTTCTCCTGCATCCCACAAAGAAAACTTTAGAAACACGTTGGATAATGGTGTGTTATAGGCACATTTCTTACTTTCCCTGTATTCACACTGTGTTTACCATTTCACAATTTTATTGCACTACAAAAACACACCAGTGGCCAACTGTATGACATTTTCTTTTGTGACTCGCAATTTGCGATCTGTTTGGGAATCACAAATTGTGAGTCACAAAACAAAATGTACAACAGTATAAACAGTATAAGGCACCCTGTTTGCAATTTCCAATGGAGTCGCAAATGACCTACCTCATTAATATTCATGGCGTAGGTCGCAATGTGCAACCTCAGTGGGAATGGTTGCACTCACAGGGATGGTGGCCTGGTGGGGACCAATCCCCATCCACAGGGGTCAATCCCAAACAGACCAGGCAGTGGTCCCACGGTCCATTGTCTGAAATGTTGGCAGTCCCATTCACAAAGGGCAGTAGTTCCCTGGGGACTACTTCTTGTTTGCGAATGGGTTACAACCACTTGAAGTCGGTGGTCGCAAAACAATCTTACATGCCACTGCAACTCGCTACTGACTCGCAAAATAGGGTTTGTACACACCAAAATACTTTTTTCTTGTTGTGAACAGCCCAGTTCTGTGAATTGGGATTTTTGCGACAAGAAGAAGAAGAAATCTATTTACATCTGGCCCTAGATGAGCTGTCTAAGTCAATTGGACTACTTGGGCCTCTGTACACCCACAAGGTTTTGGAAAATTATTAACAAATGGTGCAGCTTAAGCATATTGTTTTATCTAGTCTTTTGTTCTACAGGATCTACCGGCCACAATCATTTATGACCCATTTGCAGGATAGGATTATAGAATAGGGTATCATTTGATTGATGTCAGGCTGCAGAATATCACATTTCCAAGCTCTATAATACATAGGCTGTTGTTGAAGCAGTATTCCACAATACTCAATCTTAACCATGAGTTTCTGCTACCTCTAAATAGACTTGTTTCTGAAATGATTGGTCCTACCCTTTAAATGAAATGCAATCAACACTTGGTAAAATGTTTGATGGAGGAGCACAAATAAAGCAAACAAATGGGGGTTTGCATACGGATGGTGATCGTAGTTCACTAGAAGTCTTGGGCAATTTGGAAGGATCATGAACTATATTTTGGTGAGGAATGTTTAGTCTTAGCACAACAAAACAAAAACATAACTGAGTTGTTGTGGAAGACCGGAACAGAACTCAAAGACCTTTTGTTTAGACAAGAGTAATGCATGTGTGGCTTAAGTACTAGTACTAAATACTAGGATGTATTGTTGCATACATACTAGGCTTTATTGTGTTGACATATGCAGGAAAGAGGGAAATAGATAGGACTGGCAGTCCTAATTCCAACCTAATTTCCTTTTCAATGGCACAGTACTGTTTCTATCAAGTGGGAACTAGGTACTAGCTTACAGCAAATGTCTGCATTTAGAATTTTCCCTTTGAAGTACAGACAATCTGCTACCCCGTCTCTTTCCCTTCCCCACTTCAGAGCATGATTAAAGATGTGACTTCTCTACTGCAGTGGTCAATGCCCTCCTAGAATCCCATAACTTTCTCCATCAGATATATATACTTATTGGAGTAGACTACTGCCTCCCAATGACTCTGTGGCCTGCATTTCAATGCCCTGAACAATGCACACTTATTTCTAACTCTCTGCCATTCATGGATTCCTTTCACTGGAACCTTTTCCCTCTCATCTTTTCTCATGATGTGCCTTGCTTCCACTTATTTCTCTTTTCACTCCCCCCCTTTCTGTTGGTCAGGTACCTAAATGCTGCTACCCAGAAAGCACTGTGACTCTGGTTGGATACCTGTGTCTTGAGAAAGTTCTCTCCTTTCACAAAGGTCTTTCCTTGATTCTATTGTCTTGCCCCACTTCCTTTCTCCTGGTCTCTCTTTTCTTCCTTTCCTCCTCATTTATCCATCCTCACTGCTTTAAGGTAATCTTAAGTTGATTTAAAGTGTTATATAAAGAAACAACTCAATCTCCAAGATAACATTTAGGGGGTCAATACAACCCTAGCAGTCGGTGTTAGAGTGGTGGTAAAACCGCCAACAGGCCGGCGGTAAAAAAAATGGAATCAAGACCGTGGCGAAAACCGCCAACATAGACAGCCACTTTAACAATCAGACCGGGTACAAACAAACACCACAGCGGTAACCGCCAACAGACAGGCGGAAGACAAGATTCCGCCCACTGTATTACAACAGTCCAATCCGCCACCTTTTCCAGGGCGGATTCACCGCGAACAAAAACACGGCGGAAACAGGACTTGGAAGGGAAAACGCTCACCTCTACACAGCCCACGAGGAACCAGGATGCCATGGAACCCGAGCTCCAGATACTCCCAGCCTTTATCTTCCTGCTCCTCTACAAGGAACAACAAAGACGGCGGCGAAGACCACGGTGAGTACTGCACCTACGACACAGGGGAGGGGGAGGGAAAAAAGAGTGACACACACGCGCAACACTCCCAACCCCACCCTCACCCACTACAACACACACACAAGTACATGTTGATCCATTACATTAACAACCCCCAACCCCCCCTGGAAGAATGCAAGGACAAAAGGAAATGAGTCGAACGTTTGTAATCTATTCAAATACACTAATCAAAATTACATATATATATATATATATATATATATATATATATATATTTACACTATAAATAAATATATACACCAAGAATACAAGTCCAAGGTAATCCACCATGATAGTCTGTGGACCACTGGGCCCAAAATGCATGGGCGAGGCCTACACTCAATACCCGACAAAAACGGAGAGAACACTGCTAGGGCATCAGATAGAAATACAACAGGCACCTCAGGGGGAAGGAAACGGGGGGGCACCTCAGCCGGATGAGTGCACAACGCCAGATCCACGAGGGGGCTCCATGCCCACTGCTGCATCCTGGGGAGTGCAAAGCCACAGTCTCACAAGTCTTTACAGTGGGTGGTTTGACCACTGCTGTATCCGGGGTAGTGCAACACCACAGTCTCTCAAGTCTCTCCAGTGGGTGGTTTGCCCACTGCTGTATCCTGGGGAGTGCAAAGCCACAGTCTCTCAAGTCTCTCCAGTGGGTGGTTTGCCCACTGCTGCATCCTGGGGAGTGCAAAGCCACAGTCTCTCAAGTCCCTCCAGTGGGTGGTTTGCCCACTGCTGCATCCTGGGGAGTGCAAAGCCACAGTCTCTCAAGAGGATAACAGTCTCCACTGGTTCTGGAGGGGGCCTCCTGTCCAGAGTGCTTCATCCTGCCAAGGACAGAAGTAGTGGATGCCTTACTCCACTGGTTCTGGAGGGGAATTTGTGCCTAGAGTGCTTCATCCTGCCAAGGACAGAGGCAATGGATGTAAATCTCCACTGTTTCTGGAGGGGGATTTGTGCCCAGAGTGCTTCATCCTGCCAAGGACAGAGGTAGTGGATGTAAATCTCCACTGCTTCTGGAGGGAGCTTTGTGCCCAGAGTGCTTCATCCTGCCAAGGACAGAAGTAGTGGATGCCTTAATCCACTGGGTCTGGAGGGGGCTTTGTGCCCAGAGTGCTTCATCCTGCCAAGGACAAAGGTAGTGGATGTAAATCTCCACTGGTTCTGGAGGGGGCTTTGTGCCCAGAGTGCTTCATCCTGCCAAGAAAAGAGGTAGTGGATGCCTTACTCCACTGGTTCTGGAGGAGGCTTTGTGCCCAGAGTGCTTCATCCTGCCAAGGACAGAGGTAGTGGATGCCCTACTCCACTGGTTCTGGAGGGGGCTTTGTGCCCAGAGTGCTTCATCCTTCCAAGGACAGAGGTAGTGGATGTAAATCTCCACTGGTTCTGGAGGGGGCTTTGTGCCCAGAGTGCTTCATCCTGCCAAGGACAGAGGTAGTGGATGTCTTACTCCACTGGTTCTGGAGGGGGCTTTGTGCCCAGAGTGCTTCATCCTGCCAAGGACAGAGATAGTGGATGAAAATCTTCACTGGTTCTGGAGGGGGGCATGTGCCCAGAGTGATTCATCCTGCTCGTGGCAGCCTCAGTAGCGTTGGAAGCTTTGGCGCTCATTGGCCTGCGGTGCTGGCGGTGTCCTGTTCAGCGGTGCTTGTGGCGGCGATGTCCTGTTCAGTGGTGCTTGTGGCGGCGGTGTCCTTGGCAGCAGTGCTTGCGGCGACGGTGTCCTGTTCAGCGGTGCTTATGGCGGCGGTGTCCTGTTCAGCGGTGCTGGTGGCGGCGGTGGCCTTGGCAGCGGTGCTTGTGGCGGCGATGACCTGTTCAGCGGTGATGATGGCAGTGGTGTCCTTGGCAGCGGTGCTTGTGGCGGCGGTGTCCTGTTCAGCGGTGCTGATGGCGGTCTTGTCCGCCGTGCAGGTTTTCGCAGACTTGCATGTTTTTCTGTGCCCCTTCCCCACCTTGGATGGTGGCGCAGCTGTCTTCACAGTCCCAACTGTACCCCTGGGAGAGGCTTTGGTGGTAGATGTTTTGCCTCTCTCCCGCCTGGCACTGGCCAACTTTTTGTGCTTTTGAGGTGGGAGACTGCCTGTGGTCTGGCTCCTTGGCACACTGGCTGCCCTGCTGCCTGGCGCACTCCAGAAGCCGGTTACTACTGGCACCACTGTTCCCGCAGATGTTGTGGCTGATGTTCTGGGTTGGGACCTGGAAAGGCGGGCCCTAGGAGACTGAAGGGGTGGGGGAGGTGAGGGGAAAAGGTCAAGGTTGGACAGGAAACATTTTTTAGACACAATGGGACGGGCAGATGGAGGGTGTTTGGGAGTGGAGGAAGAGGTAGTGGATGTAGGAGGTGTACGTTTGCTGAAGGTGCATGGACTTGAGGCTGTCGTGAGGTGAATGGCTGTTGGGTGGGTGTGTGGCTGCGTTTGTGTACCTTGGGAGGTGGGCTCACAAACCCACTGGGAGAGGACACAGGGGATGTGTGAATGGTAGTGGGGTGGTGACTGCACGTGAGCGGGGTGTGGTGGCGGGTGTGCTGGTGATGCGGTAGTAGCTGAAGATGTAGTGCATGCAGGTGTGAGTGGAGACGAGACTGGGAGGGAGGAGGGAGACGAGGAGGAGGGGGACACAGTGGAGGCAGTGGCTGTTGATATGTCTGCATTTGTATGATGCTTGCGTGAGTGCCTGTAGGATGTTTGGTGCTTATTTTTACTTGAGCTTCCCTTGTGTGTTGACGTGTGTGCATGCTGGTCTGATGGTGTGCTTGGGATAGGCTGAGGTACAGGGGTTTTGGTCTGGGTGGAGGAAGTTGGAGGGGGGAGGCTAGAGAAAGGGACAATGGCTGCCATCAGTGCTGAGGCCAGAGTCTGAAAAGCTCACTGTTGGGCTGCCTGACCAGAATGAATGCCCTCCAGGTATTCATTGGTCTGTTGCAACCACCTATCTGCACCCAGGATGGCATTAAGAATGGTAGACTGCCCAACAGTGAGGGACCTGAGGAGGTCAATGGCCTCCTCACTGAGGGCAGCAGGGTTGACTGGGGCAGGGGCTGAAGTGCCTGGGGCGAAGGAGATGCCCACCCTCCCGGGTGAGCGGCCACGGTGCACACGCTGAGGGGCTGCTGGGAGGGCGGTGCTGTTAGGGGTGTTGCGGCTGTACCTGTTGATGCGGGGGCACAGAGGGGTCCGCCACCGCAAGGGAGCTCCCATCAGAGGAGGAGTCCGTCTCGCTGGTCTCAGCTCCTGTCCCTGCCGTGGAGCTCCCCTCGCCCTTCGTTCCACTGGTGGCTTCTGACTCCGTTGTGTCGCCCTCCAGGGCCATGTGGGATGCAGCTCCCTCCTGCTTCGGTGGCACTGCTCCTCCGCCTGATGATGCTAATGCACACAAGAATCGGGAGACCACAAAAAGGGGGGGCGGGAGACAGAAGAAAGACATGTTGAGTGCATCCAATACCGCTACTGTTGGCGGACACTACAGACACAGAAACCCCCTGCACTACGCCGTACACTTAGAGTTCCCTAATTAATCACAGGGACATGAGTTACAAGGCCTATGCCAGATTGCTGCACACATGGAAGTCACAGGAGCCTGACTAGGTGTAGCTGGCGCTGAACACAGGTGGGGTGGGGTGCCACAGAGCCTGCCTTAAGAAGGGACCTTGCCTACTAAACTCGCCCTGGCCTAGGGGAACCCACAGCCCACCTCCCCCAACCAGACACCTACAATGCGTGCTGAATGAGCAGAATGAGAGTGTACTCACCCCCTTGTGGCTGCTGTGATGCCCTCAAGCGCCCATCCAACTCCTGATACGCCACCGCCAGGATCCGGAACATCAGGGGGGTCATGGTGAAACGGGCACCCCTCCCACATTGGGAGGCCATTCCCAGGTGGGCCTCTGCCGTCTTCTTGCTCCCACAGTGAATGTCCTCCCATCTTTTCCGGCAGTGGGTGCTCCGTCTGTCGTGGACCCCCAGGGTCCGGACTTCCTTGGCGATGGCACGCCAAATATCCTTCTTCTGGTGGGCGCTGACCTACAGGACTAGTACAGGGGAATAGGAGAAGATATAACCGTCCGCACCGTCACAGTCATTGGCCCTCATCCCTACCCTTGCCATGACGCACATGCACTCACAGTCGTATCATGCACGCCTCATTCTTCCCCCCATCTTTCATCAACACCACTCCAAACAGGCATTGCCCACACAGCATGCTCACAGTGTACTCACCTGTTTGTCTGGAGGACCGTAGAGTAGCGTGTACTGGGGGAGGACCCCATCCACTAGTTTCTCCAACTCTTCCGTGCTGAAGGCAGGGGCCCTTTCCCCAGACACACGAGCCATTGTCTCTTCCAGACTGAGGTCACAGCAGCACTTGCAGTGTAGGTCCTGTCTCTTCCAGACTGAGGTCACAGCAGCACTTGCAGTGTAGGTCCTCTCCTGTCGAAGATCAGGTATCAAGTGATTGAACAGACAGAAAATGTCGGTGACATCCGCGGCGGTCCGTCACCACAGGCGTACATCGTCATTGGCTCCTGGGACCCATAGGGTCCAATGTTAACCAATGCAGGATTGCGCCGCGGTCTACGACCGCCTACCGCGACGGTGTGCAACGCCAGCGCAGTTACCTCATACCCCTTTGTCCCACATTACAGGTCAGGCAGCCGCCATTTCAGGGGGCCACATGGCATTAATTTTGACAACGTCACACATATCTAGGCCTTGCTTAAACACTAATACAGCCATATGTTGATTTTCAAACATTTTCATATTAAGTTGTGTTTACGTACCTCACTGTTGGCTGACCCTCTGATCACTGTTCTCATCCATAGAGCACGTCCGCTGGGGCAGGTGAGGAGATGGCGGCATCCTCCGGTGTACAGACTGCTGCTGGTGGACCTGTCGACAATGGAGGAGCGACATGTAATTGTCACCTACAGACTTGATCGTACCACAATCCTGGAACTGTGTGCCCAGTTGGAGCCAGACCTG
Organism: Pleurodeles waltl; assembly: GCF_031143425.1. Classification (NCBI taxonomy): domain Eukaryota; kingdom Metazoa; phylum Chordata; class Amphibia; order Caudata; family Salamandridae; genus Pleurodeles; species Pleurodeles waltl. The sequence continues at coordinate 1,167,840,414 of NC_090440.1, forward strand.
ATGTCAGCTATTCCCACAGGAATCCCCCCTCTAGTGCAGGTGCTGTCAGTTCTCCATTTCCTAGCAAGTGGGTCTTTTCAAACAACAGTGGCCATTGCATCAGGGATGTCCCAGTCTATGTTCTCCAACGTGTTGTCCAGTGTGTTGTCTGCCCTGCTAAAAAAACATGCGCAGCTACACTGTTTTCCCTCAGGGGGAGGATTTGCCTACAGTGAAAGGTGACTTCTATGCCCTGGGACATATCCCCAACATCATAGGTGCCGTTGATGGGACACATGTGGCCTTGGTCCCCCCACGCAGGAGTGAACAGGTGTACAGAAACCGGAAGAGTTACCATTCTATGAATGTGCAGATGGTGTGTTTGGCCGACTAGTACATCTCCCATGTAAATGCCAAGTTTCCTGGCTCAGTGCATGTCGCTTAAATTCTGCGGAATAGCAGAATCCCTTATGTGATGGGGCAACTCTAGAGGCACAGTGTGGGGCTATTAGGTGAGGACGTGGACCCAATACAGTGTGACTAGGTGTCTGGGTCTGGGGATGTCCCTAAGAGTTACTGTGTGTCTAACAGTTGTCCCTCGACATTTGCAGGTGACTCTGGTTACCCCAACCTGTCATGGCTACTGACCCCAGTAAGGAATCCTAGGACAAGGGCAGAGGAACACTACAATGAGGCCCATGGGCGAAATAGGAGGATTATAGAGAGGACCTTCGGCCTCCTGAAGGCCAGGTTCCGGTGCCTCCATATGGCAGGTGGTTCCCTATTCTACTCACCAAAGAAGCTGTGCCAGATCATCGTGGGCTGCTGTATGCTTCACAACTTGGCTTTGCGACGACAGGTGCCTTTTCTGCAGGAGGATGGTCCAGATGGAGGTGTTGTGGTGGCTGTGGAGCCTGTGGACAGTGAAGACGAGGAAGCAGAAGAAGAGGACAAAGACAACAGGAACATGGTGATCCAACAATACTTCCAGTGAGACACAGGTAAGAAGACAACACTGCCTGCTACATCTGATTTAATTATCCTACCTCTCATCTGCCTGTCATTTTCACCCAGTGTATGGACACTGAGTTGTCACTTTCCCTTTCGATTTCACAGATGTGAGTCCCACTGTGTGACCTCTGCATTGTTTCCGCATGGACTAGAGCTGTGTGACATAGGTATGTTGACATTACATTGGACATAGCATTTTTCCACAGTTATTGCAAATACACATTTTCAAAAGCACAGACTGACTCCAGATTGTTTTTTGATTTAAGGGTGTTTATTTAAGTGCCAAATAGTGGAGGGGGTTGTAAAATGGTCAGGGGTGATGGTGGAGGAATGTCCATGGCAGAGTCCAGTATATTAGTCTCACAGGTGCATTGTTCAAAGGGGCATAGGAAGTGGAGCTAGGGCAGTTTAAGTATGGACAGGGTGACGAAGTGGGACAGAAGGATGACAATCAGGGTGGTCTCATTTCTTGGCGGGGGTCTTGCCATTGTTCTCTGTCTTTGTCCTGGATCTCAGGGACTGCTTGCAGGGTGGTTCTCCATCTGCAGGGGGTGGGGTGCTGGTGTTGTGGTTCTGTGGTGGTGCCTCCTGTCCACTAGTGCCGGCGGAGGTGGTGGGCAGTTCATCGTCCAGGGTAATGTCAGGGGCCCCTTGTTGTGCCCCAGTGTCCCTCCTGGTGTTGACGGGTTCCTTTAGCACCCCTACAATGGTGCCCAGGGTGGAATTGATGGATTTGAGTTCCTCCCTGAACCCCAAATACTGTTCCTCCTGCAGCCGCTGGGTCTCCTGAAACTTGGCCAGTACCGTTGCCATCGTCTCCTGGGAATGGTGGTAGACTCCCATGATGTTGGAGAGGGCCTCGTGGAGAGTGGGTTCCCTGGGCCTGTCCTCCCCCTGTCGCACAGCAGCCCTCCCAGTTCCCTTGTTTTCCTGGGCCTCTGTCCCCTGAACTGTGTGCCCACTACCACTGCCCCTAGGTCCCTGGTGTTGTTGGGGTGGTGGGTTAGCCTGGGTTTCCTGTAGTGGTGGACACACTGCTGCTTGGCATGTCCTGGGGACAGAGGTGTGGGCCCGCTGAGTGGGTGCTGTGCTGGTGTTTCCAGAGGGGGGAAGCTCTTTAGTGGCCTGTGCCAGTGTGAGGGGACTCGACTGTCCCGAGGTCCCAGATGGGCCGTGCTGGTCATCTAGATCCAGTTGGACAGAAGTGCTGTCATCACTGTGGGCCTCTTCTGTGGGTGGAGTGGACATGTCTGGACCCTCCAGTCGGGTGACGTTGGGTAGGGGTGTAAAGGCATGATTATTGCATCTGTATGTGCCATGGTGTGAAATGTGTGGGTGACCCTGTACCCCAGTGCTTCCATTCCTGTGTGGGACCTTCTGTGATAATGGTTTAGGGGGTGTATGGGTATGTGAAGTGGCCATGCTTTGGTGATGGGTGTCCACGCTTTGGTGTTGCATGCAGTGCTTGGGTTTGGGATGTGTGGTTTTGTGATGCTATTAATTGTGTTTGACCAATGACTTTGTGTTTCACCACTGCACATGTTAGTTGCTTAATGTTCACCAGTAGCACATTATGGGGGTCATTTCGACCCCGGCGGGCGGCGGGCACCGCCCGCCGGGCGGAAACCGCCCAAGCACCGCCCCGCGGTGAAATGACCGCGGGGTCATTACAACTTTCCTGCTGAGTCGGCGGGCGATCTTCAAAAGATCGCCCGCCGGCCCAGCGGGAAAGGCCCTGCAAAGAGGAAGCCGGCTCCGAATGGACCCGGCGGATTTGCAGGGGTGCGACGGGTGCAGTGGCACCCGTCGCGATTTTCAGTGTCTGCAAAGCAGACACTGAAAATCATTATGGGGCCCTGTTAGGGGGCCCCTGCACTGCCCATGCCAGTGGCATGGGCAGTGCAGGGGCCCCCAGGGGCCCCACGACACCCGTTCCCGCCAGCCTCTTCCTGGCGGTGTACACCGCCAGGAACAGGCTGGCGGGAAGGGGGTCGGAATCCCCATGGCGGCGCTGCATGCAGCGCCGCCATGGAGGATTCCCCCAGCCGGGGGAAATCCGGCGGGAAACCGCCGGACCCGGCTGGGCGACCGCTGCTTCACAGCCGCGGTCGGAATACCTGATGTAGCACCGCCAGCCTGTTGGCGGTGCTACATCCGGCCTCCACCCTGGCGGTCTATGACCGCCAGGGTCGTAATGAGGCCCTATATGTTTTGTTCAGTTTAGCTGCCTATTGGCTTTAACATGGAGTTAGCATTACATTCTGTATTCAGCTTAGCCGCCTATTGGCCTTGACATGGCATTAGCCATTACATTTGGTATTCAGTTTAGCTGCCTATTGGCTTTGATATGATATTAGACATTACGGCGGTCATTCCGACCCTGGCGGTCATGGACCGCCAGGGCCGGGGACCGCGGGAGCACCGCCAACAGGCTGGCGGTGCTCCCAAGGGCATTCTGACCGTGGCGGTACAGCCGCAGTCAGAAACGGAAAACCGGCGGTGTACCGCCGGTTTTCCACTGCCCTGGGAATGCTGCCATGGGGATTCCGACCCCCATACCGCCATCCTGTTCCTGGCGGTTTTGACCGCCAGGAACAGGATGGTGGTATGGGGAGTCGTGGGGCCCCTGGGGGCCCCTGCAGTGCCCATGCAGGGGCCCCTGTAACAGGGCCCCACCATGATTTTCAGTGTCTGACACTGAAAATCGCGACGGGTGCAACTGCACCCGTCGCACCCCTTCCACTCCGACGGCTCCATTCGGAGCCGGCATCCTTGTGGAAGGGTGTTTCCCGCTGGGCTGGCGGGCGGCCTTCTGGCGGTCGCCCGCCAGCCCAGCGGGAAACCCAGAATACCCGCGGCGGTCTTGTGACCGCGCAGCAGTATTCTGGCGTCTCCCGCCGGCCCTGCGGATACCGCGGCCGGCGGGAGTCAGAATGACCCCCTACATTTGGTATTCAGTTTAGCTGCCTATTGGCTTTGACATGATATTAGACATTACATTCTGCATTCAGTTTAGCTGCCTGTTGGCTTTGACATGGCATTAGACATTACGGGGGTCATTCTGACCCTGGCGGTCAGTGTTAAAGCGGCGGCCAACCCGCCAACAGGCTGGCAGTCCAAAAAATGGAATTCTGACCCTGGCGGGAACCGCCAACACAAGCCGCCGCTTTAACACTCCGACCGCCACGGCGGCACAAACAAACAGCGCGGCGGTCACCGCCAACAGACAGGCGGCAGACAATGTACCGCCCACCCTATCACAACTCACCAATCCGCCACCTTTTCCGGGGCGGGAGCCCCGCCGATAAAAACACGGCGGAAACAGACATTTCCAATGGAAAACGCTCACCTCGACACACTCCACGCGGAATCGGGACAGCATGGAACCGGAACTCCGCATCCTCCCAGCCATTGCCTTCCTGCTCTTCTTCCAGGATCACGAACGTCGCCGCAGACGACAACGGTAAGTACTGCACCTACGACACAGGGGAGGGGGGAGGAGGAAAGGTTACGGGCACACACATACGCCACACACCCACCCCCACCCCCACCCTCACCCCCACCGAAATACCTACACACCAATGCAGATTGAAAAGTCAGAGTGACACCCCCAAACCCCCAAAACAAAAATGCAAAGACAAAAGGCAATGATTGTAAAAATAGAACTATATTACATCAATAATTAAGTATAGCGAACTTACCAATATATAAAGAATTAATACACATCTAGAACTATATATATACAAGTAGCAAAAGTCCGGCACAGTTTTGGCAAAGCCCACACACGAGATCGAGTCCATTGGAGAGAACACTGCTGGGGCATCACAAAAATAAAAAACTGGCATCTCAATGGGAAGCGAAGGGGGGGCACCTCAGCCACATGAGTCCACGACGCCAGATCCACGAAGGGCCTCCATGCCCACTGTGCCATCCTGGGGAGTGCAAAGCCACAGTCTCTCAAGTCTCTACAGTGGGTGGATTGCCCACTGTGCCATCCTGGGGGGTGCAAAGCCACAGTCCATCAGGTGGATTACAGCGGAGCGGTGCTTGACAGGAGGGCCCAGCGGAGCGGTGCTTGAGATGAGGGCCCAGCGGAGCGGTGCTTGACAGGAGGGCCCAGCGGAGCGGTGCTTGACAGGAGGGCCCAGCGGAGCGGTGCTTGAGATGAGGGCCCAGCAGAGCGGTGCTTGAGATGAGGGCCCAGCGGAGCGGTGTTTGACAGGAGGGCCCTGTTCAGCGGTGCATGTCTTGGCGGGGCCATGTTCAGCGGTGCCTGTCTTGGCGGGGCCCTGTTCAGCGGTGCTTCTCACGGCGGGGCCCTGTTCAGCAGTGCTTCTCACGGCGGGGCCCTGTTCAGCGGTGCTCTTCACGGCGGGGCCCTGTTCAGTGGTGCCCTTCACGGCGGGGCCCTGTTCAGCGGTGCCTGTCTTGGCGGGGCCCTGTTCAGCGGTGCTTCTCACGGCGGGGCCCTGTTCAGCGGTGCTTCTCACGGCAGGGCCCTGTTCAGCGGTGCTCTTCACGGCGGGGCCCTGTTCAGCGGTGCTCTTCACGGCGGGGCCCTGTTCAGTGGTGCCCTTCACGGCGGGGCCCTGTTCAGCGGTGCCTGTCTTGGCGGGGCCCTGTTCAGCGGTGCTTCTCACGGCGGGGCCCTGTTCAGCGGTGCTCCTCACGGCGGGGCCCTGTTCAGCGGTGCCTGTCTTGTGTTTCGAGTGAACCACACCTGGCCAATACTTCCTGCTCAGTCAGCATCGGACCTTTCCGTTGCGGGGCCCTCCTGTGATGGAGTCCTGGGGCCCTGGGTCTCCTCCGATACCCCCCGGAATGGGGCTGGTGGGGCCCTCATGGCCAGGTCGGCTGCTCCCTGCCTTTTGCGCTTTGCTGCCCTTGCCCTCCTTGGCAGACTCTCCGTGGCCCTTGGCTCCCTTACCCGATGTGGCAGGCGTATCAGGCCTGTCGCGCCTGCCCTTCAGTTTTTTGCTCCTCTTCCCGGGGGGGGGGGGCTGGCTGTGACTTTGCTGCTGGCCGATGTCCCTGCACAAGGAAAGGGCGGACTCCAAAAACCAGCCACGACGTTCTTGGGAGTTGCTGGGCTGGTGGTGGCTGAGGTGAATTTGGAAGTCTTACGAGATTGGAGGGGGTGGGTCAGGTGAGGAAAAGAGGTCCAGTTTATAGAGGATTAGTTTTTTAGGAGCCATGGGAAGGGTAGCTGGAGTGGGTATGGGAGTGGAGGAAGAGGATGTGGTTGTAGGAGAGTCAAGTCTGGTGTCTTTGGGTGCAGGTGCTTGGGCTGGAGGCTGACGTGAGGTGGATGGCTGTTGGTTGTGTGCCTGCCTGCGTTTGTGTGGTTTGGAAGCGGGGGTGACAGACACACTGGGAGAGGACACAGGGGACGTGTACATGGCAGTGGGGGTGGTGACTGCACGTGTGCGGACTGGTGTGGAGGGTGTGCTGGTGATGGGTGTACTGGCTGATGGTGGTGTGCATGCAGGTGTGAGTGTAGACGTCACAGGGAGGGAGGAGGGAGACGAGGAGGTGGGGGACACAGAGGAGGTAGTGGATGTTGGCATGTCTGCATCTGTATGTTGCTTGTGTGAATGCTTGTGTGTTCTGTGGTGCTTATGTCTGGATGAGCTTCCCTTGGGTGTTGAGGTGTGTGCAGGCTGGTCTGTAGGTGTGGATGGGATAGGCAGAGGAACAGGGGAGTGGGACTGGGTGGAGGGAGTTAGAAGAGGGAGGCTGGAGACAGGGACAATCGCTGCCGTCAGTGCTGAGGCCAGAGCGTTGAACGATCGCTGATGGGCAGCCTGACCCGAATGAAGGCCCTCCAGGTATGCATTGCTTTGATGCACCTCCCTCTCCACACCCTGGATGGTATTCAAAAGGGTAGACTGCCCAACAATGATGGTCCTCAGGAGGTCAATGACCTCCTCACTGAGGGCAGCAGGGGTGACTGGGGCAGGGCCTGAGGTGCCTGGGGCGAAGGAGATGGCCGCCTTCCTGGCAGTGCGGGCACGGGCCGAAGGCCAAGGGGCTGCTGGGAGGGCGGAGCTGGTGCGCTGGGTGGCGGCTGTACCTGTAGTATCGGTGGACACAGATGTTGCCGCCAGCGCAAGGGAGCTCCCATCCGAGGACGTGTCGGTGTCACTGACGTCTGCACGGGTCCCCGTGGTGGAGCCCCCCTCGCCCTCCGTCTCACTGGTCATGTCGGAGTCCGTTGCATGGTCCTCCGGGGCCATGTGAGATGCAGCTCCCTCTTGTGGCGATGCCACTTCTCCTCCGCCTGATGATGCTAATGCACACATTCACCAGAAAACAAAGAAATTGGGGGGGGGGGGAATGGAGATATAGAGACAAGTTGAGTGCATGCATTGGGGACACTGTTGGCGGAGAGGACAGACACAGAAGCCCCCTGCACTACGCTGCGCACTTGGGGTACACTACTCATTCCCTGGGACATGCCCTACAAGCCTATGGGCGACAACTGCCAACACAGAATACACAGGTCCATGAATAGCGTTACTGGGCACCCTACAGAGGTGGGGGGCGGGGGCACAGGACCATACCTCACAGAGGGGCCTAGCCTACAGAAATCGCCCTGGCCTAGGGATACCCACAGCCCTCCTCCCCCACCCAGGCACCTCCACTGCGCGCAAATTTAGCTGAATGTGCTGTTACTCACCCCCTTGTGTCTGCTGTGATGTCCTCAAGCGCCCATCTAAATCGGGGTAGGCCACCGCCAGGATCCGGGACATCAGGGGGGCTCAAGGTACGACTGGCACCCCTCCTAGGTTGGGAGGCCATCCCCAGCAGAGCTTCGGCGGTCTTCCTGCTCCCGCGGCGGATGTCCTCCCACCTCTTGCGGCAGTGGGTGCCCCGTCTGTTGTGGACCCCCAGGGCCCGGACGTCCTTGGCGATGGCACGCCAAATATCGATCTTTTGATGGGCGCTGACCTATGTGACATGTACAGGGGGGGAAAAGAAACATCATCACTTTTCTGCATGCTCGATGTGAGTGGCCCCCCCTCCCCAATCTTGCCAGGTGGCACATGCTCTCATCTGTCGTGCCATGCATTCGTAATTTGCTCCCCTCCCCTCCATCGTACATCCACCCCACTCATCACAGGCATTGCCCACTATGCATTGGCCCCCGTGTACTCACCTGTTGGTCTGGAGGACCGTAGAGTAGCGCATACTGGGGGAGGACCCCGTCCACGAGCTTCTCCAACTCTTCGGAACTGAAGGCGGGGGCCCTTTCCCCAGTCGCAGCAGCCATTGTCACTTCCAGACCGAGGTCACAGCAGCACTTGCAGTATAGGTCCTCTCCTGTGGATGGTCAGGTCTCGTGTGATTAAGCAGAGAGAAAATGGCAGTCACGCCCGCGGCGGTGCGTACCGCGGCGGTGCGTACCGCGACCGCCGGCGCACATCGTCATTGGCTCCTGAAACCCATAGGGTTCAATGTTAACCAATGCTGCTTTGCGCCGCGGTCTTCGACCGCCTACCGCCACGGCGTGCCACGCCAGCGCAATGACCTCACTTCACATTGTCACACTTCACAGGTCAGGCAGCCTCCATTTCAAGGGCCCACATGGCTTAATTCCCACTGCGTCACACATGGCTAGGCCTTGCATCGACACTCATACAAGCTATTCAATCCAGAGAGATTTGTGTACTGTGCAGGCTGTGGGAACTTACCTGTGGGTTGATTGACTCTGTGCTCCATGTTGTCCTTCCTAGGCACCGTCCGCTGGGACTTGCGAGGAGACGGAGGAATGTTCCCGTGTACAGACCGCTGGTGGACCTGTCGACAATGGAAGAACGACATGTCATACTCACCTACAGACTCAACACTGCCACTATACAGGAACTGTGTGCCCAGCTGGAGCCAGACCTGATGTCACCCATCCGCCAACCCACAGGGATTCCGCCTCTAGTGCAGGTGCTGTCAGTACTCCATTTTTTGGCTAGTGGATCATTTCAAACTACAGTGGCCATTTCATCTGGGATGTCTCAGCCTATGTTTTCAAAGGTATTGTCCAGAGTGTTGTCTGCCCTGATGAAATACATGCGGAGCTACATCATATTCCCTGAGGTGGGTGACTTGCCTACAGTGAAGGGTGATTTCTATGCCCTTGGACACATTCCCAATATCATTGGTGCCATTGATGGTACCCATGTGGCTTTGGTCCCCCCCAAAGACAATGAGCAGGTGTACAGGAACCGAAAAAGTTATCATTCGATGAATGTCCAGGTGGTCTGTTTGGCTGACCAGTACATCTCCCATTTAAATGCCAAGTTCCCAGGGTCAGTGCATGACGCGTACGTCATGCGAAATAGCAGCATCCCTTATGTGATGGAACAGCTACAGAGACAGCGTGTGTGGCTAATTGGTGACTCTGGTTACCCCAACCTGCCTTGGCTATTGACCCCAGTGAGGAATCCCAGGACAAGGGCAGAGGAACGGTACAATGAGGCCCATGGGCGTACTAGGAGGGTGATCGAGCGGACCTTCGGCCTCCTGAAGGCCAGGTTTAGGTGCCTGCATATGACAGGTGGATCCCTAATGTACTCACCAAAGAAGGTGTGTCATATCATCGTGGCCTGCTGCATGCTTCACAACCTGGCTTTGCGACGCCAGGTGCCTTTGCTGCAGGAGGATGGTCCAGATGGTGGTGTTGTGGCCACTGTGGAGCCTGCGGAGAGTGAAGAGGAGGAAGACGAAGAGGACGACACAGACAACAGGGACAGAGTGATACTGCAGTATTTCCAGTAACACACAGGTAAAAATCTACTCCTGCATTTTATTATATCTGTAACAGTACTGGCTCTCTACTGTCTGACCTTTCACCCCAATGTATGGTAACTTAGTTGTGATTTTGCCTTCCTATTTCAGTGATGTGGTCCCCACGGAGTGCCCTCTGGTTTATTTCCCCATGGACTACCGCTGTGTGACACTGGTATGTTGTCATCACAATGTATTTGGACATTTTTGGTTGGTTATATCGAATACATTTGGTTTAGAAAAATAAATAGCAGACTCCTGATGGTTTTTGTGAAATAATTGTGTTTATTGAAGTGCAAAAATTGGTGTATAGTTCAAAAAGGGTAATGGGTGATGGTGGAGGCATGTCCATGGCAGAGTCCAGACTCACGTTCGCACAGGTGCATTGTCCATATGCCTGTGGAAGGTGGAGCAGGGGCAGTTCAAGGTTGGACAGGGTGAACAAGTGGGACAGTGGGATGACATCCGGGGGGATCCGTGCATGCAGGGGTCTTGACATCCTACTCTGTCTTCTTCCTCGATCTCAGGCCTTTCTTACGGGGTGGTTCATGTTCTGCAGGGGGTGGGGTCCGGGTGGGCCGTTGCTGTTGTGTCGGGGCCTCCTGACCACTAGCGCCGGCGGAGGTGGTGGGCTGTTCTTCCTCCATGCTAGTGGCAGGGGCCCTTTGGGGGGCCACATGGTCCCGCAATGTGGTGACAATCTGGTTGAGTGCCACCACGATTGTACCCATTGCGGAACTGATGCTGCGCAGTTCTTCCCGGAACCCCATGTACTGGCCCTCCTGCATGGCCTGGATCTCCTGGAACCTGGCCAGGACCGTCGCCATCGTCTCTTGGGAGTGGTGGTACGCTCCCATGATGGTGGTGAGGGCCTCTTGGACAGTGGGTTCCCTAGGCCTGTCCTCACTCTGTCGCACAGCGGCCCTCCCAGTTCCCCTTTGTTCCTGGGCCTCTGTCCCCTGGACGGTGTGCCCACTACCACTGCCCCCAGGTCCCTGTTGTTGTTGGGGTGGTGGGTTGCCCTGGGTGCCCTGTAGTGGTAGACACACCGCTGCTTGACCTGTCCTGGAGACAGAGGCATGGGCCCGCTGGGTGGGTGCTGTGCTGGGGTTTCGAGAGGGGGGTAGGTCTGCTGTGGCCTGTGGCTGCCTGAGGGGAACCGACTGTCTAGAGGTCCCCGATGAGCCGGGCTGGTCATCAGGTTCTAGGTCGACAGAGCTGCTGTCATCACTGGGGGCCTGTTCTGGGGGTGGGATGGACATTTCTGGACCCTCCGGGCCGGTGTCTTGGCGTTCGGGCCCTGCAGGGGTAAAAGAGTATGGTTATTGCTTCTGTGTGTGCCATGGCGTGCGAATTGTGGGTGCCCTTGTTCCCCAGTGCTGGCATTCCCTTGTGGGAGGAGTTGTGAGGGTGGTTTGGGGGGGGGATGGGTATGTGCAGTGGTCATGCTTAGGTGATGGGTGTCCATGGTTTGTGTTGGCATTCAGGGGTTGGTGTTGGTTTGGGTGGGTTGTGCTGGTGAGACATTAGCAGGGAGGATATGTGCTGCGGGGTTGGGGGTGAGGGTGGGGGTGGAGGTTGGCATGCTGGTGGTTGGAGGGGGGGAAGTAGTTGAGATTAGACTTACCAGAGTCCATTCCTCCGCCTACTCCAGCGAGGCCCTCAGGATGCAGGATGTTCAAGACCTCTTGCTCCCATGCTGTGAATTCGGGTGGAGTGGGTAGGGGTCTGCCGCCAGTCTTTTGCACAGCGATTTTGTGTCTTGACACCATCGCCCGCACCTTCCCCCCTAGGTCGTTCCAGCGCTTTCGGATGTCTTCCCGATTTCTGGGATGCTGTCCCACAGCGTTGACCCTGTCGACGATCCTTTGCCATAGCTCCGCTTTCCTGGCTATTGTGGTGTGCTGCACCTGTGTGCCGAAGAGCTGGGGCTCTACCCTGATTATTTCCTCCACCATGACCCTGAGTTCTTGGTCCGAGAACCTGGGGTGTCTTTGGGGTGCCATGGGGTGGTGTGGATGAGGTGTGGGGTGGTGTTTGTGGTGATGAGTGTAGTGGTGTGTGGTGTTTTGTGCGTAGATGTAGTGTGGGGGATGATGTTGGGTTCCTGTGTGTTTTGTGGTTTGCGTTCCCTGTGCTCTCTCTCTGTGTATTGCGCCTTGTCTCTGAATTTCGATTTGTGGGGGTTTGTGGGTGATGTGGGTGTGTGTTTTATATCGTAATGATTGTGTGGGAGTGGTGTTTGTATGTGTATCAGGTGTGTGTATTTTGAATTATCCAATGTGGCTGTGTTTTGTAAAGGTGTGTGTATTTTGAGCGCGGCGGTGTGTACCGCCAATGGGATACCGCGGTTGAAAGACCGCCGCGTGGATTGGTGGGTCGTAATGGCATGGGCGTATTTCTGTTGGCGTGACGTGGAGGTTTGGTCATCTCCAGTTTATCGCTGACCGCTGATGTGGCGGCCTTCAGTGGAGGTCGGATTTTTGGCGGTTTGGCAGTTGTGGGTCAGAATGTCCGTGGCGGGTTACCGCAGCCGCGGCGGTGTTATGGCGGTCTTCTGACCGGCGGTTACTGCCTTTTACCGCCAGGGTCAGAATGACCCCCTACATTCTGTATTCAGTTTACAGGGAGTGCAGAATTATTAGGCAAGTTGTATTTTTGAGGATTAAATTTATTATTGAACAACAACCATGTTCTCAATGAACCCAAAAAACTCATTAATATCAAAGCTGAATATTTTTGGAAGTAGTTTTTAGTTTGTTTTTAGTTTTAGCTATGTTAGGGGGATATCTGTGTGTGCAGGTGACTATTACTGTGCATAATTATTAGGCAACTTAACAAAAAACAAATATATACCCATTTCAATTATTTATTATTACCAGTGAAACCAATATAACATCTCAACATTCACAAATATACATTTCTGACATTCAAAAACAAAACAAAAACAAATCAGTGACCAATATAGCCACCTTTCTTTGCAAGGACACTCAAAAGCCTGCCATCCATGGATTCTGTCAGTGTTTTGATCTGTTCACCATCAACATTGCGTGCAGCAGCAACCACAGCCTCCCAGACACTGTTCAGAGAGGTGTACTGTTTTCCCTCCTTGTAAATCTCACATTTGATGATGGACCACAGGTTCTCAATGGGGTTCAGATCAGGTGAACAAGGAGGCCATGTCATTAGATTTCCTTCTTTTATACCCTTTCTTGCCAGCCACGCTGTGGAGTACTTGGACGCGTGTGATGGAGCATTGTCCTGCATGAAAATCATGTTTTTCTTGAAGGATGCAGACTTCTTTCTGTACCACTGCTTGAAGAAGGTGTCTACCAGGAACTGGCAGTAGGACTGGGAGTTGAGCTTGACTCCATCCTCAACCCGAAAAGGCCCCACAAGCTCATCTTTGATGATACCAGCCCAAACCAGTACTCCACCTCCACCTTGCTGGCGTCTGAGTCGGACTGGAGCTCTCTGCCCTTTACCAATCCAGCCACGGGCCCATCCATCTGGCCCATCAAGACTCACTCTCATTTCATCAGTCCATAAAACCTTAGAAAATCAGTCTTGAGATATTTCTTGGCCCAGTCTTGACGTTTCAGCTTGTGTGTCTTGTTCAGTGGTGGTCGTCTTTCAGCCTTTCTTACCTTGGCCATGTCTCTGAGTATTGCACACCTTGTGCTTTTGGGCACTCCAGTGATGTTGCAGCTCTGAAATATGGCCAAACTGGTGGCAAGTGGCATCGTGGCAGCTGCACGCTTGACTTTTCTCAGTTCATGGGCAGTTATTTTGCGCCTTGGTTTTTCCACACGCTTCTTGCGACCCTGTTGACTATTTTGAATGAAACGCTTGATTGTTCGATGATCACGCTTCAGAAACTTTGCAATTTTAAGAGTGCTGCATCCCTCTGCAAGATATCTCACTATTTTTGACTTTTCTGAGCCTGTCAAGTCCTTCTTTTGACCCATTTTGCCAAAGGAAAGGAAGTTGCCTAATAATTATGCACACCTGATATAGGGTGTTGATGTCATTAGACCACACCCCTTCTCATTACAGAGATGCACATCACCTAATATGCTTAATTGGTAGTAGGCTTTCGAGCCTATACAGCTTGGAGTAAGACAACATGCATAAAGAGGATGATGTGGTCAAAATACTCATTTGCCTAATAATTCTGCACTCCCTGTAGCTGCCTATTGGCTTTGACATGGCATTAGCCATTACATTTTGTATTCAGTTCAGCTGCCTATTGGCTTTGACATGACATTAGACATTACATTTGATATTTAGGTTAGCTGCCTATTGGCTTTGACATGACATTAGACATTACATTCTGTATTTAGGTTAGCTGCCTATTGGCTTTAACGAAGGGTTAGACATTGCAGTTGAGACATTACAGATGTCTGTGTTTTTCCAAGCTGTGTTTTTCCACAAGATGGACCAAGCTGTTTTCTTCACGCCAGACCTTAGCTGATAAGAGCACGTAGATTTTGTGTTTACCTCGCAATCCAGTCTGAGAGCGAATTTGCTCAGGAGAACTGACCCCTCTCCAAGGTTATTCGGCTCTCACACTGAGTTTAATTTTAAGGATGACTCTGAGCTACAGTGAGTTAGATTTGAATCTGCTTGACTTCAGGCTGGAGCTAGACGTCAGTTACCAGACTCCCGTTTGGGTAGACAATCTCTTTTTCGCAGTTGACCGGAGTCATCAACTTGCAGACCCCAGACAGATGAAGCTGAGTTAGGCCCTACCGCCTTGCCCATACAGTGATGAATTTGACTTTTATGCTTTGCTTTGCAGTTATGATATATATTTGCTGTGTACATTGCAACTGAGAAGTACTGTGATATATTTTGCTTTCATTGCTGCGACTACTTTTGAATGTGTGCTTCCAATCTACTAATTTCGTCTCTCAGGAACTTGTGGGTGGGGAATTAATAACAATAAATGTCTTCTTTAAACTAAGAAGTGCATTCCAGAGAGGTTCTGTAAGCTCCGATAGGAGATAAGTAGGAAAGCAGATCAGGTTTGTGATAGTGGGACATGTGTGAGGAGTTGGAGTGATGGAGGTGAGGGCGAGGGTGGGGGTAGGTGATAGCATGCAGGTAGGGTGGGGGATATGGTAGTTTAAGGTTTGACTTACCAGAGTCCATTCCTCCGGCTACTCCTGCTAGGCCCTCAGGATGCAGTATAGCCAAGACCTGCTCCTCCCATGTGGTAAGTCCTGGGGGAGGAGGAGGAGAGGGTCCGCCGTCAATCGTCTGAACTGCAATCTGGTATCTTGAGACCACGGAACGCACCTTCCCCCATAGGTCATTCCCCCTCTTCCTGATGTCTTCCTGTGTTCTTGGGTGCTGTCCCACTGCGTTCACCCTGTCCACAATCCTTCGCCATAGCTCCATCTTCCTAGCTATGGTGGTGTGCTGCACCTGTGATTCGAATAGCTGTGGCTCTACCCGGATGATTTCCTCCACCATGACCCTGAGCTACTCCTCAGAAAACCTGGGGTGTCTTTGCGGTGCCATGGGGTGGTGTGGGTGATGTGTGGGGTGGGGTGTGTTGTGATGTGTGGGGTGCTATTTAGAGGTGTGTTGTGTGAGGTGCGTGAATGTTGTGTGAGTGATGGTGTTGATTGCCTGTGGATGCTAGTGTTGTTTCTGGTGGTGTCTCTCTCTGGCCTTCTGTCGCAATTGTTGTCGTAGGGGTTTGTGGGTGATGTGGGTGTGTGTTTTATATTGGATTGGGTGTGTGGGAGTGGTGTGTGTATGTGTATCAGGTGTGTGTATTTCGATTTGTCCAATGTGGATGTGTTTTGTAAATGTGTGTGTATTTTGAGCACGGCGGTGTGTACCGCCAAGGGAATACCGTGGTTTAAAGACCGCCGCGTGGATTCGTGGGTCATGATAGTGTGGGCGTATTCCTGTTGGCGTGACGGTGGAGATTTTGTTATCGACAGTTTATCACTGACCTTTGGTGTGGCGGACTTGTGTGGGTGTCTAGATTCTGGCGGATTCCGAGCTGTGGATAATGGCTGTGGCGGAATTCCGCGGCCGCGGTGGTGTGTTGGCAGTCTTCTGCATGGCAGTAAGCGGCTTTTACCGCCAATGTTGTAATGACCCCCTTAGTGTACTTCAAAACACTGCTGGATGTCTCCTGCTCTCTTTCTTTCTCTCTTGATCTTACAAAGCTTCACTTGATGATGTGTTCTGAGAGCATAGCATATGTTTTCAAAAAGGAGCGGCAAATGTTTGACTATATAGGAGATTTAGGGGGTTATTCCGACCCCGGCGGGCGGCGGAAGCCGCCCGCCTGGTGGGAACCGCCAGAAGACCGTACCGCGGTCAAATGACCGCGGCGGTCATTCTGACTTTCCCGCTGGGCCGGCGGGCGACCGCCAGAAGGCCGCCCGCCGGCCCAGCGGGAAAGCCCCTTCAACAATGAAGCCGGCTCCGAATGGAGCCGGCGGAGTTGAAGGGGTGCGACGGGTGCAGTGGCACCCGTCGCGATTTTCAGTGTCTGCTAGGCAGACACTGAAAATCATTATGGGGCCCTGTTAGGGGGCCCCTGCACTGCCCATGCCTTTGGCATGGTCAGTGCAGGGGCCCCCAGGGGCCACACGACACCCGTTCCCGCCATCCTGTTCCTGGCGGTTTTTACCGCCAGGACCAGGATGGCGGGAAGGGGGTCGGAATCCTCATGGCGGTGCTGCGAGCAGCGGCGCCATGAAGGATTCTTTGGGGTAGGGGTAAACCGGCGGGAAACCGACGGTTGCCCTTTTCTGACCGCGGCTTTACCGCCGCGGTCAGAATTGCCCATGAAGCACCGCCAGCCTGTTGGCGGTGCTTCCACAGCACTCTGCCCTGGCGGTTTTCAACCGCCAGGGTCAGAATGACCGCCTTAGTCACTGCACGTCTGGAACATTTTTCAAATTAGTTTTCTTGTTATCAAATGTGTACAGCACTTACCAGTATGCATAAAATCACTGTCAATTCACAATTGTACAATAGAATCATGCATTACTTTACAGGTCAACTTATGCCAGACAGGCTTCATTTTGTTGTCATAGGCATGGTTCATCACAAATCACTGATTTGACATAACTCTATTGTTCCACTGGTCTAGCTAATAAGTGCACTGTCAGTGGTCCCCAACTGTCCCTAGGTTTGGAGTTTTGCTGTAATTTCTCTGCATATAGATAATTTATAGATAATAAATCAAGTCTTTCAGCCAGTGAGGCACCTGGGGGGCTGTACCACTACTCCAATGTATTGCTACCCTGCTTTGTGCCAGAAGTAGGGCTATTGACACTAATTTATGATTAGTCGGTTGTAAGGGTTTGACCAAGTCGAGCAGGCGCAATTTGGGTGAACGTTCTACTTTTTCGGAGTTCATTTTGGTAAGTATCCCTGTCACTCGCTCTCAGAATAGGTACGCATTCACACAGCTCCATGCCACGTGCATAAATCCTGTGTTCAGCCCTCCACATCTCACACAGTCAGGGCTCTCCCTGAGAACATATCAGAAAAATCTCAATAGTGTTTAATACATTTATTGCAAAGATTTAAAATGGATAATTCTGAGATTGCAACTAGGTGTGAGCATCCCTGTAAGTGCACATCAAGATAGCCACTCTTCAGGGGCCAGGGGCCTGTCTAACAATTAGTTCCATTTCGCAAAGGCTGGGTGTTTTTCTAGATTCGTATCTTTTTGAGACACTGTATATAACTGTGTTACAAGTTTATGTGATGAGGAGTTAGATATCAGTGCTTGAAAACAACGGCTACAGACCTTCATAGCGGTTCTCAGTCGAAATATATAAAAGGCCACAGTGCGGTTTGTTTTTGCAATCGTGTCTTGTTGGTTAGCACTACAAATGTCCTTTTTTATATATAAATCTCCTATTCTCCTCAGTTGTTGGTCTTTTAAAAGCGTTACTGACCTTTTAATACATGACTGATAGGTTTGGGTGAAATTGCAGTGCTGGGGCATAGGAAATTTGTCTGCACGGGTTCCCAGGTACTTCCAGGCCATTGCAGTGCAATCAACAGTGTTTATCTCCTCGTGAGTCTTTAAGGGCCCGGTGTGTTAAAACAGCCATCAGTGTAACGGGGTGCGCTTCATCGGCTTCTATTACCAGGTATATATTGCAGTGGTCGAAACCAATAATAGGCGAAATGTGCTTGAGCACACAGGTACTGTAAATAAAAGTCGGGGCGCTGAATCCGCCTTGGTCATATGGCAATGTAAGTGTGTCGCACTTTATTCGGGGCTGTTTCACTGCCCAAATTAAAGTTATGAGATGCATACGGAGTGTTCTAAAGAATTATTGTGTTAATATGATGGGTATCTTAACGAACAAGTATAAAAATTCGGGAAGGGTGACCATTTTTAAAACAGCTATTCTATCCACCAACAACAGTGGAAGACGTGCCCTTCTTGTTGGATCTTCCAGTTTCAAAATTGCTGTATTGCAATTGTACCTGAGTACGTGGTCTGGAGCTCTACGCACATTTATCTCTAAATATTTCACGGGGTCCTCACTCCGTTCTAGTGGGAAATCTACGTCATAAACATTAACTAAAAAATAGCACCACTAAAAAAATGGATTGTAACCCTCCTAAATTATATGAAATTTGGTGGCAATGTCTGGTGTTATTGCACACTAAAGCTACATCACTGGTAAAAAGTAGAATTGTATAAATACCTTTTTCCTTTAAATGTAATAAAGGAGTGTAAATCCACATATAAGTGTGGCCTAAATTCTGTAGAGGAATTCTCATGATGTACATCGTCTATCACTATTTACTAATCTAAACCTCTCATGTCTTTCTTCCTTCACTGTTTCATCTGTGCTCTTACTTCTACTAACCGTCCTTCTATATTCTTTGGCAACATAAATCGAGACAGAACTTCGTATTGCTTTTCAGTAGAGAAACACAACTTTGAATGAAGAGGCGTTCTTAAGGATGGAGATAAACATGGCAAACAAACAAAAGCCAATAAACTCTTCAAGATCATGTACAGTGCAAGAAACCCTGAGTCAGCTTTTGGTACCAGAGAACGTAGATAAATGTGGGGAATACTTCCTCTTCTGCAAATTTAAAATTATAAAAAAAAAAAAAGTTAAAGTCTTCTTTTGCCATCTCAGATTCGGTCACCCTCTCAAGGGGCCCAATCTTTCAAATTTGCTAAGAAATGCTCATCCATGAAGACAATAATGATTGCGAACCTGATGAACACAATCTCTTATTGTCCTCTCATATCCTACCCCTAAAAAAAGTAAAATACCTAAGTGCATCAGTTTCTCCTCTCTCAACACAGTTAATACCTTGTCTCAAGCACTAATCACAGGCTTCCTAAAATTGAATCAATACTTTGCTCAAAAAAGCTGGTGCAGACCCAGAGGACTGTAAGAATGTCCCTTAATATCAAACTGCCCATCCCTCCCTAGTGCAAATTAACTAAAAATGCACATTGATGAAAAACAGCCCCTCAATGATCTTCAGTCAGGATTCATGCCATGGTCAGTAGCAAGAAAGCAATGTCAAACATAGTATACTTTGTGCATATTAGGCAAAGAGAAGTCTTGCTTCCTTGTTCTTCTTGGCCTGTTTGCAGTATTTAATATGGCCAGCCATGCCTCACGCCTGAAAAATCATTGAAGAATGGATAAGATGGTTTGAGTCCTAACTTGCAATCACTGATAAGTGAAACTGTCTAACTTTATATCCAACCATGCGCCATTTCAACAAGAAGTTCCTCAAAGGTCCACTCCCCCTCTGGCCAAGCTCTTCAACCTTTATATTATGCTCCTTTGTTTTTTCCTGAGAAAATCAAACATTTCATCTACACACTGATGACAATCAGTTGCATTTGAAAGTCTACATGCCAGAGGCCAAACCAAGACAAGTGAAGACCCTGCAACACCTAAAGTCAAGGATGACTCAACATCTTCAATTATTCCCCCAGAAAAGTATTGGAAACAGAGACTATACTAAATAATACTGCATTAGGAAACCAAGGGCCATATGTACATAGCTTTGTTTTGGTCACAAACGGCCTGATTCTGCGAATTAGGCCATTTGCAACTACAACAAAGCATTTTCCAGTGTACAAAACCCTATTTTGCAATTTGGTAACCTATTACCGAATTGCAAAATGGGTTTACGACCAGCTATTACTCAGTGGGCATGCCAAGGGTGTCCCTTCCTAATAGTGGTTCTCAGGGGGATGTATGATTGTTTTGCAAGCAGGAATGCGGTAGCACTCAATCCCAGTTACCACCAATTTCAAATTTGTGATTACCCATTCGCAAACTGGAAGGGGTCCCCCAGGGGTTCCTTTACCTTTGTGAATGTGGGTGCCAAAATGTTTTCAGGGCAGACAGTGGTTCCACCGACCACTATCTACTCTGAAAAAATGAAAAAGAAACATTTATTTTTTTGGAATACATCCTATTTTCCTTGAGGGAAATGGGATGCATTTAAAAAAAATAACACTGCTTTATTTAAAAAGCAGTCACATACATGGTGGTCTGCTGACCCCAGCAGGCCAGCATCCCTTCGAGTGCAGCCATTCCCAATGGGGTCGCAAATTGTGACCTGCCTCATGAATATGCTGGTACTTGCAATCCACCGCCAGGACACACAGTTCCAACGAAGACGACAACGGTGGGTAACCCACCTACCACGCAAGGGAGGGAAGGGGACAACTACACACACACATCCGGCACTAACTGCCACACCCACATACAAACATACCCACAGCAACACACCTACCCATATGCACACACACACATACACACACACACCAGTGCACTAACAATACACTCACGCACAACCAGAACACACACCACGCCCTACACACACAACACTTATACACCAAACAACACCAACCTTAAACACGTCACGGCACTCATACCCAGCCACACACAAAATGATCACAAAACTACGGCCGACACAGACACCAGGCAGAAGACGGCATACCAGACACGCATATGGCACACAACCACAATGGGCATCCACACATACACTGGTACCATACCGTGACATCATCGTCCATACCACTCACTCCACCTACACTATGCACAACAACTGAACACACATCACAATCAATTGCCCACACACATACCATCCACACCAACTTCCAAACCCATCACCACACAAACACCATTGTACACACACATACAGAGAGGGGCAAACATGAAAAATAGAAGTGATGTTCCCGCACAAGCACAGTACACATGCACAGATGGGGACAACGATGCACATACCTGTGCACACAAGGCAGCCATATTCAAATGCATGACAACTTGATCAAAGTGCACCAACTGTGCAAGTAGTCCAGATATATTATTGTGCAAAACAAAAGGGGAAATGGGAACTATTTACAAATGGGTCCATTGGGAAGTTCTGAGGTCTATGACCATGCGGCCAAACAGTCCCAACAAGGCCCCAACTTGACTCCTGACACCATGGTCTCTACAGGGCAGGCCCCTCAGGGCACAGGGGGAGGGGTTGGTGGTGGGGATCAGGTTGGGAAGGGGTGCTTGGGCTCCAGCTTGGGAGGGGGGCTTGGGCTTCGGCTTGGTAGGGGGAGGACTTAGGCTTCCACTTGGGAGGGTGGAGCTTGGCCTTAGCTTTAGATGGGATGGAGGGGTTATGGGTTTAGATCGATGGGTGGGAACGGGATCAGGCCTCTTGAGAGGTGTTTTCTTGAAGGGGGAAGGGACATTGGAACTTGAAAGACAGTCTGGGGGGATTCTGAAGCGTAGGTACTGGGTTTGGGGAGGCCAAAGGAATGCACCTGGACAGGACCGGGTGGGCCAGAGGTTCAAACAGGTCAACACAGGAAAGGAATTTTTTTTAGGAGCACGGGGAGAGGCTATGGAAACAGACATGGGAGTACAGGTAAAGGGAGTAGTCGTAGGATATGTAGGTGTGCTGGACGTGGATGCAGGTAGGTGCTCAGTCTGCTTGTGTGTGGTGGATGAATGTGGGGTGCCTGAGTGGGTGTGTTTACGTGTTTTGGGAGGAGGACTGGGTGAAAAAAAGTGGGAGAGGACAAACAGATAGTGTGAATGTAAGTTGTGGTGGTGACTGCAAGTCTGGCGTGTGTGCTGTAGGTGTCTTTTATGGTTGTTGTGGTGACTGCGGGTGTAGTGTCTGGGGTGCATGTCTGGGTGACTGCTTTTGTGCTAACTGTGTCAATGATGGCAGGATCTGGGAGTGAGGATGCAGTGTTTGCGGGTGTGTGTGGTGAGGTCACTGTAAGGGAGGACGGGGTGAGAGAGACAGTGGAGGACGTGGCTGTTGTGTTTGCATCTGTATGTAGAGTTTGTGCATGGATGCAGTGTGACTTGAGGTGCCTGTGTGTCCTTGTGTGGTGTGTGTGTTGTTCTGTATGCATGCTGTTTGGCTTGTGTGCTTGGGATGGGTCAGGGGAGAGGGATGCTGGATGGGTCACAGGTGGTTGGAGGGGGGGCAGAGGTACCAGGGACACTGGCTGCTGTAAAAGGGAAGGCCAGAGCCTGAAATGATCTCTGGAGGGTAGACAAGACACAATAAATGCCTTCCAGGTGGGTATTGGTTTGCTGCATCTAGGATGCCAGCCCCTGGATGGCATTCACAATGGTTGTCTGTCCCACAGAGATGGCTCTCAGGAGGTTATTAGCCACCTCATTGAGGGCTGCAGGGTTGACTGGAGCAGTGGCTGAATTGCCTGTGGCGAAGGAGACGCCCACCCTCCTGGGTAAACAGGCACTTGCAACTCAGTGGGGAGCTACAGGGAGGGCGGTGCTGGTGGGGGGTGGCATACAAAGATGTTGTTGGTGTGGTCCCAGAAGGGTCCACCACCACCAGGGAGAAGCCATCGAAAGAGGAATCAGAGTCTGATGTTGCAGAGGTAGTAGGCTCCTCCGTGGTGCTCCCCTCACCCTCCAACCCACTGGTTCCCTCAACGTCAGTGGACTGTGCCTCCTGGGTCCCGTGGGTTCAGCATCCCCACTCACCGGTGCCTCTGCTCCCTCCTGCCTGATGATGCTGATGCACACAAGGACATAAGAAAACATAGAGGGAGGGGGAGACAAAGAAAGGGATGCAGGCTTTGAGAATATCAACTATGATGCAGGTAGGCACACATGCAGTACACTTAAGTCTCAGACCTCGCCTTACCATAGCCCTTGCCCTACAGGAATGTACCACTGATAGTGATTACACCTGCCTCTTTGAAGTACACTACACTGACAGTGGTTCCCTACAGATCCATTGTACATGTCCAGCAACTCCAAATGAGGTGTCCATTTAATGCTCAGATGTTTTGAGTACCACTACAGCAAGACAACAAGAACACTACCTGACTGACTGTACTACCCAATTTCCAACATACCTGTGAACACATGCCCCCTACACAACAAAGTCACGTAACCCAGTCAAGAAGCTGAACACCTGCATAACCTGACACCTATGAGTCACTGTAACAACATCCTTTACTCACATTGACTTCCATCCCCCCAAGTTGACATGCAGGACAGTGTGAGAATTCACCCCCCTGTGGTTGCTGTGATGCCTTCAAGCGCCCATCCAAGGCTGGATAGGCCACCGCCAGTATGCAGGCCATTAGAGAGGTCAGGGTCCAACGTGCACCCCTCCCTCATTGGGAGGCCATCCCCAGCTGGGCCTTTGTGGTCTTCAGGGCCCAGCGTCTCAGGTCCTCCCTCCGTTTCCAGCGTGGGTGCTCTGCCAGCTATAAACATCTTTGGTGATGGATCGCTGATGGGTGCTGGCCTGCATGGAATACACATAGGAATACACATTAATGTAGACTTACCACACACATGCTGAAATAGGGTACAATCGTACTGACAGTAGGCCACCGTACATTCCATCATCTTCCTACAGGTACACATTGATGGCATACTCCTCTACTAGTATATGTTTAATAATCCTACATTCACACACACATGCACCCAAGTAATCACACTCACTGCTAGGACACTGTTTATCCACTCACCTGCTCCTCTAGTCGCCCATACAACTTGGCATTCAGGGGTAGGACCCCATCCACAAGCCTGGTCAGCTTCTCCTGTGTGAAGGCTGGGGCCCTCCCCCCCCTGTAGCACGTGCCATCTTCACAACCAGATGCAGGACACAGCAGCACACGCAGTGGAGTTGTGGTGAGCGCAGGAGTCAAGTGGCAAAGGGAAATCAAAATGGCAGGGGCGGCCGCGGCTGTACGCAACGTCATCACTGGTGGCGATCATGATTGGCCCCTGTTCCCCATTAACACCAACGTTAACCAATGAGGATTTGCACGGCGGTACAGACCACCTAATGTCATGACGACTCACACCATCGGAGTCATGCCACTTCCATCTGTCCTCAGCATGCAGGACAGGCAACCACCATTTGAAGTGTAAAATGTTATAGAGTGCAATCTCTACGTGCCCTCCATGCTGTCATATCTTCTTGTCCATGTTAGGCACATCAGTCATACACAGCAATAAATGCCTATGTGTTACGTGGCATCAGTTAGCTGCATTTCTAGGTTGCATAGCACCATGATCATACGTCGATTGTCACAATGTTAGCTATATATAACCCTTCCATTATATGAAGGCTACGTTTGTGCAGTTGTGTGTGCGTTGACATCATCTGTAATGTGTTGGTGAGGTGACATATGTTTGTTGGCCCTCCCTAGGTACCGACCCATGCAGAGACTGAGGAATGCACTGATGTATAGGCCCATACTTGACCTGGTAACCATTGAGGAATGACACATCATACTGACCTACCATCTGAACCAGATGACCATACGTGAACTGTGTGCCCAATTGGGGCCAGATCTACTGCCAACTCTACGTAATCCCTATACTATTCCCCCTACTGTGCAGGTACTATCTGTGCTACATTGTTTGGCCCTTTGGTCATTTCAGGAGACAGTCGCCTTGGAACCAGGTGTGTCACAACCAATGTTCAGTAACATCTTAAGGGATGTCCTCACTGCCTTGCTGAAACACATCCACAGCTACATCAAATTTCCCCATACTGCTGACTTGCCCAATGTGAAATCTGATTTCATTGCCATTGCACACATTCAACATGTGATTAGGGCCATAGATAGCACCCATATTCCCTTGATTCCTCCTAGGTTAAATGAACAAGTGTACAGGAATAGGAAAAGTTATCACTCCATCAATGTACAGGTGGTGTGTCTTGCAGACCATTGCATTGTCCATTGCCAAATTCACTGGCTCTGTGCTTTACTCTTACATTTTGAGGAACAGTAGTGTACCACACCTGATGGCACAACTACAAAGAGAGAGCCTGGCTTGTGGGTGAGTGAGATGTGAGAGTGCAGTAGCTAACAACCTGCCTTCCTTATTCTTTACCCTCTACGCAATGGTGACATGTACTCTTCTCAGGTGAATCTGACTATCCACACTTGTCCTGGCTGTTAACACTAGTGAGGTATCCCAGGTCAGGGGGTGACATTCTCTACAATGAGGCACATGGCAGGAAAAGAAGTGTCATAGAAAGGATCTTCGGCCTACTGAAGGCAAAATTCCGGTGCCTGCATTTGTCAGCAGATCCCTGTGCTACTCCTCAAGCAAGGTTTGCCAGATCATCGTGGCCTGCTGTATGCTGCACAATTTGTCACTAAGGAGACATGTACCCCTTCTGGAAGAGGAGGAAGGACCTGATCCACTGTTGGCAGCTGAGGGGACAGAGGACAGCGATGAAGAAGGGGATGATGATGTGGACTCCAGAACTCAGCTCATTCAGCTATACTTCCAATGAGATGAAGGTACATTTTGACTAATGTTTCCCACAACATTGCCTACGTAGATTGGTGTACAATTGTAAAAATGTACAACCAATGCTGGAGACACAGCAGTGTGTGTGTGGTACAATGTGTGTACTGTCACATATCCTTTGCTGCTTCATTTGTTCGATGACCTCCAAAGGTAGTTCACACAAAGAAGTTTTGTTTTTTCCTGGATGTGTTTCCTGCCTTCACATGTATGGACTGTTTGGATATACTGCGTGGATAGAGGGTGTGGGCCAGTTTTGGTGACAGTACTTGTGACACCACATCTCCTCAGTACTTGCACACCAACCTATGGCCAGATTTGAAGAAAAGTGGCGCAGCACGGTGCTGCGCCAAAATTGGCTGCGCCGCGCTGCGTTGCTTTAGAAACGCTGGGGTGCGCCATATTTAAGGGAATACGGCACACTCCTGCGTTTCCCACTGCACTGCCACTAAATTTAATTGCCAGCGCCAACGCAGGCATCCTTGCACCATTTTGCAAGGTTGTCTGTGTTGAGGGGTGTGATTGTTTATGTGCTGGAAGGTGTCTCTTCCTGCACATAAACAATCACTAATGGCGCTTGGCACTTCCGTGTTTGCTGCACAATGCAGCACACACAAAGTGCCAAAGCGTCATTTTTAAATGATTGTTTATGTGCAGGAAGGTACACCTTTGGCATTTTTCTCTTTCTATGTGTGCGGCAGAATGCAGCATGCATAGAAAAAGCAAAAAAAAACGAGGAGGAATAAAAGTATTCCTCCTCGTTACGCCCTGCTAACGCCACCTCTGGGGGTTTCGTTAGATTTTGGCACTGCCTCAGGTTTACGAAATTTCATAAATCTGAGGCAGCACCAAAATGCAATAGGTGTTGCTGTGACATGCCCCCAGCAACACCAATTGCACGCTCCTTCCACCCACAGAGCTGCATGGGAAGGCGCCGTATTGACAAGGTAGCGTTACACCATAAAAAGTGGCTTAACGCCACCTTGTAAATGCAGCGCTATGCTTAGCACAACAGGAGTGTCACACAAACTGACACTCCTGTTGTGCTAGGGGCCTATAAATATAACCCCTAGTGTCCCTCACAATGTGGGTAGAGGTCACCTCAGCTGAAGTAGAGAGGCCTACTGTTGTACTAATCTGCAAAGCTGCATATTTGAGTTCGTAACTGGTGTGTAGAGAAACTGACAAATGCTAATACTGGTCAGTCAAGAAGTGTACTCTGGCACTGATGCCCAACTTTCGACACTAAGCAGGTACATTTGTCTCGAACAAACTGTACCTAAATGTATGCTACATATCTGTTCCTCACAGGTCTTCCTATGGTGGGATACCCTTTGCTTTGCCATGTACAAGGAGGATTAAAACATTCCTGGTGCAAGTGCCAGCAAACTATTTCTCAGATTTGTAACTGTACATGCCTGCAGACATTCACCCTAGCCAATTTTTGGTACTATACATTTTACACTGAGAAAGTAATTCATCACATGCATGCATTGTGACTAAGGCACAAATACATTTGTTGTGAATATACAGTGTTTATTAAGTGCATCAAAATAAGGGATGGGGAACTACAAGGCAGTTGGCAGATAGTGGACGAAATAGTCAGTTTGGTGTTCACAGCTGTTGGTAGCACACGTCCAGAGTCCATGGGGCCATTGGTAAATGGAGCACAGGCAGTAGATAGTCAACAGGGTGTGTCAGTGGCATACAAGGGAGACAGTTCAGGAAAGGATCACTTCCTGGCAGTGGGTTTGGTCATGGCTACAGTGTCTGAGGTTGTCTGGTTGGCCTGCCATGTTTGTGAGGAGGTTCTTGGTCAGCAGAGGAAGGGGTGCTGGTGTCCTGTGAGTCCCTTGGCAGGGCCAACAGTCCATACCAGCAGCAGATGTGGAGGGCTGGGGTGCCTCGTGTCTTGTGGACGGGACCTGCATGCGGGTGGAGATCTCACGCAGGACTACAGACATGTCCTGCAGCACCCCTTTGATAGAGGCCATGGTGGCATTGTGGGTCTGCCATTGCTCCATGGCCTCTTGATGGTGTTCACTCTGCAGCCTCTGAATCTCCTGCAAAGTGGGCAGGATCTGGCCCATCCTGTCCTGGGAGTTCTGGTAGGCTGCCAAGATTTGGGAAATGGCCTTCTGGCCAGTTGCTACCCTGGTTTGGCTCGCTCCTTGTCCCACAGATGCCCTCCCACTGGTCTGGGCCCCATGTGCCTGTGACCCAGTCACAGTGTGCCCACTCCCACTTGCACCAAGACCTTCATCATCTTGCCTGGTGATTGGTGGTGACTCTGGTCCCTGTACAGGTGGGCACACAGTGGCTGACCCAGGGACACGGCTTTGGGCCACAGTTGTTGGTGGTGGCTGAGTAGTAGGGGTCTGTCTGGTGGTCTGCGTGGGTCTTCTGGAGGGTGACTGACCAGAAGTTCCCTATGGGCCAGAGTGGTCGTCCAGATCCAGACATCCCGCTGTACTGTCATTACTGGGGCCTTCTTCTGCTGTGGGACTGGCACTTTCTGGCACCTCCTGGCAGCTGCCATGAGCAGTAGTACCTGTGGAGTAAAAAAAAAAAAAATTGATTGTGTGTACTGCAGAGTGTTTGACTGAGCGTTAGCTGGGTGGCAGTAGTTTAGATTCGGTATTAGGAAGGGACGCCCTTGACACGCCCCTTCCTAATACTGAATCACAAAATCCAAACTGCGATTTGGTGACAAGTTACTGAATCACAGTTTGGGCTTTGTACATCCCAAAAAGCATTTTTTCTAGTCACAACTCGTACTTTTTACATACTGCTGACTATGGGCCAGATGTACATAGCATTTCTCTAGTCACAAAGGGGCAGATTCTGCGACTAGAGAAATGCTTCGTACATCTCGACCCTAGTCAGCAGTATGTAAAAAGTACAGGTGTGTGAAATTTGCATACGTTGCTTTTGCCTAATTTCATTAAATTTCAGAAAATAAAGCGAAATCACACAAAATGCAAAACATGCATCTGGTATAGCACCATCTGGTATATATTAAGGCAAAATGCTATGCCTTTATGCTGGTCTAAGACATTGTCCATGCGCTTGTGCTAAATTTTCACAGGAAACGGTGTGTAATCACATGATATGGAGTAATTTGGGGAATTTCACTCAACAAGTATAAAGCAAAATTGCACATTACACTGGCAGAACAGAAATGTTACTGTGGGCCTAGTAGAAAAGTTTAGAACATTTATGGAGGAAAACA
This sequence comes from Pleurodeles waltl, assembly GCF_031143425.1. Lineage (NCBI taxonomy): Eukaryota > Metazoa > Chordata > Amphibia > Caudata > Salamandridae > Pleurodeles > Pleurodeles waltl. The sequence goes on from NC_090440.1 coordinate 1,167,869,229, forward strand.
AGGGTGTAATTTTAGGAGAAGAGTGTCCGAGAGAGTCCTTGCACTATGCAACAGGAAATGTTAATCATGGTAAGCAGATTGTTAGTCCTTTCAATAGATTTGTAAAACTAATATAAAAAGAATATGTGAATAAATGAAGCACCAGAAGGCATGGTAATGCCAAAGGAAATTAATGTTAATGTGCCAATAGCAGAGTTAATATCTGCCATTTTCACACCTTGTCCCAGGACACCAAGAAGCCAGAACCAGAGTCTGGAGGCTATGGTCACACTCCAGAGGGCAAAACAATAGGTAATAAAAATAAATAAAAAAAGAGCAGAAAAAGCAAAGGCCCAGCTATCAGGCTTCAAATGGGCTCGGAAACATGAGCAGGATGCTTTGACTGAGGCTGATCAGTCCAGGCTCCTTCAGCGTATGGGGTGGGTGGGGATGAAGCCCTTTCAGCCCAAGGGGGATGCACACCTGGGACATCGTGATATTGGAAGAAAGCGTGAAGATAGGTAGACTGATTACGACACCCCGGGCCCTCCATGATCTGTTTCTTTGCACATGCATCTCTCCCCATTAACCCCCAACTGACAACGTCCATGAATACTGAATACATTGGACACATTTGTAATACTCCTCACAATCAGCTAAAAACAGGAAATGTCATTCTTCACAAAGCACGCCAAAGTTACATGACTCTGCCTGATTCGCTATAGGCAGGGTGGAAACTCCAACCTGTCTTCCACGTGGCAGTTTCTTATTGAAGGATGCCACACAGGGGATATGATAAAGCAGGACAGCATTGCAGCCTACAGCCCTCCCAATGTCACCATGTAAGAGGTTGTTTGGGTTGTTAGAGAGACTAATAGAGTGGAGGTGGTATCACACAATGTCTGACAGATTGTTGGGGCATGTAGCACTAATGATGTAAAAACTCCATCATGCACACGTTTATGGATGCCATGTAGCTTAACAATCGTAGGTAAGTACTTTTCAATAGCTTACAACAAACCAATATCCGGATATCCAACTTAGAGTCCAATCCTATCTTAGAAATCAGATGACCACATTTAGGACGCTGCTTCGTTTGTTTGTACTGTCGGGAATTGACTTATCATGGTCATTTGATCTATAATTGTTAAGGCACTTGGCATCAATAAACATGGGCATGATAGAGTTTTTAAAACATTGGCGCTACTTGCCATGTTAAGCCTTTAAAAAGTCACTATTGTGGCGAAACACGTGTTGGCTGTGGAGTTGTCTTCATCTCTTACTTGTTAAATCAATGATTCTAACATCAAAAACAGGACCTCGCTCCAACGGGACTCATCTGGATAAATTAACAAATGCAGACTGTTTAGGAGTGCTGTGGTATCTCTAGCACATGTACCTTGCGTATTTGCATTATATGGTCAATGCCATGGCATTGTTTCATGTGCTTTCATCTTAATGAAAGATATTTAACCAAAACCAGAATTAAAGGGGTCACATTTGAGCAGCTAGGTAAGATGACACTGAAGCCTTATTGTGACCATAAGGCAAGTTGTTTCCATAAGTAAAGTAATTGTGACGTGCACTTTGTGTGGCAGTAAAAATGTGTTTTTCTCATACAAATTATGCTGTACAGAGATAATAAACTCAAATGTCATCTTTTTAATGTAGTAATAAATATGAAAATGGGCATTTATCAGCATAGGCCCTCTAGATAACAAATTGTTTGTCAGAGCAATGACATAAATCCAATTAGTTGATCACCCGGACAGAAGTAGCAGGCCCAGCGCCCCATAAGGCTTTTGTCATAGTTGGACTCTTGCTCTAGGCAAGATTGCTGGTTTAAGGATGACAGTACCTATGTATGTAGGTGAGTATGCCAGTCCTACAACACGTCGCAACTGTCGTCCCAACCCTCCAGGCTCACAAGCACCACCTCACCAGAAACCTCAACAGTAAAAGGTGATTTGTGGCAGCCTTTACGCATGGGCTCAAGAGAGTGACATCTCAGGGAGTGTCCTGCTTAAACGGAGATTACCTCTTTCTCACATTAACAACATGTCTCAATCAAACACGGGCAATGAAAGAGATGCAGTAAAGTTTCAATAGGTTTTATTTAGCAAAACTGAAATATGCGATGAGTTGTATGGGCTGCAATGATTAGGATAATGAACAGTGCAAGAAACAGAATGGTAAAGACCAGAGTCATCAATACAAAGGTCGCTACCATCTTGCAATAACATGAAAAAGACATGAAGTGTGTAATATGTCCTAATAACCTAGCATGATAGGCCTAACCTCTAACCTAAAGGAGAGCTAGGTATGTTAAAACTAATCTGCCAATTCCATGAGAAGAGCCCCCAATCCTCATTATCTTGGAATGAGGTCTCTAGCTCAGACTCCGTAGGGACACTAAGACTGGGTCAGCGTCAAGGCGACGTTCAGCATCGATAGCAGCGATGGCATTTGGTTGGAATCCCTCTGACTATCTGTTTAAGTGAGGAAAATTTATACAGATCTACTTGGACCCCTGAATTAGGTTTGTTCCCAAACAATGGATAACAAGGCATGTTTGGGACGGTAATTAATATAAACGATTCCCTCAAAAGCGTGAAGAGGGAAAGTACCTAAAGTGAACTCCTACAGTTTGTTTATCTTTGTCTCTTGAAATTGACTTCTTAGCGTGGTGTCACTGATAACGCAAACTAAACATGGGCCTAACTAACAATGAGGCAGCCATCTTAAAAGATTTAATTAAATAAATGTGCTAAAACAGACCAAGCTAAGTAGGGTAAAGGTCACTGGGTGACAGGGGCACAAGTCTGCAAGCCAAAGGCTAAGCTAACTCCTGTATCCCATTAAAACAAACTAGGATTCACTACACTTTCTCCAGTGAATTATAAATAATAACCAGCTCACATGTAGGAGGTACACCTTCAATATCCTGTTAGGTGATGTGATGGCAGCACTCACTCTTCATCAGCTTCAATTGGGCAATCCTGCTTTTTACCTCACCTTCTTTAAAAGAAGAAGTAATTTTGAGTGATTGTAATGTACACCCAATTATTGTCTACAGATCTGAATAACCTATAGTCTCACTTTTCTAGGGTCATACTAAATTTTGTGGCACACAATTGTAGTTTTTTATGCATTTTCCCTCTTTTGACCATTTACAAACACTTGTTCAAAAGAATAGTAACATGTTTCAACTTCTGATTCAGTTTTTTTCTTTTACACTTTAAAATGTTTCAGGTAAGTTTTGAATCTGAAGTGCTACGCTAGAAACTAACCAGACCTGTATTAAACACAATTGAATGCAACGCATGCAGGTAAAAAAAAACACTATCCTTCATTCTCCACACCCCATAACATTCATGGAATAATTGTATTTAGGTCTTCTATGTAAGGAATATTCTTCCCATTTAACAAGTATATTGTTGGGTTGTGTTAGAAATGTTGTGCCTTGCATGAGGCCTTGCGCCTAGAACATTATAAGTTCATGGTTAGAGAATATGGAAAGGGGGATTAGAATGTTGGGCAGAAAGAAGCATATGGGAGGCGGTTGATGTATGAAGGTTTCTGTTGTCACTTATCATTCCTGCTTATTCCAGGTTTTGAGCATTAATAAAGAAAATCCTTCAACATACTTCATGTTGGACTATTTTCAACTTCACAATTTTGGTGACAAGCTGCTCAAAACCTGTCGAACCCACGCTGATCGAATAATCATAATGTAAGACTAATTGTGCTAAGGTATAGCACTCAGCTGAGTGTTATAAGCATGTCGGTGGTAACAGCATCAGCAGAAATTCAGCGACTGTCAAGTTGAAATTTGGAACTTTATACATAATGGTGTGAAGTTACTGTCAATGTGCACTGCTATGTGATTGCTGTTTGACTGTTGAAGAAGACCGGACTGTAGGCCGCAAATTTCACAGGCATCTTACCAGGGAACGTGCGCATTGTACTCAGCATCAGACCGTTGCCTGTGACATCTCTCAATATACATGACCATGCAGATTTAGGAACGGGCTGCCATTTTGAATTGGGCCTTAGGGTAAATGAAGCACATCGGAACAGTCTTTTTTATCCAAGGTGATGCGCACACCCTTTTTGATAGAAATAGTGTGCATTGCATGTCACATTTCACAGTGATGTGCACACGCTTTTGCTCATACTTTACATTTCATGGTGATGTACACACTATTTTTGACAGAAATAGTGTGCATCGCATGTCACAATACATGGTGATGAGCACACTCTTAGACAGAAATAGTGTGCACTGCATATCACATTACACGGTGTTGTACCCCCCCTTTTGTCAAAATGGGCGTGCATCGTACGCAGCATTTCACGGTGCTGCACGCACCCTTTTTGAAAGAGATAGTGTGCATTGCACATCACATTACACGGTGATGCGGACACCTTTTTGACAGTAGTAATGTACATCACTTGTCGCATTACACAGTGATGCGCACACCCTATTGACAAACAGATTGCGATTGCCTATACTATTTAGACAGATTTTGGCAGGAGTATTGGTGCATTACATTTGTATTGCGAATCACGCAATTCATAAAAATATATCAGGTACTGCTCGTCAGAGTCATATGCCACGGTGATGTGCACACCTAGCTGAAACACATTGAATACTAAGAGATTTGATGAGGTGATAATTTGCTTACAGTGATGCATGCACCCTATTGAAATATATTTACATTTATATGTAATTGGGCAGCATTTCTGAAGATTTTACAATGGCTACACACACCAAACAAGAACTAATTTAACCAATTTATGACTTTCTTCCCCCAGAATTTGACAGCAATTATTGGGAAATCTTTTTCAGGTATTTTGAACAGTCTTCGGCATACCCGTGTCATCTATTCTGAAGTATTTCACGCATAAATATAAGCATTTTACACAATTACACTTATACACAGTTGCTGTTTAGGGCATACACTTACCTGTATTTGAAATTCACAGAAGACTGAAAGTACAGCCACAATGACACACGAGCAGTGGAACGGGCGGCACACGGCGAGGCCCGTCACTCTTTATCTTCACTGGCCCCTGACACTTCTTCGACTACTCGCTCAAATAACTTTTGACATACTGCACAGGCTCACTATATGCCTTTGTGTATTTACACTTTGCAAAATTACTTTCGCAACATCTGGAATACTATCCTGCCCTGAGGAAGCCCATCTGTATGGGGCGAAACATGTTGGCTGCTTTTTCCTTATGAACCTCTTGTTACAACAAGCTCTTTACGCCAATAAAATATCTTCAGAGGGCAACTGAGAGAAGTCTCGCTTTATTATCATTTTAAAGGCATTGGACTCTTCCTGCTCACTGTTGTTGCTGGATGCTCTGGGGTGGTGCACCCCCTGAATGTTTTTGTATTGTTGGGGCCTCATTTGCCCCTTGGGCTCTTTTTTGCAGCAGGGGCCTGGGTGGAGTTGCACACCATAATTTCCAAACAACTATTGTATTTCACTGGGTACCTATAGGGATTGATGCGTGTTCTTTAGACCTGCTGCATCCTGTTCTTACAATTTACAGCCACAGTGAATCTTTCAGCCCCTCACCCTGCCATGATATGAGAAGGTGAAATAAATAATTTAAAGGCGAAAGAGTGGAAGGATTACTTCATCAATTACACAGATACTAGACAGAAAGATTATTCTATTGCATTGCTTGGGATCAGGATGTCTTAAAGCATGGAGAAAAAGCTCTAATTCATGAGATGAAGGAGACATATTTACTCAAGCATTAGTGGATTTAGATGCTTATTTTGCACCTAAAGTATGTAAAGCTATAGACCGCTTCAATTGCTATCACAGGAAACAGGGTATTAATGAGAAGATAGAAGACTATGAAGCTGCATTAAGGAAGGTAGCGTTATCTTGTAAATTTGGAGCTTAGCGGATGAATTAGTAAGAGACCAAGTAATCATGCACTGTAATAACTCCAGTTTACAAGACAAACTGTGGGTACTTGGAAAGTCCAACCTACATGATGTGATTTCAATTATAACCAAATTGGAGCTCACATTTAGGTGTACAAAGGCAGTCATATCTTCTAGCAAAACAAATGGGAGTGATGATGATGTTAAAATAGTACAGGAAAAAATTAAAACAAAAGGTGAACAAGGTGACAATAGAAAGGAAGTGGAGAATCCTGGGAAAGGTAAGAAACATTACAGGAAAAAAGAAAATCGGAAAGACAAATGTTGCCGGTGTGGTAGTGTTTCCCATTTAGCTAATGATAAAAGTGTCCAGCATTATTTCAAAAGTGTGCTAAATGTAGAGTTAAAGATCACTTTACCAGAGTATGTTGCAGCTCGAAAAACATATAAAATGTGTTGTTGATGAATATTAACAGGAGAAAGAACATACTGGTTAAGATTCAGATAATCCCCAAGTCTTGTGTATATAGGAGAATGTTTTAAGTATAGAAGGTCAAAATGATTTGAAAACTGACAGTAAGAGGGGTTCAGGTAGCATTAGTGGCCAACTCAGGGACACCATATTTTATTATAAATAAGGATGCAAGTAACATTGGTTCCAAATTAATAGAACCAGATATTCATCCACAGAGCTTCACTGGAGAAAAGCTAAATCTGCTAGGTTTCCGAAACTAGTGTTTGAATTTAACAAAAGGAAAGTGGAGTGGTTTGCACACAAAAGATGCACATGCATACATACATAAATTGAAAAACTTTCCCCTAACTGTGAAAGAAGAAGCTATCAAAGAGTTCCATTAGTTGGTGGAAAGGGGGGTGATTGAATAGGTGGAATCATCAGACTAGTTGGCACCTATTGATTGTAGCACATAAGGCCGATGGTCGTATCCACCTGTATGAAGACTTGAGAGAATTGAATAAGAACATTTTTGTGGATATGTTCCCTTTACCTTGTATAAATGAGCTGTTGTCTATAAGCAAGGGGATGAAGTGGTTTTCGACTAAAAACCTTACATCAGCCTATCACCAAGTGCCACTTCATCACAGTAGTAAACATCTTACAACATTTATCACCCCTATAAGGTGATTCCAATTCAAGAGAGTTCCGGTCGGACTAGCCTCTGCTGCGGCATGCTGTGATAATGGGTAACAACAAAAAAGAACATGACATAGAATTTCACAATGTACTGAAGGCACTGGAGCATTACGGTCTAACGACTGAAGAATCCACGTGCAGATGAGCTAAAACAACAGTGACTTACCAGGGCCATGAGATCAGTTATAGAGGTATCAGTCCAAAACATGAGTTGGTAGATGCTATAAAAAAGGCTCCCACCCCTCATAACAAAGGTGAAGTACAATACTTTCTAGGACTGACAGAATTGTATTCAAAGTTTGTATAGACTTTTTCCAGCAAGATGTTCCACATTAGAAAGTTGTCAAAGAAGGATTGCAAGTTTGTGCGGTTGTAAGAGAGTCAGAAAAGTTTTAAGAGTATTAAAGAAGAAATTTGCAGGCCCCTGCACTTTCAAGGATTTTATCCTGGATGCAACAGCTATATTTTGAAAAGGCCTGAAGGCATTGCTATCCCAGTTACAACACAATGGTACAGAGAATGTAGTAGCATTTGCGTCCAGGGCCTTTACTTCAGCAGAGGAGAAGTACTCTGTCATTGAGAGAGAGACTCTGGGTTGTGTGTGGTGTCTTAAACAATCTAGACAGTTTATCTGGGGCACAGAGACAGTGGTGAGAAGCGATCATACACCTCTTACTAAGGTACTCACTTCACAAGTACTTAGTAGTGTATACCCAAGAATAACAAGATTGTCAATGAAACTACTGTGTGTATGAAGTACGGTCTATGCTTGGTGCCTGGAACTAGATAGATGATTTGTTAAACAGACTACGGATAAGCGAAGAAACCTAGGGCCTGATTTATGAAAAGTTAGTGCCGCCTTTGCGTCATTTTTTGATATAGTTATATTTTGTAAGTTTGCACCGCTTTTGCGGAAAAAAATAATGCAAAGGCGGCGCTAACGTTTCATAAATCGGGCCCCAAGTGTAACTGGGATGAATGTCAAGTGGCAATAGTTTTTGCTGAAGAATTAGGAAGAATTGAGCTGGAGGTTTGGTCTTCTTCTTTGGCAAAGGATGTAGTATTGTCCACAGTCATGAAGCATACGAAGAAAGGATGGCAAAGTAAGAATCAGTTAGAACAAGAAGTATTACCTTTTTAGGAAATAAAGGAAGAATTATCTTTTAGAGATAGATTCTTATTGAGAGGGGATGGATTAGTTACTCCTAAAGAAGTGAGTGGGAGAATTGTTAACCTTTGCCATGAAGATCACCTAAGAATGGTGACTAAGAGCAGAATCCTACAATCCTATTGGTGGCGAGGAGAAGATAAGGAGATTAAAAGAATGGTGAGTAGTTGTACTAAGTGCACAAACTCTGACAAAAATATGATAACTTTTAAGCCACCTCTACATCCCATTAAGGTACCATGCATTCCATGGGAAAGAATTGGCATTGACATTTTTGGCCCCGTACTGGATACTAAATGGACCCATAGGCTCATCCTGGTAGTAGTGGTCATTTTTTTAAATGGTCTGATTTTAAAGTTGTCCAAAAGGCAGTTTCTTGGGAATTAGTGAACTTCATGGAAGGGGTTTTTGACTGAGAGGGTTTTCTTAAGGGTGTAATCAGTGATGATGGGTGACAGTTCATTTCTAATGTGTTCAAGATCTCTGTGTAGAAAACGGGGGTAGTACACAGAATTACAGCAGTATAACATACTGAGGGGAATGGAAGGGTGGAACGATTTAATAGAGTGATTAAGGGAATAATCGAACTGCGCAACATCAATGGATTGGATTGGGAATAAGAACTAAGGAAAACTGTTTGTGGTTACAGAGTTACATGATGTGAGACAACTGACCATGGTCCTTTTGAATTGATGTGAGGGAGATCTGCCTGTACTAAGGATAACTTGGGTTGGTTAAAGAATACTAGAAGAGTAAATTGGTTCCCCAGTAGGATCAGCAGGAGGATAGAATCAGGACAAGAAAAGATATGATGTTTAACACAGAGCAAAAAAGTGAACCTTAACGTGGGAGATTGGGTGAAATTAAAATAAGGTAGAATTGCATGGAAAGGAGAAAGCAAACATTCTGAACCTGTGAAGCTTAAAAAACGTCTATGCAACTCTGTTCTATTGAGTGATGGTAAGGTGTTGCATGCTAGGAGATTAGCTGTGTTTAAAGGTGATACCGGTGTATACCTTCCCCGTATGAAGTTCTGAATGGGTGATGAATGTAAAAGAAAGTTTGAGTGGGTAGATGAGATACCTTCCATTCCAGTGGGTGGCACACAAGTTAACCTTTCTAGGCAAAGGGAAAATGAGTGTGGTGTTACAAATAGTGCAGAGACCAACAGTGTTCTGGATAATATGAGGCATACACAGGGGAAGGAACCAAAACTGACCATCACTACCAGATCTGAAAGAATGTGTACGTAACCAAAATGTCTGAATGATTATGTGGAATTTGTAAATTCAGTTAAATACATTTTCCAAAGTTCTAGAAGTTAAAATTGAAAATTGTACTTATGCATAAGGGAGGTGTTTATTATACCAACACACCATTATCACTGTATTTTAAAAATGTTCTTGTTAAATTGTTAATAGATTTGGAAGGAGGATGTTATGTGAGGAATTGATATATGCTTGGCACGTGGCCATTGCCTTGCACCTGGAATGTTGTGTCTTGTGCGAGGAAGTGCCTCGCACCTCGAACATTATGAGGTCAGGGTTAGATAATGTGGAAAGGGGGATTAGAATGTTGGGGAGCCAGAAGCAGATGGGAGGGAGTTGAAGTATGACAGTTTCTGTTGCCACTTGTCGTCTCTGCTGATGCCAGGGTTTTGAGCATGAATAAAGAAAATCTGTCAACATACTTCGTGTTATTAGACGTATTCAATTTAACATATATCGGGCCATAATTCAGTCCCTCTCCTGGCTTAAAACCAAGCCCTGATGCATTTCATCAACAGGGACACGGCCCAGTGGCCACCACAGAATAGTGAGGAGTTGTGAAAATCCCATTGGCAGAATGTTACACTTTGTAAAATCCAGTAGTATAATATATTGTGACGTACATAACAATCATTAGCAAGCAAATCGTAATCCGTAAAAGGAATTAATAAATGTTTATAGCGAGATGAGCGACAGAGGGGCCTGATTCACCAAGATGTTTGCACACGCACTTCACACTCCTGAATTAAGTTCAAAGCATCTAAAATATAAATGAACATGTGTAAGTTGATTACCTGGCACATAATATTCTACCATCATAGTGTCATTTTATATGCGAAGAATTTAAAAAATGCAGTGAGTACAATTACACTTGGAATGCCCACTACACATGCATGTAAACCGGCTCCATTTACACAGGTAGAAAGACTTTCAAATGGAAGGGATCCGAAATTCACAAAATAATTGCCGATCATCTGGGAACTTGAACATTTTGCCACTTGCTAGGAGAACTCCAGGAATAATTCTGTGAGTCCAAGAAAACCTTCAGAAGTGTACATTATTTTTGGCATAAGTTTACAGAAGTAAATATCAGACTTCTTTTAGAAAGGAAATTCTGAGTTTAGTTTGAGAGCATGACGCTGTGACCTGGTCAAACTAAGTATTTGGTTGGCGCTTAAGCTGTTGCACAAAAGGCCATCTCAGTCCCTTGATATAGATAGTCATCAAGTTTTGCAAAATTTGTTTTATCAACCAAAGTGGGTGTATTATCTTCTATTATAACATTACAATAAAAAAAAAAAAACACCAATTTATTTGCAAATCATCTCACTAAGAGGGATATTTAAAAGCCCCTAGTGCCACCTTGCACAGCCCTAACATCATCTTTTTGACATTAAGGTGGCTTTAAGGAAGCCTTTCTCCCGAGCCGTATTTACAAAGTGGTGCATTGCGGCACTATGGAAACCCTTACACCACATTATACCTAAACCATGCATATTATATGCAAGTGGGTGTTCCGACGCATGGAGGCCCGAAAAAATGGTGCAGTGAAATGTTGTAAATTTCACTGCGCCATTTCTTCTGTCATTTTTAACACCTAATTAGAGCAGGTGCTAAAATTACGAACCTATTTTAATCAATGGGCCTCCCTGTGCTTTGATGAACTACCGTCAACATTTTTGGCACCAGTGCAGCAAAGCGCCACAATAGTCCTAATGACTGCAATGATTCACTTTCTTGTAAATACGGTGCAGCCATGGTGTCATTAGGCGGAGCAGGGGCGACGCAAGAAAAGTGGCACATCGGTCAGATGCACCACTTTTTTTGTAAATATGCCCCCAAATACCCCAAAAAATGACTATTCAGGGTTGATTAAATAGTTTAGTATGTGTATGGGTAGACCTGCCTTGGTTCCATAGTGGCAGCCCTATCTACCAACTCTGAGACTCCAAAATACTCCAGAGCTTCCTCATGCACTGTTAAATACCTTATATCCTACACCTAAGTGATGACATTATTAGGTCTTTCAAGCTCTACACTGGATGCCTATAGCAACACATATCTGAATCAAGGCTCTCTGCTTCATCAACTGCGCTATTCATGGCACTGGTCGGATCTTACTTCAACTCATACTTTGTACCAACTACCTCAGAGTATGCATTGTCCCAGAATGGCTCTTGGCTAGAGACAAGGGGCATCAATTTTGGGGCTGATTAGCTCATATTTTTTGAAGATCATGCAATTGATAAGGAATATACTGCAATACATTAATGATTCATAGTTTATTTATTACTCATATTGTGCAAAGTGAGATACTGGGCCAACACGTCACTGCAAAGTTATATGATATTGGCAGACAGCAATTAGCGCATTCATTCTAATAATGTCATAGGAAAATCTATGGAGCCTCATAAAGGTAAATATGTTGCTTATATCTGCAGTTGACAACATCATAAGCTCTCTTACTCTACAGAAGTCCACCAGAGGTGGGCATCCTTCAGCCAGGGTAGCCCTATCTGGGCAACACCCTATTCCACAGTTAGACTAGTAACTTGCACATACCAATGTGAGATTCAAAACAGAATACAGGATACCATCTTGCCAAAAAACTAATTGTGACTTTCCCAATTGTGCATCCAGCAGTGAGATACCAACTGATACTGATGCTTCTTGCCCCTTTAATTCACCTTTGCAGGTTTTTGCTTTCTCCTTTGGAGCCCGCTTTCAGTATTTCTCTTTCACCTTCTTTTCCAGTTTATGTGTTTTTCCCTCTTTTGCTCTCAGGAAATGCCTGAAGAGAAAAAATAAGTGCTGATGCCCCAAAAGGAGTGCCAGTAAACTCCACTGGCAGCCATGGCTCAAATTAAGCACTCCATGGAACCCCAGCAAACCCAATGTTTTGCCTGCGTAAGAGTTTCCTGTGCCACCATGTGGAGCCAGAACTGATGTCAGCAATTTTAAGAAACATCTATTTTCTGAGCAAGCATGAGGACCCAGTACTACAGGGCTATGAGGCCTTTCCTGTCATCAGTCTTTGGAGGCAAACCCTATATTTGAATAATACATTAAAGCCATTGAAACTGCGATCGATAAGCTAGCCCCCTTTAACATGAAACACAGCATTACAATGCCAGTGAAAACCTTCGTATACTGATGACTTGCTGATCAAAAAAACAAAATCTCTTCCATCCTAAAAGGATCATGTGATGTAACAAAAATACGAGACGGCTATCAACATTCAAGACAACCAGAAAAACATTACAAGAAAGATATTCTTTCTGCTGGGGGCACATTTGGTGGGAAAATCTGGAACACTATATACAAAACTAGATGGATTTTTCACGACATAAAACTGAACATTAAGGGCCAGATGTAGCAAGTAGTTTGCACGTCGCAAAGAGCGAATTTCACTGTTTGCAATGTGCAAAAAGCACATCGCAATCTACAAACCTTGGGCTTGCGAGTTGCAATTAAGAAGCGGTGTTCCCTTCCTAATTGTGAGTCGCAGTGAAATGCAGGATTGGTTTCTGACCGCGAACGCAGTCGCAAACCAATGGCAATTTGTACTCTTTTCAAATGGGTGGTAACCCATTCGCAAAAGAGAAGGGGTCCCCCCGTTATGAATGGCACTGCAAACATTTTTTCCTATGGAACACTGCCTGCTCTGAAAAAATTAAACAAAAAAAGTTTCATTTTTCGTTTTTGTAATGCATCTCATTTTCCTTTAAGGAAAATGGGTTGCATTACAAAAAAAAAAACTGCTTATTAAAAAGCAGTCATTGACATGGTGGTCTGCTGTCCTCAGCAGGCCACCATCCCTGTGAGGGCCGCCATTCGCAAGGGGGTCGCAAATTGCAACCCACCTCATGATTATTCATGAGGTGGGCATTTGCGACCCCTTTGCAAATCGCAGATGCTGTCAGGGACACCATCTAACATTCAGAATTGTGACTCACAAATTGCGAGTCTCTCTGACTCGCAATTTGCGGGTCGCAATTCTAAATGTTGCTACATCTGGCCCTTTATTCCTATTAGCACAAACCGCTACCCAAACCAAGTTCTAAGAGTTCCAAAACTTAATTCTTACTAAAATCCCCTCCACCACAAAATCAATAATTTCAACATCAGCTTAGCCTGAATACTGTGCATTCAAGACTACTACTGAGACAATTTTCTACCCATTTAGGAAGGACTATTAACTGAGGTACTGCTGAAGCATTTTAAAACATTGAAAATTGATGCAATAACGTGCAGAATTAACATGTAGGTCTTACACAAGCAATAATGTTTTTAAATTCAAGTAAATGCTGTAGGCTGCCACAATTACACTTTGAAGCATGAATAACTGAATCAGCTCTTTCTGCACAACTGAACTAGGTTAAGAATTTGAAACCTTTAATTTCTGGCATGTTGTGAAATCAATGACAGCCTGGGAAAGGAGCTAGTTTAGACCTTCCCTTAGGCATACTTTTCATAGAATGCATTACTGTATTAAAATGTTTAATTCTGCAAAAATGTTCTAATCTATAAGGACTTAGGCCCATATCGAAGAAAAATTAGTGTATCCTTTGTGCCTTTTTTTATGCAGAAGTGGCGCTAGCCTAGCTCCAGACAAAATATCAGAGTCTGCGTCATTTTTTGGGAGCACCACCCCACCTTCCGTCGTTTAGTGACGATGATGTGGAAGGTAGGCGCTCCTTCACAAAAAGTGACGCTAGCAGTCCAGCACCATATTTACTGCCCAACGCAAAAACTACACACATTAAGGAACTGGTCCTAAAATATGACTCAAAGTCCAATTAGCATCAAATTTTAACGCCTGGTCAGACCAGGCATTATATTGAGGCCCACACACTTCTACCTAAGGAAAACACAGAGAAGGAGCATTGGCAACCTCCTGAACAACATGGAATGCTTAATGCACCACCTTGGCACACTCCGCAGATGACAACGACAACAACAGGTCTCACTAGCGCCACTGCAGTAACCCCAAACAGCACCACAAAGGCAGCGCAGAAGGTGGGAGAGGATATTTCAACAGCGCACAACCATCTTTGGGCTTAGGGAACAAGATGTGATCAGAAACAACCATCTGAAGTGGGATTCCATTGTTTGCCTGCTGCACCACATTTCACCAGACATCACAGCAAGGGTGGAAACTCCCACAACTATTCCACCCATGACCAAACTCCTGGCTGTCCTCCATATACTGGCGTCAGGATCATTCCAGACAATGGGCATGCAAGTGGCTGGCATCTCTCAGCCATCCTTCTCAGCCTTCCAACCAAAGGCTCTGGACTCAATCATGCGCCTCACACCCCACCACATTTGCTTTCCCAACACCCAGCAACTGCAGCAAGAGACCAAGCAAGGTTTCCACCAAATTGCTGGGTTCCTGCATGTGCTGGGTGAAATGGACTGCACTTATGTCCAACATGTGCCACCTGCTGCAACTGAACACCTCCACAGGAACTACATACACATCCATTCTATAAATGTGCAGGCCATTGTGGACCACCGTGGGCTCATCACAAATATTCTAACCAAATACCCAGGCAGTGTCCATGATGCCTATATATTCCGGCACCCCAACATCAACAAGGGGTTACTGGATGGGCAATATGGCAATGGGCTACTTGTAGGTAAGCCACCATACCAATAATTACACAGGCAACACACTAACCTTGTAGGACAAACAATACGTACACCACGCTAAATACAGATGGACGGGGGAACACATATGTACAGACAACAACACATGTGCCACATGCCACACTACACCACATTCATGCACACACACATACACCGCTATGTACATAATACAGCCACAACCTGACTGGTACACCACGTGAAGGACAGGTGGAGATATGTCCTCTTGGCATAGAGAAGCTGGACCCAAACCACTACAAGTGTCCACTGGTTGACAACTAAATACAGATTCCACACACATAACACCTAATAATGAATGGCTCAGCTGTGTGAATGGAATTGGCCATTTCAATGTAAAGAAAGTCATATATAGGCACAGCCCCACATTTGTCATGGTGTTGAAGGCCCCAGCGGCACCAATATCAAATGCCATCCAAGTGTTGCCATCACCAACAACATGTCACCTAAACATACCAGACGACCCTGGGGCACTGTTCAGGATTGAAAAAAGATGGGTGTTTAAATTGGGGACTAACCTACGGGGATTGAATGATGACATCCCCCGACTTCACTCTCATCATAATGCTGAGGATCTATTTTTAAATTTACCTATTGTCTCTTATAATTTGTGTGAGACTGTCTCTAAGATTTTATGTCCGAGCAAGGTTTACCTCACTAGGTAATATATTTAAATTCACTCACTGTCTCTTACAATTTTTGTGAGACTGTCTCTAAGATCTTTTACCTTACTAGGTTAATCCTTTTGTGAGATGAGCAAGGGCCTATTGATCCCTGGTTCCTGTTGGTGACAGCTATGTGCCTTCCTAAATGTCCCCGTTTCCATCAATATGGTTTTGAGTCCTTCGTTTGTTACCTGGGACCTTGGCTCTCACAGGAAGGTAGTCCTTCCTTTGTTTTCATACCGAGGGGCTATGCGTCAGCCCGTCGTCAATTTCTATGGCGAACCTGGAGATACATTCTCTTCCGGTTTCGCGGCGTCTATTAAGAACTCTGATGGCACCTGACTCATTTGGTTTTGGGACACTGTTCCAGAGGGTAGGTCCACCACACAGGACCTTTGACTAGTATGTGAGTACGACCTGGTTTTCTCTATATGCATTTTTGAATGTTGTTGTGAGGGTAACAGTTGCTTGCTCCCAATACTAATAGGGATCAGTCCTGCCCCCATTCCTCGCAATACGATGAGTTTTATTTTTGATTTAATCTAACCCTTGCTAAATAATTGTTTACTCTAACATAGATGCAACAACATTGGGTATAAGTTTTACAACAAACTTTTACTCCTCCTTATTACTCTGGTTTTTCATACAAATTGTTTCCAATAATACTTCACAGCTGACAGGATATACTCGTTCTTGTCTCATATATGTTATGTGGTATAAGAGACTGATGTTGTTGTTCTTATAATGCACAGCGTCATTTTGAGTCCTTGGAACGTGCCTCCCAAGGAACCTGTTCTCGAATTGGGGATGGTAAGCTTGACTTTTCAATGACCCATCACTTATATATTTATTCAATTACCTTTATAACCACACCTTGGGTACTGTTGGTTTGTGTATTTTTTATGTTTCTGTCTCCTAGGGTGACCTGACTTAACCAGTTTACTTAAATGTAAGTGACCGGTGCTAATATGAGGTTTTTTCTTTTTTGATGAAGAGGTGACTTAACGTTTGTATGTGTTTGATCCTGATGAAGCGTCAATGGATCCGGCTGGACCACTAGACGCGAAACATGTCGACCCGAGCTCAGAGGTCCTATAATACCTAGAGTCCTCTGATATTTATCTGTCTTTTGAAAGTTATTGAGCATTACATCTCAATTTGTGACTTTCATTTTTTTTATTTTAATCTTGGTCTTCATCCTTGTTTAACTGATTAAAAATTATGATGTAGATTGTATGATGAATAACCAATTTTAACACCTTTTTTTCCCTCTCTCTTGTGTACTGGTGCCTAATTATAAGCATCTTGGTCTGTATAGTTGAACTTACCAGTCACTATCAAAGTAGTACGGTTTAGAGCCCCCCTATCGGGGTGCCCGCCAGGCATTGCAATGCTGGCCTGGTGATGAGCATGTCCCGATGATGATGCTAGTCATCCATTGTGATGCTTGAGGGCCCTTGCTCCTGAGACTACTGGTCTCCTAGGTTGGCAGCCTTTCTGGAACAGTGTATTTTGTATTTATTCCTGACAGGAGGAAGCCTGTTGTATGCACTACCCCTCGTATGCAAGATGATCCTTGTATTTGCAATCTTGCATCACATATGAATTCGGACTAATGTCCCCTTTGATAACTGTTAGATGTCCCCAATGAGGAGGAGGATGACAAAGGTGCAGTACAGGTGGAGGGAGAACAACAAAACACTGCTGCTGGAGTTCACAGGAGACAACAAATTGTACTGAACTTCTACACCTAGACACTGCACAACTAATATCACCTTGTACATATCACCATTAAATCACTTTGCACCACATTGCCAATGGGGTACTCATTCTCTACTACATATATGTTAGAAATTGGGTTTTTGGTTGGCAGTCAGGTTACCCTCTGTCCAAGCAAGAACCCTCACTCTAGTCAGGGTAAGTCACACACAATCCGAAATTAGCCTGTGCCCACCCTCTGGTAGCTTGGCACGGGCAGTCAGGCTTAACTTAGAAGGCAATGTGTAAAGTATTTGTGCAATAAATCATACAATAACACCATATAGCACCACAAAAATACACCACACAGTGTTTAGAAAAATATATAATATGTATCTGGATAATTGCAGGTCAAAACGAATAAAGATGCAAGGTGAAATTGTAGAGATATCACTGAAAAGTGATATAAAGGGGGTTATTCCAACTTTGGAGGAGGTGGTAATCCGTCCCAAATGTGACGGATTTACCACCAGCCGTATTACGAGTTCCATAGGATATAATGGACTCGTAATACGGCTGGTGGTATATCCGTCACTTTACCGTCACTTTTGGGACGGATTAACACCTCCTCCAAAGTTGGAATAACCCCCAAAGTGTCTTAAGTCTTTAAAAAGCAAACAAAGGGGGTCATTCCGACCCCGGCGGGCATCGCCCGCCGGGCGGAGACCGTCAGAAGACCGCACCGCGGTCAAATGACTGCTGCGGTCATTCTGACTTTCCCGCTGGCCGGGCGGGCGACCGCCAAAAGGCCGCCCGCCCGCCCAGCGGGAAAGCCCCAGCAACGATGAAGCCGGCTCCGAATGGAGCCGGCGGAGTTGCTGGTGTGCGACGGGTGCAGTGGCACCCGTCGCGATTTTCAGTGTCTGCTTTGCAGACACTGAAAATCAGAATGGGGCCCTGTTAGGGGGCCCCTGCAGTGCCCATGCCAGTGGCATGGGCACTGCATGGGCCCCCAGGGGCCCCACAACACCCGTTCCCGCCAGCCTCTTCCTGGCAGTGTAAACCGCCAGGAACAGGCTGGCGGGAAGGGGGTCGGAATCCCCATGGCGGCGCTGCTTGCGGCGCCGCCGTTGAGGATTCCCTGGGTCAGAGGAAAACCGTCAGGAAACCGCTGGTTCCCCTTTTCTGACCGCGGCTTACCGCCGCGGTCAGAATTGCCCCAGAAGCACCGCCAGCCTGTTGGCGGTGCTTCCTCCGTCCCCGGCCCTGGCGGTCCATGACCGCCAGGGTCGGAATGAGGCCCAAAGTCTCTGTTAAGCACAAAGGGACATATTTATACTCCGTTTGCGCCGGATTTGAGTAGGTTTTTTTTACGCAAATTCGACGCAAAACGAACTCCATATTAATACTCTGGCGTTAGACGCGTCTAGCGCCAAAGTCCATGGAGTTTGCGTTATTTTTTAGCGTGGACACCTACTTTGCGTTAATGATATGCAAGGTAGGCGTTCCCGTCTAAAAAATTGACTCCGAGGCATGTGCGCCGTATTTACACTCCCGGGCAAAACTGACGCCCGGGAGTGGGCGGGTCAAAAAAAATGACGTCCAGCCGCTTTTGCGTCGTTTTTTAGCGCCTGGTCAGGGCAGGCGTTAAGGGACCTGTGGGCTCGGAAGGAGCCCAGAGGTGCCCTCCCATGCCCCCAGGGACACCCCCTGTCACCCTTGCCCACCCCAGGAGGACACCTAAGGATGGAGGGACCCATCCCAGGGAACATAAGGTAAGTTCAGGTAAGTATTTTTTTTTTTTTTTTTGGGTGGCATAGGGGGGCCTGATTTGTGCCCCCCTACATGCCACTATGCCCAATGACCATGCCCAGGGGACAGAAGTCCCCTGGGCATGGCCATTGGGCAAGGGGGCATGACTCCTTTCTTTGCTAAGACAGGAGTCATTTAAATGGGGGTTGGGAGTAAAAAAAAATGGTGCAAATCGGGTTGAGGCGAAAATTTTGCCTCAGCCTGACTTGCCCCATTTTTTGGGGCCCAACCTTCATATTCCCCTACGCCGGCGCTGCCTGGTGTACGTCATTTTTTTTTACGCACACCAGGCAGCTCCACCGACTAACGCCGGCTAACGTCATTGAATAAATACGGCGCCCGCATGGCGCTTCAGAATGACGTTAGCCGGCATTAGATTTTTTGACGCACAACTGCGCGGGCGCGGTTGTGCGTCGAAAAGTATAAATATCGCCCAAAGTACCTGGTTTAAAGTGGAAAATCTCTGCAAAGGGCCGCAGAAGAAGAGATACGTGGAAAAATTGTGTGTGCGTCGATTTCTACCCTGCACACACGGACTTGCGTCATTATTTTTCACACGGGGAAGTCGTGCGTCGTTTTCCGGCGCGTGCACAGTCTCTCTCTGTGGGTCGCGGGATTACCAGATGTCCATGGGGTCTGTGCGTGGATTCTTCGGCTTGTTTTCCGGCTGCGTGTCGTTCCGCGAGGCTGTGCGTCGAAGTTTCAATCTCACGGCAGGCGTCGAGTCGATTACCCCTCTGGAAGTCGGGCGGCATTGTCCTTGCGAGGCAGTGCGTCGAAGTTCCGGTCGCCCCGAAGGCGTCGCGTCGATCAGCGACAGTGTGCAGCATTTTTCTCACCACGGAGCAAGCTGTGCGTCAAAATCTTCGGCGCACGAAGAGTCCAAATGAAAAAGAGAAGTCTTTTTGGTCCTGAGACTTCAGGGAACAGGAGGCAAGCTCTATCCAAGCCCTTGGAGAGCACTTTTACAGCCAGACAAGAGTTCAGCAAGGCAGCAGGCCAACAGCAAGGCAGCAGTCCTTTGTAAAAAGCAGATAGGTTAGTCCTTTGAGCAGGCAGGCAGTTCTTCTTGGCAGGATGTAGTTTCTGGTTCAGGTTTCTTCTCCAGCAAGTGTCTGATGAGGTAGGGCAGAGGCCCTGTTTTATACTAAATTGTGCCTGTGAAGTGAGGGTGACTTCAAAGAGTGGCTAAGAAATGCACCAGGTCCCCTTTCAGTTCAATCCTGTCTGCCAGGGTCCCAGTAGGGGGTGTGGCAGTCCTTTGTGTGAGGGCAGGCCCCCCCACCCTCCCAGCCCAGGAAGACCTATTCAAAATACAGATGTATGCAAGTGAGGCTGAGTATCCTGTGTTTGGGGTGTGTCTGAGTGAATGCACAAGGAGCTGTCAACTAAACCTAGCCAGACGTGGATTGAAAGGCACAGAAAGATTTAAGTACAAAGAAATGCTCACTTTCTAAAAGTGGCATTTCTAGAATAGGAATATTAAATTCGACTTCACCAGTCAGCAGGATTTTGTATTACCATTCTGGTCATACTAAATATGACCTTCCTGCTCCTTTCAGATCAGCAGCTGCCACTTCAACAATGTATGAGGACAGCCCCAATGTTAGCCTATGAAGGGAGCAGGCCTCACAGTAGTGTAAAAACGAATTTGGGAGTTTTACACTACCAGGACATATAACTACAAAGGTACATGTCCCGCCTTTTACCCACACAGCACCCTGCTCTAGGGGTTACCTAGGGCACACATTAGGGGTGACTTATATGTAGAAAAAGGGGAGTTCTAGGCTTGGCAAGTACTTTTAAATGCCAAGTCGATGTGGCAGTGAAACTGCACACACAGGCCTTGCAATGGCAGGCCTGAGACAAGGTTAAGGGGCTACTGAAGTGGGTGGTACAACCAGTGCTGCAGGCCCACTAGTAGCATTTAATCTACTGGCCCTAGGCACATATAGTGCAC
Source organism: Pleurodeles waltl (assembly GCF_031143425.1). Taxonomy (NCBI): domain Eukaryota; kingdom Metazoa; phylum Chordata; class Amphibia; order Caudata; family Salamandridae; genus Pleurodeles; species Pleurodeles waltl. The sequence goes on from NC_090440.1 coordinate 1,167,890,510, forward strand.
TCTACTAGGGACTTATAAGTAAATTAAATAGCCAATCATGGATAAACCAATCAATAGTACAGTTTACACAGAGAGCATATGCACTTTAGCACTGGTTAGCAGTGGTAAAGTGCCCAGCGGTCAAAAAGCCAACAACAACAGGTCAGAAAAAATAGGAGGAAGGAGGCAAAAAGTTTGGGGATGACCCTGTCAAAAGGCAGGTCCATCAATATTAGAATATGATACACTGTTCCAAAAGAATAGGGAGAGGGAGTAAAGGAGTCCTGATCATCAGGAGCAAGAGTCCTCACACACCGTACTTGGTGTCATGCTTCATCATCGGACAGCTCCTCGTCAGACCGGCGCTGCAATGTCTGACGGGCTCCCCCCTAAAAAGGGGGGGCTCTTTGCCGGAGATCTTTTTGTTTTTGACGATGGTGCCGCGGAGCCAAGTATGTAGAAGTACGTCTTCTTCAGCCACACCTCTGCCCTACACTGGACCGACCACAGCTGCGTCCACTTCACATTCCGACGCGAGACCTCCCACCTCCGCACTCAACCCATCCCTCGTCGACAGTGGAACAAGATCCCTGAAGAGCAACTCTTCTCCGCTCTCGCCGCCAACCAACCCACCCTCACCACCGACCCCAACGAAGCAGCTCTCAACCTCACAAACTGGATCTCCAACTGCGCTGACAACCTTGCTCCCCTCAAACGCATGCATCGACAGACCAACACCAAAAAACCTCTCTGGTTCTCTGACACCCTCAAAGAATCAAAGAAAACTTGTCGTGCCCTTGAGAAGGCCTGGCGCAAGGACCACACCGCTGACAACATGACCGCCCTCAAGAACGCTACACGCGAACACCACCACCTGATCCGCACTGCCAAAAGGAACTTTTTCACCGACAGACTAGACAAAAACAGCCACAACAGCAGAGAACTCTTCAGCATCGTCAAAGAGTTCTCCAACCCCAGCGCCAGCGCCAACGCCGTCACACCCTCACAGGATTTGTGCGAATCCCTCGCCACTTTCTTCCATCGCAAGATCAGCGACCTCCACGACAGCTTCTGACACCAGACCCAACCATACACCACTGAACCCGCTTCCCCGGACATCACCCTCAACAACTGGACCCACATCAACACGGAAGAAACCAAATCCATCATGAACTCTATCCACTCCGGCGCCCCTTCGGACCCCTGCCCGCACTTCATCTTTAACAAAGCCGACGACATCATCGCCCCGCACCTCCAGACCGTCATCAACTCTTCTTTTTCTTCTGCTACCTTCCCCGAATGCTGGAAGCACGCTGAAGTCAACGCCCTACTAAAGAAACCTACGGCTGACCCAAGCGACCTGAAAAACTTCCCCCCCATCTCTCTTCTACCTTTCCCAGCCAAGGTAATAGAAAAGACCGTCAACAAACAGCTGACCACCTTCCTGGAAGACAACAACCTGCTCGACCCTTCACAAACCGGATTCCGAACCAACCACAGCACGGAAACCGCCCTCATCTCAGTCACAGACGACATCAGAACCCTGATGGACAACGGTGAAACAGTCGCCCTCATTCTCCTCGACCTCTCGGCTGCCTTTGACACCGTCTGTCACCGCACCCTAATCACCCGCCTACGCTCCACCGGGATCCAAGGCCAGGCCCTGGACTGGATCGCCTCCTTCCTCGCTAACCGCTCCCAAAGAGTTTACCTCCCTCCGTTTTGCTCAGAACCCACCAAGATCATCTGCGGCGTACCTCAAGGCTCATCGCTCAGCCCGACACTCTTCAATGTCTACATGAGCCCCCTCGCCGACATCGTACGCAAGCACGACATCATCATCACCTCCTACGCCGACGACACCCAACTTGTACTCTCCCTCACCAAGGACCCCGCCAGCGCCAAGACCAACCTACAAGAGGGTATGAAGGACGTCGCAGATTGGATGAGGCTCAGCCGCCTAAAGCTGAACTCTGAAAAAACGGAAGTCCTCATCCTCGGCAACACCCCGTCCGCCTGGGACGACTCCTGGTGGCCCACGGCCCTCGGCACCGCACCGACCCCCGCAGACCACGCCCGCAACCTCGGCTTCATCTTGGACCCTCTTCTCACCATGACCAAGCAAGTCAACGCCGTGTCCTCCGCCTGCTTCCTCACTCTCCGCATGCTCCGCAAGATCTTCCGCTGGATCCCCGCCGACACCAGAAAAACCGTGACCCACGCCCTTGTCACGAGTCGCCTGGACTACGGCAACACCCTCTACGCCGGGACCACCGCCAAACTCCAAAACCGCCTGCAACGCATCCAAAACGCCTCGGCCCGCCTCATCCTCGACGTACCCCGCAACAGCCACATCTCCGCACACCTGAGACACCTGCATTGGCTCCCAGTCAGCAAAAGGATCACCTTCCGTCTTCTCACCCACGCACACAAAGCCCTCCACAACAAGGGACCGGAATACCTCAACAGACGCCTCAGCTTCTACGTCCCCACCCGCCCCCTCCGCTCCGCTGGCCTCGCACTTGCTGCCGTCCCTCGCACCCGCCGCTCCACGGCGGGTGGGAGATCTTTCTCCTTCCTGGCGGCCAAGACCTGGAACTCCCTCCCCACCAGCCTCAGGACCACCCAGGACCACTCCGCTTTCCGGAGACTCCTAAAGACTTGGCTGTTCGAGCAGCGATAACCCCCCCTTTCCCCCCTAGCGCCTTGAGACCCGCACGGGTGAGTAGCGCGCTTTATAAATGTTAATGATTTGATTTGATTTGATTTGGGTCCGTGGGGAAGGAGAATACAAGAGTAAAGGATAAGATTGGCTCAGGACCCTCACTAAGTGATTTATTCTTTGATGTTGGGAAATGGCCAAGATTAAAAAAATGGCAAGGGAGTGAAAATTGAGGTAATGCTCAGACACTCACACAAGACAATTCAATGAAGGAAGTCGGTAATTATCCGAAATTCCTTAATATGTGGTCGACATGTTTCGCGTCTTCATATGGTCTCAACAGGATCCTATGAGGCTTCTTCAGGACCTATTAAATAATTGGACTTCTTCAATCGAAACCCAGGTGAAAAAAGAGAAAAAATATATATATAGACTCCTGCAATCTATTGTTTACAGTCAAAACATCGTCAGTCACTCACTAGGATAAAACAGGACTGGCTTTTTCCTATCAGTCACCCATCTCCACTAGAGAAAGGGCTTCATGGGATCACGTAGGCCTGATGCCCGATACACAAACAATTTGTGTGCGTTTCGGTGTCCAGACGCAGCACCTACCCTCAGGCTCCGTTCCCATCAATATACCATTGGAATGTTGCTCAGACCTCAGAGAGCAGGGGGAAAAAAAACACAACAGTTACAAAGATTGTTGGAACATAGTTTGTTATGTATGAGGGTCTGATACCTCCATGCCACACATTAGTGTCACATACCTCACGCTCATGCGGCTCTCAAGGGCCTAGATCCACGCACCAGTAAAATGAAGTGGTATCAAGTAGGCATAGTGCAAAATCCTACCCCTTTCACCACATCATGGCTACGCTAGGCAACATGCATGCAAGGGGGGCTTACATACGGTACAGGCTGTTTCTAAATGGTGTATTTTAAAATACGGAAATAAACAGTGTCACATCTAAGGCGGGTAGCTGTAACGCTAGCACTGAGCACATGTGACAAGGGGGAACACTACTGGTATCAATGGATCTTCATGGACTGTTTAGGGTTAGGGACAAAAGTTTGAGCCTAACCCTGCACTGTATACCAATGGCATTACAAACCGTGAGCGCTATTGGCCCCAACCCTGCCACATGGTGTGCTGTACCTCAAATATAGCACACATATGTTGGTTGTGGTGTGCGCTAAGGGTCGCTAGACAAGTGAAGCAGCAATGGGTGCTGATCAACTCTCCACACATATGCCCCATAGCCTGGAGTGATCAATGAAATGGGAGGATGCACCACCACATGAATGTGTGGGTGGAATGCAGGCAGAGTCTGTAGTACTTCCTACGTACATTCTAATACACATGTCACACAATTGTGCTGTCTTGACATATGCCTGCAGCTAATCCAGAAATACATGTGAAGACTGATGTACTGGTGTATAGCCTAGGTAGGAAAGGGTTTGCAATAACCTGCAATGGTTAATATGTGTCAGCAAGATAACCCAGTGTAGTCTGTATGATACAACCACACACCACATATGAAAACAAACCTCTCAATGAAATTCACATTCCTGACCAAGAGAAAGTAACCTACTGGGACCAATATCCTAAAATGTCTAGGTCTCCCACATGCCAATCTGGGTTGGGACGTGCATGCAAGTCTAGCATTGTCCAAACATGTTACAGACCCACCCTATATTGTATGTGTGAAGAAGGAGACAGATATGTTGCATGTGGCAAATCAAAAATTCATAGCTGAGATATTTCACACACTAACAAAATACACTTATGGTGACAGTGACAGGTTGTGGAATGCAGATGTGATGGCATGCTCATGTACACTAAAGGATGTGGAAGAACAGCTGAGAGACTTCCTCTGACTATTGGAGATACAACATGGGGAGGTCACCTGGACACTACACAAGTGCTGTGGCTGGTGCACTGTCATGTGTGTGTGTGGAAGTCATGCAATCTCGCAAAGCCTGGAAATGAGAGGGAGACTATGACATAGCCAGGTGTAGAAGATGTGTACATCTTCAAATCACACAAGTCACATCCTGCCCATGTATAACCGGACAATGTTACAGTAGAAGATTTGTACAAAGTGTAAGCAGCCTAAACAATGCCAGCAATGTAGGACCAAATAAATTCCAAACAAGATATGCCGTTAATGTTGGAGAAGGTAAACACATAGACCTACACTGACTGTGCAACACAACTGTGGTGGATCCTATTTAGTTTTACTGGGAATCAGGAGATAGCTTGGCCTTCTTGCTTGCAGGCCTGTACCCCAGTCACCTAGTGACTTTTAACCTACTTAGCCAGCTCTGTTTTAGTGCATTTATTTAATTAATTCTTCCAAGATGGCTGCTATGTTTATATTTAGAAAGATGTTTTGATTTCACGTTATCAGTGCCACTCTGTGAAGGCGTCACTATCAGCGTCAAAGACAAGTGACATACATAGGTTTTCACATCATGTTCTTTCCCACTTACGTGTAACAGGAACATAATGTACTTTTGGAGGGAATTGTTTATGTAATTGCCGCACCAAGCATGCCTTTTTATCTATTGTTTGGGAACATACCTGCATCAGGGGACCTACAAGATCTGTATAAATACATTTCACCCGACAGGGTTATCAGAGGGATTCGTACTAGATGCCATCAACACTATATATGCTACACGTCGCCTTGATGCAGATCCAGCCTTCATGTCCCACGGAGTCTGATCTATAGACCTCATTCCAAGATAACAAGGGTTGGAGGACTCTTCTCATGGACATGGTACTGGCAAACAATGTTACTTACACCTAGCTCTCTTTAGGTTAGAGATTACGTTCATCATGCTAGTGTATTAAAGCATATTTCACATCTTATGTTATTGCAAGATGGTGAGGGTCTTTATATTCTTGCCTCGCGCTTTCTACAATTATGTTTCTTGCATTGTTCATTTTCCTAATTATTGCAGCCCAAGCATTTTACAGTAGATTGCAGTCTTGTTAATAAAACCTGTTGAAAATGTTACTGCATCTCATTTATTGCCTGTGTGTGACTGAGACATGCTGCTCATGTGAGAAAAGAGTAATCTCCACTTAACCACGACTCCCCTGAAATGTCGCACTCTAGAGTGCATGCGTGAAGACTGCCACAAATCATCTTTTACTGTTTGGGCTTTTGGTGAGGTACTGCTTGTGAGCCGGGAGACATGGGCAGACAGTTGCGATCTGTTGTTGGATTGGCCGATTCACCTACGAAGAAAACCCCTGTCATCCCTAAACCAGCAGTCTTGCCTACAGCAAGAGTCCAATTACGACACAACAATGTTACAATGTGATCACCCGACATATGTTCACAGAGGATGTCTAGGTCAGTACATAACCCATTCACGTTTGCAACAACAACAAGAATATAGTTGACCCTCACATACTGTTCTGACAGAAGGCAGTGACAGATGACATCATCTGTCCTCTGGCTCGGAAAACATAAACAAGTTACACTAGAGATACATGCCACAACCAAGCTGCATATGGAAAATATCAACAATCTATAATCATTTGTGTCAGACCATGCCAAATGATGAGACATGTTCTACATGTACAAGCAGCCAGTCCCCTGTACATGATAGGGCAAGCCTGACATCAAGTTCCCCAAAGGAAATTGAAAAGCCCAGGCCATGGGATCCGATTTGTGAAGGTGTCTGTCTACAGGTGACTGCACATTACGTTGCTGAAGAGCTATCAAGATGGGGGTAGATCCCGCCCATCACCCTATAACTCCCTTGCTGAGGCCACATTGACTCTTGACACAGTAAGGGGCCCGATGCATGTGCACAGTGGACTGAGCTGAGTGGAGCACCGTCAACTTGAGTCAAAACATGAAACCATGGGTCTGTGTGGGCACACAAAGCCCCACAGGAGCAATGATGACTAGGGTGCCATCATTGCCTGATTGCAACCCTTCTAACTAGTTGTATGTTGTTGTATGTAACAGTCATATCAAACATGGTGTGCTCAATTGCATGTACCTAGCATGTGCCTTGCACACAAATGTCTGACTTATTAGCACACATATACCACTTCAATGGTACGGGCCTAGGATTGTGTATTGAGTATGCACAAAAGTCTACTTTCCACTCATGAAAATGTATTTTTATCACATGATCATACATGGTCTTAAACGATCTTCAGATGTGTCTGCACATATGGAAACATAGGTGGCACTGATATGACTACACAGCCATCTTACAATATCCAACATATGTCCAAACAGGAAGATAGATTTGTGAGGTTTCATATCCCATTAACACGCCAATTTGGCATTCTTTACACATTTTACACTACACATGTCTGTTCACACACATGTCACGTGCCAACCTTCATTGACACATGTGAGTATACCAACTCCTGCATCATAGATGAATGGGGAAGCGTATGTTACACGTCTAGCATAGCATCATGAACCCTGACATTGAATTAAGATTTTTGCAATTTGTTGACTTAATTTGAAAATATTAACATTTTCACAGCTATTAAGAATTTGATGAGAGTTGGTGTGACAATTTCAGTATAGGAAGGTGAAGCGGCATGTCCTGAGGATACACCAGCTTATCATATAATGGTTGAAGAAGGGTCCAATACATGGGTATGGCCTTGTCAGTGGTGCAAGATCACTGAAAAGGAAGGCCCATTGAACTTTCCAAGATGGAGTACATTTGAATTGAGAATTATTGACAGACAAAGAGACAAACTTTATGTCATGAAGCCACCTCCTGGACCTATGTAATTTCAAGCAATAACGGATATATTTAGGAGCCCCTAGCACCATTGTAATGCCACATTAGAGTCATTTTTGTATGCTATTACTGCATTAGAAAGCCAAAAACGTTGCACCTTATTTATGAAGTGGAGCATTGCACGCATTGCACCACTTTGTAACCCTTTGTGCTACATTATGCCTGGGTAAGGAATAATGTAAGCAAAGGGGGAGTTTCCCCATTAGGGGGGCCAAAGAAATGGCACAAAGAAATCTAAGAGATTTCTTTGTGTCATTTTTTTCTTCACTTTTAACGCCTTCTCAGAGCAGGCTTTAAAAGGAAGCTTTCATTTGTTAAAATGGGTCTCTGGGTGCTTCGCAGGATTAGCATCAAAATGTTTGACTCTAATCCTGCAAAGCGCCAGACTAGCATAAAAAATTCTGACGCTAATCCCCTAACTACTGCCATGGTGCACCGTATTTTAAATACGGTGCACATATGGTGGCATTAGAGGGGCACTAAGGGGAGCAAGAAAAGTGGTGCTGCACTGTGTGCAGTGGCACGCCCCTGTGCTTCCTTACACCACATTAGCGTAATTTTTCCTTTTTTTTTTAAACGCTAATGTGGCCCAACGAGGCCAAAATCCCCAGGCCATATTTACAAAGTCGTGCAATGCATACATTGTGCCACTTTGTAACCCTTTGCGTTACATTAACCTTGTGCCAGGCATAATGTATGAAAAGGGGGGGTTCCACATTACAGGGGCCAAAAAAAAAAGGTGCAAAGAAACAGATTTCTTTGCATCATATTTTTAGCACTTTTAACACCTGCTCAGCACAGGCGTTAAAAGGAGGCACATCATTTATTACAATGGGCCTCCATGACTTTTGCAGGATTAGTGTCAATTTTTTTTACGCTAATCCTGCAAAGCTCCGGACTAGCAGAAAAAATTCTACCATGATTTTGAGAATCTAGAGAGCACATGGGCAAAGAAACATGAAAAGAAAAATAAACAATCAGAGGTGGCTGAAGTAAAAGGAAAGCCACTTTTAGATCCCCCTGGACTTTTAGATCCCCCAGATGAAGGAGCAGCTTCAGCTTATCCTTTGAGAAAGATACCAGGTGGAGAGTATGTTCATGTGCCATGAAGTAGGGGACATCTTGCACCATTTATGAACAATGTCCCTAAATTGAGAGAGAAACCTGTGCAGTGGTACAAATAAATTGAAAGATTTGTTAGCATTTCATAAGTGCTGTAGACTGATTTGAAAACATTCTTTGATATTGTTCTTCACAATTATTTGTGGGCTGAATGCAAAATTACTGTACATTGGCCAGACTCATAACTCAGCCAACGAGAAATACCCGCATTAATGCACCATCTCCTATTGTGACGGATTAAAACAATGAGGTGATTACTTGCTTGAAAGTCAGAGTTCTTTCATAGGATAAGGATTATTTGAGACTAAATAGAATGCAGCAAGAGGTGAAAGAGTCAGGGCATGATTATTCTGAACGGTTGTTGAAGGCATTCTAGCAGCAAAATGGTCAATTGCACCTTGAGTCAAGTGATGTGGGATTCTTTACTTTGAAGTTTCTTACTGAATTGGGACCAGAGATTAGTCAGCATATACAGCAGAATATGCTTTGCTTTCAGACAAAGTCATTGGACAAGAGTTTGGAATAAGCAAAGTATCATTAGTGGTGAACAGGAGATGAAGCAAAGGAAAATTATATGTTATCCCAGACACAGAAAGGTTTTCAGACAGTTGCATAAAATGTCAGTGCAATGCAAGGTGTGGTTCTCAGAATATAAATGCAGGGGGTTGAGTTGCAAGCTGGCCTTTAAGGTATTCAATGAGGTATAGTTGGTTCTCAGGATAAAGATTGAGGAGTTCCGATTGATCCGAACTCTAGTGTAGATATTGCAATGTTGAAGAAAATAACCCCTTGTCATTTATGTAACAAGAAAGGGCACTGGAAGAGGGAGTGTAGGCTGAATCCAGATAGAATGTGTGGTAATAACCAAACACAAAGAAGAAATCAGATGCAGATGCAGAAAGTGCCTGTTCCGCAAATGCAAGTGCCAATGCGGACACAGTTCAAATGATGCAGGTCCCACAAGCCCAGATGATCTCACATAATGTGGGTAAACCAGTGGTGTAATGAAACTAGAGGTCCCCCCTCTGCATTATACATGGAGGGGCCCACTTTTGGGACTCACTCAGGAGGTCTCAGGCCACTGTACTGTGCTGTGGGGGCCCCCTGGAGCTCAGGGACCCCTGCACTGTGGGGACTGTGGGGACCTTTGTTACACACTGGGTTAATCCCAAATTTACCTTGGATCACATACCCAGAGCACATAAAAACCCATTCAAGACCTAGAACCCATTTAACCAGTTCCCTACGTTGGACTGTCAGAGCTCTGTCTCTGACAATTCGCAATATGGTACCTGAGAGGGAGGAAGATTGCATACTTAGCACTGTCTTAGTGGACCATATGTAGAAGGTGAGGTAAATGGCCATCAAGTGTAATTTCTTATTGACACCGGAGCTCTGCGTTCCACTGTCAGAACAGTGGTAGTCCCAGGCCTAACTCTCTCAGGAAAGGAGATTCAAGTTGTAGGAGTTACAAATAAATAGATTATCAATCCAGTTTGCGATGATGCTCCTGTAGAAATATTTTAATTTGAAGAGAAGCACCGGTTTGTTATATGTGACCCAAGTCCTGTAAACCTGAGAGAAAGAGATTTGTTTTTCAAGTTCAAATATGATGCACACAAAATGGCGTAGGATTCCAGACACACATGATGATGTTACGTTTAAGTTGGCCCAACTACAATCTGTAGCACTGTATCCAATGATAGCAATACAGGAGTTGCCCCCTGATTTGTGAGGGAGTGTGAGCCCAGAAGTTTGGGACCTCACAGGAAAAGACATCAGACTAAATAAAGGTGTAGAACAAGACCGTCTCACAGTGAAGCCCAATGAAGGTTCTGAGAATACCACCATAAAATTTGACTGCAGAATAACACCATTAATTTAGGATATGTTTAAGAAAGCGATCGTGACGGAGATTGTTGAGAGACCCTGTAACTCCCCACTTATGGGCTTGCAGAACAGAATGGCAAATATAGGATTTTCCAAGATCTACTAAAAATTAAGGACATTGTTGTTCCATGTTGTCCAGTGGTACCAAATCTAGCTGGGAAACAATGTTTACAACGATTGGAAAACCATGAATTCCTTTACAACAAAGGCTTTACAACAAAACAATATTTACCATGACTGTTTTTAAGACTACATTTTTTATAGCAAATATGCCTTTAACACGGATTGTAAAGGCATGAATGGTAAAGGCAGATGCATGGTAAAAAATTGTACTTGTAAATGTAAGTATTTTGCAGGTAAGTATTAAGGGCCTTATTCAGAGTTTGGCGAAGGGGGTTACTCTGGCACAATTGTGACTGATATCCCATCTGCCATATTACGAACCCACAGTAGCCTATGGAGATCGTAATATGGCGCACGGGATATCCATCATGGTTGTGACGGAGTAACCTAACCGCCAAACTCTAAATCAGTAAATATATAAAATATATATATATATATATATATATATATATATATATATATATATATATATATATATATATATATATATATATATATGATACATAAGCATAAGAGAACATCCAGGGGTTTGAGGACAATGTCACTTCCTACTTATGAGTATGTGGATGAAGATTTAACAGCTGAGTGGTGTGAAAACACTGAGGAGTGTTTAACAAAACTAATGAAATAACATTATTAAAGCATGCGAAAGGAAGATGGAGTTACAATTGGCCAAAATTGAACTGTTTGTCAGAGATCTGGAGAGGAATAGGGAAGAACAGAGTGTGAAGGATCAACTGGAAAAAATACAGAAATGCCTGCAGGAATTTGAGGCAGAGATTATGGAGAGAAAGACACAGAAGCTCACGAGAGACAGATTAGATTTTCAGTATGGCAGAGTATATACCTTTGCTAAAGCGTGTAATAATTTGAAAATGTTCCGTCCCTTTGAGGGATGTGCGGTCTTGATTAAGGAAAGGATCACTTGTAACACTTTGTAACACTGTGTATGTTGTGTATGTCTTGTGCTGTGGTTGTGAGTAACAGTATGTAGGGAGCACTATTAACAAGTTGAGGTTATGTATTTTTCAGCCTATGTATGCCATTAAACATGGTGATAAGAATTATCCCACGGCTTCGCATTTTGAGCAGCATCATGGATGTTCTTTAGCAAGGTTTCGCTATTATGGCATAAAACATGTCAGAGTACATCCATGGAACAGGGATAGTGAAAAAGAATTGAGGAGAGAGCAGTCATGCATGATCTTGACACTAGATACTGAGGGTCCATGGGGTCACAATATTGATGCTGAACTACATGTTCATTTGTCATTTGGGTTATCCTATGTACTCTCAATATCCATGCAGGTTTTGCACCTGGTCTTGTATATATGTGATGTCTCTGTGCTTGCAATGATGATTTATTAAGCTGAGATTAGGACCATCTTTCTAGGTTGTTGGGAATTTTGCACATTTACTTGTGGTCCTGGTCATCTTGAAAGGCACTTTTAACATCTATGCAATTTTTGCACTTTTTTTGCACCTATGTGATGTTTTAGTGCTTGCTATGGTGACATATCTAGCTGAGATTTGGACCATTCTTTTAGGTTGTTTGTACTGTTGCACTTTCTGCTGCTCTTTTGCACATATGTAAAGAATAAAACATTTTACCCTTTCTATAATGATGATATGGTCTTCCATGATTTTACAAACGATTGATGAATTTGAGTTCTTTAAACTTTCTCCTATTGTTTGAAGATGAATTTCCTTGGTGGGGTTGGCAATATATTATAATATAATCATAAGGATTTGTAGAAGCTATTAGGAGTGCCGGTTGTGGGTATTTATGTTGACTGCTACCATGGGATATTGGGGATGGACTTTAGATGGACTTTGGCCCATAGAGGTGATCCTCCATTGATGATTTTGGCTTAGGAAATACCTTTGATTCAATACTGGATTGTCATCTCAGAGGATAAGGATGAGGATGACATCTATACTCATATTGTTTACATAGCACTAAGCACTTTACACAGAAAGGCACACAGACTGGTCTTTGATAGATCATTGCCCATAGTGGCTTAGGTGAATGACCAAATAATTGCTTGATGCACCATGTGAGCAATAGTAAAGAGGCCTACTTTGTGCCTAATACAGCACTTTATTGATCATTAGATTGAATGGGATATAGCACATGTCACTTTATTAGGAGGGAGGGATTAGAATTATTTGAATCATGGTTGAAAGTTGTACTAATACAAAATATATTTTTAAGCAAATGACAACTGTATAGATTGTAGACATTAAGGCCCTGATTTATACTTTTTTTTTCTCTGCATTACCATCATTTATTGACGCAAAAGCAGCACAAAGATACAAAATACAATTGTATTTTGTAAGTTTGCGCTGCTTTTGCGTCAAAAAATGACAGTAATGCGGCGCAAAAAAAGTATAAATCAGGTCCTAAGTGTGTGCCAGTTTATATATTATTGGAAATAGAGGCTGTAAATGTGATAATTTTGAGAAATTATCATTAATCTTGCTGATGTGTTTAATAACTGACCATATGGAATGGGATGTGTGATCTTGAGCTGGTGTATATTCTGAATAGCTTTCATTCACAGACATATTAAAGTCTTCCTGGATGGGTTAGGAAGGACATATGTGTATTAGACCTTTTGAGGTGGAGTGCTGTGCTTTAGAACAAATTGGGGGTTATATAATAAATGCAAAAGACGATTCTGAGAAATTCACAAGGTGCAAGATTAAAGGCTATGGTACACTGAATAAGGAGAAAATGGAGGAGGAAATGGGCTATTTGAAATAGAATGAGATGAAATGTAGTGGTCTAGTGGTTGTGCCACTAGAAACTGAGGAGGGACTATGCAATAAAGGGAAGTCTGTTAGTGGTGTTTGTGAGGCCCAGTTGAAGGTACATCGTTGAATTTGGTCGGTACATGTTTTTACTCTGCAGCACCTTAAAAATAATTACAAAAGCTATAATCCACACTGTTGTTTCATGGGCATTCTTGAAGGAGTTCTTTGCAAATATATAAATATTTGCAAATATGGCACTGTTTTTTCGGCCATTCAACACCACATTAGCCCAAAAAAATTACACTAATGTGTCATTAGATGGCGCTAGGCCTCTTAAATCTGGGCCCAAGATTCAATGGCCATGTATCTTGAACACCTTTATGCACCTGACAGGCCCTGAGAGAAGCTCGTACTGCCTTCAGCCACAACTCAATTGAAGCCCATTATAAACACCTGGATGCGACGCAATTCAATTGTGCACTAGACAAGACTAATATGCTACTTGAAAAAAAATGGAACACTGAAACTTGCAAAAATCAAACAGTCATAGGAAATGCAAGATTAAGTAAGCATGTGAAATATAAGCAGGAACGACATGGATTACCTTAACATGTTTACACCCATTGTTCAAAAATCAATCAGTATATTTGCATAAAAAGTTAAGGAGATGAATACAGAGCCTGAAAGGAACACATTTGAATTTCATTTTAAATCACTTAGCCGGTTTGATACCAGGAGAGACCCAGCCTACTTAAAGACCTTTTTCTTCAGTTCTTGGAGCTGCTCCTACTGTTATCAGCTGAGCCCCAGCGGGCCTCACCTTCTGCATCCATAGCCTGTGCACCTGCTGCTCCAACTCCACCTTCTCCACTCCACACACTGCTCACCTACCTAGTGTGGGATTGCAGCTCATACCTCGAGACAGTAAATCTGTTGCCTGGAAATACAGTGCCAAGACTGTCCAGGAAGTACTAGTGACACCGTTGGCAAACTCAGCTCACTGTAGAAACTTCACATGGCCAAAGCAAACCAATGATCATGAATATATGCAATTACAAGGGTGTACATAAACCTCTTGTTTCCTATCAATATTTAATGCGTGTTCCTTTAGAACTGCTTCCTTTTTGCACTGTTGTAGTCAAAATTGTGTTAGTAAAAGGTATTATGGCCCTTAATTTTACAAAACTTTCTCTGGAGGGACCCCATTCACCAAACTGATTTGCAGGTGGAGGAACATGGTAAATCTCACTTGCTTTGCTACTTCACTCTGTAGAAGTGATGCTGGGTATTTTTCCCACCTGCAGGGACATAATTGTAGAGGTGTGCAGCCTTGTGGTGATGGCAGGGCACCCTACTGAACACGAACACACCAGACAAGCAAGTATACTTTTCGGATGTGGCGCTCTCCAATAAAGATGCTTATTTAGCCTCTATGAGAGGGTCAGTCAGTCCTCCTCACATGTTCTCCTTTGAGCTTCTGGCCTTCCTATATCAGCCTGAAAACTATCCCTGGTAACCTTTTAGCTAAATCCTTGCCAAATAATTTCTGGATGCATTCATCATTTTGCAGTCGCGGCTCACTGAATGGGCGGGACAGTGCATGGTCGGGGGACAAGATAAATATTCAATTAAGAAATAAATAAAAGTGGAAACTTACCTTGCCTTGCCGCCATGCTGTGCCGCTCCTCTTTCCTGATCACTGGAGGCACAGGCTCTCAGCCTGGCTTGCAGCCAATCCTAACACTGCATTAAAGCAGCATTAGGATTGGCTGGTGTGCCCTGGCTGGGTGCTCCCAGGCAAACTGGGAGCCTGTGCCTACTCTCTTCAGCCCAGCAACACAGTGGCGAGTTGGCGAGAGCACAATGAGCATGTGTGTTTGGCCGGCCTGAGACGGCTGGCCAAACATACATGTGCACTGAGGGAGAGTGCTGTGCACTCCCGATTAGTCCCCCATATTGCCTGCTCCTTTAACAATAAAATGATAATAAACACAGTTTATAATTGTTTTATTGTTAAAAGTTTGCAGCGCCTGCTGCTCGCAAGGGGCGATGCTCCTCTGCCATAGCGGAGGAGCCGGCGTTGTCATTTTGCCTCTAACCACTCATCCACATTTCTGACAATTCAATGGCCCCCACTGTGAACACCAGACAACACCGTGTCTTGTCCACTCCATAGGCAATCTGAAGCTGCAGAAATGCTATTTGCTGTGTGCCACATATCCTTTTAACAAATAGATAGCTAAATGAACAAAACTCCCTAATCAGATTTCAGTTGTATATACTTGTGTAAAAAAATCTAAAATGCAGTATTGGGAGAAGATGTGCAAATATGCAATATTCATAAGTCAACGTATGGTGACCTGCTGGCTGGTGTGCGCACACCTTTTCATCTGTACAGTACACTGAAACCCTATTCGGATGGTGACACATAATTTTGGTTGCCCCATTGTGAGTTACATACGTGACATAACAATGTAATCAACAATATATATATTGTGTGCCTTAACGTTACTAATGTAAAGTGGAGTCTTATTACTGAAGGTGCGTTCACATCAGAAGACTAGAAGTTCATATATATATATATATATATATATATATATATATATATATATATATGCGTGTGTGTGTGTTCTAATGTTTGACTTTAACGTGTTGCCCTACTCATACACAATTATATTCATGCATTGTGATTATGGCACTATGGTGTAACTGCATATATGCACATTTTATTTATAATCCGTTTCCATTTATAATTACAAGATGCACTTATAATCCTGTATTTTGAATGTATACTGAATGTTTTCTTAAGTTAGCATAATCACAGGCCTGAAACATTAGGCATATTTATGAGCCCCTAACACCACTGGAGAGTCACTTTTCGTGACGCTCCGGTGGCGCAATGCCCTGCGCCATATTCACAAGGTGATGTTAAGCCATTTTTGTGGCGTAACACCACCTTGTAAATACAGCCCCTTCGCCAGCAGCCCTTCGTGTGGAAGGTGCGTGCAATGGGTGTTGCTGTGGCCGTGCCTCAGCAACACCCATTACATTTTGACGCTGCCTCAGATTTATGAGTTTTCGTAAACCTAAGGCAGCGCCACAATCTAATGCCTCCTCAGAGGTGGCGTTGGCAAGGCGCACCAAGAAGGAATACTTATATTCCTCCTTGTTTTTTGCTTTTTGTATGTGTGCTGCATTCTGAAGAGAATGCAGCACACATACAAAGAAAGATGGAAAACTGCTGGTGTGGATGACGTAGTTTTCTCAGAGGTTCTCTAGGTTTAATCTGGTAGTCACCAGGTTAGACAAGAGCGGTTTCTCTTAAGACGTGGACGGGTACAGACCTCTCTATTCTTTACTCCTTTGTGTGGCTTTATGCTATGCATCCCTTCTCTATCAGAACTTCTACTAAGGTTTCTGTTATGCTGAAAGTTTCTGAAATTTCTTGAGACTAAATTAGGGTTTTCCCTTTAGAATAATTTAGGGTACTTATATTAACTTAGATTCTCCAATGATTAGCCAAGGGGGCCATGACTTATATACAAATCACAAGATTCTGTTTCTCAGCGTTTGTATTGCTTCCACTGAGATTCTTGTATGCCTTATGCTTATATGATTTCATTTTATTCAACCCTTTACTTCACCTTTAGTGAGTTTGCACTTATAAAGTTTAGCCCTTAATTTGTAACAAACCCTTGATCTTTATCCCACATCTTCTGGATTCAATGTATGAGGAATTGGTTACACTGTCAATTGAACTTAAGTGATGATTTTAACTCTCCTTTACTTCTCAAGCATCCTAAAAAGGCCTATTAGAAGAAAAATACGATTATAGGCCGGTGCATCATCTGGTGAATTAATGTTTTACTAGAAAACATAAA
This sequence comes from Pleurodeles waltl, assembly GCF_031143425.1. NCBI lineage: Eukaryota > Metazoa > Chordata > Amphibia > Caudata > Salamandridae > Pleurodeles > Pleurodeles waltl. The sequence continues at coordinate 1,167,907,718 of NC_090440.1, forward strand.
TATACAAATACGAGTAATCAATAATGCCTATCCTTTGAACATTTTTTATTCTGCTTGTAGCAGCAGCTTGCTGTATAAACTGGTACTTTTACCCATTATTAAACTGTACTGCTTTCACTGACTGAAGAACACTATTGCAGAATTCCCAAACACGGTAGGACAAAAAAAAACGGTATTGGCTGAATAGGCCCATTCCTGTATGGTGGAGAACTTCACATCTGAATTTTTAAAGCTTTTGCATGCTTGAATCAAGTTTCCGTTGGCTAGAGAATATGACTTTGTTGACGTCTGCTCTGAAATCTGTCTCGTATACACGGGCTTTCCTTATTTGGTCATTTAATACGATTTCAATTTTGCAAAAATAATTTAGATGTTTGTAAAGGTTCTAGCCACAAAAATGCATTCTGACCGTGCTTAATACACGTCCTCAGGGTGCCAGTGACTCAAATTGGCAACTAGTGGAATTTAAGGAATGTTCTCTAATATTAGGGATCAAATGTATGCTTACCAGTACTGAAGCAGGTTTTTGCCAACGTTAGAGAAAATATTAGTAATCCCTCTTCCAACTTTAATTCATGTCATTAGGAGACATTTACAAAATTAAAACTAGCTATTCCGTTCTGTAAGCTTTTTAACTTCTACAGGATCTGTCAGTCACACCTTTCATCTACCTAATATTTTTATTTTAGTTATAAATATTATCCCGAGTAAGGTGTCCTTCATTTTGTGAAAGGCCTTTGGCTACTCACAGCTGAAGTTCCAGAACTAGGACTGGAAAGGTTTTTGTTTTCTTATCGGAAGTAGGTAGCAATCTGTACTGTTTTTTCAGGGAATTGTCTTACTTCAGCACCGTCTGTCCTGGTATGTTACCTTCACCACGCAGTCTTTGCCAGGTTGTACCTTTACCAAACAGGCGTGTTCAGGTACTTTATAATTAGGAGTTTACCGCGCAGGTAAGAAGATGTTTCTTTTTAAAATGATATAAGCATTTGATATTGATAATGCACGCACACACAAATATGTATATATATATATATATATATATATATATATATATATATATATATACATACATACAGTATATATATGTGTGTGTGTGTGTGTGTGTATATATATATATATATAATATATATATGCATTTACATGTATATATATTTACATATATATATATACACACACACACAAATATATATATATTTCACTGATCACATCTCAAATAACACCATTGAATCACTTTAGCATCACAGATGACATCATCCATTGAGTGTGCTAGTTTAATTCATAGTTTACATAATGAGTAACTGCAATATGACTTTTCTACATAATGCATAGCCTGTGATCAGCTAATGGGTGCAAGTGTTTACAAACCGCATATGCTCTTAATGCATCTTAGAGGTATTGAACTCATTATAAATCTTAGTATTGAAGACTGTGTGCAGATGTCGGCTGACCACTTGTGTTCCCCATGTTCCACAAAACATTTTCGCTCCAACAGGAAAAAGATTTTCATGTAAAACATGTTAAGCATTATAGGCTACCTTGAGTTAATAGACAGAATCGTCTCACATGACAATTTCTACATAGGAGACAGTGTGCACCAGGAACAAACCTATGTACATGTGCTTGTTTTGCTTCAGAAGATGGTTTCCCTATAAAGTTTTAATAACAGTAAGAAGGCTGCAGGTAGTATAATCTTTAGCACCTTCAGACCTTGGTTATTTTAAGTGAATAGTCGCTCTTTTGGTGTGCTTTGCATAGAGTGCACACTTTTTTTAGAAGATACTTTTTAATACTCTGTGTCTTACCACCACCTTGTACCTTGTAAATATGGCTCAGGGCATAGCGCCACCGGAGCGTCATGAAAAGTGACGCTCCGGTGGTGCTAGGGGCTTTTAAATATGCCCCTTGGTTTTCACTGAGCAGTTGTATACAGATTGAACACCGTATGCAGGATAGCTTGCTCTTTCATTGGTGGTTTACAGTCAACATAACTTGGCTACATATGAACTGTATTGTATAGGGTTAGTTCTGCACATAACACAAGCCTGCTTTACCTATAGGGGTTATAAGTCTGATGGCAGTAATGATATTTCATATTATTCTCAGCTATTTTGAACTTACTTTCATAGCTCTAATGCTATACTTGTTTAGAGAGCAAATTGTAAAAAGGAAGCTTGGATGATGTCATTAGTGATGTCATCAATGATGCCATTTAGATGTAATCAGTAATTTCATAAATGATGCCATAGAGCATGTCATGAGAGATGTAAAATGTGAGGTCATAAGCAGTGCATGGTGGGGATGCCAGTTATAGTTAGCTTTGGTAAATATAACTGGTGAGTTTCTGTGTTTTCTTTAGTTCAAAATGTTAACGTTATTACTGATGTATTCACTTAACTATAAAGTTAATTTAACCTTTGTTTTTTCAGTGCAGGATATTTTTAAACAAAACCAGATCTATTTAACTATAATGTTACTTTAACCTTTCAGTTTTTTCAGTGAATTTCTAGGGTTTTTGTTAAAGTAAAGTGATATTTTATTACCATACGTAAAGCCAACCCTTGTCAGGCCCTCTGGCAAACTCCTGCAGGCAGGCAGGCAGGCAGGCAGGCCAAAACTGTGCATGGCCTTCAGCAGTGCACAGCAGGGGGCTTGCTATAGGGTTACCAACCCACCTGGAGGTAGCTAATCCCCTGCGCCACAGGCAGATAACCCCACAATGTGCACAGCCTTCTCACAATGCTCTGTGTGGGGTTGTTTGCAGCCAGGCCCTGCATCAATCAATCAATCGATCACAATATTTGTAAAGCGCACTACGTACCCGTTTGGGTTTCAAGGCGCTGAGGGTGGGGAGGGGTGGGTGCTGCTACTGGTCGAAGAGCCAGTTCTTAAGAAGTCTCCTGAAGGCGAGTAGGTCCTGGGTTTGTCGTAGGTCGGTCGGCAGGGTGTTCCAGGTCTCGGCGGCGAGGAAGGAGAAGGATCTGCCACCGGAGGTCTTACGCTGGATGCGGGGAACGATGGCGAGGGCGAGGTTGGTGGAGCGGAGTTGGCGGGTGGGGGCGTAGAAGTTGAGTCTGTTGTTCAGGTAGGCTGGTCCGGCATTGTGGAGTGCCTGGTGAGCGTGGGTGAGGAGCTTGAAGGTGATCCTCTTGTCCACGGGGAGCTAGTGGAGGTCTCTCAGGTGGTTGGAGATGTGGCAGCGGCGGGGTACGTTGAGGACCAGTCGGGCGGAGGTGTTTTGGATGCGTTGGAGGCGTCGTATGTTTTTTGCTGGGATGCCTGTGTAGAGTGCGTTGCCGTAGTCTAGCCTGCTGCTGACGAGGGCCTGGGTCACCGTTCTTCTTGTTTCTGTCTGGATCCATTTGTAGATTCTACGGAGCATGCGGAGGGTGTTGTAGCAGGAGGAAGAAACTGCGTTGACCTGTTTGGACATGGAGAGGGAGGAGTCGAGGATGAAGCCAAGGTTGCAAGCGTGGTCGGTATGTGTTGGCGGGGCTCCCAGTGAGGGGGGCCACCAGGAGTCGTCCCAGGCAGAGAAGGTGCGTCCGAGGATGAGGACCTCCGTCTTGTCAGAGTTCAACTTCAGGCGGCTGCTTCTCATCCACTCGGCGATGAACTTCATTCACTCGTGGAGGTTGGCTTTGGCAGTGCGCAGGTTTTTGGTGAGGGAGAGGATGAGCTGGGTTTCGTCGGCGTAAGAGAGAATGTTGAGGTTGTGCTGACGGGCCAGTTGTGCGAGGGGGGCCATGTAGATGTTGAACAGCGTCGGGCTCAGCGAGGAGCCTTGGGGGACGCCGCAGGTGATGTTGGTGGCTTCGGAGCCGAAGGGTGGGAGGCGGACTCTCTGGGATCTGCCGGAGAGGAATGAGGAGATCCAGTTGAGGGCTTTTCCTTGTATTCCAGCTTTGTGGAGGCGTGTTTTCAGGGTGCGGTAGCAGACCGTGTCGAAGGCGGCGGATAGGTCCAGGAGGATGAGGGCTGATGTTTCGCCGTTGTCCATTTGCTGTCTGATGTTGTCTGTGGCGGCGAGAAGGGCAGTCTCGGTGCTGTGGTTACATCTGAAACCAGACTGGGAGGGGTCCAGGATGGAGTTGTCCTTGAGGTGGTGGGTTAGCTGAGCGTTAACGATCTTCTCGGTGACCTTCGCCGGGAAGGGGAGCAGGGAGATCGGTCTGAAGTTTTTGAGGTCGTTGGGGTCTGCTTTGGGCTTCTTAAGGAGGGCGTGGATTTTGGCGTGCTTCCAGCTTTCCGGGAATGTCGCAGTTTCGAAGGATATGTTTATGGCCTTTCGAAGTTGGGGGGCGATGGAAGAGTCGGCTTTGTTGTAAAAGTGGTGGGGGCATGGGTCTGATGGAGATCCTGAGTGTATGGAATTCATGATCTTGCGTGTTTCTGTGTCGTCTACGTGGGTCCAGGCGGTCAAGCGGTTGGTGCAGGTGGAGTTTTTGGGGGTGGGGTCCGTCGTGGGCGTGGTGTTGAGGCTGTCTTGGATGTCGGCGATTTTCTGATAGAAAAAGGTGGACAAGGCGTTGCAGAATTCTTGGGATGGTGGGATGTCGTTGACGTTGGCGCTGGGGTTGGAGAGCTCTTTCACAATGCAGAAGAGCTCTTTGTTGTCGTGTGCGTTGCTGTTCAGGCGTTCTGTGAAGTGGGATCGCTTGGCTAGTGTTCGAGGAGCCATTTCTTTTTTAGTTTCTGGCAGACGCGTTTGGAGGTGAGGAGTTCGTCTGTGAACCAGGCGGCTTTTTTCTTTCTTGGTTGTCGGTGGATCTCTTGAGTAGTGCGAGGGTGTTGGCGCAGTCGTTGATCCACTGTTGGACGTTGAGTGCGGTGGTTTCTGGGTCTGTGGAGTCGGTGGGTGGGTTCTGGGCAAGGGTACTGGTTAGCTGCTCTTCGTGACTTTGCTCCAGCGACGGCGGGGTGGTTGTTGGGTGCGGTGGTGCTCGATATGCTTCTTGAATGTGAAGTGGATGAAGTGGTGGTCGGTCCAGTGAAGTTCGGTGGTGTGGTTGAAGGTGACGTGGGTGCTTGCGGAGAAGATCGGGTCAAGTGTGTGGCCGGCGATGTGGGTGGGTGTGGTGACGAGTTGTTTGAGGCCGAGGTTGGAGAGGTTGTCGATCAGAGATGCGGTGTTGGTGTCGTTGTTGTTCTTCAAGTGGAAATTGAGGTCTCCAAGGAGGATGTAGTCCGTAGAAGAGAGCGCGTTGGTGCTGGTGAGGTCGGCGATGGAGTCGCTGAAGGGTGCTCGTGGCCCGGGGGGTCTGTAGATGAGTGTTCCTCTGAGAGTGGTGTTGGGGTCCGTGTGGATTCGGAAGTGCAGGTGTTCGGCGGTCTTGAGGGTGTCGTCCGTGTGGGTGTGGATTTTGAGGGTGGATTTGTTGGTGATGGCTATTCCTCCTCCGATTCCGTTGGCGCGATCCCTTCTGGTGATCTTGTAGCCGTCCGGAATGGCTATGGCGATGTCAGGTGCTGAAGAGTCATTACACCAGGTTTTGGTCAGGAAGGCTACGTCTGGGGCGGTGGTGTCGAGCAGGTCCCAGAGCTCAATGGCATGCTTGCGTGCGGAGCGTGAGTTGAGGAGTATGCAGTGGAGGTTTTTTCTACCGGTTGTTGCAGGTTTCCTCGTTCTGTCGCAGGTTAAGTTGCAGGTGCGGCAGGAGAAGGGTCCTTTGGTGTTCTACGGTGAGGCTTGGAAGCATGTTGTGAAGCGGCCGGGGTTGAGAGCGTTGAGCTGGTTGGCCGTGTAGAGGTGTCTGGCGGTGTGGGGGTCGAGCGGACCGGGGGTGGCGCTGGGCGCAGTCCAGACACGGACTGGCAGCTGGGAGGCGGGAGGGAGCAGCGAAGGGGGGCGCGAGGAGGGCGGGCCGCAGGGAGGCAGCGGCGGGGAACGCGGCTCAGAGAGCCGGCAAGGGGAGAGCACAAGGGGCAAAAGCAGTCACAGAAGCAAAAAAGGCACAAATGGAAGCAGATGGAGCAAATGGCACAGTAAAGCAAGGCACAGAATACAGTCACAAATACGATAAAAACGGCACAATGCACAGGAGTCTGGCGACGCTTACCAGAAGCCCACTTGACACCAGGGATGAGGCGCAGGCGGATGCCTGCTGGTGGAGGAGGGCCTCGAACACGCGAGCAGCAGCGTGGGCGGGGGTCAGGGACATGGACACAGCAAGGTGGTGCTGCGGTCGTGGGGGAGCGAGTTCCTGACCGAAGGCAGGTCAGAGGTTGCTGCATCAAACTTCCCACAGACAGCCAACCCCAAACTGCAGAGGACCGTTGGCTACGTGCAGCAGGGTGTAGGCCACAGCCCTGTGGCGGAACCCCCAGCAAGCTGCTAACCGCATACTGTGCACAGCCTTTGGTGTGTGCAGCATAGGGTTATCCTTTATGCCCCGGGGGTTGCATCCCCTGGGGCAAAACATATATTAAGGAGTGTGTAGCCCCCTTCCGTACCCCTAATTGGCCTGGGTCAACATCCCCAAGGCCAGTTCCAATACAACAGGGATGAGGGCTGTGTGGCTGCCCTCCCCAATCCTTAGTGGTCTCTGGGGACCTATTGCTGGTGCCTAAATAGATGATAAAGGAAAGGGGGCTTGTGGCCCTATCTAAGCCTTATTAGGCCCCAGGAATCCCATCCACTGGGGCCCACCCCAGGTTCACAGTCAGTGAGAGGAGGGGGGCTCATGGCCCCCCTCCCTGAGCAATTAAAGAGGGAGCCTACCACTGGGGCTGAAATGTACCAAAAAGGAAGAGGGGAGCCACGTGGCCCTTCTCCCTGAGTCTTAAAAAAAGCACTGTGAACCCAATCCTCAGGGTTGCTAACTTTTAAAAAAAAGGGAGGGAGTCGCGAGTCCCTCCTCCAGTGCCATTATAGGCTTCAGAAAGCCCACCCCCATGGCCCAGATCCTTCAAAAAAGGGAAGGGGCCTCACAGCTCCCTTCCTTGAGCCATTGCAGGCCCCAGGGAGCCCAACCCCAGGGCCACATTCTGTAAAGGGGGCTTGCCACCCTTCCCTGAGCTATTATAGACCCTGGGGATCCCACCCCTGGAGACACGTTCAATAAAGGGAGGGGGCCATGCAGCTGCCCCCTTCCCAAGCCTTGAAAAGTTCCTGGGGACTAGCCATTCCCCAGGGCTACTAACTTTCTAAAAGGGAGGGGGCTGCAAGACCTCTTTCCCCAAACCATTGTAGGCCCACGAAGCCCCCCCCAAGGCCAAAATCCTTTGAAAAAAGGGATGTCCCATGGCCCACCTCATCAAGCCATTACAAGCCAGAGGAGCCCAGCCCCGGGCCACATTCTGTAAGGGATGAGCTGCTTGCCCTACTCCCCGAACTATTATAAACCCTGGGGAGCCCACCTCCCTTGCTGTGGTCAATAGGGGGAGGGGGCCACGCAGCTGCTCTCCCGGAGCGATTATACGCCCCAAAAAGCTCAACCCCGGGGCTATAATTTACCAAAAAGGGGGAGGGGGCCACGAAGCCCCAATCATTGAGCCTTGAAAAAAGGCCCAGGAGAGCCCATCCACTAGGACCACTAACTTTCTAACAGCAGCAGTTTCTGAATGTGGGCACTAGGGTAACAACCCCTTTACTTTCATCCTCCACACCAGGTTGGCCATTGCAAACATGAAGTCAAAGTCTTTATCTGATTTAAAAATAAAAATAAAAACTACACACACCTTTTGCTTGGGCCAGGGCTTGTTGCTGTGATGAGTCTCATTTGACACACTGAAAGTGACACCACGGCGTCATGCTGATGCATTGCATTCCCCATGGGTGGGCCCTAAGTCTACAGTATTTGCTGGGCTAACAAGCTCATAGTGCTGAGGGCTGTGAGGTCATCAGCTTGCCAAAGACATAGCCTTGAGGACCAGTCTCCGCCCCTATTGACGTGGGGCTAAAGTTAGCCCTGGGTGCCTCAAACTGAAGCCCTGTAGCACCAGTGGCTTCACGTCAGTCAGGGAGTGGAGAGAATGGTCACCCCACCCGTTCCCAACTCTTCACAGGGGGTGAGTCCCAACCTCTGATGACTTGGGAAGGGGTGGGCTAGTGGCTGCAGACAGACAGGAAGGTGAGAAATTGAGTGTGGGCAGTTTGTCTTCAGGACTTTTGAAGACTCACTGCTCAGTCCCGGCATTGCTGTCAATTGCAGGCCTGTTGCGGGGATGCCATCATTTACAGCACCAGCTCTGGTGTCTGGTTTTCACTGGCAGGCTGCTAGAAGCTGAGGATGGAGAAGACAAGGTGGTGAACACCCTCAGGTGCATGTCGGCTTCACCGACTTCCCTGATTGGGCTGATTTCAAGTTGACACTCCCTACAGACCGTCCTCTGCAGCCCCCAACCCTGTAGTGGACCATGGTTAATGGGTAAGTAATAAAAGCTAGTAACTGGCCCAGCAAAACTGACAGTGGCATTCTGAATTCACTGCTAGTGCTAGACGTACATTGAAAGATTCAATTGCATAAAGCGGGTACAAAGCATGCTGTGGATGCTTTGAGATGTGTGTGACTGAGCTGTATTGAGTTTACTAAACTGGAGTGCCGACTCCAGACTTTGCCTCAGCAGTGAGTTACTTGGCTTGCTGCACCACAATTCCAAAGTATTTGTTTTCAGCTCTGTAAATGAGCTCATATGCTGAGAAGTGAAAACCCCTTTGCACTTGACTAAGGGAGCAGGGAGATGGGAAGATATCACTGACAATAAATTAGCTTTTAGAGCAGTTGTTGTTGAGTGGTAGCCAGGCTCACAGACAACTGTTCAGGAAGTCTTTTGGGCCAAGCAGCAGTGATCGTGTGTGCCAATCTGAAGTCCCTGCCACTGCAGTAGTCGTCTAGTCGGAGCGCCAATTGTTAACTTTTACCATGTTCCTGCATTTAAATGTTTAGAAATTGTTGCCTTTGACTGTTTTGCACTGTGTAAGTGCGCCCATGCTAGAGTTTCCTCACTTCTGCCTGAACAAGTAATAGGGATTCAGAGTATGGCTGATGTGAGTTCTTTGCCTCTCTTCCTCCCCACCTAATAATCTGATGCACTGCGGTGGGATCAGCAAGCACATCAATTTTATTCCTGGGCCCATAGTTTGATTAAGATGCCTGAATGCTGGATCCCGCTTTATTTTCTAAACCAGGGAGCTTAAAAGTAGGACTGAGCCCCTTGTCTCATGTCATTGTAGAAAATGAAAGATTCATTTGTAGTGTCGCGCTCGGAACGAAACGATGAAGCTAACACTACCATATTATTCATACTGCGAGGGGTGTTGCGGACACAACCCCTCCTTGTGTGAGATTATGTTGTGGCGCGTGGGTCATGGGTGAAAATGTAATAAATAAGGCATGGCAAGTGTGAGTGGTCAGAATAGTAAGAAGTGGAGTAAGGGTGACCACGACCGCTGCGCCATTGCCGGAAACACTAATACACAGTGTTAAGTGCATTATTTGCAGCGCTAGCAAGACAGCATGGACGCAACATTGCCCCAAAGGTTTTTGTGCCTGTCTACACAACACTGGCAAAGAGGGAACTTCTGCCACTCACCTCCACTCCGCGAGGCGGCTGCTATCTACACCACGTAGCGCACTGTGCTCGTACCTCATCCTCCGCTCCCGCCTGGCTCCCATTCCAACAGCCATAGCTTCAAGGTGGACAGGCTCAGGTTTCAGGTCCGCTTCTGTAAATCGGAGGGATGCTGCTGGTCACGCCCTGTCCCTGGGCTTACTGCGTGTTAAAGATACAAGGCCCTCCAACACCGGGAACATCTGCTGGCCACGACCCCCTCCTGCTCCTTCAGATTTCTTAAAGGCATAGCACCTTACATTAGGGACATCGAGATAGTCCCATGAGGGTGTATAGCCAGGCTGTTCCACCCTCACAGGCCACCAAGTACACAACCCCCTGTGAAGTATTACCCTCAGCGCACCAGGGTGTGCCAATGCAAAGACCTTTTGCCACTCAATTGACAGAAAGTTAGCCACTGGGCGCACAGCGGCTGCACAATGAACTCCAAATACCCATAGAGCCATTCGTAGTGGAGGGCGCCCCGTCTGCACAAGCTTCCAGGTGGCAGGACTGGGTGAAGAGACTAATGGTCTTCTTTAATGCCACAAAGACAGAAAGTGCACAGAAAAGAGCCATGCTAATGCAGTTAGGAGGGAAGGACAGACATCACATATCCAAAACGGTAGTTGAGGCAGAGCTGAAAACTCACTTGACACTCATCGCAGCGTTGCTAGCTCATTTTGCACCAATGGTCAACGTCGACTACGAGAGGTTCATATTTAGGCAAGCCCGGCAACACGCAGAAGAATCCATTTATATGTTTTACATGAGATTTAAAGAACTTGCTACTACGTGTGAGTTCCACAACGAGAATGATGAAATTAGGGGCCAGATCATTCCGGGGTGCGCATCATCCAAACCAAGAGAGCGCACCCTAGAAGAATCAGGATGCTCACTTGTAGACATCCTGTAGATTGGGAGGACAAAAGAACTGTCGAAAGCAAGAGTCTCCCACATGGAAGTTGCTCTCCAGAACCCAGTCAAACCTGAACAAGTTGCTGCAGTCATGCTTGCTGCCTCCAAACCTAGACCTCAGAGACCAGCGCCACAACAGAGAACATGTGGGAGATGCAAAGGGTCGCCCCATCCCATGTCCAACTGTCCAGCCAAGGGTAAGAAGTGCACAGACTGCAGAAAAACCAATATTTTATCAAAGTATGCCACTCTGCGAAGGGAGCACCTGCCCAAACCACAGTTGATACTGCCCTTGAAGTACAGTCCCGCAGCAGTGACATGGACGAAGACGAAGAGGAGACACAGGTGGTTCATTCCATTTTCACTGTCAGCACTGGTACACAGAGGAATGAAAGACTACCCAAGTGCAAGGTGCTAGTAGCAGGGTGCCCAGTCGTAACCATAGTAGACACTGGTGCGTCCATCAACGTCATGTCACAGGTGACATACCAGACCCTAGACCCGCTACCACCCCTAACGCCAACACACATCAAAGTATTTGCATATGGGCAAGTCCGACCACTCACCATGAAAGGGAGGTTCCGAGCTCCCATTTCTCATGGGTCTCACAAAACTGATGCGTACGTGTATGTTGCTGAAGAAGGTCAGTGCATCCTTCTAGGATGTCACACGGCTGAAGCCCTAGACATTCACATTCGGTGCCTACATTGAGTCTGTCAGTGATATTTTAGAGTCATTCTCCCAACTCTTTAAAGGTATAGGGAGTCTAAAGAACAAGGAACTCACCCTACCTACAGACCAGTCGGTCCAACCAGTAGCTCTGAGACATCCACAAATAGGGTTCCACCTCAGACCCCATGTTGAAAGAGAACTAAAGAAATTGGAAGCTGCTGGGATCATTGAGAAAGTAGAAGGCCCCACACAATGGGTATCCCTGATGGTAGTGGCCAAGAAACCTAAACAGCCGGGGAGAGCTAGGATTTGTGTTGATATGGGGCTACCCAATGCTGCCATAAAAAGAGAACAACACCTTACTCCTACTATTGATGACTTCATGGGAGAGCTGAGTGAAGTGAAGTGGTTCTCAAAGCTCAATTTAAGGTCTAGATACCACCAGCTAGTCCTGGCAAAGGAGTCTAGATATATCACAACATTCTCCACCCATGTTGGACTTCGCCGTTACAGAAGGTTGAACTTCAGGATCTCTAGTGCGTCAGAAGTTTTTTTAAATGTCATACGTGAGCTACTGAGAGACCTAGCAGGCGTCGTCAACGTCAGTCACAATATTCTGATCTATGCAAAGACCATTCAAGAACATCATACTCAGCTGAAGAAAGGTCTTCAGCGCAATCATGACTCTGGCCTCACCCTTCATAGGGAGAAATGTGAATTTTTGAAAAACAGGATGCAATCTTTTGGCTACAAGTTCTTGTCTGAAGGAGTTGCTACTGACCCTGACAAAGTTGCACATCGGACAGAAAAAGTGGAGTTCTCTCACCCCAGAAGTGCAAAGGACCATGGAAGGTCTGTACCATGTCCAACAAGAATTGACAGTTAGCAACGATGGGTGTCTTCTCCGAGGGCACCGGCTCGTGATTCCTTCCAGCCTCACTAGCAGAGCGGTCCAATTAGCTCATGCTGGCCACAAAAGAATAGTGAAAAACAAGAGCCGACTGAGAACCAAAGTGTGGTTCCCGAGGATGGATGACAGAGTCAAAGAGTTAATACGTTCCTGCCATTGGTGCCAAGCAACGGGGGAACCTAGTGCGCCTGTCCCCATAGAGTCCAAGAAACAACCTCACAAACCCTGGTTATCAGCCAGCCTTGACTTTGGGAGCCTGCCTGATGGCAAGCATAGGATGGTACTGATTGATGACTACTCCAGTTACCCAGAAGTGGAACTGGTCAGAGCGCTGACAGCGGCTGAAGTGATACCGAAGCTGGAGAAGATATTTGCAACCCATGGAATGGTCAAAGAGATAAAGACCGACAATGGTCCCCCATCCCACAGGAAGGAGTTTACAGCATACCTATGTTCTCTTGGCATAAAACACAGAAAGATCACACCACAATGGCCCTAAGCCAATAGGGAGGTCAAAAGATTTATGAGGACCCTGATCAAAGTGGACCGCATTGCATCGCCCAAGAGCAAAGCACCGGAGCTAGCAGTGTATTCCTTTCTCCGTGACTACTGTCAGACCCCACATTCCACAACGGGAGTAGCATCGAGTCACCTCTCGAAGGTCCGCATTGTGACAGATGTCATTCCCCACCATGGGTCCTGGACACCCACACCAGTGGACGGAAACATGGAATATTCCAGGAGGAAGCGATCTAATGATTTGGCAAGTCGTCATTCAAACATGCAAGTTGGAGACCGAGCTCTCGTACAGGACACATTCCCTGACAGAAAATTCCGACTATCATTTGAGGATCGCCCTGGACTGTTACTAGGTGCCAAGGATCCCTTGTGGTGGCAAAAAGGGGATCTGAATAGATTGTTCGCAACATATCATGGTTTAAAAAGTTTCACCATCCTTTGATGGTTCCTGATGAAACCACAAACAATGATCCCTGTCCAGCGGAGTCTGATGAAGCGTCGGAGGACATTGGATCAGAGGAACCTCTGCCCAATGGGGGCTCTGAGCCAGACAGTGATCTTGCCATCAGCCCCAGAGAACTGGTGTCACCTGCTAGACAGGCTGCTGAGTCATGATACAGCTTAAGGAGCAACCCAGCACCTTCGAATAGACTGCAAGATTATTTGGTGTAGCTGAGTGGTGTAAAAATATTGACGACACTGAATTTGGCCGATGATCTAAAACTGTTTCACGTGAACACTACCATGTTATTCATGCTGCAAGGGATGTTGCGGACCCAACCCCTCCTTGTGTGCGATTATGTTCTGGCCCATGGGTCACGTGTGAAAATGTAATAAAAAAGGCGTGGCAAGCAGGAGTGGTCAGAATAGTAAGACAAGGAGTAAGGGTGACCACGGCCGCTGCACCATCGCTGGAAACACTAAAATGCAGTGTTACGTGCATTATTTGGAGCGCTAGCAAGACAGCGTGGACGCGACATTGCCCCAAAGGTTTTCGTGCCTTTCGACACAACGTCAATGACAGACCTGACAAGAGCCAGAGTCATCACATGTTATTAAAGCACGGAAATATGCAGGCAACACCAAATTCTTATACGCGGCAACTAAATGTGTGAAAATATTGCATTACAGGATTGAAGAATATAACACATAAGATTCTTGCTGCACCTTTTAGAAGTATTTGAACATGTCTGGACTACCTGTCTGATGCCAATGTGAACATATTTCAATGTCTGTAGATTTAATTTTCAAATATCTGCATTCTTATTGTCATTATAAACATTTGCATGACTGTGGAGTCACGCGCCCTGGGAAGCATCATAATTTACTAATGGGATAGATTACAGTTTAAATTTATGCTTATAATATCATCTGTACTTGCAAAACTTTATCACCAAGATAAATACGTGGTTGACTTCACAAAGCAATAATCGAAGTGTGTCTGAAGAGGTATATTGCTCACAACCTTAGTTTTCTTTCTATTTAGTTTGTAGCCTGACTTCTGGCATCCAACCTCTGGCCAAATTATGGTGCCTGTTCCACTGGAAACAGAGCATTGGCCATTGCTGTACCTGCACCACGTTTCTAGAGGTGTGTACTTGTGTGTATCCTGCAGTCATTTCCTTAGCTATGCTTCTGACTGGTTTCCACACACACACCGGGGTGCTGCTGGAGCTATGCACTTCAGTGCACCTTCCAGCCTCCTAGAGCTCCTGACAGGCCTACATATTCCTGTGTACCTTCGCTATTCTAAGATTTGAACAACTTGGAACCATTTCCAGAGTTGTGCTACACAGTACTTTGGAGCCATTTCAATACATGTCCTTCTGTGCATTCGTAGGACCACTACTAAAGTGCACATTTCTCCGTCCCTTGGGACCATTTCCACTGGAAGTGCTGCCCAAGCTGCATTTTCCATTGTACATTGGAACCGTTTTAAAGACTGAGGCAACAGCTCAAGTGGGTGGGCAGGAGAAGAGCTGTGTATGCTTCTGAACCACCTAAACGTTTACGCTTCCCTCAGATATTTTCTCCTTCTTCCTCCCGGATCATCCTCCCAACAAGGGATAACTGCTTGTCGCTCTTACCAATAATCCTTACTCTTCCCATGACACTAAGGCTTTGCATGGCAGAAGCAGTCCTGCAACTCTTTCAGAGTGCGTCATATCTGCAAATCAGGTGTGATGACATCCAAGTTTGGGTCTGACAGTGAGTCATTCCATTATTGGTTTGCGAGAACCAGTGGTCTTGTTTTACTCCAAGAGATACCATCATCACATTGCATTAGAAAAAACGGCTTCCACCTCCACCTGGATGTGGGTCCAATAAACAGAAGTCCTGTGACCTCTCAGGATGGGCCTACCACAGTAGTTAACTTTAGCAACAATGTGCATGTGGAGTCGGTGTGCTCCCTTTACTCCATGGTCTCCCAGGGAGAAGCCCTCACTCTGTGGTTTCCACCTCATGATGCTTCAGGATGGTCCTTATAGAAAACTTGTTTGGATATAGTTTGAAGTCTGTCGTGCCCTAGGTAGAGAAGCTTGGTCCATTGTCATCAGATGATCCCTTCACTCCATGGTTCCTCAAGGTGTACCCCATCCTGGAATAGGTGTTGAGGAGGATAGTGCACTCTGCGGTGCCCTAGGGTGTTTTGATGGGTGAACATCTTGTTAATAGAAACTACTAGAAGATGTATTGAGGTGTATTCTACCTTCCATTTTACCTGAGAGTTTTCTTTAAAAATAAGTGGCAGGATTGATTCCTCTCTCTACCTTACCTTTTAGAATATGTGGTACTGTAGGGTGTACACTTTACTATGCGATGTAATGCTTCAGTGTGTGGTTCCTCCCTCCATGGTGCTCCAGGGCAGCCTCCTAGAATAGGTATTTCGAGTGACATTGCACTCTGTGGTGTACTCTTAAGCCAGGGTTTGGAATAGACACTGAGCTCGGTTAGTTTCCGGTATAAACATTTTGCTATGCAGGGCTGTAGTGTCAGTCTCTTAATGTTGTCATTGCATTGTCATAGATTGGACCCTTTACTTCATGGTGGTACGGGATGGGACTCATAAATAGCTGTTGGAGAGAAATGGCTGTAAGTAGTCCTGAGTGAGTGCCTAGCTGTGTGGTGCCCTAGCATGGGATGGCACAGTGCTCTATGGAGTCTCTGCAAGTGCTTGCAGGGTGAGTGGCTTGACGAACACTATTTCAAGAGGGTTCAGAGATGTCTAATGGGATACCAAGAGTACCAGGAGCATCTTACTGGTGTCTACACAGAAACTTATCTCGTTGTGATATCATGACTCCTTCTTAGAATGGGCGATTGTGTGGACCATGCAATACTTGTCATCGTAGAGCAGGCTTACTAAAATAAGTGGATGGATGAACACTGACCTCTACTGTGTTCCAGGGTGACCACAGAGAACATGTCCCAATAACTACCATCTTCACTGGTGCAACATGGATTAACTTTGACAGGTGAAGGTAGTGAATACACCACAGGCTCACTCATTGTCGGCCCCCTTTTTACAGAGACAGTTTCACAATTGCTCTATTAACCTTCTTGCTTTCTCAAATTTGCTTCAAAATGCACCATTTACCCACTCATTTAAAAAAAAAAAAATCCAGGGAGAAAACCCACCCCATCCGCCCTCTTATGGAATCCCACTTATGGCTGCGCTCGCTTGCCACAGGGCACTCATCCCAAACTTTTATGACTTACCACATTCAAATGTCACCAGCCACCACTGCTTTCTAAATGGGAGTGGGGCAGCATTACAGCCCCCAGGGAGCCCACTCCAGGGTCTTAATCCTTTGGCCCAAATTCTTAAAAGAAAGAGAAGAGGGGCTCACGGCCACCCTCCTCAAGCCCCTCTAGGCCCGAAGAGCCCACCCTTGGGCCGCATTCACTGATAGGAGGGGGGCCGCCTGCCCCCTTCCCTTATTAAATGCAGACCCAGAGCTTGACTCCCTGGGCCTATGATGGCTTCGGGGGGCATGTGTTCCCCTAATATTTTTTGATTCATGGCCCAGGGGATGGGTCTCCAGGGCTGAATAGAGCTCAGTAAAGGGGGCCACAGACTTCCCTTAATAACACAATGCGTATGGCCCAGTTTGGACCTAGAAGCATGGGGTATCCCTACCCTTTCCCCTTACATCATTTTTTTTTTTTTAAATAAGTTCAGGACAGAGGACTAAGGGCCACATGTACAAAGATTCGGTTTTGCGACTCGCAAACTGCGAAACCGAATGCACAACAGTGTACTTTACACTGTTTGCGATTAAATGGGGTCACAAATGAGCTACCTCATGAATATTCATGAGGTAGGTCGCAATTTGTGACCCCATTGGGAATGGCTGCCCTCACAGGGATGGTGGCCTGCTGGAGACAGCAGACCACCATGTCTGTGAATGCTTTTAAATAAAGCAGTTTTTTTTAATGCAGCCTGTTTTCCTTAAAGGAAAACGAGATGCATTTCAAAAACAAAAAATGAAAAGTTTTCTTTTCATTTTTTCAGAGCAGCCACTCTGCCTGCTCTGAATAAATAATTTTCGCTGACATTCACATGGAGAACCCTTCCTGTTTGTGAATGGGTTAGCACCAGTTTGAAACTGGTGCTAACTGCGATTGTTTTGTGACCGCATTCATGGTCACAAAACAATCGTACATCGGACTGCGACTCGCAACTAGGAAGGGAATGCCCCTTCCTAATTGCGACTCGCAAACCCTTTTTGCAATTCGGTAAATAGATTACCGAATAGCCAAAATGGATCTGTACATACCAAAAAGCTTTTTTCTCGTTGCAAACTGACCGATTCTGTGAATCTGGCTGTTTGCAACGAGAAAAAAGGTATGTACATGTGGCCCCTAAGTCCCTGAGTCCTGTGATGGCTGCCAGCAATTTATTTCTCCACTTGCTGACAGCCAATCAGAGCGCTCACTCCTGCTGGAGTCTGGCTCCTGCCGGAGCGATTTGGCCCAAGAGAAAAAAAAATCCCTGGGCCAATCAGAACGCTCTGTTTTTAAATTGGAGCTCCTGCAAAAGTCTCTGAAGCCGCTCGCTGACCCAACCGTCCAGCTACATTTGTTTGAAACTTATGGGCAGTTTTAAGAGCCCTTAGCACCTCCTTGCACCACCTTAGCCTAATTCTTTTTTACGCTAATGTGACCAAACAAGGCTCAAATCACTGCGCCAAAATTACAAAGCATTGCACCACTTTGTAACCCTCTGTGCTCCATTATGCCTGCACAAGAAATAATGTATTCAAAGGGGGCGTTCCCCTGTGGGAAGGCGAACATTTTTGCAACGAAATCTAACAGTAATTGTTTCGCCACTTTTAATGTCTCCTCAGAGCAGGCGTTAAAAGGAGGCACACCATTGTTTACATTGGGCCTCAATGGGCTTTGCAGGATTAGCATCAAACTTTTTGACGCTAACCCTGCAAAGCTCCAAACTAGCGTCATATATTTTGACGCTAGTTCCACTAATTACCTGTGAGAAAGTAGTCTCTTTCTAGCACGGTTACCCCCATAGCCTGTTAGTGAGTGTGTGTCAGTGTGTTTTTACTGTGTCACTAGGATCCTGCTAGACAGAACCCCAGTGCTCATAGTTTCTGTCCTAATGTATGTGTCTGTATAGTGCTTGACTGTGTCACTGAGGCTCTGCTAATCAGAACCTCAGTGCTTATGCCCTCTCTGCTTTGCTTTTAAATTTGTCACTATACGCTAGTGACTTCATTTACCAATTTCAATTGGCACACTGGACCCCCCTTATAAGTCCCTAGTATGGTACCTTGGTACCCAGGGCATTGGGGTTCCAGGAAATCCTTATGGGCCTCAGCATTTCTTTTGCCACTCATAAGGAGCTCAGAGAAAGCCTTTCATAGGACTGCCACTCCAGCCTGCGT
Source organism: Pleurodeles waltl (assembly GCF_031143425.1). Lineage (NCBI taxonomy): Eukaryota > Metazoa > Chordata > Amphibia > Caudata > Salamandridae > Pleurodeles > Pleurodeles waltl. The sequence continues at coordinate 1,167,926,195 of NC_090440.1, forward strand.
GAAATAGTGCACACACTATTTCACAGCCATTTTTTACTGCACTTAAGTAACTTATAAGTCACCTATAGGTCTAACCTTCATTTACTGAAGGCTAGGTGCAAAGTTACTAAGTGTGAGGGCACCCTTGCACTAGCAAAGGTGCCCCCAGGCAATCCAGGGCCAATTCCCCGGACTTTATAAGTGCGGGAACACCAATGCACGCATGCACAACACATAGGTCAATACCTACATGTAGCTTCGCAATAGTAACCCCGAATATGGCCATCTAACGTGTTTGAGATCATGGAATTGTACCCCCATTCCAAATCTGGTATTGAGGAGCCAATTCCATTCATCCTGGGGGCTCCACCATGGACCCCCAGCACTGCCAAACCAGCTCTCTGAGGCTTGCACTGCAGCTACAGCTGCTGCCACCTCACAGACAGGGTTCTTCCCTCCTGGGGTCTGAGGAGCTCAGTCCCAGGAAGGCAGAACAAAGCATTTCCTTTGGGAGGAGGGTGGTACACCCTCTCCCTTTCGAAACAGGTGTTACAGGCTATGGAGGGGTAGCCTCCCCCAGCCTCTGGAAATGCTTTGAAGTGCACAGATGGTGCCCTCCTTGCATAAGCCAGTCTACACCAGTTCAGGGACCCCAGTCCCTGATATGGCATGAAACTGGACAAAGGAAAGGGGAGTCACCACTGCCCTGTCCATCACCACCCCAGCGGTGGCACCCAGAGCACCTCCAGTGTGTCCCAGACTTCAGACATCTTGTTTTCCAAAGTGTGGGGACACTCTGGAGGCCTCTTAGTGTCCAGTGCCAGCAGGTGACATCAGAGACCCCTTCTGATAGGTCCATACTGTCAGAGTCACCAGATCCTCGGGGTCTGCGCACGTTCCCAACATGTCCATCACTGAACAGCTCCAAGACTCTGATAGATAAATCACAGAGGCTAAGAGAGTTCAAGAGGGGAAGAGGGGATTAGGAAGGGAAACAGCTGGGAAGGGGGCCTGTAGTAAGAAAAAGGTTAGAACACACAATATGAAAATTATATCTCCTGAAATCAATACTAGACTATGATTCTAAGCATAGTCATTCTGAAAACATGAACAATCTAAGAATTAAATTTAAAATGACTAAGTTTCAAGATGGCCGGATACCTGTAAGGGAATCAAGATGGATTAAATGAAAACTTTCTTATTCAAGTACATTCCTTTACATGAGAATCAGAAAAACATTCTGACTAAATTTTAAACCAGTCATCTAAATCCTTTTTGGAGAATGCACACTAGGACCATACAATATTGCATCTAGACACTCTGATCTTCTGTGTACTCTTAAAATGTTTCCACACAAATTGCGCATATTGTAGATTTATACATTTAAATATATTGTAAACACCATAAAAGGACTGTGCACCATGAATAACACAATATGGATTCAGGAAAAATAAATCACATAACTTGTCAACTCGAATATTACACCATAAATATCTTAGAATAGTGGCATACAATAAACAACATGAATTAAACTTGAGGAGAGAATCGTGCATCTTGCCGATTTGAGTGTCACCATGTAAAAAGCCAAGAAATTGTAGTACGCAATGAATATCAAAGTCAAATCATCATTAAATGAATCGCGCGTCTTGCCGATTCATAAACCACGATGTAAATGCCAAGAAATAACAGATCACAATGAATAACAAGATCAAAGTACAATGAAATGAATCACGCGCCTTTTGCCGATTCTTAAGCCACCCTGAAAATGTCAAGAAATGGTAGCGCGCAATGAACAACAAAGTTAAAACACCATAAAATGAATTGCGTGTCTTGCTGATTCTTAAGCCACCATGTAAATGTCAAGAAATGCTAGCGCGCACTGAACAACAAAGTTAAAACACCATAAAACGAATCACGAGTCTTGTCGATTCTTAAGCTACCATCCAACTGTCAAGAAATGGTAGCGTGCAATGAATAACAAGATTAAATTATCATGAAACGAATCACGCGTCTTGCCGATTCACAAATCACCCTGCAAATGTCACAAACACTGAAGCGCATATTTCACACGCGCAAAGTACTCTGTCAAATCATAAAAGAATTAGGCCCAATAACTTGAGAGTTCTCGATAACGGCGTCGGGAGGCCAGCCCAACCACCGTCTTACCGCCCAGAACAAGGATCTCCAAATGAAGAATGAAAGTCAGATGTCTGGAAGATCAAATAGGCCACCGGGACAGGAGCTCAGGAAGTAGCTGCTGCTCTGCACCGGGACTTCTGAATAGTGAGCACTTGGAGCTGGGCTGGCTCCTTTTTATAGAGTCTTGGCCCAGCCCATAACCACACACAGGCATGTTGCAGGGAAAGTCTCTAGAAGGCCCTGGAAAGGGACCACACCCTAACACACTCTGAAAGCCTGCAATAATAAATTGCAAATGAACAGCATTTGTAACCACATTAAAAATAAGTCTTCAGGATTGAACTCTGCAATGCAAAAGGTTAAACAACAACATATCAGCACAATGCATAAATTACGGTGTTTTGAGAGTGCTGGGTTTTTGCATTCTAGTCGCCAATAGAGCGCGCACTGCCCTGGTGTTGACACATACCTGATAAGGGAGCCAATCCCCCTCTCAGGGCTATTTAGGGTCTCTCCTGTGGGTTTCTCTTCAGAATCTACTTGCAAGTTTCCAGAAGGAATCCTCTGCAACTACTACTTCATCCTCTGACCTCGGATCGAGTGCAGACTGCTCAAGGAACAGCTGTCACATCAACAAAGTATCCAGAAGGGCTACCTTTCCTCTGCAACTTCAGCTCCAGCCAGCAATGGCATCCGTTTCCATGGTGTGCACACTCTGGGGACTCCCTGTCTTCACCCTGCACCAGAAGGACCAAAGAAATCTCCCATGGAGTGACGGAGTCACTTCCCTGCTCATGCAGGCACCTTCTAAGATGATGACTGGTTCTCTTGGGCTCCTCTCCTGGCAATGAGCATGCTCCTTGGAACAGAGGTGGTGGACACCTTTGACACAGACTTTCTTAAGGCCCTGCTGTCTAAATTTGGAGGAGGTAAGAGCTTGCCATCCCTGTTTGCGACAGTACCCCTGTGCACTGTGTCATCTTCACCTCCTGAGGCCTCTGTGCACTAGTTACAAGAATCCTTTATGCACAGCCTGGCCCAGGTCAACTTGCTGAGTTGTTTTCCGGCGGCCTGGGACCTTCTTTTGTAGTGCTGCAACAACTGCAATTTGCACTTTCTTTGTCCCCGTGTCCTGGGACCTCTGTGGGTGCTGCCTGGTCATCTGTGGGTTCCCTCCAGTGTTGGGAGCCCGCTCTGCCTCCTCAGTCCGAGTTGAGGCCCCAAGGTCCCTCCTGAGTCCAGGCAGCACCACTTTGATGCAATCCGCGACTTTGCTTGAACCAAGGCTTGTTGGATGAATTCAGTGCCGAAACTTGCCTGCATCTAACATCTCCACCTGGGACATCCATTGTATCATGCAGGAACCTGCAGCCATCTTCCTTTGGTGCATTTCTGCAGTCTTCGTCCAACTGGGGACTCTTCTTTTGCACCATTTTCTAGTTTTGCATGGGCTACTGTCCTTCCTGGAAGCTTCTCCGACTTCTGGACTTGGTCTCCTCTCTTTGCAGGTCTTCAGGTCCAGCGATCCACCATTTGTTGTTTGCAGTCTTGCTTGGTTCTTGCAAAAACTCTAAGCATGACTTGTAGTGTGCCCTAAGGAAACTTGCAGTACTTTACTCCTACTTTCCTGGGCTCTGGGGAGGGGTATTTTACTCACCTTTGTGGTTTTCCTACTCTCCCAGTGATTCTCCACATACTACACTTGTCTAGGGGGGAATTAGTGATTCGTATTCCACTTTCTTAGTATATGGTTTGTGTTGCCCCAGACCTATTTTCTCCTATTGCATTCTATAGCATTTCCTATTGTTTGCACTATCCTATGTCTAATTACTTACCTTATTGTGGTGTTCTGTGTATATATTGTGTATAATACTTACCTCCAGAAGTAGTATTGCCTCTAAGATATTTTTGGCGTTGTGTCTCCCAAACAAACTACCTTTATTTTTATTAACACTGAATATTGTCTTTACTTGTGTATAAGTACTGTATAACTATAGTGGTATTGCAGGAGCTTTACATGTCTCCTAGTTCAGCCTAAGCTGCTCTGCTACAGCTACCTCTATCAGCCTAAGCTGCTAGAACACTAATAAGGGATAACCGGACCTGGTATAAGGTGTAAGTTCCCAAGGTACCCACTACAAACCAGGCCAGCCTCCTACATTACCTCCATGGTGCATCGTATCTTAGATACGGCAAAAGCGTGGTGGTGTTAAGGGGGTGCTCAGGGATGCAAGAAAAGTGGCACTGCACTGGGTGCACCACCACTTTTCTTAAATCAGGCCCTTAATTTCTCAAACACTACTCAATGGATTGCAGCACATCACAAAATGAACAATCTGTGGCCCAAGATCTAGCTGTCTGTCAAATTTGATGTGATTCCATTTAGTAGGTTTTTGCTGTAGTCCTTTTTAAAAAAGTGTATGAAAATGTATGAGGTTTTTGCATTTTGGGACCTCCTTTTATCTCGGCTCCCACTTGACAGATCACCACCAAACTCTCTGTGAACAAAATAGTCAAAAGGGAGCACCTTTTTGGAAAGGTTTGAGGAGATTCGTCAAACGGGGCCAGAATTATTAGCAACACAAAAAATCACTTTTCCTATGAAACAGGTGACCTATCTATTTTATATAGCTTGGCGAATGTGTGTGAAACTTTACAGACCTGCTGATGCCATTTCATTTTGGGATGCCCGAAAGTTTAGCAGCTTTTGGTCAAGGCGGTACAACGAAAAGGTGGGGTTCCAAAATGGGATTCAAATCCAATACATTTTGCATAGACTATTGTCTTTGGGATGGTGCAAAAACCGTCAGCTATATTTTCAGGAAATTTGGCAGTATTATATATTAGGGGGTGCAGATGATTCTGTGGGGGTACTGCCGGTAAGTGGAGAAACTTAATGTTGAGGTATACGGTTTTTCAACTTAGTGATATCTTGAAGCACAATACTACTAAAAGTAGCAAGGAAGCCAAAAAAAAAAAAAAACGGATAGAGTGCCCTATGTAAAGTTTCAGATCTACTACATGAACAACTGAAAGACCTATTTATGGTCACATGCTAATGGAAACCGATAACAAATCCATAACAAATAGAATGCATCTTAATCTACATACATTTTCTTTGCTCTATGGCTCACAAACTACAACTGTGCCTAACAAGCCAGACAAAAACCATCTTCCTTACGTGCTATTGTGCGCCAAAATGAAAAAGTGACCTAGCAATGAGCTACAGAAACTGCTATATGGAGGACACGATAATTGACCTCAGGAATTATTTTTTTTATTTTTATGACAACAATGTTTGACTTTCATTCACTTTGGGCTGCATATGTAGCACAATCCTACTAAAAGCCCAAACAATAAACTATACTGCATATATAAAGTTTCAGAATTACCACATGAACAACTAAAATACACATTAATAGTCACATGAGTATATTAACCAATAAGCAAATACATAACAAATACAATAGATAAAAATAAAGAAGGCACATTAAATCATATTTCCAATCTATAGTTAGAGTTAGTATTCCCAAAGACAGGAGTGCCTTGGATATTACCGCCATAATAACTTTCCACCCATTTGAAGAATCACCACCAAGCTTTCCAGACCTATGGCATTTTCTACATTTTGACATGATGTAAATTTTTGTAGTGATTTGCTAAGAGAGTGCAAAAATAAAAAGTGGTCCCAAAACACATTTTTCAACCAATGCATTATCCATAGACTGTTATATTTGACATAGCATCTAAACAGCTTAATGGATTTACATGACATTTTGCAGGATTATGCACTATACTGCAGAGATGATGCTTTGTGGCTATCCCAGTTAAATAGGATAAGTATTTTTTTCACGTTATATTGCATTTAAACTTAGTGACATCTGTCACTGCAGTACTTTAGCGGAATTTCACAAAATTTTAGGAAACTGCTAGGGCACATAGCCGTAAATGTATTTAAAATATAGAAAAAAATATAAATACATTTTCCCACGTATTACCACCTTAATAAGTTGGTAATAGGTAGTGACCTACTACTTACCTGTATTTAAGGCCCTAAAACTCAACCCAGCCAAAGTGTAGTAAAAACAATATGGTTGCCTTTTCATTCTCAAAAAATAGATATTACCCAATTATACTCTGTCGTGTCATTGCCATGTACCACGATATACTGCAAAGTTATCTTGGTATACCGTGGCTTAAAATATAACTAATGCCTAACTGTACTGTTGGTTTGGGGTACCCTTGCATCCCTCATGGTGTCACATAGGCCATACAACACTTAAGACAGATTCAAAGAGGAATTCAAGGCCACCATACATGGACCTGTGTTGATTGGTAGATCTGAAGAATCGCGGGCAGCACAATTTGCTGTTTTGCATTACTCTGCACACCATATTCTATATTGTTGCTAAATTTCACATGCATCTGTATGCCACATAACTGTAGCCACTCCACTGTGTGCTATTCTACTCTACTCACTTTATGCCTCTCCACTGTACAAGACTCTTCTCTATGTAATTCCACTCTATGCTATTACACTGAATGCAACAACACTGTATGCCATTCTACTGAACAGCACTCCACTCTACTCAGCTCCACTGTATGCCACTCCAGAACACTCTGCTGTTCACAATTCCACTGCATGCCACTCCACTGTATGCTATTCTACTTTATGCCATTCCAATATATGGCACTCCACTCTACTCCACTTCATGATATGCTATTTGATTGGACCCTACTCCAATGTACAGCACTTCACTGTATGCTATTACTCTCTACCCTTTGCCACTGTACACAACTCAAGTCTATGCCACTCCATTATATACCACCCCACTGTATGCTACACCACTACTGCTCTCTACTGTACAACACTCCACTATAACATACTCTTTTCAGCACGCTAACCAGATAACACTAACTATAACTCACGACTCTACCATGCACAAATAATGATACAGTGCAGCACTACACTATATAATACTCTGTGGCACTCTACTGCACAACACTACACACATCAACATTGAACTATACAACAATCTACTCGACTGAACTCCATTGCATGCTGCCATGGTCTACAACACTCAGCTACACTCTATGCTACTCTACGATACTCTACTCGATGACACGTCACTTGATGACATGCCTTTTTATCACACTCCAGTCAATAACACTCCACTGTATAACACTCAGCTTTACTGTTTGACACACCACTATACTGTTTAACACACCACTCCACTCCGATACTCCACCACACAATACAACACACCACTACTCTGTATAAGACTTTATTCCACTGTATGTTATGTCACTCCACTGCAGGTGACTCCACTCTACAATACTTAACTCTTAGAAACTAGACTCTACAATACTCTCCTACACTGTTCTGTACTACACTACACTTTACAACACTAATCAATGACATTCGACACTACGATTTCAATTTTTTAATTAAAAAATAAAAACCATTAACATACAATACAAAATGTAAAGGTTAAGAATAATTTATAGTTAGAAATACATTATGCATACTTTCTATAAATCCAACATAAAATACACAAACTTAAAAAAATATAAAGTTATAATTATTATATTATTATAATGTATGCACCACCTTCAAATTACTATAAATTGCCCACTTAGAACAATCTTATCACACTACATTAACTATCACTCATGCCTTTTAAAAGCACTGTATTCATAACAACGCATCACTTCTCAAAATACATCATTTATCACAACACAGTGCATGGTAGAATGGCAAGTTATTGTCAGAAATCTCCAAGGTGCCTCTTGCGTTATCTGTCAGCATCCCCAGGGGTTAGGGTTAAATCATATCTCTGTTCTTGGTTAAACCTTCATGTTTCTAAGTAAACATAATGTGCTGTGTTACACAATTGGTTTTATCAATGCTTGTTTTACCAATGCTTGTTTGCTAATGTGAGCAGGTGTAGACATGTGCTTCTAATTGGGTGTGGTGTAGACATGTGCTTCTAGTTGGGTGTAGTGACTCATCCACATGTGAAAACTCAACTGCTTTCCTGATTGGCTATAAATATCAGAGTGAAGCATGCCTCCCTGCTAGGCTTTGTTTTGCTTCCTGATCTCAGCATCTGATTTGACAGTCCAGCCCCTGCTGTCATCCTCGTAATCAGGACTTTCGAGGCAATTCTTTTCTTCGTTCCTTTACCAGCTGACACCAGGCATTCCTCCAGCACTCTGGAAAATACTGCAGCTAAGTGACCAGTATTCTCCAGGGAGTTTGTTCTTTGAGCGCCACGCTTTCCTAGAACAGCTGGTGTATTTCAGACCTCGTAGTGCTTATCTTGAAGAGACAAATGCATTCCTGAACATTCTACATTATTATTGTAGTTACTTGCCTAAATGTGCTTCAGGAAATCTGCTTGAGCTCAAGTACTACAAAAAGTGACAGTGCAATTTTAAAAGAGCATTTACGTGGCTTTTCTTTTTGAAGGGTTTTTCACACACACAGTGAAACCAAACCAAACTGTGTCACCCTAACTGTTTAAACCTAGAGTGGACATTTATATTTCTTGGATTGTTTTTGTTCCTTTTAGTTTAACCCAATGCATGCAGGAAAGTTACAAGTGATATAATTAATGCCCTTGTTTGTCTTTCTTGCGCATGATAAGTACAACCACAGTTCTAATTGTAGTGTGCAACAGTGAATCTCTGTGAAGGCAGACCTAGTGTTGCAGTACTTATTGTTATGGTACTCAGTTTGGGTTTTTGGTAATGCAGTGTGAGTGATTATGCCACCAGTTATTATTATCCAAGAAACGTGCTGGAGAATCCCAGTGTTTTTCTACTGCTCCGGTGCCCATATCAGAAAGAGAGATTCAGTTTCAAGGAAGTTGAATGCACTAACTCTACTATCACTCTGACAACAACGACCTGCCCCCTGAAGATACAGGGTGCCTGGCTGGACCAGCAAGACGTGGCAGTGTTTTGTCTCTTTCCCTTCCACTCCCCCTTACCTTTTGGAACACCTGCCGGGGTTTCTGTGTCCACCAGGAAGTGCTGAGAGGTGTTCCAGGAGGTCGGGGGCATACCATCGCCCCTGCAGACATCCTGCTTTTCAGGTGAGTTGCCCCGTCTCGACAGTTATAGTTAGTGTTTTCTAGTTACTGAGCTGAAAAGTGTGTGTAACGAGGTCTGCTAATTATGATAATTTGACAGTGGTGGATAAATTGTAAATGAAAATTATAAGTATAACTTTTGAATTTTTAAAGTTTGTGTAGTTTAATCTTGGTTTGAATAGGAACAATAAGTTTTCCTAAGTATAACTAAACTTTAACCTTTGGTTTTTTCATTGAAGGGAAATAAATTAAACATATATATGTGTGTGCGTGTGTGTGTGTGTGTGTGTGTGTGTGTGTGTTTTACATGGATACATCTATCTAGATATATTTTAACATACACATACACAAAAATATAAATATAAAAATGTATGTTAATTTAAAAAATAGGCAGAACTAGGTTTCAGGGATGGGTGAGGCAGTAAGGCTTCGTTATGATTCAGCAGTACGTAGAAGTAAGGGGTAGTAAGGTGTTTTTAGGGTATAGGATAGTAAGGGCAAAAGGTATTAAGGGGGTTTTATGGCTCAGGGATGGGTAGAGGTATGGGGTAGTAAAGGGTGTTTAGGGATCAGGGCTGGATAGGGATAGAGGTAAGGGATGGTATGGAGTTTACAGTGTTTTATGATGCTCAGGTGGTTTTAGGGTGCAGGAGTGGGAAAGGGGTTTCTTCTGTGTATAGATAGAGGTAAAGTTTAGTAAGGTATATTTGAGCTTTTATGGGTATTGAGGGGTTTACATTATCTATCTAACTGTCTTTCTATCTATCTATCTATCTATCTATCTATCTATCTATCTATCTATCTATCTATCCACTAAAAAAGGGCGCAAGTTATATTTACCTTAGGCAGTGAGTTATAGTTACTTGAAATTACTCTAACTATAACTGACAAATTTCTCTGGTTTTGTGCGAGTAAATACAGAACCTAACTATAATGTGCCTGTAACAATTGTTTTATTAAGCAAATTTCTATGTTGTAAAAAATAATTATTTCCTAAATATAACGTCCCTGTAACCTTTGTTTTTTTCAGTGAATTTCTATGTTTTTACGTAAAGTAATTTGTATTACTATACGTTGATACAGCCACCGCTGTGCAGGGCCTTCGGCTGTGCATGATGGGGGTTGGATGCAGGGCCTGTCTCTCTGGGTGTGAGAGGATGTCTCTGGGTGAGAGACTGAATGTGAGAGTGTCTGTTTGAATGTGAGAGTGAGTGTGAGAGGGTCGGTGTAGATCTGGCAAGGTGTGAGAGTGTCTGTGTGGGTGTGAGAGTAGGTGTAATAGGGTGTCTCTGGGTGTGAGTGGGTATATAACTGTCTGTGTGGGTCTGTGAGTATATGTGTAAGAGTCTGAGTGGGTCTGTGAGTGGGTATGTCAATGTCTGAGTTGGTCTGTGAGTGGGTACATGAGTGCCTAAGTGGGTCTGTGCATGAGTGTGTGAGTCTGAGTGAGTGCATGAGTCTCTGAGTGGGTCTGTGAGTGGGTGTATGAGTCTTTGAGTGGGTCTTTGGGTGTGTGAGTCTTTGAGTGGGCCTGTGAGTGGGTGCGAGAATCTCTGAGTAGGTCTGTGAGTGGTTGCATGAATGTGTAAGTGGGCCTGTGAGTGAGTACGTGAGTGTCTGAATGTCTCTGTGAGTGGATGCGTGAGTTTCTGAGTGGGTGCCTGGGTGTCTGAGTTAGTGTCTGAGTGCATATGTCAGTAGGTGTGTGAGTGTCTGTGTGGGTGTGTCAGTAGCTGTGTGAGTTACTCTGCCACAAAGGAACCTTACCTGCCCTTTTATCCAACAAGAGTCCACAACTTTGCTTAGAATATATAACCAAGTGGAGTTCTTGCTGCCCTCTTGGGTAAACGTCCAGTATGTATTCTACACTACAGCTGTGTAATGGAGCACAAGGAAATGTCATCAGTGATCTTGTGTGTGTTTTGGCAACATGATTGTTCCTGCTGCCTGTCTCTCTAGAATTGTGTGATAGGATTAATCCTCTGGCCAGCAAGACTACAAAGATGTAAATCTCCTCCAAACCAGGGTCCTTTCTCTGATCTACATGAGGTAAGTGCTTCTTTATTTTGTGGAGATGTCCTCATATTCCTCACCATCAAGTATGTGCACCTCAAAATATTTTTTGTTTTATGTGGGGGGGGGAGGCGCATTCCACGGGCCCGTACTTAGCATATACATTTTTTTAGAAGTGGGGTCATGCAGCCTTCCTCTCCGGGCAGATTTGAGACCCAGGGAGCCCACACCCAGGGCTCAGCCATCTGTTCTAGGTCCCCCAAGGGCACCCAGTGTGCAATGGGACCACAGGGGGAGTCTCAAGGCCCCCACGGTCCCAGCTGGCTCCCTGCACACTGTGTGAGCCAGCATTGCTCCCACAGACAGGGAGCTGCTAAACATGCAGCTCCCTGTCTGTGAGAGCAATCATTTCCATTGTTTTTCTGCCCATGTGTCTGTGGGCAGGGAAACAGAGTAAACCTCTGCTTCCAGCAAGCAAGATCCGTTTGACAGCTCTTGCTTGCTATGAGCAGACTTGTGTTTGCTCTCACTTTGTGGGAGACATCAAAGCTCCCCCCAAGTCAGAGCAAACAGCTATATCCTGGGTTGGGCACCCTGGGATATAGCAGGAGCCAGCCGTGGGTGGTGGCAGTCCCCAGATCCATTATTGGTTCCACGAGGTGGGCTGGAAGGCCCAAACAAACATTTTGACTTAGCCCTGGGAAGGTGGTGGTACCCGAGGGTACCCAATGGATCACCTCCATCATTTTATGTATCAGCCCTGGGGAGATGGCGGTCCCTGTGACAGCAGAGGAGGTGCTGCGTGGGCCTCCCACATAAATTAAGATTTAGCTCCTGGGAGGTGGCAGTCTCTGGGGCTGTGGGGAGACCTTACTGGCCTCCCCCATTTTAAATAATGATTTTGCCCAGGGAAGATGGTGGACTCTGTGGTGTAGGGGACCAAGAGCCCCGCACATTTTACATAATATCGCTGAGGAGATGGTGGTACCCAGGGCTAATAGAAGCCCTAGGAAGGGGGCCCCGTGCACACCCCTCCGTTATCAATCAGGGACCTGGCCCATCCAGGGAGAAAATAAACAAAAAGGACAGGAGACCACCCTTTAAAAAATAAAAATCTTGGGTGCCTAAACTGTGGGATAGGGATTTTAGACACAACTACAGCCAACAGAGTTACACCCAATTTGGCAATAATGCTAGATCTTGGTCCAGAAGGAGTGCTTTTTGTGTTTTGGTGTAAATCATTAGTTTCAGAGTTATTAAAGGAGAAAATATTGATACCTAGGGATGCAGACCCTTTGCTGATCAAATCGCAGAGGATCGCAGATCCCAGGGAAAAGCAAGGCTCTGATTGGCTGGTCACAGACTGACAGGAAAAGATGCAGCTGTCATTTTCTCTCTCCCTTGGGCCGGTGGAGGCAAATAGAAAGGTGAAAAACGTATAAGGGTCAGGATATAGGGATTCTGACCGCATATGACACATGGCGGCGCCCCGGAGGGACATCTCATGGACAAAAAATTGCCCTTATTTTTGGCCTACTCGTGGATCCACCACGGTGCTCAGCTCGACCCCCAGTGTAAATATGAAATGGATCTGCAGATCCAAAGCAGACTTAAGAAATAAATACACTGATTCACACACAAAACCCCTGCTGCACGCGGCCAGGGTTGGGTGCATGCAGAGGGGTTAACTGAGGGCGAGGCCCTGAGACCAACCCCTGCTGCGCATGGAGGATGGCTGTGTGTGGCGGTGGTTGCATTAATGTATGCTAATTATGTATTACTTTATATTAAAAAAGAAAAAAATCACAGAGAAAACCGAAGGTTACAGGGATGTTATAGTTAGGTTGATATCTTACTGATACAATACTATAGAAATTGAGCAGTTATTGTTACATTTATAGTTATACTTATCTGAAGAAACTATAACTCCAGCGGTTAAAGACTCTAGGTCACGAGTTATAGTTTCTTAACATAAGTGTAACTGTAAGTACACAATAATTACTGAGTTCCTATGATTTTGTATGGGTAAAACATCAACCTAAATATAACTATAAAATCCCTGTAACCTTTGGTTCTCTCAGTGAATATATATATATATATATATATATATATATAAATATATATTCTTGGTTATATATATAACCAAGAAATTCACTGCACTCCACAGGGTCCTGTATATCGCTTTTATTGAAGCACTCAGTATATATGTGTGTGTGTGTGTGTACATATAAATAATATATATAATATAATATATATGTGTGTGTGTGTGTGTGTATATATATATATATATATATATTATACATTTGTGTGTTGGTTTTCTCATTCTAAAAAGAAAAAAATGCATATATATTTGGGGCAGTACTTAGAGTTTTGCATAGTAACAGTGCAACAATGTAATAGCTGTGCTGACCTGTGACCTGCTGTGTTACTAGGAGGAGCAGCCACTGACTGCAAACCCCTTGTGCTGCCCTGCGTGTTGGGCCCTACAGCCATGTGCTTCTCCTCGTGTCTCTAGGGGCTTGGTGCTGTAGCCCCTGCCCCCTGCATCTACTTGATTCCCAGCGTGCTGCTAGCTCTAACGTTTATGGCTCCTAGGTTATGAGGAGAGAAGGGGAGTGGGCTGACCCGAGGACGCAGAAGGCCTGGTGAGGTCCCAGCCCCAGTATCCAGGAGGAGCGCAGCTCGCTAGGGAGCTGTTCTCCTCTGCAGCCGCCTTGTGTGTATCCTCGCTTGGGGACCCAGAAGGTAAGGTCCCCCCACAGAGGAGAAGAGCCTGGCTCCCGGAGGACCAAGTGAAGGGGGGACGCCCCTTGTTGTAGGAAATGTGCAGTCTCCTCAAGTGCAAGGGGCAGGGCGTGCCCCTGAATCACGCTGGATCCTCGTGTTTTGTGGCATACAGCAGGCCGAGGTGGTGACCATCGACGGAGGTCCCTGGCATGCCCAAAGCTTAACCCGGCAATGCCACATTTACTGGATCCATGACCATAGGAGCACATGAGCTCCTGCATGACAACTATGGGGCTGCGGTTTACTGTCTCTTTTGTGTGATGAGGATGAGAATGCATTCACAATGATGTCCTGGCATTTTTGGCAATGTGTTTACTAGGACATGTGCAATACTGGTAATGTGTCCTCTACAACCCATGCATTTATGGTGATGTGTTTTTCATGACTTGCCCATGTGTCTCCTGATGTTCCTTTCATGGGCCTTTAGGATGGTACGTTTACTAGGACATGTGGATTTTTAGTAACATGTTTACTGTGATCTTGTGCCTTTCTGGTGACATGTGCTTCTACCATGATATGTGCATTTTGATAATGTTTACCTGACTACTGCTTATGTTGCAGGCTAACCAGTAACCTATGTATTGTATGTGGCTAATGCTGGCGTCTGCAGAGTAACAGTACTGCGATAATGTTCTGACAACTGCTTGGGTAGCAGGGTATGATTGACATATTGTGTTTTGTCTAACAATGTTGTGTACAATACAGTTTATTTTTATATAACTTGGTGTTGTGTTTCCTTTGTGGTGAGGATAGTATGTCACTTGTGTTGTGTGTGTTGTGCAATCGCTTCACACATTGCCTCTCGGATAGGCCTGACTGCTTGTGCCAAGCTACCAAGGGGGTTAGCAGGATTTCTCTTGGGTGTGTAACTTCCTCGCCCTGACTACAGTGGGTGGGTTCTGCTTGGCTTAGGTGCATACCCTAGCCAACCAGAAATCCAATTTATAACATTGGTGAACTGTAAAGGTCAATGCTTTGCATTATTTGTTTTGTGTTGTAAAAGTCTGTGGTAATATTATCTGTTCCCTTTCTAGAAGCCAGCTGCAGCACGATGCTGAATGTTGAGATTTTTGCCAGCTACAGACATCAAAGAAAAGGAGGGACTAGGACAAGAAGGATATGATGTCCGGAGTGGCTAAAAGCGGTGACACAAGTGGCTGTGAAGAGGTGCCTTTCAGCTGCCAGCGTGTTTTTTACAAGATGGCAAGGAGAGAGGAGCTACAGCAGCATAGGATGAAAGAGGAGGAATGTGAACTCCAATAGAGAAATATTCTTGAACCACTCAGGGATTTCTTTGGACGGGGCGGGCAGAAAGGTGGCCAATGTCCCAAGGCTTTAATGCAGCCTACGGTTCTCAAATAACTTCACTAACTTTGCAGCCAGCTAGCCACTGGCAACAATATTCCAAGATCGCAATGAGTTTGATTAAAGCTGCAGTGAATAAAAAAGAAAAAATACAATTTATTGACTAATAATCTTTGGAATCCATTTTCAAACACTGGAATATGTTGGAAGTTTAATATTTTTTCACCTCTTTATTGTAAATGTAACGCAGAACTAAGACAAAACTTGATACTAAGCCTGTTTCGAGGTTCTTACACAGTAGCAGTTTAGGCTACAGAAGTACGGAGATAGTATGATTTGGCCACGATCTAACAATTTTATTCATTAGGAGACCAGAAGTTTCAAAACTGCAGTGCTTGCTTCAAAGGCTATAGCATTTTCATTGTAGTACATCTGGGCGAGTAGACCTGAAGACTGGGAACTGTCTCCCCGGGATTACTATAAAGTGTGTGCTGGGGTCCAGTCCATTTTTTAACTCGCACTTACTAGCAGCTTTTACATCGATGCTAAGAACTCCTAATCTGAAAAATATAGCGGAGGAATAAGTTCAAAAAACGGTGGTCCAAAAGAACACAGTTTTGTCAAATGAGGAAGTCAGGGTTAAAAACGGTTTCTCCTTGTTTTCAAAATGACCACAAAACCATAGCTGTGGCTAAGGGATTCTGATGGCAAGACCAAGGAACTACCTTTCTCAGGGAAAAGCTGTTGCACAGAGAGCCCAGTTCAGATTAATACATTTTTTGCTACTAGGAGGTTCATTTTAAGATGTGCAACTGGGAATGGCCGTGAGGTCTCTCGTGTCCATGGCTTAAATGGACTGGACAGCATTGACTGGTGGTCGGGTCATCAGGTTTTAGCAATACATTTTAATAACACTGGCAATCTGAAATGAGTTTATTTCCACGTGAAATCGGCACCTATCATCATTGGGTCCTGGGACAGAACAACATAACTGGCCAGTATTGTGGTATACGTTGTTGGTTGCTACTGATGAGTCAGGACCTAAGATACCATTTTATCCTGTTGGATAACAAAGTTATTTATCTTGTAAACTGCTCTGTCCAAAAGCAGCAATTGCGAGGAACCAAGGCTTACTTCAGAACATGGCATAGGGATTTGCTCTCGAATGTAGCATAACACAGTAATCAAAAAGTTCAACATCAAGTTAAAGGTCTATGGGCCATATTTATACTTTTTGACGCAAAACTGCGCTAACGCAGTTTTGCGTCAAAAAAATTAGCGCCGGCTAGCGCCATTCTGAAGCGCCATGCGGGCGACGTATTTAATCAATGACGTTAGCCGGCGTTAGCCGCCGGCGCTGCCTGGTGTGCGTGAAAAAAAACGACGTACACCAGGCAGCGCCGGCATAGGGGGATATGGAGCTTGGGCGCCAAAAAATGGGGCAAGTCAGGCTGAGGCAAATTTTTTGCCTCAACCCGATTTGCGCCATTTTTTTCGACTCCCAACCCCCATAGAAATGACTCCTGTTTTAGCAAAGACAGGAGTCATGCCCCCTTGCCCAATGGCCATGCCCAGGGGACTTCTGTCCCCTGGGCATGGTCATTGGGCATAGTGGCATGTAGGGGGGCACAAATCATGCCCCCCCTATGCCACAAAAAAAATATATATATATACTTACCGGAACTTACCTTAATGTCCCTGGGATGGGTCCCTCCAGCCTTGGGTGTCCTCCTGGGGTGGGCAAGGGTGACAGGGGGTGTCCCTGGGGGCATGGGAGGGCACCTCTGGGCTCCTTCCGAGCCCTCAGGTCCCTTAATGCCTGCCTTGTCCAGGCGCTAAAACACGGCGCAAAAGCAGCCGTACGTCATTTTTTTTGACCCGCCCACTCCAGGGCGTGATTTTTGCCCGGGAGTGAAAATACGGCGCACATGCCTCGGAGTCACTTTTTTAGACGGGAACGCCTACCTTGCATATCATTAACGCAAAGTAGGTGTCCACGCTAAAAAATGACGCAAACTCCATGGACTTTGGCGCTAGACGCGTCTAACGCCAAAGTATAAATATGGAGTTAGTTTTGCGTCGGAATTACGTAAAAAAAAACGACGCAATTCCGGCGCAAACAGAGTATAAATATGCCCCTATGTTTTTAAATGTTTAAGGACCCGATTCAGATCATGGCATTAAAGAGTGAAAGGGGGAGGGAGACCCTGGACTCAGAATCCCCTCCCCGACAAATGATATGGCGCCACCTGTTCAAAGTATTTCAGTGCATGCAACGTTTCTCCACATGGGCAAAGGGATAACGGGAAGTTGTCCACCCCAGTTAAAGGGAGTAAATGGAAAGATAACCTTATGTTCAGCAATTTGTTGCAAGACTGCTCTTCCTGGCCTACTGTGATGTGATTTCCTATTTTAAAGATTGAAAGTCGTTCACAAAAGGGAAGACACTTCACCAAGAAAGGCTTACAATAAGGGTGATCACTGTGGATATCCAAACATGCCACGGGTCGTTAGCTACTGTACATGAAACACTATGGTACATCACCTGCAGTTTATTGATTTTGAAGAGTTCACTCATAACATTTCACCACCTCATTCTGACCTCAAAAAAGTTACTTACAACTTTATTAGGAGACAGATAACAATTCTCTATCAAACTCTTCACTTTTTTCATCTCGCATGCAGTTCTTCAGAATCTCACTCATACTTATCAACACATATGTATCATTTGGGCTCCTGTATCGTGTTCTATCCACGACTTAGATCAGACAGCAGCTGCATAAATGCTGCTGTGTGTACTTTATTGCAGTGGAAAAAGAATTATCACTAAACTCCTTCTCTGGACTTCTAGCACTGGCCTCAACAAAATGAGAAAGGTAACATTTCACCTGTGATACCTGTGATGAATATTTGCAAAAAATGAATCACTGAAAAAATGTGTGCAAAATATTACTGCAGGAGAATAGACCCCTTAAGTGTGATTTAGTAATTTCCAAACAAGAGGAAGATTGGCGAGTTTTGAAAAACTCTGCAAAGTCTTTAGAGAGAAAACTATTGTTGGACCTGGCTTTTTGACAGGGTCATCCCCAAACTTTTTGCCTCCTTCCTCGAATATTTTCTGACCTGTTGTTGTTGGCTTTTGAACTCTGGGCACTTTACCACTGCTAACCAGTGCTAAATTGCATAGGCTCTCTGTGTAAATTGTACTGTTGATTGGTTTATCCATGATTGGCTATTTAATTTACTTGTAAGTCCCTAGTAGAGTGCACTATATGTGCCTAGGGCTGTAGATTAAATGCTACTAGTGGGCCTGCAGCACTGGTTGTACCACCCACTTCAGTAGCCCCTTAACCTTGTCTCAGGCCTGCCATTGCAAGGCCTGTGTGTGCAGTTTCACTGCCACTTCGACTTGGCATTTAAAAGTACTTGCCAAGCCTAAACCTCCCCTTTTTCTACATATAAGTCACCCCTAATGTGTGCCCTAGGTAACACCTAGAGCAGGGTGCTGTGTGGGGAAAAGGAAGGACATGTACCTGTGTAGTTTATATGTCCTGGTAGTGTAAAACTCCTAAATTTGTTTTTACACTTCTGTGAGGCCTGCTCCCTTCATAGGCTAACATTGGGGCTGCCCTCATACATTGTTGAAGTGGCAGCTGCTGATCTGAAAGGAGCAGGAAGGTCATATTTAGTATGGCCAGAATGGTAATCCAAAATCCTGCTGACTAGTGAAGTCGGATTTAATATTACTATTCTAGAAATACCACTTTTAGAAAGTGAGCATTTCTCTGCACTTAAATCTTTCTGTGCCTTTCAATCCACGTCTGGCTAGGTTTATTTGACAGCTCCTTGTGCATTCACTCAGACACACCCCAAACACAGGGTACTCAGCCTCACTTGCATACATCTGTATTTCGAATAGGTCTTCCTGGGCTTGGAGGGTTGAGGGCCTGCCCTCACACAAAGGACTGCCACACCCAATACTGCAACCCTGGCAGAGAGGATTGAACTGAAAGGGGACCTGGTGCATTTCTTAGACACTCTTTGAAGTCACCCCCACTTCAAAGGCACAATTTAGTATAAAACAGTGCCTCTGCCCTCCCTCATCAGACACTTGCTGGAGAAGAAACCTGAACCAGAACCTGCATCCTGCCAAGAAGAACTGCCTGGCTGCCTAAAGGACTCACCTGACTGCTTTCTAAAAAGGACTGCTGCCTTGCTGTTGCCGTGCTGCCTTGCTGAACTCTTGTCTTGCTGCTGAAGTGCTCTCCAAGGGCTTGGATAGAGCTTGCCTCCTGTTCCCTGAAGTCTCAGGACCAAAAAGACTTCTCTTTTTCATTTGGACGCTTCGTGCACCAAAAATTTCGACGCACAGCTTGCTCCGTGGCGAGAAAATCGCCGCACGGCAACGCTGCTCTACGCGACGCTAAAGGGGCGACCAGAACTTCAACGCACGTCCTCGCATGGACAACGCCACCCGACTTCCAGAGAGGAAATCGACGCAACGCCTGCGTGAGAAAGAAAATTCTGCGCACAGCCTCCCGGAACGACGCGCAGCCGGAAAACAAGCAGAAGAATCCACGCACAGAACATGGGACATCTGGTAATCCCGAGATCCATAGAAGGAGACGGTCCGCGTGCCGGAAAACGACACACGTCTTCCCTGAGTGAAAAATAACGACGCAAGTCCGTGTGTGAAGGGGCGAAACCGAAGCACACTCCATTTTTCCTCCCGTAGAACGACGCAAGTCTCCCCGCGTGAAAAATAACGACGCAAGTCCGTGTGTGAAGGGGCGTAACCGATGCACACACCATTTTTCCACGCATCTCCTGTTCTGCGGCCCTCTGCGGAGATTTTCCACTCCAAACCAAGTACTTTGTGCTTGAAAGAGACTTTGTTTGTTTTTGAAAGACTTAAGACACTTCATATCACTTTTTAGTGATACCTTTACAAATTCATATTGCATCTTTGATCGTTTTGACCTGCAAATACCCAGATAAATATTATATATTTTTCTAAACACGGTGTGGTGTATTTTTGTGGTGTTGTATTGTGCTATTGTATGATTTATTGCACAAACGCTTTACACATTGCCTTCTAAGTTAGGGCTGACTGCTCTTGCCAAGCTACCAGAGGGTGGGCACAGAATAATTTGGATTGTGTGTGACTTACCCTGACTAGAGTGAGGGTTCTTGCTTGGAAAGTGGGTAACCTGAATGCCAACCAAAAACCCCATTTCTAACAACTATGTATGTACATCCCTTCTGGCTTACAGTCAACTGCTATTTGACAATTAATCAGGGACATAGATTCAAGGAGAGTGTTTGAGGTGTTACACTCCCCTAAAATGTTTATTCTGTAGAAGTTGGGTACAAAGGCTTTCAGTCAGGTATTGTGAAGTGTCAGTCAGATCTCATCTGGGATTTTTGCATCATCACACTGACTCACACACACACACTCTCTCGTATTTGTTTTGAAGATCTTCAAATATGTTGATTCGTTTGAAAAATGTTGTGTTTTAGGTGTCCTTTACAAATCTCCCTCCTCTCTCTTTCCACTGCCCCTTACGCCCCCTTGTGTCATGGTTCTCATATACTGTGTTATAACAAGATGTCCCAGAATGATTGTTGATAAATCTGAAGCTCACTCCCTCAACCACTCAATCTTATTGGCCAAGCTACACCTCTGCACTTTGCTTTCTAAGTCATTACTCAGGTCAATTACTTTTTCCAAGAAAATCTGATTGAGTTGGTGGTCATTTCCTGTGAAGACAGGCTCTGTATGGAACAAATCTCTTTATGAACATTCTCAGTCTGACCATTTGAAAATTTGAAAATGTAAAAACCTATCTGCATTTATTTGATAGCTCTGTCTGTCACTGTGTTCAACAGCACAATCCGCCCTCAATTGAAAGATTGCTTATTGAATTTGATACAAGTACAATAAGTAGTGCTAGTTTCGCAACGCAATTAATTCAGTTGTTGAGATCAGAGGATATGACCTGGCCAATTCTGTCCCTGCCAGTACATGTTTCCTGCTTGTTGCAAAGCGACCAAGCAAAATCACTGGGAAGAATGAGATCCAATAAGATTACTCCTATTCTAACAAAATAATGCATTTAAAAAAAAATCTCCCAAATGGATGTCAACCCATATTGGTCACATTGCAATCGATTGTTAGGAGAGATGTATTGTCGCATTTTTCACCCTTCGCAGGAATCAACAGCTTCCCATGGACCAGTGGCTGCGAGTTCTTTCAGTTCTCTTTTCAAATTAGTCATGTTTGTAATGTACTTTCTTATCTCCTTACTATTGTCAGTAATGTACGTGCAACAATGTTGTGCATGTAGCTTTTTATAGACTCCACTCTCCTGTGCGCGTAAAAATGTCTAATGCAAGGGAATTTTGCAAAACCATTGATCTCACAGCAACCATCTCCGTGTCCATTACAACATAGCTCCTGCAGTGTCAGTAGATAATTTGTCTACTGTTGTTGATAACTTCCTAATCTTGAGATCTTTCAAGATTACTTCCAATTATAGAATTATAGCATAAAACATATCTCCCACTTTCTCTGAGGCACTCTCTCCTCTTTTGACTCTGGAGGTTGATTTCTTATTGGATCATTAATGTTGTCCTCATGATACATTTTCGGAAAGACTACTACCAGGTAAAATGTTCCATACCAGCTTTTCTGCAGCTTATAATAGGCATTTTTCACACATATGAAATAAACACGTGGTATGGTGGGATCCTGTCCATTTAACATAAAAGTCCATGTGCTTCTAAACACAAAAGCATGTCCACATTCAAGCCTCATCCTGTTACCATAAACTCTCAATTAACATTTCTGGATTCTTCCCTCCTCTATTTCTACATTACTCTAATCACTCCAACTAACAAACTCACATATCCTCTGCTCAAATTAACTCATAATAATACAAATACTGTACTCATATTTCCCTATACTAATCCACCACTAATTTCTCTTTGTAGCCTCGCCAGAGGTAGTAAATGCTATATAAATACAAATACAATTACAATTCACTGGTTCCTAAAAAAATGATTGTCTGCCTTTGACTTTGGTCTATGAACACATAATATTCCTGCATGTTGCCTATCTAAGGCTAACTACCCTTGACTATTCCTCCCTGCAGCATGTTCGGGGTCTCTCCCCCAATCTAATACTAAAAGTCCCTTTTCCACTTTTGATTTAATTGCCCTCCTTCTTTCCTCAACCTGTCCAATAAACTCTTTTTCTACTGGGCTAAGCATGCGGGTCAAATTTTTCTTGTGGGTGTATACTGTTCCCAAAGTAAGGGTAGGTTCAAAGAATCCGCCCACAGTGTCAATGTTTTTCGCTTTAGCAATGCTACTCAGGTGCTTCATGATAGGCACGAAACAAAATACTAAACATTAATTAAAATAGAAGTTTTGATAATACTCCTGTGCATACAATAGAGTTAGTAACAGACTACAAGTAATTACATATGTTAGTAGCTAGCTATGATAAGTGATTCCTTCCTGTACTGATGAAGAGATTTGTGTGCCTACATATGAATCACAAACTTCCATAGCCTTAATGTATTCGTATAACAATTTGTAATATACATTTGATATCAAATCTCCCTTAAAACTATCAGTATGTAAATGTCTCTCAGCTTCGTACAGGGGACTCGGATTTGAGAATAAATCTTCTGAATTCGGGGCACTTGTGACTGAAGTTTTCTCAATCTAATTATTAACAGGCGAACTCAATCCAACAATCATCAACATAATCACAATCACACAAACCACTGCTAAACCTGCACCCACATACTTACATTTACACCTTTTACTTTGATCGGGTTTCATGTCTTATCTAGAATCAAACCACATTATGCTCCTTTATTCAAAATTAAAAATAAAAATAAATAAAAAATAAAAAATTTAAAAGCAACTTTCAATTATTTCTCAGCAGCTTGCAATTACTTTTCAGTCTTTTCTTTCTTTGAGCAAAGAAAAATCAAAAAATGTTTCTTCAAAAACAAAAATAAAAATTGCTGCAATTGTTCACAAAGTTCTGTGATCTTCTAAAAAGTTCATCAAAAATGTCTGCTTGCAAATGTTCAAACGCTTCTACTAAAAAATTCAATTGTTTCTAGCAATAAACTATCCGATAATCGACTAATAATCACTTCCAGTAAATAATCTCTTTGCTCACCAAGCGGCAATGAGATTTCGAAGTTCAGTTCCAAAGCAATTTCAATTTCCAAAATGTTCAGCTTGAGTCAAATTCTTAACACAAAAGGTAACAGTCATCAGTTGTGAAATAAGTCCATTCAGGAGCTGAGTATCTTTGACTTGACACTCTTTTTCTCTTTGACCTCCACTGTCACTTTGATCTGATTCTTCAGTACCTTCAGCTAAGATAGGAGGCAATTTTATCACTGGCTCTGAGCTTTTCTTGGGCCAATGATCTCCACATATAAACTCTTTTCTCTCGCACGACTGGGGTTTCACCATGATCTGAGATAGCAGGAGTCACCTGATTCTGTCTCGACCCTTCTGTACCTTTAACTGCTGTTGACCTTGCAAGCTCCGCATTAGTCTCTTGTCAAGTCCCCACAGCTTGGCTAAACTGAACCCTCTCTCTCATCATAACCGAACCTTCGGGAACAGGCACTGTTTAATCAAGAGGACATCGAATTTTGTGTGTGTGGCTTGCATGAATCCAGTTTGAAAGACCACCACACTTCACAGCTGTCATTGTTACTAGAACAACCTGATACAGCCCTTTCCAGCGCGGTTTCAAACATGTCCTTCTAACATGCTTTTTCACCGTCACCCACACGGCAGGACTCAGGTCATGACAAAGTTCTTGTTGCCGTTGTGCAGTTGCTTCTCCAACCTGGTGAGAAAAGGAACGAACCACATCAGCTAGTCCTTTGCAATAATCCAGTACCAAGTCATCTGTAATGTTCACAAGAGCGTTTGCAGGCACTGCTGGCAATCTCACAGTCTGCCCCTTGATGATCTCATGAGGTGACGTCTGTCTTCCTTTCAGGTGTGCTGTGCATACTCATCAGGACAAGAGGCAATGCATCTGGACATTTCAGTGTTGTAGATGCACATACTTTAGCCAGTTGAGACTTCAGTGTTACATTTATCTGTTGTACCAGTCTAGAAGCTTCTGGTCTGTAACTGCAATGCAACCTTTTCTCATCTTCTAATAATGCACACAACAATTTAAGAATCTCACTGTTAAAATGAGTTCCTCTGTCAAATTCCAGAGAAGACGGAAAGCTGAATCTAGGTATCAACTCTCTCAATAACAGCTTTGCAAATGTGAGGCTTTCATTTTTTCAAGTTGGGTAAGCTTCTATCCAGTGGGAGAATGCACGCACACAACCAAAATATTCCTCAGCCCATTGCACACTGGCAGTTTAATGAAATCAAGCTGTATTCTGGTGAATGGTCCTCCTGATCTTCCTAAGAGACTCAGTGTAACAACAGCGTGTTTATCTTCATTCATCAGTTGACACATTACACATCTGTGACACACTGCTTCAGCAACTAATCTAAATATGGGGTTGTACCATGTTGTCTGAATGATCTGGTCATCCCATCTCTACCTAGTTGTGTCTGTCCATAATAATATCTTGCCATTAGGGACAATAAGCTAATTAGCAACAATGCTTTCTTATCACTGGACACCCATCCTCATTCCTCTGGACACATCTTGCTATAACCCAACCCTGCTTTTCTTCCTCTGTCTGTTCTTCCTGCAATCTTTTAACTTCTTCCCAAATATCAATGGCTCTCATAAATTTTGACATGTCTCATTGTCTTTCTAAACCTTCATTCATTATTAAAGGATGTGCAATGCAAGGCACAATGTCTCACTACTTCATCCATGTAAGTATTGCCCAAGGACACCTAATCATTTGACTTTTGATGAGCTTCGCATTTTAAGACTGCAATTTTCACTGTAATGCTTTCAACAACTGATAAACATTATCACTGTTTGGGATAGGTGATCTAGAAAAGGTCATGAAACCTCTCTGGGACCACAACTGTCCAAAGTCATGAACAACCTCAAACCCATATTGGCTATCAGTGAAAATTGTCACTTAGAGCTATTCAGAAACACAGCATGCTCCAGTAAGAGCAATCGATTTGGTTACTTAGGCAGAAAAGACTCCTTAAAGTCAGGAAGATTCTATCACACCTGAGACTGTGCTAAGTACATAACCTGCTCTCAGGGTACCATCGGGATATCTTAAACAGGAGCCATCAACGTACATTACATAGTCATTTTCACCAAGGGGACATCTTGAATATCAGGTCTCGGTTTGGTGCTCAAGTCAGTCACATCAAAACAGTTGTGCTCATCCTCAACTTTGCAGTCACTATCATCTTCAACTGGATACATTTTGTAATTTGAAGAACCTAATATAACTTGCTTAAAACTGGTCAAACGTGCATTAGTCAGGTACTGTGTCTTGGTGAGGGTTAACAAAATCTCCACTGAATGGGGAACAAAAATGTTCAGTGGATGGCTCAAAACAAGGCCTTTACATTATTCAGTGCTGATGTTGTGGGCGGCCACAGCTCTTAAAAAGCCGTGCAATGTTGTAATTACAGGATTAATTGTGGCTGAAAAATATGCCACAGGCATGTTTGCATTTCCATGTAACTGTGTCAAAACTGAAAGTGCACAACAATCTCTCTCACAGCAAAGCATTGAAAAACATTTATTATAATTGGGCATTCCCAGAGCTCGGGTTCAGCACAAGATTCCTCACAGCATGGTGAGGGCACAAATGCATTTGTCATCAAATGGTACTCGATCACACACATCCTTGTGTCTCACCCTCTGAAAGGGCTTGGACAAAACGGAAACATTCGGAATCCATTGGTGGCAGTAGCCAACCCAGAAACATTCTGACTTCCCTCTGAGTAACTGGGGGATTTATCTGCATTATTGCTGAAATTCTCTCTTGGGACACCTTCCTTATACCTTTCTCTGTATAATGACCTTAATTATTTGACTTCATTTTTACAATACTGCAATTTTTTGTAAATTGTATTTGATGCAACCAAAAGGTTGTCAATGTATTGCTCAGAATGATAGCGTATTTTAGAGGGTTTCCAAGTTCTTCTTCAAAACCTAATTAAAAATTGATGGTGACTTCTTATAGCCTTGTAGAGTACAAAACCATGTTAAAATACAGCTACCAAATTTAAAGGCAATAAGGAACGGGCAATCTTATTGCAGGGGCATAGAAAAGCATGTCTGAAACAAATCATTGACCGTAAACCACTGTGCTTCACACTGGATCTGAAACAAAATCACTGCTGGATTTGTTACCACAGGACAACATGAAACGATAATCTTGTTCACTTTTCTCAGATCCTGAACTATGCAGTGCATTTTCCATTGGGCTTCTGTAATCTTAAAAATCCTAAAACAGGGGAATTATAAGGGCTTCCCAAAACTTTACTCAGAACACCTTGCTTAATCAAGTTATCAATCAAGGGGGTTATTCCTGCAATCGTCTCGAGTGCCGTAGTGTAAGGTGGTATCCTCAGATACACGGCATTTGGATTCACTGTTATTTTGAATGGTTCAACTCCTCTCATGAGTTCTATATTTTTTTCTGTAAAAAAAACAAATCTCAGTAAAAACTGTCTCCTGCAATTCTTCAGGCAAATCATTACATGTAATTATTGGATACAGAGAGACAAATAGGTACTGTTCTACAATTTTACAAGGACATCTTCTTCTTTATTTGTTTATATTTCTATTTCTTTAGGTGTGCAGTTGATGGAACAATTGAGCTTACAGCTCAGGTCACGTCCTAACAGGCTTACAGGACTTTAATCGCAAACCACAAATTGGTCCTTATCCTCAAATGAACCTACTTTTACCGGGATATGTTCGATAACAGGATTTGTCAACTGCTTATTTGCTACTTCTACAACCTGAATTATCCTTCCTGATAGGGAAAAGTTTGGCACTTCTGCAGTTTTGACAGTGGAACGTGTAGCTCCCGTGTCAACCAAGAATTACACATCACGTCCCATATTGCACTTACATAGGGTCCACGCTGATTTACCTCTAAGGATGCAGCTAACTTGCAATATGCATCATCAAAACTTTCACTGTGAAATGTCTCTAAGAACTCCTCACCACTCAAATCAATTAAGAGGAAATTGTGATGCTATCTGGTTCATGTTTGCATTTGCCGTGTGATTCATGTTTGGCTGAGGAACAATAAACTGCTGCTGTGTCATCGAGGATTGTGGCACCTGCAACTTTTGTCCTGTGGACACATGTACATTCAGAAATTTGGGTCTTTGAACTCTTTGAATTTTATCCTGATCATTACCTTGGGTCTGAGCAACTCCAGCATTCTGTACCAATTCCCTCCACCAATTACCAAAATTTCTGGAAGTATGGCAAGGATTTGTTCTCCTCAATGATTGGATGTCAACCATATTTCCACTCTGATCTTCCTTGAACACCACGTCCTCTATCTCTAGGTTGAGCCACATTGCTAACCTGCTGTTGCGCACCTTGCATTCCACTTTTATTCACCATTATCCATGGGCTCTGAGTTCCTTTCTGTGCAGCCTTCAATTACATCACGATCATCTTTTCCTACAACTTTATCTGCTTCAATTCATTATCATCGCTGCAGTACCTTGCATACCACAGGACCTCCTCAATGGGTTTGTTCTGCCAGCAAATCAATTGAATCATTATTGAATCATTTCACTAATCTCTGCCTTCAATTCCTGTACAAATTTATACACAAAATGACCCATATCCTTCAGCTCTATGTTCTCTGTACCGCTATGATGTTTGAAAGCTTGTATCAACCTCTCATAAGAAGCACAGATAAACTCTTTGGTTTCCTGTGATGTCCTGTCAATTTTCTGCCAATCAATATCTTTTGGGGTTACTTTGTTCTTCAGGAATTCAATTACCTTAGAACAATTTTTCATCAGATGATGCATCTGTTACTGGATCTCTCGGGGTTCACAATCTGGCCAATCAACACTTCTTTTGCACTCCGTCCACAAGTCAGCCGGAACCATAGTGTCAAACAAAGTATTAAAATCTTCCCACAGGCATTTTGAAAGTTTCACAAATGTCTCTGTCTGCTTGTAACATTCCACTGGCTTCTCTCTCCACCCTGGGTAATCATCAGTAATTGACAAAATATCACACCTACTCAAGGGTACATGCACATAACCTCCACCTGGTATTTCTCTCATAGGCATAATTGTTACATTGTCATCACCTTGATTTGCTCCTGCCAGCGATAAATTCTGCTTAGCTTTCTTCTGGTCTCTTTTCTTTGCCCAACCGCCTTTTCATTTATATAATGCTCCCGTGTGTGAATGCTTACTTTTCGTATGCCTGTCCTGTTTGTTGAGTAACATCCTTCCACATGAATCACTATTCATCCTCTGTGTATGTTTCCAATTGCTCCATAGCTAACATTCCCAAAATGAATTTGTTCCATTCTAATTTCAGTCTGAGCACACTCACTGTCCTGTCTCTCTCTGGTGTCTCTTCATATCTAATGCTCCCAATTGTTGCACCTGTTGCACCACATAGGCTCAACTTGTTTAACCAATCCATTAACTGTTGTACTGAAAGATCCTGCAAACTGACATTTTTTCTCTGGGGCACATCTACTTGCAGGGTACTACAATGTATGTCCGTAATCTGGTTAGGTATGGGCATGTAAGAAAGTGGGGTTCCATGTGGAAACCTCACATCAAGAACTGGTCCTGCCTGATTTAACATCTGTGTACATTCTGCAATTCATACCGGAGTCAAAGGTGGGACAAAAGAAGCACATTTCTCCATCTCCACGTTGTTTAAACAAATGGATCTCTGTATACCAGTGGTGATATCACAGCAGATGCATCTCCCATTTCAGAACTTGCTGAAACATTTGTTGAATGGGCATTGTTATCAGAATTACCTGAAGCATACAAGGGAACAACTGGACCTAGAGTCACAGGAACTTTTAGTGCATCCGGTTCCATCAAATTTGTCTGATTCTGTGGAATTGCCATTCCAGCACTATGACCTGCTAAAAGAGTGCTGAAAGTCTGTCCTGTTTGATTTGGGGTAGCATTAGACATTGTCTGCTCTGGTGTAAATATAGGCATAGGCTGATTCTGAATAAAATGTTGCACAGGCACAGTCACACTAGGTGTCTGATTCACATTAGGTCTTGGCATTACCTGATTCATAACTGGGCTTGGTATTGCTTGATTTACAACTGGACTTGAAATGGACTGTGCTGCATTATTAATTGGGACTAGTGGGTAAACCACAGGCACAATGCTCAAGCTTAATCAATCTCTCAAACAGACCATGTGACAAATTACAGGGCCGGCAATTTTTGCACTTGGCAATAACATGGAATCAAACCTAACACCCTAGCACTGAACAAAAATATGGTTCCCCCTCTTATGGGACAAAACCATCAGTCTGCTACCAGACTTGCTGTAGCATTTTTCAGCCTTCACAGAAATCAAATGCTCACTGAGGTTGATGGACCTTTGGACCCAGTAAAGTAGTGTGGTACAACCATCAATATATTTTAACAACACCCCAAACAATTTAGACACCATGACCAATGTGGCCATGGAAGGAAAACTCCAATCAGGAATAACGTTAAAGGATTTATTACAAACACAAGCTCAAAGTCATGTAGACAATGTGCAGAACCAAGTTATGAAGAAACATAATCAGCAAGAGTTGCCAAAGGCATCCAAATAGATTCAGGCAAACCTACATTAGTAAAGGTAAGCATTCAAGTAAATTAAAACACATATCATCAATAAGAATATCTGAGACACAGATATAACCTGCTGCTCTGAATTTACAATCAGTAGTCAATTCAAATTTAGCAGACTCAATAATCTAATCTTTAGCTGGGCACCAGTCAACCATACAGCTAACCAAATCAGGGAAACACATGTGTGGGGAGAAACACATGTAGGCAAAAGACATAAAGTACAAAAAGGACAAAAATAATTTGGAACAAGTTAATCTCGAACTGCAGGTCACTATGTTTGACAAAAATACGTAAAAAAAGAAAGGGGCAGCATATCAGAAGCTCGGTCTTTAGTCTTCTGAAGGGGCAAATAAAAGGATTACTAAATCTAAAAAATGCATTTCAAGGGTAAAGGCAAACGGCAGAGAGGAAAATGCTTCTCCAATGGATACAACACTTAGAGAATCTTCATCAACAAGACATCATGAGCTCTGCAAGCTGTTCAGGGCCACTCAGGGCTGACCACAATTTCTCAAGACTGACTAAAGTTTGAATGTCCATCACTATTTTAGACTTGACAAAAAATTTGATTCACAAAATATATCAGTTCATGTCACGTTGAATAGGCGTCCTCCAATGAAGAATGGTCATACTATTCCAAATTGAAACAGTCCAATTTCATCCCAGGTCTGTCATGGGAACATCTCTCTTCTGTGTGATTCCAAGCAGGTTTGAAACAAATGTATACAAATGCAGTCCATATTCCTGCAATGTGTTTTCTTAAGGACAAAGGAATGCATCTTTGCATGTTTAAACAATGCGGTGTATTACAAAATGGCTTTGCTGAAAGAAGACTTCAAGTTGTGAAAAGAAATAATTCAACACTTTTACCTGACTGCAGAATGAAAGCTGTACTGGCCTAACTTATACTAACACAAGAAAAAAATGTGAAATGAATTTATTTAATATGTTTTAGGAAAACACATATAATTTGCAAACTTATAAAGTCATCATTATTACTATATCATTAATATGAGTAATACATGTAATTTCAAATGGAAAAATTTTACTATTGCATTTAATTAGGTACAACAGAGAAGTGGAATTCTCTCACTTCGCACATTTTTAAACTCATGAATTTTTCATTAATCACCAGAAATTCAAAAACATTTATATGTGCACTGTTAGTCTAGAGACTAAATTATATATTAACATCAGTTTTATCCTTCTATAACGTGATTTAATTCAAAAGGCACTTACGATGAACTCTGAAATACAAGCAATTGCACATTTGAAATGCGTGTCAATGCAGCTTTCTAGTTTGTTTTTCCACTTTTGTGACACGAGGGACACAACTAAATATTAAACTTTATCAGTTGCAATGTGGTTCAGTACGGAAACAGCAACATTTCACACAGAAACATACAATTCTGATGTTCCAGGTTTCAGATGGATTGCCTTGTTAGCTCCAAACCGGACTGCAGTTCTTGTATTAGCATTAGTTATGGCTCAGTAACCTACAACTGTTACATACCTGTATACACTTACAAAGCTGAAGTAAACTGCATCCTGGGTGATATTTATGAGTAGAAAGATCATCACTCGTTCATGAACTTAGGCCTGAAGCACAAGACACTGCCTTCCAGTGCATGCTGGGAGAGACTTTTGGTCCCTTCAGCAGGTCCTGGAGTCTCGTCTTTCATTGTTGTACCATTGAACTTGTAGTTAAGCTTTTGACATTCATCCACTGGCCAAGCTAAACACAGTAGCGAAACTGACTGACTAGTTGGATGTGTAATTCACAGGCTCTCAGGTGTCAATGCGGATCTATCAATCAGACCGTCATAATCTGGAATGGTAATTCATTGGTACTTGAAGAAGGGTTGGTATTTGGGCCAATTGATCGTGCAGTGGAGGGGCAGCTAAGAGTTCTAGAGAGAGTGAGACTTTAAAAGGATCGGAAGTAGGCTTGATAGAAGTGTCGAGCAGATTTGTGTGATTGCTGCAGAGATCCCATGTGGACAGCTCAATCTAAATATGCAGAATAAGAGATTACTTCAAACTTGGTAGTGACCATCTGGGAGGGCTACTGGATTTATATGTTCCACGACCCCGGTAAATTCTGCATAGTTGTTAATTTATCACACTTGTTACATAATCCATCACTTGCTGCCTAATTTGCAGATTTCAACAAAAGCTTTTTGCCTTAAACGAATCAAGAGGTATTTTTTAAAAAGCACATCACATGGGGCAGTGTTACAGCAGCCCTCTTCCAAAAATTAACTGGTTACCTTTGATTGGCCGATTGCTATATTCCGTTGTAAAATGTGAACTAAGGAGGCGACATTTTTGCGTGTGCAGTATTAATGTGCTTTAAAATAACAACATAGAAAAAACTGTAGATTAGGTTGCGTTATGCTGCATTACTAGCCTTTTTGCATTGCATCATCCGCTCAACCGTTAAATAATTTGGTCCTCCAGTGATACATAACTATTGTGGCGCTACTTGTAGGTTAAGCAGTCAATTTTAAATTGAATTCTTTCTTTCGCTGAGACTCGGTGGAAGGATTTCAAGGCTGCTATAATGTGTGTGTTTCTTCCTAGACCACATCATCTGAAACCAAGATGTAGCGAGCAGCTGCATATTGCACAAAGTACAAAATTAAAATTCAGGAAAACCCTTACAGAGTGGGTAACAGTAGACCAATTGTGAATTAGGAGAGCTGCTTGCGGAGCAGAGAAGAGAGGAGTGGGAGAATATGCTGTAAACCCTTCACATTGCATGTGTTATCTGTTCATCTCATGACAATAATATTGTGTCCTCTGCACTGACCCAACCACTAGAACCCAAGGTAAGTATAATGAAAGCGGATGCAGTTAAGAATAAAAAATATATATTTACTTTACGATGTAGTGGATGTGATATTAACGTAGGTCTTTATAATAAACCTCTCCATATAGTGTTACACAACTCAGCATTAATTTGCTATTCATAAGGTTGGCCGAAGAGATCTAGGGGAACAGGGAGAGTACATCCACGCTGACCACAAACATTAGGGCTTACTTGTTGTAACTATTGAGCCATAGCCTTGTTTCCCCCAACAATGTTTCAGTATTGCCAGGGAATTGGTGGAGTCCTGCTTCTATTCCCTAGAAACATTTTCGGCCACATGTACCTGCTGGACTATGACGTTCTTCGGAGCTTGACCATGAGTGTGCTTGGGCACAAATGCAGCTAAGAAAACAACGCCAAATGACTCCCTTCGATCCAGAAAGCTGAATTATTGCTCTCTTCCTGGCCCGAGGGTAACTCGCTAAGGAGCAGCCGGCACAGCAGGTGCAGAGGGAGCTTTGCACGATACACTTTATATGGGGATTTGGAAAAACTGAGAAGGTTGGCAGGAGTTCCTACTTCTCGGGTTAAGCCTAAAGGCTCCACGGGGTGAACTGTAGAATTGTCGTGAGACACAGGAGTGAAAAAATTGAAGAACTGGCAGCGTGAAATGTGACCGATGCCAGCTTCTCCAGGCAGGAACTGGGCTGACGCCCATGCTGTCCTCTGCCAGCACTTTAACAGGCCTGCTGAAACAAGAAATTTGGAGAACTCGGGGCCCTTCAAGTGCTGCTCGTTTACTTAACTCTAAGCGTGCTCCCCCGGTGAGTGCCGAACTGACAGATCTGCCAGTGCATCGCACCCTTGACCTGCAGCGCACACCCGGCTAAACAAAGCCTTGCCGATGTTAAACATAGCGCGTTCCCACTTAGTCTCGGTTCCGATAGGGCACATATAGCTCTGACATGCAGCTGTGCCAAGATATGTTTTTCCTCGCAACCTATGTAGTATTATGAAAAATTGTGCAACATTAATAACTGCAAAGAATTATGTCTTCCCGAGTGAGTGAAATTGCTTCCTTTTCCTATAGGTTAAGATGCAAAATGTGAATTTACAGAGAAAAAATCATACAAGCGCGATTGATCGTGTGAAGAAACCTATGAAAAAGT
This sequence comes from Pleurodeles waltl, assembly GCF_031143425.1. Lineage (NCBI taxonomy): Eukaryota > Metazoa > Chordata > Amphibia > Caudata > Salamandridae > Pleurodeles > Pleurodeles waltl. The sequence continues at coordinate 1,167,960,303 of NC_090440.1, forward strand.
TAATCTTGCAGAGAAAAAGTCTTCAAACGTTTTCCATCTTTACTGGGTTGAATTACGACTACAAATGATAAATACTTCTATTTTTGGACGGCGCTGAATACATTTGCAGGGAACAATGTAATCATGACCTGGGAAACTTCGCAAAAATCTTGAATAGTTAAAAGGGAAAATGGATCACAAGTAATTCCGGGAAGGTGGCTCGGAGGCTTCCCAAACTTGGAGGCCAGTTGTGAAGCACTGATTTAGGCTCAGCGTTCCGCCCCAGAACTATCTATAACTTCGATTTAAGCTTGTTTAGGGAAAATAGTTTTCCTCATGGTCTAAACACTTGCAAAGGTTGGTTATTTTCTACGAGTTTCACTTGTTGATGAGCATTGCGAGAGATAATTTAGCACCCTTCACTCCATTTTGTGTGTAAAAGGCCGCTTTATTGGAAACAGGTGCACTCACAGTGTTTTATCCCTTGGCTTTTGCCTTACAAAACTAAATCCTCACTATACATAAACTCTCCTGTCAACCGCTCCCCCCTCCCCTAAACCCCCCTCCCCCTCCCTTTCCCCTCTTTATACTTGCAGCTCATTAGTCCAGTCCTCCTTATCTCCCGCTCCTGTTTTATCTGTCTAGTACCTTACTAGTCAGGTGCTATCTCTTGAGCGTGCAAGTCACCAGCCCCTAAATGTCCATCTTATCTTCGTAGCCCTGCTACTGTCCATCCTCTTCCAATCTGCGTTTGTCTTGTCCTATTTTCGCCCCGCCCGTTCTCCTCTATCATGTGCCCGTTCTCGGTCTCCGCCTGCACCTGTTCCAAGCGACAATACATCAAAACCCCCATGCCCGTGCACCCTTTTCAAACAAAGCAACCTTAAATAACATTTTCACATCCAAAAAACAAAAAACTACCCTCCGTCCCCTAAACCATACCTCAATCTGGGAGGGGAAAAGCCTGCCGCACTGGCAAACTGCCACCAACAAAATGGTGGCCCCACAAAATGTCTGACCCCATTTATAAGGTAGCCCCGGCTACCAAAACACCAAGCCCAAAACCAGCCTAAACAGCGCCCAAAACGGCGCGAATGGGCTGTCCCACTCTCGCAAACCTTCCGGGGGGGAGACTGCCAAATATGGCGCTCCCCCCCAAAACCTCCTTTATCTATATCAACAAACTAATTTGCTCGTCCAATTGCAAATCTTCTCAAAATGACTGACACGTGTTTTTTTTACTCCAGGGACCTGTCTCTAGACTGGAAAGCAGTACGGATTCGCAATGTCACAATACATCTTATTTTATCTTTCTCATTAATTCTGCATTTTTTTCTGCCCAGCAAAACATCTGGCTCACCCGAACTCCATTTGTTTCAGAGATCACTCCTCGGGCTCGGCCGTGGAATATGGCGCACACCACACACACCTAAAGTATCACCATTCCCAGGAAGGAAGCCTTCCTCCAATCAGAATTTGACACAACTGGTCATAGCTCAAGGGTAAATACTTTTTTACCTCTAGCCCTGGTGCAGAGGTTGTCTGCTGAACTAATTAATCCATAACATTCTGACAGATTGAACTGCTCTCTCTCTCCTGCATGAGTTAAACCTACAGGTTTATATGTTTATGAGTGAAGGGAAGGGGGATTCCACTTTCTTGGATCCCCCATTTTTCTGCCACAATATGTTTACTTACCATACAAACAGATGTAAACAGTCCTGGAAGCTGTTCTTTCCTCCCTTCTGTATTCAGAGATACGTTTCTTTGGCCCCTTTTACCAGCAGAGACCAGAGTAGTTTGGTGTTTTGAGTTTGCGCTAAACTGACAAGCGTTATAATGGAATGGAAAACAGACTTCGATTTCACTAATTGTACCTGTGCAAGTTCTAACAATGGCGTGTGCCATGTGAAAGATGACACTTAACTCATGACTGAGCACAGATCTGCTCTGTACCCATCACCTGTATGTGTGTCAAGCTCTGACTGAAGAGTTGCAAAAACATCCTCAGATTGTCTGGATCCATCCTCAGGAATCCATATGAACAGAGAGTGAACCTATGTGTCCCATCTTCAGCAGATTCTGAGACACTGCATCTATTACGGGATCCCTCATCACCATGCTACTTGGCTGCTTACCAAAAAATACACCCGAAATATGTTGGTTACCTCCTGTAAGTATTCACAAGTGTGTGGTTCGCTCATTTTGAACCAGCTGTAAAATTCTGGAATATAAACTATGGCTTCAAACCGGCAAATGTGGCAACCTTTGATTGCTTGGATGGTCTGTCCAGCTTGCCAGGGGAAGGAATGAACCAGGGGCAGGGCTCAACATTACCTCACCATCTGACAACCTGAGATACTCTGCAACTGGAGGACAATGTCTGCTGTTGTGGGGAGCTAAAGAGAATGAGGTTGGCTGCCAAGGCATTTGGATAACAGGACCAACCTCTAGAACTGTAAGGCCTTGCTGCAATATGCATGCCCTCCGGACCTAATGCTCTCTTTACAGCAGAATGTGCTAAAACTATATAAAGTCCTACTGTTACTTTCCGGGCTAACACAATTAAATTGTGCTACAGCATATAACTATCTCATCAACTTTGTGTTTCTTCTGAGGGAGTTCTCCCCTATGCTGTTAGTCCTACTAAATTTGCATCTGCAGTGGTAAGACATCTCTAGGGCAAATCATTTGCCTTTATTGCAGGGTGTCTGAGGTGTTCAACCTCATCTGCATCCTGTTTCATGTTCTCTATTGCTGGCACGTGTCCTATAAAGTCAAGACAACATACTTCCCCCTCAGCAGGCTGAGAAACCACACAGATCATCATCTCCGATCTCAACAGATGCAACACTAGATGACCTTGTGAAACAACCTTATAACCCTTTGTAGCAGTCCAAAGGAAGAACTGGGACTGCCGTCACAGGTAAGATTTTCAGCTTAACACCCGCACATATCCACAAATGATCAGGACTACACTCTCCACCTGTCACCACCTACATTCCAAAATTCCACCCCCCAATCTTCTATCCTATTTACAGTGGTAGCTATACAAGCTTACCACACCCTTCCCAATATAAGTGTGCATGTAGGAGACCACTGCAAATGGGATGTGCTAGCAGGCACCTGCCCAAAGGAATGATCTGACCCCCCTCATGGTTAGATCACAACTGGCTAACTCACAGACTCCAATCTCAGGACACCTCGTCTCTTAACCTCAAAATGCCTGACAGGGACGGCACTTGGTACATTACCTGTTCATTCACAAGTCAAAAGGAGTAAGATTTAACGTTAAAGTGCGTAAAACTCTGCTCATCCTGGTTTGCTATTTAACCTAGCATGCATTTGAATACACTGCACCATAGTGCTTCGTCCCCAGGCTCTATACAGCCCACAGATTAAACCAATCTTTATTCTAAGACTGGATCACCCTACTAGGTTTAGTTGTTGATTTGTGAACTGTGCTTTACTGTATTATATGACCTTATGCAATTAGGAGTTGTGTTCTTTTTGTACACAACATGACACTGGATTGAAATTGTACTTTATTGTGCATTATTTAAGGGGTAACTATATGTGGCTTTCTAAACCTGCATCACCTTTTCAGTCTTCACTGCTTACCCTCTCCATATCTTGACAGTTGAGGCCCAGATAACAAGCTCTTGGCATTTCAGGGACCTGTCCTTTAATAAGCAGTCAGGCGGGCCCAGAGATAACAACCTATACTTGTCACAGATTCTGAGTCCCCCATGATCTGGGGAAGGAGAGAGGTAGAGAATTCTAGCGCTCCAGGTAAAACAGCAATTTGCCTTTGAAGCGCTACCGATCGTATTATAAAAATGATATTTCTCGGTTTATTTCTTCTCATTTAGCACACTTAGCTGTTTCCTACCTTAGGTATGGAAGCACTGTCATGGAGCAGGAAAATGGACTTGGTTGTGGCCAACGTGTTAAACAGGCAAGTATCATATCCACTCCTGCCATACCAATACACAGCTGGTAAGTGAAGGAGTAATAGCGAATGCTAGAGAATGCTAGAGAATGAATGCAATGTCAGTTTGTGCTCCCTCACTCTGGAAGGTGATCACAGGCTGTATCCTTGTTCCCAACCTTATACCAATGGTATTTGAATCCTACTCAGAGTCAACAAGGGACCTCATTGGCCAATAATGACTGTATCCTGATGGTAGAACAAATGAAAAGAGCACAACTAGTTACTCCCAATTATAACTTGATTCAGCATTTGAATTTGAGCAAACACATAAACTAGCTTTAACCTAACACCGCCAACAAAGAATGGAGAATTGAGAAAGATGTTTAGTACTGGTAAAGGGTGATACTGGGGCCAAGGAATGGATTTCATAGTACATGATAAGATATACAGGGGAGAAGTACTGGACATATCCATTCTAGTGGGGTGGCCATAACCATTCTAGTAGGATAGCTACTATGTTTAAATGCTATTTTTCAGGCAAATATCTATTTAGGATAAAGTAAGATGTTGTTTATTTCCAACTTTGATGATGTACATTGGGCTGATTCTCAGCACTTTGAAGCAACTTCAACATTAGTTTTAGTGTGCTGTAATACTCAGCCTTTCCATGACCAATAACAAAGATAACCACCAGATCCTTCCAAACATCCTAGAAACAGAGGGGAGATTTGTTGACCTCTCTGAAACATTACTTAGAAACTTCCACACCGTGCTACCATTACTGTTCAACCTGGCCATGTACAATTTTACCAAGGCCACTGAGTGACACCACAATCACTTCCAGATGCAAGAGATCTTAATGAGTTTGAAGGAGGTGGTACTGCTCCATCGCAGTGCATCCTAGTCACTTACATATATGGCATGTCTTCTGATTGAACAGGAGTAATACAGAACACTTTGATGGGCCGCGGATTCAACAACTTCCTTCAATCTGTATGGTCCTGTTCTCTGGGCCCAGCCCCATCACTACTCTAGTGCAGAATGTAGGAAGTGTGAGAGTTTTGTTAATGCAAATATTTATTTAGGAGTTGTGTAAATCATGGTAATCTAAGCAGATCAAGGTCAGTGAACCCCTTTCTGAAGTGCTGTGCATGGTAGCATGGGACAGATTTTCAACTATTTGTTTGGTTCAGTTGCAACAAACGTTGCCTCAAACGAATAAAGAAAAAACATTTCCAATCACTTTCCAATTGAATCTTTATCCCTTGGTGTCAGCCTGTAAAGTGAGTGATCCAGCTCTCATTGGGTGATTTAACCCATGCATTGACCTCTCATCAATTGAATAAAGCGCAAAGTCAGAATCGCAACCCCGTTGATCATTACAAATCAGATCTTGGTTTGTAGGACCAGTTTAAGGTCAGGGTGGATTTATGTTGCTGCATCCAGATTGAATACAATTGTCGGGATACTAATTTTATAGTCACAGTTCTTAAGAATGAATGCCAAAGACTAGTCTAAGGAACTACAAAACCAATTCTATCTAAGACTGTATGGGAAGACCTTTAGAAGTGGATTACGTGTAGGATCTCCAAGAACATTTTGAAGACAAGAATGTTTTTTCCATAGTCAATTGTTTACAAACCTTCTGCCAACGGATCAAGAGGGTTTACATCACAGGCTTAAATATGACCTAGTTGTGCTAAATACCAATATTGTATGCCGGTTTGCCATGGTAAAACAGTTATGTGTAAGATTAAAGCTTTCTCATATGGGGTGCCTCTGATGCGACCTTGAGCCTTCTGTTTAGCTTCTTTATCAAACTAGTTGACTCTGAATTAAAAAGTCTTTATATTGGCACTCCATTGTTGGATGGTCTAAATTCATGTGTTATTTATGCAGATGTTGCAGTTTTTAACTGGGACAAAGAGCAGGCTAATGTTCTTTACTAGCCTCAGATTTGGTGGTATTCATCTTAAAGCCAGGCACACTTTGGTAGCAGGCTCATTCAAACATGATTAATTTAAAACTGTTGAGTCCACCCTGTATCCCCTTAATTTGATCTCAACACAACCGGCAAATGGTTCAAGGAGGACTGCAAATAACAGTGTTTAGAGTGGACAACATTGTAGCATACCCATGCTACTGACAATCTTCGGGGATGCAATCCTGTTGACATAGAGGAGGCAAACAGGTGATTGGGAGCTAGTGAGCAACCGTTTGGTAAAGTGAGAGCTAAATCCCAAAGTTTACATTAATAGGGTTATAATATGTCTAGTTTGTTTGCCAAATGCCTCCTCTATGTCCAGTGAAACTAATAAGACATTTCTATACGTCCTTGGAGCATTTTCTATGATGTGCAGAATCTTTAAAATATTATTTAGTATTGTTACCATATTGGTTCCCAGACATGAAACCCAGTTGGTCTTAGCCACCCAAATCTGGCATTAATGGCCCTAAATGAGGAGCAAGGAATCCCATGAATAACTTTGGGGCTGATTTTGAACTTGGTGGAGGGGAATACACTCTCACAAACGTGATGGATATACCAACTGGTATATTACGATCCCATTATATCCTATAGAGATCTTAATATGGAAGACGGGATATCTGTCACATTTGTGACAAAGTATTTTTAAACCACCAATTCCTAAATCAGGCCCTTTGCTTCCAAGTTTGTTCCGTGAAAGCTCAGGGCACATCATATGTTCACGCAGCCCTCTGTTGTGCTCCAGATGTAAAGAAGTGGAGAGGGAACCAATTTGTTCTCATTTTAGGACCATCTAATTTGATTAAGTGAGTCTGTGGAACAAGCAAACATCTCCATCTGAATCAGAAAGGAGATAAATCACCAGCAATGGTTTGGTAGAGATTCAACCCCTTACACTGAGGTTCACAGTTTTTAGCATTTTGTCACTAATACTAGATAATAGCTCTGTGAGACCCAAAACAGCTCGTACTAGCTTACCCATGCTTTAGTATCATTTGGTCAATTTCATGTGTACTGGAACTCGGAGTGTGATGTATTTATGAAACCCTCAATTTCTGCAACATGCAACCTATAATAAAAAAATATAACTTGATATGCAAACAGTGTCATCTTTTTTCCCTTTTGGAAAGGCATGATTGATTTTGGACTGGGATAGACACTTCATCAGAGAGCACTTCCCTCTGAAACATTGGATCTCTCAACGAGGCCGTGATAGACATGCCATTAAAGGTCTGATCTAGTTGATGCTGTCTTCGTTCAACTTGTGGTATTATTTGGATCGGCTGGTTGTGCTCCACATTTATTTGGGGGTCTGCCTTTGAAACACTAGACTTCCCTGAGGGCCTCCGTCCTGTCTCTCTCTTTTTCTCCTCTGTGGGCTGTGTTTCTTTCTGTCCTAGCTCTGAATTCTGCCATGTTAATCACAATTCACTTCTGTTGGACATTCTTGTGGATTTAGGATCATCATGTGCTACATATTCAGGTTTTCATACGGTGCACTTTGTGTGGGTCCTGAAATAGAGTTTTACTCCTTTGCAGGCAAAGATTAATTGTAATATGGGAAATATGGGCTTCATTGGTAGAAATCATCTTTCACTTGGAGGACCCTCACCACTCACTGGAGATCCACACAAATGTGGACCTAAAGATTGTAGCCCTAAATGCCCTTTGTGAATTGCCAAAGTCGTAAACTTAGACGTTTGGGCTAAGTTTAGACCAAACGTCTAAGTCTACCTCTGAATCGGGCCCAAAGACTGGTTGCTGAGGGGAGATGCTAAATGTATGAATTCCCACTGATGACTACATAAGGTATGCGGGAAAATGGCTCTTGGCTTAGCTCAATAAATTTTAATGAATAATTGCAACCATTTAGGTTTGATGACCACAATTATTATAGGTACTTTGAGTAGGGAATAGACTATGGTAGGGATTTGTAATCATTTATAATAGTGGCTTAACTCTAATTTCCATATTATCTTCTGACTTGCTAAAAATGTGAAATACCAATCATTATGTGTGGGTACTGATTTGAGCTACTGCAGGGGGGCTTCTTTTCATGATCACATACAGACATGAGATTCTCTGACAGGTTTGTTCAACCAGTAGCACTCCTCATCTAGCAGAGCATAACCCACTAGGGAAGGTGTGAGGCACACCTTCCAATCCTTCTTTTCACCAAAAAGGGAACATTTCCTTTTTGGGCATATGGGATATATTGGGTTGACCTCAATAAAATTGGGGTGAACATGACAGTTCCAAGTTAATGGCATTACTTTAGAGTTGGGAGTTTATGGTATTTTTGATGAAGATCCACGCTGATTTGTAGGTCACTAGTGAGGTTCACAGGTTTAGACGGGCTGGTTGTCTCTTGCCATTCTCCACTGTCATTTGGCTGCCCCCACAACCAAATCCTCCCAGCTGCTTATTTTCTTGACCGCTCTCAGTCACAGGAGGTGATGCACTTACCAAAGTCTTCGCTGTTTTGATCACAACCTCTGCTTTCTCTGTTGTTCTGTGCTCTTGACTGGTTACAGTGTGCTGATATGGATCAACGGCAGCAGTATAGGAGCAGAGCCATAGAACTCACATCTTCTCCATTCCCCATTCAGGCAATGCCCTGAAAATATTTTCTTAAGGTCTTTGTTAGTCTAATTCCAATTATTAACTACAATTGCGAGAAAGCTCAATAAGGTATAGGAGGGATTCAATAGATGATTTTAGTTTTTTCGGTTTCTTAATCTCAAACCTGAACTTGGGCAAGAGTTAAAAGATTTTTCTATCCGCTAGCCCGGATACATTTTCTGATGATCTGCAATAGATGATGAATCTCAGGTGTCTGACCAGAACAAGAGGGGGACACAATTACATTTATTGTGCTAAATTTCAAGAAATTTCAGAAAAGTTTCTGAAAATTAAGTGAAATTGTATGAAATGTGCTTGCTATTATCTCACTTCTGTGAGCACTGCTTTACCACTATGTAGATAATTGACACTCTTGGAGTAACTCATGCTGTGGCTCTCTGTATGCAACAAGATTGGTGTAGGCGCATTCAAATTTTGTAATTGCAAATCATATTATCAAATGTTGTTCATATTTGGAAGCAATCATTTGTGAATTGTCATAGATTTAACCTTTGAAAGTTGTTTGCACTTACACTTTAATGTGGAATGCTTTACTGTGCATGAAATCATGCAATTGCAACCATAGCCCAGGGTTAGTCTCTATCTTTTATTTATTATTTATTTGTAATACATATTTTTTATCATTTATTTGTACCGTTTTGTTGTGTATTGTACCATACTGACTCATTGTCCTACTGACTGGGGGATTAAATAACCATGAATGACAGTGATGCTGTGGACTCTTAACCCAAACAATCAAGTGAACTCCAATATTTTCCGACACCTCAAATGTTCCCTTGGCAGTGATAGAGCGTTCCGTACTAATAAATTACCTGTATTTGGACGCTCTTGGGTCGATGAATCTTTTGACCAAGTGGGGCTCTCTTCACCCGAGATTAGTCAATTTAATCTAATCAATAATCAATAACGAACATAAGCAATGCCCTGATCAACATAACACTTCACAATTAATCCAGAAAACATTTCGGCGAACCATGACCTTCCGGCCATGAATAACCACACCAGTTCATTCAAAGTTAATGAATTTATTTCCCTATATTAATAAAGCTAGCACAATATAAATGTGTCTCAACACCAAATGATATATGTAAATGAACATTAATAGCTGTCCATAACGGCGAAAAAGATGCAATCTATGCAGCATTTGAATAACAATGCATTCGATAATAGCAACGCAAACCACTAAAACTATAATCTGTAATGGGCTAATTGCATACATTAGTCAGCATAACAAGGTCTCAAATTGCATCGTGCAACAAATGAATCCTCATCTAACCTCAAATTAGCATCTGCATGTGGGACTTCATGCAAAAACAATTTAGCAACATTGATTTGGAAAACTCCTAACTAGGGCTCTTATCAAAAATCAGCAGTTGGTTACCTAAAAAGAAACACAATGCAATTGTACATTTTCCTTTCATATTTACCAAATTCAATCAGCATTCAAGGAAGTCTTCGTCTCACAGGTACCAGTTTCGATCAGCATGGGACGGGGGCAAAGGGGCAGGGTGGACGGGGCAATTGCCTCACAGCGGCAAGTTAAAAGGACAAAACTACTACTTTATGCAAAGGGGCAAATCAAAGTTAAAGTCTCTAGGGCGAGAATTACTTAAAGTCTCTTTCTCTCGATTAGAGAAAGCATCAAAGTCTCCTTCAAAATGGCGTCGAACATCAATTGGCATCGTAGAAGATGGCAAAATGACGAGGTCGGCAAGATGGGCCATAATGGCTGCAATGTCCTGCAAATGGCTGGTAATGGCTAATGGCTAATAGCTAATGGCTGCTTTCTTCTTGTGCACCAGGTTTAAATAAACAACAGTTCAAATCCAGTAGGGTCTTCCATTGGAGGGTTCATAGGTTGGCTTCAAATTGTCCAATCAAAAACAACAATTCACAAGCTTCTACCTAGGCATACATTATCCTTGGAGTCGGGAATGTAAGTTGCAACATATTTTACCAATTAACTCACTTTCAGAGCTTCCATTGTCTGCACCTGCAGATTGACCTTGGAGCAAAGAAGAAGATGCCAGGTTGGCACGAAATCTTAAAGATAAGCATGTGAACCGATCTCACTGGAAAAGTACAGCTTCAAGCAAGAATACACGTTTTATTAGCACATTAGAAAAACACGAGCATCTAAACCGTGAGACAAGGCAACTAGGCCGAAGCCTCCACTAAAGTTATGCTAAGTTAAAACATTTCAAACAAGCAAATCATGGCACACGTTTACGGTTATGTCAGATTAGTACAATTCTAATACATAACGATATATAAAGCACGCTCATAAATGTTGGCGAACTACTCTGAGGGCACATTTGTCCCCGTACAATCTTTATTAGTTCGGTTAAAGTCACACTTGATTATTGCGGCACTACGTTTATGCGCTAATAAATGTAAAACCTTCGTTTCTGCATCATCAATCCCTCCTCTGATGACTATTTGTCATCACACAAAACTATTCCCACAAATTTTATTCCATTAAAATTCTGTCAGTTCTCTTTGCCTTTTAGTTCCCCTTGTTCTTGCCTTGTATTCTTCTGCCATTCTTTTCATCATTTTCTCTTCCTTCCTTCTCTTAATTCTTGCCATGATCATTAGTATTCCCCTCTTTATTCCCCAAATCCCAAAGATGCAAATTAGTACTATTAGTATTCCCTGTATTATTTTTAGTAATATTCCATTCCAAATGCCACCAAGCCAATTTCCCACAGAAGCAACTCCCTTTCCAACCTTCTCCCAAACTCCTGGTTCTTTCAATTCCTTCTAGTCTGCACTCTCTTTTGTTAGATTTGCAAGCATTGTTTTAATCTTCACACTGTTGTCTGGTATATACGTGCAACAGTGACGCGCACCAAGCATTTTGCAAACGCCGCCATCCTTTGCTAAAAGAATGTCTAGGGCAAGCCTGTTTTGAAGAGTCATAGCTCTTTCTGCTGCAAGTTCAGCATCCATCAGGATTATAGCACCTGAAAACTTTGTCAACATGTTATCCACTATAGTAGACAACTTTCTTATTTTGATGGAATTCAACACAACTCCCAATGAAGGAATCATGGCTCCAAATATATCTCCTACCACAGCAGATGCGGTCTCTCTTTTCTGGATACGATGAGATCCAGGCGTCTTTGGAATCACTGATAGGTCATCCAGTTGATAAACCTTTGGGAACACTATACCCAAATAACATCTCCCCCACCATCCCTTTGGAAGACGATAATAGGCATTATGCCCACAAATGTAATATACACCAGGTATGACAGGGTCAAGTCCGTTCAGCATGAATGTCCATTTGGCCCTAAAGATAAACGTATGTTTACATTCACTCGCTCCCACGAAAATGTTATCATAATAAGATTCACCACGATATATACAAAATTTCCCTACATGCCAAGCGTCTAAAGCTATTTTTCCTTGTGTTTTTATTGCGGCAAAAGCATAATTATCTACTGAAGTCCTCTTACTTAGCTCCTTTTCTAATTTTGCATTCATTTGTGCCCTTCTATCATCTGTGCGATCTAAAAAGCTTATTTCTACTGCAGAGAGCGAGCAGGTAAGGTTTTCCCTATGAGCGTGAGCTGTTTCAAAAGGTTGCATTGGCTCGAAAAATTCCCTCATTATTTTAGCATCCCAATCTTTAGCAATCTGGCTTAGTTGCGTTATTATAGGAACATATGCAAAGGTAACATCATAATTTGAATAAAAATACTGTATGTTAGTTTGACCATAAAATCTAGAAGTTACTAAACTACATGTAATCCCATATGTAAGAGGCATGTGGTGATAAGTCACCCCTTCCGTTACCGATGTCGGTATCTGTGTACACACATAACAATCTTTCGCATCCATAGTCTCAACATATTCTGTTAGTAGGCGATGGAAAACATTATACGAAAGTTCCTTCTTATCATGCAAGTGTCTCTCATCTAATTCTAGTCTTTTCAATGCAGTTAGTTCAGTGACAGTAACAGGAGCAGAAGTAGAAGCATCAATTTTCTCATTCTCACCCTTACCACGCGTTGCAAGCACTATTGCCATTATAATTAGTACACATGCAGTTATCAAGCCTATACACGCATATTTACAATATTTCACTCTACTGTTTTGTGTAGCGTACTTAGTCATGATCTGTATAGAATCAGAGAGCTAGAAGCGCCTATAAAGAAACGATTTAGCAATTAGTTACAAAGCTGAAGGAGCGCAATGTTCACACAGTTTTCTTCAGGAGCCCAGTCACTTATCGGTTAGCAGCATTTGTCTCAATTCAGCAATAACTCAGTCTTTTATCAGTTAGCAACGTTGTCTCAAATCGGGTTTAAGAGTCAATCAGGTTATCAAAGTCTTATCAAGTTAGCAAATGTCTCATCCGGTTTAGCAATGTCTCAGCTGGTTGTATCACGTTAGATTATAGCAAGCAATGTCATTTATCAGTTTTTCAGTCAATAGTGTCCATAAAACTTTTCTTTTCTATTGGTATCTCTTCTTCTTCGTTCTCGAGGCTAAGAGATACAAATTCGTCGGTCCAATCGTCATTGACTACATATGCCCATTCTGGACCGGAATATCTCCTGTTTGGTATCCTTTTCATTTTCAATTTTGCATCTCTCTTTGATTCTGCCTCACTGGTACTTTCCTCTTTGGCCAAGTCTTTTTCTTCACTTGATGTTGGTACCACGACAGACACTTCCTTTCTTTTCTCTTTCACTCTTGGCCCTTCACTGTCGTTCAACGTTTCTCTAGTTCTTAGTTTTACTGGTGATATACTTGGTCTTCTCTTTGTACTGTGTCCACTTGATGGACCTGCGATCTCTTCTGAGAAAGTTTGAACAGTTTCGTTCTGTTCTGCCTTGTCCCCTCCTTCTGGGGAGTCAATCAGGTTTTCCTTTTCTTTTTCTGTACCGTCTGCTTCTGGGAAAGCCCTCCTCTGATCAGGCTCTCCTGCTTCTTCACCTCTTTCGAGCCCTTTGTCACCGTTACTTTCTTCAGGCTCTTTGTCACTTTCAGCGGCTTCAGGCTCTTTGTTACCTTCAGCTGCTTCGTCGCTGTCTGAGGTTTCTCCTTGGTCTTCCCCAAGTGAATCGGTTGTTTCGTCCTCAGAGAATATTTCTCTCTCCTCTATTTCTGCCTGTTCGCTTCTAGTTCTGTTTTGCTCTGTCTCAGCGCTCGGCACTTTGTTATCAGGTACTGGCAGTTTCAGCGCTTCAACTTCCTCATCTGTGGGACACAACACTTTCTTTGTATGACTGGCGTGAATCCAGTTGGGAACTCCCGCACACTTCACAGCGGTAGTGGTCGTCAGGATCACTTGGAAAGGGCCTTTCCAACGGGGTTCCAGACACGACTTCCTCACGTGCTTCTTTATCACGACCCAGTCACCTGCTTTCAGTGTGTGTCCTGGACCTTGGATCGGTGACAAGGTGGTTGCTTCCACCTGGTGAGAGAAAGAGCGAACCACGTCAGCCAGACCTTTGCAGTAGTCTAACACCATATCATCTGTAATATTCAAAAGCGCGTTTGCGGGAACTGCAGGAAGTCTCATGGCCCTGCCCATGAGAATTTCGTGTGGGGACAATCCAGTCTTTCTGTCAGGGGTGTTTCTCATTGACATTAACACCAAAGGCAATGCGTCAGGCCATTTCAAATTTGTCGATGCACATATTTTCGCCATTCTTGATTTCAGTGTACCATTCATTTGTTCCACCAGTCCTGAGGCTTCAGGGCGATAGCTACAATGCAGTTTTTGCTCAATGTTCAGCGCTGCGCAAAGTAACTTTATCACCTCGTTATTGAAGTGACTTCCTCTATCTGATTCTAAAGAGATCGGGAATCCGAAACGTGGTATCAACTCCCTCAACAATAGTTTTGCAACTGTAAGGCTGTCATTTCTACGTGTGGGGTATGCTTCAATCCAGTGACTAAAAATGCACACAATCACCAACACATACTTCAGACCTCCATGCACAGGCATCTCAATAAAGTCCATCTGCATTCTGCTGAACGGGCCACTCGCCCTGCCAATGTGGCTCATGTTCACAACCGTTCCCTTTCCTGGGTTCATCTGCTGACAAATGACACAACGATGGCAAACTGCTTCTGCAACTTGACGGAATCTGGGGTTAAACCAATCAGTTTTGAACAATCTTATCATGGCATCTCTCCCTAGGTGAGCCTGCCCATGATAGAACCGCGCTAACTGCGATAAGAGACTATTTGGTAAAACAAATTTTCCTTCATTTGAAACCCATAACTCATCTGGTCTCCTTGTACATTGTGACTTAATCCAGGAAACTCTTTCATCCTCCCTGACGCTATTCTGTAATGCTTTTAGTTCATCCATTGTATCCACGACCTTCAAGCAAATGCTTCAGCTGGTTCGAGCTCTGGTTCACTTATCAAATTCCATTCATCCCTGAGCAAAATACAGTTCAAGGCACAAAATCTTGCGACTTGATCCGCATATGCATTTCCCAGGGAAACATAGTCCTGTCCTTTTGTATGAGCACTACACTTTACCACTGCAATTTCGGCTGGCATCTGAATGGCGTGTAACAATTCCCTTATTCTCTCCCCGTTTTTCACTGGGGACCCTGAAGAGGTCAGGAAACCTCTCTGTGACCATAGTTGCCCAAAGTCGTGCACAATTCCAAACCCGTACTGACTGTCAGTGTAAATGGTAACCTTCATCAATGTAGACAGTTGGCATGCTCTTGTAATGGCTACAAGCTCTGCTACTTGTGCGGAATAGACTCCTTGAAGCCAGGATGCTTCCAAGACACCTGTTACAGTACATACAGCATATCCTGCTTTCAAAATTCCCAACCCATCTCTTAGACATGAACCATCAACAAAAATAATATGGTCATTTTCATCAAGCTTAGTATCCCTAATATCAGGTCGAGGTTTTGTGCAAAATTCAGTCACCTGAAGGCAGTCGTGCTCGACGTCTTCAGCGTTCTCAATTTCAGCATTTTCACCGGGAAGCAAGGTTGCTGGATTCAACGTAGTGCACCTTTTTAGCTGCACATTCGGTGAGCCCAGAATTATTGTTTCATACCTTGTGAGTCTTGCTCCAGTCATGTGTTGCGTTCGGGAGCGGGTCAAAAGTATCTCAACTGAGTGAGGGACCATGACTGTTAATGGGTGTCCCATCACTATTCCTTCACTCTGAGTGAGGCTGATACCAACTGCTGCTACGGCGCGCAAACACCCTGGCAGTGCTGCTGCGACCGGATCCAAAGTAGCTGAAAAATACGCTACTGGTCTGTTTATGCCACCATGGGCTTGGGTCAAGACAGACAAAGAACATGCATCACGTTCATGACAAAACAATGTGAAAGGCTTTGTGTAATCAGGCATACCTAAAGCTGGAGCCCTGCACATGCATTCTTTCAATTCAATAAAAGCATCCATCTCATCTCCTTTCAGCTCAATTTCATCCAAGGCATCCTTCTGGGTCAGTTTCAGTAAAGGCTTTGCTAGAGTTGAGAAGTTGGGAATCCACTGGCGACAGTAGCTCACCATCCCCAAAAACTTCCTCACCTCCCTCCTCGTCTTTGGTGGACTCATTTGAAGTACACTTGTTATTCTTTCCTTCATTATTCTCCGTGACCCTTTCTCTATTTGATGACCCAAATATTTCACTTTCTTCTGACAGAACTGCAACTTTGAAGAAGACACCTTGTGTCCATTCCTTCCCAAATGGTTCAGTAGAGCAATGGTGTCGGCTGTGCAGCCACTTTCTGTCTTAGATGCAATCAGTAAGTCATCAATGTACTGTACTAGGGTTGACTCGAATGGCAATTCTAACGCTTCCAAGTCTTTCTTTAGAATCTGATTGAAAATTGACGGTGACTCCGAAAACCCTTGAGGAATTCGACACCAACTGTAAACTCTGTCTAAGAATTTGAAACAAAAGAGAAATTGGCTGTCCTCATGAAGAGGCACCGAAAATAATGCTTGTGACAAGTCAATGACTGAGAACCACTCGGCATCGCAAGGGACTTGAAACATTATCACAGCTGGATTCGGTACTACAGGGCAGCATTTAATTATGATGTCATTTATTTTCCTCAAGTCCTACACAATTCGGACCTTTCCACTCGGCTTTATTAGTCCCATGATTGGTGAATTACATGGACTGCTTAACACTTCTTTCAGTACTCCCTGTTTTACAAACTCGTCAATGAGTTGGGCGACTTTCATGAGGGTGTCTTGTGCCATGTGGTATTGTGGGGTCTGGGGAAAGGTTACATTGGGTTTTACGGTCACTTTCACTGGTTCCACTCCTTTCACCAATCCCACCTCTTTTCCTGTCATATCCCACACTTCCTTTCCGACTGTTTCCCGTAATTCAGCTGGAATATCTTCTTCAGTTATCATCGGAAAAAGGTTAATCAGAGGATATTCTTCATCGACAGTTTCCATCTCATCCTCTTCTACACTGTCCTCTTCTTCCCCATCACTGCTCATCTGAATTCTAATTCCATCGTTCGAACACATAATCGAACATCCCAATTTGCACAATAGGTCTCTCCCTAACAGTGCTATCGGGCTTGAGTCACATACCACAAAATTATGTGACCCTTGATAGTTACCAATTCTGACTTGTACTGGATCTCTGATTGGGTTCGTCAGGTGCCTGTTTGCTACTCCCACTACTTGAACTGTTCTCCCTGAGAGTGGCAAATTTGGTACTTCAATGCTCCTAACAGTTGAACGTGTGGCTCCTGTGTCAACCAAGAATGAAACACGATGACCCATAACTCTTCCCTCCACATATGGACCCTTTTGATCAACTTCCAAGGATGCTGCAAGCACACAATTTCCCTCCTCATCTGAACTTTCACTCTCCCTTACATTGTTTATTCCATTCTCACTGTGTAATGGGAACTGTTGTACTGTGCACTTTGTATTCATCACCTGACCCGAGACCTGTGGAGGAACCATCACTTGCTGCTGACTCACTGGTGCCAAAGGTATTTGCATTTGCTGATTAGGTACCATGGGAAACTGCTGTTGCATTGGCTGCATTTGCGTCATCTGCATACGGGGCATCTGCATCTGCTGCGGCTGCATGGGCTGTAATCCCTGCAGCTGATTTATGGTCTGAAAATTTGGGTTTGGACCTCTCATTTTCGGTCCCCTCATTGTCTGGAATGCATTGACATCATTGATTTGCTGACCAACACCTGCACCTTCCTGCACCACCATCGGGCACTCGCGTTTCCAATGCCCGACGATTCCGCACACGTGACACGGCATCACCCTTTTCATTGCCTGCACACCATTCGGAATTGCAACAGTGTTCAAATCCGGACCATTACTCCCAAAGCCTCCTCTGCCTCTGCCTCTCGCCTGTGGCTGAAACACCATGTTTCCCTGCGGCTGCGGCTGGGGTATCTGCTGTTGGAACCCTTGCAACCCTTGCAAACCTGTCTGAGCTGCTTTAAGTTGCATCATCATCACTTTCTCTTTCAACCTTTTCTGTTTCACTTCAATTTCGTCGCTACAGTATTTCGCATAATTCAACACCTCATCAATCGGTTTCGACTGCCAACAAATCAAATGCGTCTTTATCATCTGACTTATCTCTGGTCTCAGCCCTTCCACAAATCTAAACACAAAATGAAGCATGTCCTTCGCCTCTATTGTTTCCGTGCCACTGTAGTTCTTGAACGCCTTCAACAACCTCTCATAGTAACCATGAATCGACTCTTTAGCCTCTTGGGCAGTTCGATCAATCTTCTGCCAATCCACATTTTTCGCGGCAACCTTCGTCTTCAAATGCTCAATCACCTTATAGTACAAGCTCATTACCATAGGTGATGGTGCACCCGTATCCCTGCCTCTCTCTGGTTCACTTGTCGGCCAACCTACAGCCCTTTGCAGTCTTCCCACAAATCTGCCGGAACCACAATCTCAAAGAGGGTGTTCAGGTCTTCCCAAAGACATTTTGCAAGCTTCACAAACCTATCAGTCTGTTGATACCATTCAATCGGTTTCTCTCTCAGTTTGGGAAAATCATCCGTAAAAGACTGAATGTCGCTTCTGTGCCACGGTACATGTATTAATTTTCCCCCTGCTGTCTCCCTCATTGGTAACATAGTTATTGCATCACTACTCTGTGATCTTTTCTCGTTGTGCTCTGGGACACTGTCTTTCCTCTTTTCCTTTTTCTTTGCCCATCTGCTTTCCCATTTGTCTAAGCACCTCCACACTTGTGCACTCTGCAGCAATTCTCTAAGGTGCGTTTTCATGCCTGCTGACCTCATGTGTTCAAAGTCTGTGGTCCCGAAATCCAATCTATAGCTCCTGCTCAAGTGTTTTGTCTTGTCTATCTCAACCCCGTTTTTGTCAGCTATTTCTTGCAACCTTCTATGTACCTTGTTCACTTCTCTCGTAATCCTAGGACATAGATACCTCAGCTCTTCTTCCGAGTAGGACTCTAACCTATTCAAACCCATAGTCCCTTCCACCAATTCTTCTGCTTCCATGTTCAACCTGACCTTATTCAGATAGTCTTCTCCCTTCCCACTGGCTGAGCTTTGTGTGGAATTCAGACTGTTGAACCACTGTGTCAGCTGTTGCGCATTCAACCCCATCAGTGTAGCATTCACATCGACTGCCATTGATGGTTGCAGCAACTTTTCAGTGTTCGATGATAGCGGTATCATCAGTGGGGGACTCGACCTCACCACTGTTGACTGAGCACATATGGGACTAAACTCCATCAAGGACCCAGATCCAGTTGGCAGAGCCGCTATCGGAGTTGTCTCTGGAGTGTTTTCTATGCACCTCCTTTCTGTCCCATTCTGCACCACTGATCCTTGACCGCTCATACCTGAGTTAGGCTGAATGTACAAAGGTACCGGTGGACCTACAGTAATGGGTAGGGATATCGCATCTGGGTTCTGTCCATTCCCCAGGTTCTGAGGCATTTTCATTCCCACACTATGGGTCATCATTGCCGGCATGCCCGTCTGACTCCCCGTCATCTGAGCATGTGCGGTTCCCCCCTGCATCTGCTTTTGAGGCATCAAAAGCTGGGTTGATTCAGCTTGTGCCAATGTTGGGTTGCGACCATTCTGTACTCCCATTACGGTTGGATCTAGAATCATTCCCGTACTGTTGTCACTGCTGTAGTACCTTGGGACCTGCGGCTGATAATTTTCTGCTGTTTTCAATATAGGCACATCTGGATATATTCTCCTAACCTGCGGTATCTGCGGGGTGAACAGTAAACTCGGGTCCTTAGATCCCGATGGCGTTTCTGAACTCGGAGTTTCATTATTCTGTACCGGTGCCGGAGGGGCAGAACTGGTACTTGGACCTTGTTCACTCTCTGCATAAGGTGGTGGACGGTCGTTCAGCAATTGCATGATGAACTCCTCATCCTCTGACTCGTCTTCTCTCCTTAACTTTTCCTCGTCCTCTCTATCTTTGGAACACCTCCTGTTTGTCTTACAGGTAGCTTTCTTGTCTGTCGCCTCTTCTTCCTTAGCAATTGCGGGAAACAATTTTATCCCCTGCAATATATCTGACCTCCACACCTTCTGTGCATTATCCCACCTAGCGTCCGCTAGTGTCTTTTCTACCTTTCTTATCCTGGTCTCGAACTTCTTTTGCTGTTGCTGTCTAGCCATTAGTTCCCAAATCGCTAGAGCCTCAAACTGTGCTGGCCTTGGAGGTACCTTCATGTCGTACATCGCGAATCTCAAATTCTCTAGGATCCTTATATTGAATGTCCCATGGATCGGGAACGCTACGCTCCCATGTCTCTCTGTCAGCTTGTGCCATTGCTTTAGCCAAAGGCACAGAGCTACCCCCCTTTCCTCCATTACAATGTAAGCTGGTGTACCTTCGGGTGGCGTCTCCTCTCCTACGCTCGCTTTAATGTAAGACTCCCCCTTCATCGCACTCTTTAATGCTTTAAAAAATTTCATTTTCTCGTCTTTTATTTCACAAAGTTTGTAATCAATAAGTGACTTTAATTCCCGGAATACTCTTCGCTTGCCTTTCCCCTTCCAATCGAGCCCCACGGACTGCGTCCAATCCGTGCGCGACCCTTCTCTGCAACCAACCTATCCCAGCGCGGCTCCTAGTGACGTCACACTCACACACACTGCGGCTGACAAAGCCTCGCGGCTTGTCCTCCTTCCCTCAGCTCCTCTCGTAACAACTTCTGGCATGTATCGCGAGCAACCAAATAATAATAAAACAGATCTGTCGGTTTACTACAGGAAGGGTAACACAATCGCTTCAGGACCTTAGGGATTTTTCACTAGCCTCGGCAGTTATTCCATCTTTCTCGGTCCCCACTTTCGCTAGCAAATTCTGACCCGCAGACTCTGCTCTCAACTTGTCAGTGATCTATTCTAGTGCACTTAGAATTTGTCAAAGCCCGAAGTCGAAGTTTTCTTTCACTCCCTTAACACACGTACCGACTCGTTGACCACGCCCGGTCAACCTATTAAACCGACCAGACCAGAACATAAAACAAGTGTCTCATACACTTTTCAACATACTCCGGAGTCTCTTGACCTCGCAGGGCCCGTCTCAACAACAACAACCACGTGGACCTTTTTCTGCACAAAGCGCCACATGCACATGAAGTTCGACGACTTCCCTACTCTCACACTCGGAGTCGCACCTCCGCTATTCTCTAAAATCCTCGCAACCTTTTCAAACAATCTGCGGCAATAAGCTGTGCAAGCGCAAAACCCTGACTTCACTCATACCGTCACTAGTACCGCCAACGCTGATTTCACACCTCCATTCTCTCCATTCGCAAGCTCCGAGATCCCGGGAAAGTCGCGGGGGACTTAGGGCATCATCATTCTCTCAATCTGTTTTACCCAAGAAAAATCTAATTCAACACCATATACCTCTCGAGTGGGGTCTCAAAGAGCGTAACCTTCAATTCAACACCATATACCTCTCGAGTGGGGTCCCAAAGGGCGAAACCGTTACCTCTCGAGTGGGGTCCCAAAGGGCGAAACCGTTACCTCTCGAGTGGGGTCCCAAAGGGCGAAACCGTCCTCTGCTACCATCTACTGATAGAGCGTTCCGTACTAATAAATTACCTGTATTTGGACGCTCTTGGGTCGATGAATCTTTTGACCAAGTGGGGCTCTCTTCACCCGAGATTAGTCAATTTAATCTAATCAATAATCAATAACGAACATAAGCAATGCCCTGATCAACATAACACTTCACAATTAATCCAGAAAACATTTCGGCGAACCATGACCTTCCGGCCATGAATAACCACACCAGTTCATTCAAAGTTAATGAATTTATTTCCCTATATTAACAAAGCTAGAACGATATAAATGTGTCTCAACACCAAATGATATATGTAAATGAACATTAATAGCTGTCCATAATGGCGAAAAAGATGCAATCTATGCAGCATTTGAATAACAATGCATTCGATAATAGCAACGCAAACCACTAAAACTATAATCTGTAATGGGCTAATTGCATACATTAGTCAGCATAACAAGGTCTCAAATTGCATCGTGCAACAAATGAATCCTCATCTAACCTCAAATTAGCATCTGCATGTGGGACTTCATGCAAAAACAATTTAGCAACATTGATTTGGAAAACTCCTAACTAGGGCTCTTATCAAAAATCAGCAGTTGGTTACCTAAAAAGAAACACAATGCAATTGTACATTTTCCTTTCATATTTACCAAATTCAATCAGCATTCAAGGAAGTCTTCGTCTCACAGGTACCAGTTTCGATCAGCATGGGACGGGGGCAAAGGGGCAGGGTGGACGGGGCAATTGCCTCACATCGGCAAGATAAAAGGACAAAACTACTACTTTATGCAAAGGGGCAAATCAAAGTTAAAGTCTCTAGGGCGAGAATTACTTAAAGTCTCTTTCTCTCGATTAGAGAAAGCATCAAAGTCTCATTCAAAATGGCGTCGAACATCAATTGGCATCGTAGAAGATGGCAAAATGACGAGGTCGGCAAGATGGGCCATAATGGCTGCAATGTCCTGCAAATGGCGGGTAATGGCTAATGGCTAATAGCTAATGGCTGCTTTCTTCTTGTGCACCAGGTTTAAATAAACAACAGTTCAAATCCAGTAGGGTCTTCCATTGGAGGGTTCATAGGTTGGCTTCAAATTGTCCAATCAAAAACAACAATTCACAAGCTTCTACCTAGGCATACATTATCCTTGGAGTCGGGAACGTAAGTTGCAACATATTTTACCAATTAACTCACTTTCAGAGCTTCCATTGTCTGCACCTGCAGATTGACCTTGGAGCAAAGAAGAAGATGCCAGGCTGGCACGAAATCTTAAAGATAAGCATGTGAACCGATCTCACTGGAAAAGTACAGCTTCAAGCAAGAATACACTTTTTATTAGCACATTAGAAAAACACGAGTATCTAAACCGTGAGACAAGGCAACTAGGCCGAAGCCTCCACTAAAGTTATGCTAAGTTAAAACATTTCAAACAAGCAAATCATGGCACACGTTTACGGTTATGTCAGATTAGTACAATTCTAATACATCACGATATATAAAGCACGCTCATAAATGTTGGCGAACTACTCTGAGGGCACATTTGTCCCCGTACAATCTTTATTAGTTCGGTTAAAGTCACACTTGATTATTGCGGCACTACGTTTATGCGCTAATAAATGTAAAACCTTTGTTTCTGCGTCATCAGCAGCTCGGAGCGTTCACTCCAGTATATCTAGCAGTCAGAAATACCACCCTTCTAACTTTAGCTCATCAAATTAGGAGACTAATAAACAATATGATCATACATTATTTGGGACCACTCAATAAGTGAGTTCTAGATCAGAAATACATTTTAAAGATGTATTACAGGAACTATCACAAGGCATTATAGAAAACAGAATAAGAAATGTCATCAACTCAGATACGGAAAATATAAAATCAAAGATATTAATCATAGTAAGTAGCTAGTGCCTACGTTTAAGTGTCATACTCAAAGAGTTCTTACAGCATTACACGTAAGGAAAATCTTAATAACATCAGACTGAGTTTCATGAGTTACATCAGAAGTCACCCGCAATTCATAAAAACTGGATTTTTTTATACACATTTGAATTGGGTTTTAAAGACACCTCCGAGCTACTTCTATGTGTCGTTCAATGCACATTATCATTTCATCAAATATGAATACATGCAGCCTAAAAATTAGAGATTCGCACAAATAGTTTATCACGCAGGTTGTGCACATTTAACAACTTCTACAATGGTAAACGGAGCAAATGCCCTTGGAGAGAGTCCACTGTTAACATTCACTTCCACTCCCAAACTGAAAGTGAACACGGAGGTCGAGGGTACTACAATTTTCAATTGATCGTGCTCGCGAAATTTTCCCACTGATCCAAACTAATAATTGCCAAGAATTAACCAAGTAACCGATCCATTAATGCTAGATGAGAGCAACTCTTGTTATATTTGAGTCTTTAAATTGGTGTCTGGACCAAGCTTGATGCTCTGGACAAACATCAGAGTTCCCAAACAGCAGATTATTCATGCCCTCAGAGACCAAACTGTCGTGCTTAGGCTACTTCCCTCTTTCAGGTATACGAGAGTGGAAAAATGCCCCAGGATTCATTTATTCCCCTTTCTGCAGGGAGGTGGCTGAATGATCCGACACTGCTCATCGACGGAGGCCTTCACATGAGGCATTCCCCTTATTTAGGCACTTAAAACACACCATCCAAAGGTTCCAATCTTGTCAGAGCTTAACAAGAGACCACCCTCCATTCTGTAGGCAGTTAGCTACACATCCAAAGCTACTGCCAATGTTAGGTCTTAATGTGATGCCCAACTATACTAGCGGTACCAGTAGTGCTACCACAGTTGGCAATCACTAAAGTCTAACAATGTAGAATTCCCGTATTAAGGCCCTTCAAATATACTCAGCTATCACATACCTGCTCAGGCCCACCTGTTCTCAAATTGCATTAAAATGACAACAATCATGTGAACAAATTCCTGTAATAAGAAACCGACTGGCTGGCACTTGTTTAGAGCCACGCCTCAGAGAGAGCATCAACCCGATGTGAATGTACTCTTGCATCAGACAGATCGGAAAACGTGATGGAATTCCATTTTATGAGTAGTCATTGTAGGAAGGTAGCCTCTTTCTAGCCTTGCTACCCCCACTTTTGGCCTGTTCGTGAGTATATGTCAGGGTGTTTTTACTGTCTCACTGGGATCCTGCTAGCCAGGACCCAGTGCTCATAGTGAAACCCCTGTGTTGTCAGTGTGCTTGATATGTGTCACTGGGATCCTGCTAGCCAGGACCCCAGTACTCATAAGTTTGTGGCCTATATGTGTTCCCTGTGTGGTGCCTAACTGTATCACTGAGGCTCTGCTAACCAGAACCTCAGTGTTTATGCTCTCTCTGCTTTTAAAAATTGTCACTGCAGGCTAGTGACTAATTTTACCAATTCTCATTGGCACACTGGATCACCCTTATAATTCCCTTGTATATGGTACCTAGGTACCCATGGTATTGGGGTTCCAGGAGATCCCTATGGGTTGCAGCATTTCTTCTGCCACCCATAGGGAGCTCAGACAATTCTTACACGGGACTTCCACTGCAGCCTGAGTGAAATAACGTCAACGTTATTTCACAGCAATTGTCACTCCAGATAAGTAACTTATAAGTCACCTATATGTCTAACCCTCACTTGGTGAAGGTTAGGTGCCAAGTTACTTAGTGTGTGGGCACCCTGGCACTAGCCAAGTTGTCCCCACATTGTTCAGGGCAAATTCCCAGGACTTTGTGAGAGCGGGGACACCATTACACGCGTGCACTACATATAGGTCACTACCTATAGGTAGCATGACAATGGTAACTATGAACATGGCCATGTAACATGTGTTGGATCATGGAATTGGCACCCCAATACCATTCTGGTATTGGGGGGACAATTCCATGCATCCCCGGGTCTCTAGCACAGAACCGGGGTACTGCCAAACTGCCTTTCCAGGGTTTCCACTGCAGCTGCTGCCAACCGCTCAGACAGGTTTCTGCCCCCCTGGGGTCTGGGCAGCCCAGTCCCAGGAAGGCAGAACAAAGGATTTCCTCTCAGAGAGGGTGCTACACCCTCTCCCTTTGGAAATAGGTGTGAAGGGATGGGGAGGAATAGCCTCCCCCAGCCTATGGAAATGCTTTGATGGACACAGATGGTGCTCATCTCTGTATAAGCCAGTCTACACCGGTTCAGGGATTCCCCAAGCCTGCTCTGGTGTGAAACTGGACAAAGGAAAGGGGGGTGACCACTTCCATGACTAGTACCTCCCAGGGGAGGTGCCCAGAGCTCCTCCAGTGTGTCCCAGACCTCTGCCATCTTGGATTCAGAGGTGTTGGGGCACAATGGACAGCTCTGAGTGGCCAGTGCCAGCAGGTGACATCAGAGACCCCTCCTGATAGGCGCTTACCTCTTTCAGTAGCCAAGCCTCCTCTTTCAGTAACCAAACCTTCTTTTCTGGCTATTTAGGGTCTCTCCTCTGGGCTATTCCTCAGATAATGAATGCAAGAGCTCACCAGAGTTCCTCTGCACTTCCCTCTTTGACTTCTGCCAAGGATCGACCGCCGACTGCTCAAGAACACCTGCAAAACCGCAACAAGGTAGTAAGAAGACTACCAGCAACATTGTAGTGCCTCATCCTGCCGGCTTTCTCGACTGGTGGTGCATGCTCTGAGGTCTGCCTTCACCCTGCACTGGAAGCCAAGAAGAAATCTCCAGTGGGTCGACGGAATCTTCCCCCTGACAATGCAGGCACCAAATTACTGCATCACCGGTCCTCTGGGTCCCCACTCATCCTGACGAGCATGGTCCCTGGAACACAGGAGCTGAGTCCTATTGTCTCTCACAGACCAGTGGCCTTTTTATCCAAATTTGGTGAAGGTAACTACTTGCCTCCCCACGCCAGACAGCAAACCTGTGTACTGCGTGATTTTCAGCTGCTCCAGCTTTTGTGCACTTTTCCAGGACTTCCTTTGTGCACAGCCTAGCCTGGGTCCCCAGCACTCCGTCCTGCATTGCTCCACTCGCTGAGTTGGACTCCAACGTCGTGGTACCCTCCTTTGTGACTCTGAGTCTACTGCTGTCCTCAGATCTTCTAAGGGCCTTTTCCGGTACTTCTGTGGGTGCTGCCCCCTTCTGCAGGGGCTCTTTGAGTTGCTAAGCGCCCCCTCTGTCTTCTCCTCCAAGGGGCGACATCCTGGTCCTTCCTGGTCCCCAGCAGCACCCAAAATTCTCAACCGTGACTCTTGCAGCTAGCAAGGCTTGTTTCGTATTTCTGCCTGCAAACACTTCTGCAAACTTCAGCATGCAGTGGGACATCTTCCTTCCAAAGGATAAGTTCCTGGCCCCTTCCGTCGTTGCAGAATCTTTGCCTTCTTCTACCCAGAGGCAGCCCCTTTGCACCTTCATCCGGGGTTTAGTGGGCTCCTGCCCCCCTGGACACTTGCGTGACTCTTGGAGTTGGTCCCCTTCCTTTACAGGTCCTCAGGTCCAGGAATCTGTCTTCAGTGTTTTGCTGGTGCTTGTGGTTCTTGCAGAATCCCCTATCACGACTATTCTGGCTTTCTGGGGAAGTAGGATAACTTTACTCCTACTTTTCAGGGTCTTGGGGTGGGGTATCTTGGACACCCTTACTGTTTTCGTACAGTCCCAATGACCCTCTACAACCTCCCATAGGTCTGGGGTCCATTCGTGATTCGCATTCCACTTTTGGAGTATATGGTTTGTGCTGCCCCTAGACCTATGTCTACCTATTGCATCCTATTGTGATTCTACATTGTTTGCACTACTTTTCTTACTGTTACTTATCTGTTTTGGGTTTGTGTACATATAATTTGTGTATATTACTTACCTCCTAAGTGAGGGTATCCTCTGAGCTACTTTTGGCATATTGTCACTAAAATAAAGTACCTTTATTTTTAGTAACTCTGAGTATTGTGTTTTCTTATGATATTGTGCTATATCATATAAGTGGTATAGTAGGAGCTTTGCATGTCTCCTAGTTCAGCCTAAGCTGCTTTGCCATAGCTACCTTCTATCAGCCTAAGCTGCTAGAAACACCTCTATTCTACTAATAAGGGACCTGGCACAGGGTGTAAGTACCACAAGGTACCCACTATAAGCCAGGCCAGCCTCCTACAGTCATGCGATCAGTTTTTCTAAAATTGGAGACACGTGAGTGGTGCACTGTTAAGTAGTTATTTAATTCTCTTCTTTTGGTTCCATTATGTGCGACCGAAAAGGTCTTATGGCTAGTCTGAACAAGGCTGATGTCATTTGCTGTTGACTCAATGACTGTTGCATTGTTTTCTTTGGTTACGGTTTATTCCCTCCTGCTTCCCT
Organism: Pleurodeles waltl; assembly: GCF_031143425.1. Lineage (NCBI taxonomy): Eukaryota > Metazoa > Chordata > Amphibia > Caudata > Salamandridae > Pleurodeles > Pleurodeles waltl. Next base: position 1,167,988,226 of record NC_090440.1, read on the forward strand.
TGCTGAATTTGCTGTATTCTCTGGTATGCTAGTGACTTAGCTTACTAAAAAAAAAGAAAAAAATAGAAAGTACACTACTATTATGAGAATTTTACTAAATACTTAGAAACTGCTAACTGCCCCGGTGTCACTGATCAAGAGAGTAAACCAATCCTTTCCAGTAGTGTTCATGGGCATCTTCGCATCTAGACATTTTTGAACAAGCACTTTTCAAAGATACATCCCAGGAGCAAATTGCAACTTATGGACTCCCATTAGAAGTTAGCAAATAATTTTAGGAAATGGGAGACAAAGGGGTGAGGGGGAGAAGGTATGTGAGGGAATTATCATGTAAACACTTCTGATGACTTGTGGCACCAGGGATGGGAGCAGGAGTGGATCCTTCACAATGGCGTAGGAGCATCGCCCGCCCCCCCCCCCCGGCTAAGCCAGGAGTTGAAAAATAAAACAATATTTAATTATCGTTTTATCTTTCGTCTGCTGGCTCAGTCAGCAGAATCTTCAGGGTGGGGTGAGGCTGGGCTGTGGAAGGTTGGAGGAGGGAAGAGTTCATTTAGTGCTCATGTGTGTTTGGCTGGCTGTCTGAGGCCGGCCAAACACACATGCACACTTAGGTTTCTCCAGCCTGGCTGTTTGAACTGCCGGGGTGGAGAAACAGCACAGACCCCAGGCGTGTGTCTGAGCAGCACTCCGAGCCGCTCAGACCAATCCTGACACTGCTTACATGTTATGTTTAGTATGCAAGCAACGGATTGCTGGGGAGCATGTGCTAGTGCCCCACATAAAGAGCAGAGGAGCCACGTGGCAGGAGGCAGCAGGTGGGGACACCGTGACAAAAGTTATGTTTTTTTAATTTATTTATTTTAATTCATCTCCCTGTCCCCCCATCACTCCCCCTTCCCCTCCCCTTGAGATTTGCGTCCGCTGCCACTGGATGGGAGTTATGAAAAAAGCAAAGCAGGATAGAAAGTGGTAGAGGAAGCAATGAACAGAATCTGAGAGTGCAGATGGTGTGCAGGTGGAAGGAATATATAGGCTGCAGGAAGAGAGAGCATGATAATACGAACACTCACATGGAGTGGTGAAAGCAAAAGAAATTTTTTTTTCCCTGTATGCAAGCAGTGGAAGGGTACATTGTACACAACCAAAAGGATAGTAAAGACGATATAACCCAAGGAAGGCACAAACAGAAGAAGAGGAAGGAGAAGCATTGATTAAGAAGTGAGCAGTTAAGATTGAAAAAAAAGGCATCCGCTGATAATCAGCTGGCTGCTCAAAGCCTACTCTGTTGCTTTTGTCCACAAAGATGTTTGACAACTGACAGGTAAAGCGTTTTTTGTCAGTCAACCATAAATATTCAAGCCAACTTAAGCAATTTAAAATAACTTATTTGGTCAAATAAAGAGTTGTTGATGCAGTTGCAGCTAGAATAGGGGCAAAGAGGTGGGGCAGGGGAGAGGGGACACAAAACAGAAACAGAAAAAAAAATGCCCATCACTGCATCACCGTCAGGCACAGGCTCCCAGTCTGCCCAGGGGCCAATCCTAATGCTGCTCTCTTGCTGCTGGCAGCTTGAGAGCAGTGTCAGAATTTGCCTGAGCGCCCTGGAATTGAGCTCCCAGGCAGACTGTAAACCTGTGCCTTCCTTCTCCAACCCAGCAACACAGCTCGGGTTGGAGAGAGCTCAGTGCTCATGTGGGTGTGGTCGTCCAGAGCCGGCTGGTCAAACACACATACTCACTGAGGTGAGTGCACATCACTCACCCTCCCGGCCTGTCATCCACCATGGCGCCGACCCCTTGAAAATAAAACGATAATAAACACGGTTTATTATGGTTTTCTTTTACAAGATTTGCAGCTGCTTCGCCACCATAGTAAAGGAGCCGCTGCTGCCTTGATGTGGGAGGCTATCCTTAAGTTAAACTCCTGAAATAATCTAAGACTGGATAGGTTCTTGTATTAACTAGCAACATTAATTATCTGCAGCATCAGAACTCTAGAGGCAACACAAATCACATTGTGCCATAATTAGCCTGACATCAACTTTTCACCATAAAATATAAGCTGGAAGATAATCAGTTAATTATATCCTTGGACATCACTGAAACAAACACATCTGTGTTCCGAGATCTCAGTGAGATCATCTTCTGTTGTTCGCTTACAAGATCTGAACTTATCAAATACAACCAGAAATGGCTACATGGTATACCTGTTGGAGGTCCATGGTTCCTTTCATCAATTTGCTCAAAATCCAACAATTGTGTTGAGCATGTTGATAAATGACTCCAAAATCATTGGTGGGATGAGACCACAAAGCACTGACATTCACTTCGTGTTTCGTGAGTTTTGATTGAAGTGCATGGCTAATAGTATGTGGGTTGCAACTTGGTCCACATGACAGAGGTTTTGTGTGGCGAGTTAGAATTTGAAATGTACTCCAATTGTGGTACAGCAGATTGGCACCATTAAATGATCTACAAACCATTTCATGATGTAGAAACATTTGTGAATAATTAAGCTTGGATATGCTAAAACACTTCACTAGTTTTATGAGTGGCCTATTTCGCATAATTATGTGAATAAAAAGAGCCAGGCAATGAATGATCTTCAAAATACAAGGCGGTTGTATTGTGGTTATATTGACATACACACGCATGCACACACAATGGAAGGAGGATGAAGAAAGAGCAAGGGCGAGGAGCGGCGGCAATGATCTCTAGAGAGGTCTCAGGCTTTCTGAGGCATTTGAGGGGTGGCATTATTTCACAGCCATAAAGCCTGTTTGAGAAGGGGCAAGGAGCCGGCATCCCTGCTGCCATTACTGTCTTTACCCGCCTGCCTTCACCTGCCCACCCAATTGCCTTCGCCTGTTGCCTCAATAGACAGAACAGCAACTGGCACTTGTGGCGGTTGTGGCCAGGTGTAAGGAAGCAGCAGACCCGAGAACTTAGAGGATTTAAAGTGGGGCACAATGTGTGAATGAAGAGGAAAATTAAGGGCAAAAAAGGCAAAGGCCAGGCAAATGTGTTTGACCATCTGTGCAGGAAGCCTGGAACTCTCCAAGCCACTGGTTGCATGGTCCACTGCACCTTTGGAAAGTGAACCCCATAAGAAACTAGGGATGCCATAATTTACATCCTCTATTCCTTCTCATACCTCAAGCGTGGAGGCACAAGAGCTGGACATGACCATGCCAGTGGGTATAGCCAAGTGCAAGTCCACTGAAGCTAATGCCAACCGCTCCATGGACACCTTATGGATGGGTCAAATCCTCCTCAAACAGTGTTGTCAGTACCAATCCATCCTAAAAAATAAGGCACAAAGAAAGGCTCTAACAGACTGCCACCAAAATCTCATTCAGTGTCCCAATTACAGTTCATTACTAGGAGCCCTAGTCAAATAAATTCCATAACAAACCATTTATTAACAGTTATGCCATTTCACTCATCGTCCCACATGAAGGGCATCGAGCTTATGCACCTGAACTGTCATCTTAGCGATGTAATGCTGAAAAAGCATTACATGGTCTAGCAGCAACAGACATCCCTTGAAAACTACAGCCTACATCATCACCAGAAGGAAGGGTACCATACAAAGAAGTAGTAAGAGCAACATCAGAACAGGTATTTTTCTCCCAGCAACTTCACCTCATTTAAAATTTAGTTCTTATGAAAATAGTCCTAAGTCCTGGTCGTCCTCAGGGTCTATCACAGAACTCACGGATCCTTCCAGTGGCTGATGCTGGCAATAATGCTCAGTGGGGCAGGATGGCTGCGCGGGGCAGGGTTGCACGAGGGGGGTGGTAACAATAATTAAAAAAAAAAAATCCCTGCTGCATGCTGCCTCTGTGTTACTCATCGCCTTGGTGCTTCTCTGCTTCTTCTCTCCCCACTCAATCCAGATGCTTCTCTTATGCTGTTGATAGAAGCACCTGGATGGGTCTTATCGGGCTGAAATGTGGCTCAGCTTGGGACTTGGAGCCTGCACTGGTTCTTCACCCAGGCTGTGCACACACAGCCCGGGAGGAGAGTTCTAAGTGTGCATGTTGGTTTGGCAGTCCATCCTAGGTTGGCCAGCCAAACCAACATGCATACTTACTGTGCACACTACTCCTCCTCCTCTGGTGACGATAATGGCCCCACCCTACACTCGGCAGACTGGCTGAGGAGGAAGCAAAAAATAAAATGATAATACGATAGTTGTATTATCATTTTATTTTTCTGCTGCCTTTCAACAGCGGGGCAGCGCTCCTCCACCATAGCGGAGGGACCACTCCTGGAGTCTTTTGCTTCATTTCAGTCTGGCCAAGTCAACCTAGTCAACCTTCGATTTTTATGCTATGGATAGTGCATCAAAATTCCCAAACTTGGCATCTGTGAAAGCGATTTCACTGAAAACGCTATTGTCCTCTCCTCCACAGCAGAAAACAAATCCTGTCTGCCTGACATACAGTGTCTACAGTCATCCATTTTACTCAATGCAGAGATCTGTGCACAACATAATTCAGGCAGAAACAGGGTTGATTCACATCTGGGAAGTATAACCTTTAATGACTATGATTTGCTTGAAAAAAATCAACAACTATTAAACGTGAGCTATGAAACAGGCGCTTAACAAATGGACTTAGGACCGAATGAGTATTCATTGGACAAACCGATACTGAGCATTATTAAGGTCATAAGCAAATATAATCACTGATGCGATCATAATGCAGTCCTCAAAACTCTATGGCCAGTTAGAGCTCACAAAGCAATTTACATCTTCTATAGTGACAACTGACCGCAGGATGGCAGCTGTCAAATATGTTGTAAAGGAGAATCTACAGACACATGCCAACCAAGGCTCATCAGAAAAAGAAAGCTGTATTCCCTTTCTGGAAAAATTTCTGAAAGTTCCCAAGGTCATAAACAACATCATAGAGAATTGTAGGAAAAATGTGACAAACATTTGACACACCAGCCAAGAAACAGCTTTTGCCACCCCAGCAACCACATCCAAGCGAGTATCACTTACACCAAAGACTGTGACTCTGCCAAATACTGATACTAGTACAGGAATTTCAATAGAAGAACCACAAAAGTCCCACATGCCTATCTTGGAGACACCTTCTAATCCCCATAAATTGGTACAAAGGAAGAGGAACAAGCAAAAGCTAAAGGTAAAAGCCTACGTAAAGAAACTTAGATATCGTGTTGCAACAAAATCAAAGCCCCCCTCAATCATTCCGACTTCATCAAACCACTTCATACTATCATACAACTGCAGCAGATTCAAAAACTCAAAAATCAGGTAGAGTTAAAAAACAGATAATGAGCAAAGTAACAATAGGTTACCAAACCAAAGAATTTGTGAACCAAAGCCCAGGATTGCTGTGTACCAAAGATTGCACTATTCACTCATACATAAATCGAGTACCAACAGTATTCAGATAAATCCCTACACCCAATTTAGCAACTGGAAATGAACAAAGACCACTAAAGCTGAAGATACAGCAAAGCCACTCTGCACAGAGAATGACCAACATCATGAAACAAACTTAGTACAGGTGACTCTTGTGCCCGATCAAGTTGAATGATTGAGCCAAATAAACCAACCAAGTAAACACAATTTCCTTGCGGATTTGTTATAAGCAAAAACTTCTGTGATCCCCAATTCTCATTCAATACAGTTCCCTCCAAACAAGGGATTCTGTACTCCAAGCTAAGTAAGGATGGAACAACTGGGCCTAAACATCAGAAAAGCAAGCCATGGAATCTCCCAAGATCATACCCCATGCAACTCAACAACTTTAACGATCTGCCCAGTCAGCATTGCTCCTGTACACCCCTAGGCAAAAATAATATATCCCATGCTTGATAGGTTTCCACCATTAATACTGGATACCAGGAGAAAACCAACAAATAAACCCAGATTGTGTGCCTCAGTCAAGCACCTCACGCGATGCCATTCAGGGCACCAAATGTACAATTAAAGAGCAGTCATTGATCATATTCACCCCAGAATACACATCGCGAGGGAGACAAGCTATCCTCAACTGAGGGAGCATCTTGCAACTTTTTGCCAGCTCTGCAAGATACAGGATCAAATGATGTGTTGGCAGTAAGTTTCATCCAATCAAATAGTCCATGTGGTAGAGAATCCACACACACAGTATGGTCCAGCGTGAAAATAACAACTGAAATTCTCCACCATGCAAAGTTGATGAAAGCCTGGTGCATTTTAATAGAGTCACCAAAAATAGAATTGTATCCACCTATTTTTTTTCAGCAACCAAGTCTAAATATACCTGAAAAAACAGTTCAAATCCAGTCAGAGCTTCAATCCAATCCTCCAAGCTGCAGTCCGCTCACACCAACCTCTTTTGCAGAGAGTCATTTTGTTTTAAATGAAGTTCTGCATAGTAAACCCTATATCACGGAATCAACAAACACAAACACTTACAGTTACGCAACAATGAGAAATTGTTCCTTCAAATCAAAGTTTCGATTACGGGCCCATAAGTAGACCATCATTGGCTGATCTAACAGGTAATCACCTATAGCACATATCCAGAATCTTCAGTTCACAAATTGGGCAGAAATTATATTTAAAAATTATGAGTTGGAAAATAGCAAGTTTAAAGTCAAAATTGGAGGATAAGGAGTGGCTGTCCTTTTCAAAATAACTTGACATTCGCTGCTTGCAAGACGCATGGTTAGCTGATATCATAGATCTCGACGGCTACTCAACATTTCAAGTACCTGCCAACAAACAATGTAAAGGCAGATCTACAGGAGGCTTAACTACTTAGATAAGATCATCATTGGCAGCTGATGATGAGATAAATCATAATATAGTAAATAAAAACTTTCAAAAGTATCGACTTAAAAAGCAGGGCATGGTCACTTGAGATCCTGAATGTCTATTTTCCCCCAGGAGGATGGGCTTTGGTCAAGTCTGATATCCTACCCTTCAAAGACCAGCTTCTGGCTAAAAGATTGTCAACATGCTTGCTGGGTTTCCTTGCACTAACAACATTTGCATATTGGTGTGTAGCGACTTTACTACAAAAAATGCACTTCGTAATGCTGGATCAGATGATAATCCATAGAGTATTGCATAAGTACAAAGGATCCTTCTTTGTACTCATGCAATCTTTGAAGCTCTAGTTGAGGGAGGCATGCTTCCACTGAATGGCCAAACACCGTCAGGTAGCCTTCCTAGATCCAATTTTTAAAGCTGGTCATAGGCAAAGTATCACCGATTATAAGGCCCTAAGGCCCATATTTATGGATGGTTAGCTCCGCCTTATTGCCAATTATTTTGGCGCTAAAATGGTGCTAACCTAACTCCATATTTATATTTTGACACTAGACCTGTCTAGCGTAAAAATATTGGCGTTAGCGTCATGTGCAGGATGCACAAACCCACCTTGCGTCAATGAGATGCAAGGTAGGGGTTCCTGTCCTAAACATGACACTAGTCCCCCACTGCCGTATCTACCTCCCGGTGCAGAAACGATGCGCGGGTGGGAGGTGGACCTAAATAATGGCACTAAGCCCATTTGTGCCATTAACGCCTAGGTCAGACCAGGCGTTAGAGTGCAGGTAGGCCCATTTCCATTGTGAAACACCATGGAATGGGCACAAAGATGCCCACCCCAAACCCCAGCAACACAACCACCCACACCACAGGGACACTGCAGGAGGGGAGACCCCATCTCAGGTAAGTTTAGGTGAGGATATTTAAAAATTTTGGTCCCCTGTGGTAGGCATTGGGGTGGTGGGCATGACTCCTGTCTAAACTTAGACCGGAGTAATTTTTTAGCTGCTTGTGCATCAATAAATGACGCTAGTCTGATTAGCGGTAAAACATTTCCCACTAACCAGTCTAACGTCATTTCTGATCCACTAGTGCCATTCCCCCTATTGCCATACCCCTGGCTAGTGACATTGTACGTTATTCCAAAAATATGGTGCATAGATGGCTTTAAGGAATGGTGTTAGCCAGAGTTAAAAAAATTGACGCACAACTGCGTTAGCGCAGTTGTGTGCCATTTTTCATGAACATGCCCGTAAGTATCACTGATTATATGGTGCTAAATATCGAAGCATGCCACTGTGTCATTACTATGAAAGTTCATGGCACAATTGAAAGTGATCACGATTCACTACTTTTGGTCATGAAGCATCTACACTCAGCCTTCGTCCCCCTACCTTAAATAATCATGCAAGAGGTGCAAATATTTCTCTAAATCTAAACAGCAAGAAGATCATGGACATCAACAATAATTGTGAGTCAAAGATCTACGCTTCTAGTCATAAATGGATGACCCTGCAATCCTTAATCATAATCCCAGCCCTAAAAGTGGGGAAGCAGCAGCTGAAAAAATATAACAGTTGCTGGTACAGACGACTGTGGTCAGAAAAAACAAAATCCATGCTGCATCTGAATATCCTTCTTTAGACTTTCTGGTATGATACGATCTGGAATGCTTAAAACTAAAAAGGTCACTTTACTTAGCCCTGAAAAAACACATCTGTCCGACCATAAGAACAGCTTTTCCATGAAAGCAGTATAAACAGAAGATAAAGTTTAAGAAGAGACACCATTTGTAAAAGCTCTGACGAGCTTTAGTGGATGTAATGACCTCAAGAAAATCTAATACATTTTGGGAGATTGTTAGATGGAGTTGTGAAGGTCCTCCGAAGAAATTGGAGTGGAACAGAAGTCCACACATTTGGATAAACCACTGTTAAATTCTTTATCAAAGGGAAGAAGTTAATGTACTGGACAAAATATACACTTCAACTCTGCAGATGCAGGCTGTCCTAGGAGGTAGTACCAGTGCTTAACTTGTGCTTGTTGTTTCCGGTGCTGAGCACCGGCACTTATTTTTTAGGGCCAGGGCTTATTCTTCTGCTCAGGCATTTACTGTGCGAAAGAGAGCCAACGAAACAAAAAAGCATCACAAAGAGAGAAAGTAGAAAGCTTCTAAAGTGAGCTGAAGGGGCAGGGAATGGCTTTATATGGATTGAAGAGGTCCGAGATGACTTCAGGATTACGCCTCCTGAGTATTCCGTGTTCCCACATTTAATTGCAGCAGCCGCATGTTTGAGAGGAGGGCTTTGGGCACCGGCACGTTTTTATTTACAAATTAAGCACTGGGTAGTACCACCTCAATGAAAAAATTACAACCTAAGATGAACAGCGGGAAAGCTGATCTGAAGGATATCAAATGTAAATCTCAGATTAGAACAACTTTTGGACCATTTACCACCCCAAAGCTTTGCAATTCCCAAACTGTTTCCGTTAGTGCACTGACCCATGTATTTAACTATTGGGCCAATGGACGAATTCTGCAAAAAGTAAGTGGCCCAAGCGAATCATGCTCAAAAGCTATGTAAAGGTGGTGGACAGCAAAAAAAATCCTTCGGATGTTTACTGCAACCACTTAACCTTATGGTCACCTTTATTAACCTGCTCTTTTAACTACATCTGGTCTCTCTAAGGAGATCCCATACTCCTCGAGAAAATTGTGCCATTGCATAAAAAAGGGCCCAGAGGTCTGGTGAGGAATTATCCACCAATTCCATGCTTGATGGAGTTGGAAAGCATTTTGGGAAGCTGTTATTATCCCGCTTTCAACAGTGGCTGGAGGAAAAAGATTTAATATCTCCGTACCAAGCAGGTTTCAGGAGAGGTCAGAGTACAGTGAATCAAGTTTTCAGACTAAATCTCATCTGTACCTAACACATTGCTCAAAATGGCATCACTTTATCTGGTCAAACCACTTTTGATATCGTTGCTCACCCCACACTATGGCAAACATTAACAGAGCAGGGAATCCTGGAAAAGCTATTAAATCCGATAATTGCACTACATTCTGGTAACACCACCTGGATGAAGTAGAGTACCAGTAACGAGTATACAGCAGAGAACCCAATACTGCAAGTGTCAAGCAAGGTTACATTCTACTGCTAACTCTTTTTAATTGCTATATTTATGCTGGTGTGAAATCATTAACAAACCTTAATCTGGATGTGCCCAACAGGAGCAAGGAGCCAATCCCAATATTACTCTTTGCAGACGATATGGTGGTAATGGCCAGGACAGAACTATCAATGCACCGTTTATTGGGAGGTTTTGAGTCGTTCTAAACTACCATAAGTTTCACCATCAATGTCGGGAAAACAAAATACATGATTCTTAATCAAAAATCCAACCTGAGGGTGACTTTTAGGCTCTACAACAAGCCTCTTCATCATGTGTCCACCTATGACTACCTGAGAATTCTTCTGGGCGACAATCTTTTGTGGGCCGTGCAACTATAGAAGAGCAGTGCCACTCTTCTAGCCCAGCGAGCTAGAGTGGTGCTGAGATTTGCTACATGTCATTAAAACAGCTCAGCAAGCTCGGCAGTGCTAGTGTACACAATAAAAGTGAGGGCAGCATGTACATATGGAGCAGACATCTAGGGGTACTGAAAAATCCCATCTATTCAAATGACTGAAAAAAAGCTTCCTACGACTCCTACTGCATTTGGGTCTCATAGAGAGCAGATCTTGATAACTAAAAAATCATGGATCACATCACATTGGCACCATTAAAGTACTGGATCTGTATTCGGTCCAAAGATGAGCTTGCCTCTTTTAGATCCACACTCTTGGACATTATGACAAATCAAAATCATTACAATAGTTCGCCCATTTTTCAAATGTCCTTCATAACAGCTGTCTAGAAGATTTCTGGCTCCCTCCAGGAACCATCACAAAGGCTAGCAATGATCTGGTTCTAAAGTCATACTGAGAACACATTAATCAAACAAAGCTAAGCCAAGCAGGTCCTCTGATAAAAACATTATTTGTCATTTGAACAAGACTGCAGCTTTGAAACATTCTTAGACGAAAAAGTTCCAGCAGAAAAGAGTGCTCTCAATATAAAATTCAGACTAGCCACATTGCAAGTGTCACCAGTTACTAAAAGATGATTACCCAATCCTGAGGAGGGAACAGATTTGTGCAAGTGCTCATTGGAAGGCCCGGAAACACTAATCAATTTTCTCCTGCTGTGGCACCACACATTAAGGATACGCAAATACTACCTGCATCCCCTTTTTATTCAGTATAACATTAAGAAATGCAAATAAGCAGTTGTTCTCTGCATGAGAACAGATGATAACAATATAGTCCCGCTAATCTCTGCAGTCTCGCCTTATCTTCACGCATCCTGAAAATCAGGATCTTGAGCCCAGGAGTAACTGGGCTCAGAGAAAGTCATCTAATGAACACTAAGAATGAGACGTGCTTGCCATCCGAACAACTTTTTAAAGATCTACTGACTCGAAATCAGCATCTCCTAATGCTTTCATAAACTCCAAATCAAGAATTCATTACGAACTTCTTTGACTGTTTTTGGACTAATATATTAATTGTTAACAATGGTCTACTTAGTTAAGGCACTGGCAAATGCACTGCTCTTTATGTTTCCACCAGTGCTATAATGTGTTGTGCACAGAGGGGTTATTACGAGAGATTATGAGCATTGCACTTGAACTCTTAGTTATATAAAACCCTTACAAATGCTATAACCGAGTTGCTACTCTCAGATTTATTCATCAGACCTACAACCGCACATTTGTTGTTAATTGTTCTACCTGCTGATATAAAGATCCTTGGGGTTTGTTCCATGCCTTTTGCAACAGTGATGGCTAGAATCAGCTGTTATAGCCACTTAAGGGCGAGAGTATTCAGGGAAATACCAAAGGTGATAAGCCCATATCCTAAGCATAAGCCCATGCCTTTTAGAGTAGAGCAATGGGGACATCCATTATGGGGCATACCATCACGGGTAGCACTATTGTACCCGAGCCCCAAAGTAGAATGCCAATCCCTTCATGGATACCTAGTGTAATAATTCATCAATTCCCGTGGGGTATTCTCTGCTAGAATATTTACCTACTTGCTCTTGCACTTTACAGCCCTTTAAAATGAAGTTTACGGCCCTTACGAACTACTCTGACAAAGTAAGTCCTTACTTTTGTTAGAATCTATAGGCCTTGCTTTGAGGGAAGCACCTCTGCATTTGCGCTTTATGTGGGCTTTTTAAAGAAGATCTCTCTGTGGTTGCAACTTGTCTTTATGTTCCCCCAAGTACCAAGCCAAGTGGTCCTTTTGTGTGCCAGACACTCTAAAGAATATTGAATTCAGCAGATACCTGTTTACGTGCTTTAATAAGCTTATTGCAATTTTTATTCTGTCATGTTTTAATAAGCACTGCTAATTAATATGGCCTGATATGGCTAAAAAATATAAAGATTTGCTTCGAGTTATTATTCCAGAAATCGAGTTCCAGAACTTGGTCCCCTTGACTGAGGACTTCCCTCATTTCAAGATGGCCATTCATACATGACAAGTTTGACTATGGCACCCGGTGGTAGGAATAATGGTATACCAGTAAAAAGTGGAATAGTTGTGCCCATTTAATAGCATTTGCAGCTTCAGGGTAGCATGGCTCCACTAACCAGACAAAGATTTCTCACTACGTTATTTCTTCAGACAGGACTCAGAGAAATCCTTCATCCAACAATATAGGTGTATCCCTGTGTTTACTTAGGTCGCAGCCTACCAAACAGCACAGCTGTCTAGTTTGTGTAAGATGGGGAGTCACGTGGGAATGCATTCTACCTTTTGTTTGCCATTGGCTTTGTGGTTAATAATTCAGGTTTTCTGGGTTTCTATTTTCTGCCTTTATTTGCTTAAGTCTACCCAGATCGAGTTTGTACCCACCCATGTTGAAACCATGTTTACAGTATATTTCCACTAAATCCTTTTCTGCAAATAAACAAGTCTGTAAGTCTTATCTCATCACATTTGCCTGGTATTCAAAGACAGAGGTAAAATGTCAAGCTATGTGTTCCAGGGAGCCAGGTGTTTATTTTGCTTTCGGCTGACTTCAAAGTGAGAGTGTTTACAGGAAAAAGGAATGTAGTGTACTTTTTCCATGGAGCCTACTTGCACCTTTTTTAAATTTTATTTTAGATATAGCCACCTCAAATTGGTATCTCGTTCCTCAGCTGCACAAAGCATTTGCTTTTTATTCGCGGGGCATGAAGTTAGCTATTGGCGTTGCCAGGATGGGTGGAAGCATGAACATTTCTCAAACCATGTTTGAAAAGTATTAGGCAATCTACACTGGTTATGGCCCATTCACCATCAAGCACAGTTACCTTGCAGACACCAGGACCATGAATTGAATGGTGCTGCAAGTGCAGTGGCACAGAGACTAAAAGCACCCACTGTACACTGATTATTGCTACATTTTACTAGTAAGCAAGCAGTCACAAGTCCAGTTACCTTGCAAGCATTAGGGCCATTATTTGAATGGTGCAACGGGTGCAGTGGTACAGGGTCCGGAAGCTCTAAGAAACTCACTGAGCACTGATTATTACTATCTTTTACTAGTAAACAAGCAGTTACAAGTGCAGTTACCCTGCAGCCACTAGCACCATGATTTGAATGGGGCAGCAGGTGCTGTAGCACAGGGGTCAAAAGCTCTAGGAAACCCACTGAACACCGATTATTGCTATCTTTTACTACTAAACAAGCCGTCACAAGTGCAGTTACCTTGCCTTGCAGGCCCTAGGGCCATGATTTGAATGATGAAGCAGGTGCGGTGGCACAGCGGCCAAAAGCTCTAGGAACCCACTGAACACAGATTATTGCTACCTTTTAGTGCTAAAAAAACAGTCACAAGTTTAGTTACCTTGAAGGCACCATTGCCATGATTTGAATGATGCAGAAGGTGCAGTGGCACATGGTCCAAAATCTCTGGCAAACCAACTGAACACTGATTATTGCTATCTTTCACTACTTAACTTGCAGTCACATGTGCAGTTACTGTGCAGGCACTAGGGCCCTGATTTCAATGGTGCCGCAGGTGCAGTGGCACAGGGGCCACTGATTATTGCTCTATTTTACATGATTTGAATAGTGCAGCAGGTGCAGTGTCACAGGGGCCACTAGGAAACCCATTGAACACAGTTTACTGCTATATTTTACTTCTAAGCAAGCAGTCACAAGTGCAGTTACCTTGGGCACCATGGTGCAGCTGATACAGTGACACAGGGGCCAGAAGCTTTAGAAAACTCACTGAACACTGATTATTGCCATATTTATGCAACTACCCCCAACTGGGAACCAGCTATGACCGGTATGTCCTTGCTCCCTAGTGACTGTCTGCCACCCCAGCGCTCCCTTTGGCACAGTGCGGGCACCACCTCCTCCACCATCGCACTTCCTCACCCATCCATTTTCCCCTCACGTGCTTCCTCCCTCGCAGGATTGCCCTTCTACTCATCAAGGACACTGGCACACCTTAAAAGTGTATGGATCACCTTTTTTCACAGTGCAAGCACTTAAATGTTCCATAAAGTATTTTAGCTCTTTATAAGTGCACCGGCTATATTGCACAAAGACACTTTTTATGGCATTTGGGAGATTACATGATTCGGTCAGGATTACATGATGATGAGCTGAAGCCAAGACTCAAACCAATTTCCCCAAGTCGACAGCTCTTTTCGTTACTTCCCAACTTTATTATATTAATCTGCAACATGTAGAAAACAATTTGACAAACACTATAGATTTCACATAAGAGAAACCTATTGTCTTTCCCAGTGATTCTTCTTTATCATTATATATAATACGATCTTGAAATACACACCTTCAGGATGTGCAGTGTAGAAAAACTTCTCCAACATTTAATTTTGCAAAAATGTTGTCTATGTAGAACAGCAACCTAGGTCATCCAAAGGGTGCACATAATTGACTTGCCTCTTAGTTCACAATCGACATTGTCAGGGTAGGTGGAAGCATGAACGGTCAAAATTCTTGTTTGAAAACTATTCCTTAAAAGAAATAGTTGCATTGATTTAGTCTGATGTACTGCTACTACTAAGATAAAACAGTTCTGCATACTTTTTACATATTTTGTACATTTGTTGTAGAATGTCTTTAAAAATGAAGGTGGCAGAAACGTTAACTGTGCAGGACACCCTAGTTACTTGCTTTCTTTCACGTCGATTAACTCGTAAATAAATGCTTACCCATTTTGAACAGGGGGCTGCATGCAAAGTTCAGGAGTGTGCTTGTGGCCCCCAGGCTGTAGCTCTACAGAGACGTTATAGTATAGATTATACACAGCTCTGGCTTCAGTGCAGCATAGCTATAAATCTTTTTATCTTTACTTTCAACCATTTTGCAACATGGTTAAAAAAATATTGGCAAATCAAGACCTATTGTCTTTGCCAATGCTTGTTGGAAGCATGTTACTTGGAAACCCAGCATCAATGAGTGATCTTGGAGAAGGTTAGGTTTGTTGGTACGTGGATTGCAAATACTGCAAAAAAAAGTAGTCTTAAGGCTTCCTTACAGGTTCATGGGATGGAGAGGTATTATTTCTGTACCCTTGAAGTTAACTATTAAGGGGTCCGGTTAGCTCTGGGGGTGTAGAATTAAGGAGATGTTGGGTTGAACTGTTAGAATCCATGTGTGAAGAATTACTGGAGGAATCAGTCATACCATGCCATACCCATCCCCAGCCCCATCCCCCCCAGACAAAAATCCTCATTTTCCCAAGAGCTTTTACCCAGAGATTTCCCTGGGGAAGCCCGAGGTCCCTTGTAACTCCACAAACCTCACAATTCCAGCTGGGGTCGGTAATATAGTTAACAAAACTATTAGGAACGTTAGCCCTCTTTCAGTGAGGACCCCAACATACTCCGTTGGTTAGCTGTAGATCGAGTTTACGTCTGTTGGGCTTGTAAATCACTGAAGTGCTATGATCAAACAACCCGTGTTATTTGAAAATAAAAGGTCTACAAGAGGAAATTCAAGAGTTGGTGTCAGACTCGATATAAAACAATATTGTAGATGTCAAACACTGGTATTTATCTTGAAAACAACATTTTTAATAGAGAAGACGATTGATAAAGAGTAAAATAATAAGACATACAGAAAAAAATAGAAATATGTAAGCAAAAGCGTTCTTGAGTTATGATCACAACCAGGAAGGGTGAAGGTGAAGTCTACGTTCTGTGGAACACAATGAGTCAATAGTATACTCTGCCTGCAATGTTATCCAAATGCAGTTTAGAGCTGACAACAGCATACAAGGTAGTGCTGACCAGGCATTAAAAAGAGACCCACACACCACCATTCAAGGAAAACACACAGAAGGCGCTTTGGAAACCTCCAGGACAACATGGCAGTAGTACTGCACCAGCTTGGCACACACCTCAGACATCAGCGAAGACATCAGGTCCCTCCACCAGCATGGCAGAAACCCCAAACACCACCACAGCAGCCACAAAGGCAGCACAGAAGGAGGGAGAGGATCTGCAGACAGCGCACAACCATCCTTGGACTAAGGAAACAAGATGTGATCCAGATGTACCGACTGAACCAGGAGTCCATTGTATGCCTGCTGCACCATATTTCACCACACATCACAACAAGGGTATAAACTCCCACTAACATTTCACTATTTACCAAACTCCTCACTGTGCTCCATATGCTGGAGTCTGGATCATTTCAGATAACGGGTGCACAAGTGGCTGATATTTCCCAGCCATTCTTCTTGGTCCTTCTTCCTAAGGTGCTGGATGCTATCATATGCCTAACACCCCACCACATCTGCTTCCCAAACACCCAGCATATGCAGCAGGAGACCAAGCAAGGTTTCTATCTAAATGCTGGGTTTCCTGCATCTGCTGGGTGCAATGGACTCCACCCATGTGCAACTGGTGCACCTTCAGCAACGGAACACCTATATACATTCTATCAATGTGCAGGCAATCATGGACCATCCTGGGCTCTTCACCAACATCCTTGTTAAATATCCTGGCAGCGTCTCTGATGCATACATATTTTGCCATTGCACCATCAACGAGCGATTGCAGGATGGGCCAATATGGGAATGGTCTACTCATAGGTAAGTCACCATGCCAATCATAACACACAACATACCAACCATCTAGGTCAAACAAAACAAACACCACACTAAGTAAACATGGGCAGGGCTTCTTAGATGTACAGGCAACAACACATATGCAACATGCCACACTACACTGCACACATTGCACTTCACAAACACATACACCCACATGTACATGACACAGCCACACCCTGACTGGCTTACAATGTGTGGGCAGGTGGAGCTAAGTCACCTTTGCATATAGAAGCTGCTCACAAACCACTAAAAGTGTCCACAGTTTGACAACTAAATACAGATCACACACACATTACACCAAATAAAGAAGCGCCCAGGCATGTCAATGGCAAGGGCCATGGTCATTTTGAGAAAGTCACACATAGGCACAGTCTCAAGTCAATCATGGTGTGCTAGCCTCTGGCAGAACCTAAATCAAATGCCACCCAAGTGGTGCCATAACAAACTACATATCATCTAAACATACCTGACATACTTGTAGTGTGCACATACACCTGTCTGCTGCATTGTGTCGCACATATACGTATACAAAATTATCTGCCATTAAAGACCAGAGAGCAGAATCATGAGAAATGAGGCAGTACCTACTCTGGTGCCACCTCAAATGCACTGCATGTGCCCCCTAACACCACCAAGTCTGTTCTGTATACCAGAAATGGTCCACCATGGTGAAGAGTCTGTGAAAAAAACTGTAACAATCATGGATGCCATAGTAGGACTTGGTAGCACCATGCTAAGGGATCCATGTAAAAATAGATGTGTCCCTCCCAAAGCCTGCACTGTGCATGTCTAGAAAGTGTCTGTGAGAAATCATGTATTGGAAGCTAGGAGATACTACTGCACATAATTACATCATCCTACTAAAGTGTGATACACAACTTCATACACTTGATGGCTGCCACAAGCATCATCTGCCACAAAGGCTCACAGAGTGTCACACTGCATGCCTAGTGCCACATGGTAACATGGACATCACAGTCTGGCTTTGTAGGGCAACTATGATGTCTCAACACCTGACACCATTGTTGTGCAAGAAGGTGCTAGGTTTTATCTAACAATAGAACACTGTTCAAATATGAATATAAATAATGCACACATCCCAAAAAGTTAACTTGCAGTCAGTTTTCTTGTCTTCATGAGTTTCAGCCGTAAGTCCCAATCATCATCACTAGCCAATTGCTGCCAACACGTGTTTCGTCAGGGGTGTACCCATGACTTCGTCAGGGCTGCAATTACATATATATGACAAATTATCTATACATTTTCAAAACATAGGGGGTCATTACAACATTGGCGGTAAAAGCCGCTTACCGCTGTGCAGAAGACCGCCAACACACCGCCGCGGCCGCGGAATTGCGCCACAGCTATTATGACCCACATCTCGAAATCCGACAAAATCCAGACACCCACACAAGTCCGCCACACCGAAGGTGGTGAAAACAAAACCTCCACCGTCACACCAACAGACAGGCCATGCTATCACGACCCACGAATCCACGCGGCGGTCTTTCAACTGCGCTCAAAATACACACACTTCTACAAAACACCGCCACATTAGACAATTCGAAATACACACACCTGATACACATACACACACCACTCCCACACACCCATTACAATATAAAACACACACCCACATCACCCACAAACCCCTATGACAAAAATCACAGAGAGAAAGCCAGAGAGAGACACCACCATCCACAAACTAGCAGCCACAGGCACTCAACACCATCACCCACACACCTTCCACGCACAAAACACCACACACCACTACATATCACCAAACTTATCACCACACACACCACCCCACACATCACCTACACCACCCCATGGCACGGCAAAGACACCCCAGGTTCTCGGAGGAGGAGCTCAGGGTCATGGTGGAGGAAATCGTCCGAGTAGAGCCACAGCTATTTGGACCACAGGTGCAGCACACCTCAATTGCAAGGAAGATGGAGCCATGGCGAAGAATAGTCGACAGGGTCAATGCAGTGGGACAGCACCCAAGAAATAGGGACGACATCAGGAAGAGGTGGAATGACCTACGGGGGAAGGTGCGTTCCGTGGTCTCCAGACACCACCTGGCGGTACAGCGGACTGGCGGCGGACCCCCCCCCCCCACCTCCTCCCCCACAACTAACAACATGGGAGGAGCAGGTCTTGGAGATTCTGCATCGGGAGGGCCTTGCAGGCGTCGGTGGAGGAATGGACTCTGGTAAGTCAAACCTTTAACTGCATATCCCCCACCCTACCTGCATGCTATCACAGACCCCTCCCCTATCACTCCAACTCCTCACAAGTGTACTAATAACACAAACCACACATCCCAACACCAAGCCCTGCATGACACAACAAAGAATGGACACCCATCACTAAAGCATGCCCACTGCACATACCCATAACAGCCCCCTCAACCATCATCACACAAGCCCACACACAGGAATGCTAGCACTGAGGTACACCGTCACCCACCCATTGCACACCATGACACACACAGATGCAATAATCATGCTTTTACACCCCTGCAGGACCACTACCCAATGTCACCGGACAGGAGGGCCCAGACATCTCCACCCCACCCACAGAAGAGGCCCACAGTGATGACAGCAGCTCTGTCCAACTGGATCCAGATGACCAGCCCGGACCATTGTGGGCCTTGGGACAGTCGGTTCCCCTCACACAGGCACAGCCCACCACAGACCTTCCACCCTCTGGTAACACCAGCACAGCACCCAACCAGCGGGCCCATACCTCCGTCCCCAGGACACGTCAATCAGCTGTGTGTCTACCACTACAGGGAACCCAGGATAACCCACCACCCCAACAACAACAGGGACCTGGGGGCAGTGGTAGTGGGCACACGGTCCAGGGGACGGAGGCAAGGAACACAGGGGAACTGGGAGGGCTGGCGTGCGACAGGGGGCGGACAGGCCAAGGGAACCCACTCTCCACGAGGTGCTCTCCTCTATCATGGGAGCATACCACCACTCCCAGGAGACGATGGCAACGGTCCTGGCTAAGTTTCAGGAGACCCAGCGCATGCAGGAGGAACAGTATTTGGGGTTCTGGGAGGAACTCAGAACCATCAGCTCCGTCCTGGGCAACATTGTAGGGGTGCTGAAGGAAATACTTAACACCAGGAGGGACACTGTGGCACTACAAGGGGCCCCTGACACTGGCATGGACGATGAACTGCCCACCACCTCCGCTGGTGCTAGTGGACAGGAGGCACCGCCACAGGACCACCACACCAGCACCCCACCCCCTGCATACGGAGAACCACCCCGCAAGCGGTCCCTGAGACCCAGGAACAAGACAGAGCACGATGCCAAGACCCCCAACAAGAAATTAGACCAACCTGATTGTCAAACCACTGTCCCACTTTGTAACCCTGTCCATATTGGAACTGCACCAGCTCCACTTCCTATGCCCCTACGGGCAATGCACCTGTGGGACTAATAGACTGGACTCTGGCATGGACATTCCTCCACCATCAACCCTCAACATTTTACAACCCCCTCCAATATTGAGCACTTCAATAAACACCCTTGAAGCACAAAACAATCTGGAGTCAGTCTATGATTTCGATAATGTGTATTAGCAATGACAGTGACAAAATGCTTTTTCAAATGTAATGTCAAAATACCTATTTCACACAGCTCTAGTCCATGAGGAATCTAAGCAGATGACACACGTTGGAAACCACACCTGTGAAACCGTAAGGAATATGTACTACTCAGTGACCATATACTGGTTGAAATCGACAGACAGGATAGAGGTAGAAGTGTTAAAGTACTTGTAGTAGGCAGGAATGTTTTCTCACCTGTGTGTCACTGGAAATATTGCTGGATAACTGAGTCCCTGTTGTCAATGTCTTCTTCCTCTGCTTCCTCCTCATCACTGTCCACAGGCTCCACAGCTGCCACAACACCGCCATCTGGACCATCCTCCTGCAGAAAGGGCACCTGTCGTCGCAAAGCCAAGTTGTGAAGCATACAGCAGGCCACGATGATCTGGCACACCTTCTTTGGTGAGTAGAATAGGGAACCACCTTTCATATGGAGGCACCTGAACCTGACCTTCAGGAGGCCGAAGGTGCGTACGATCACCCTCCTAGTCCGCCCATGTGCCTCATTGTAGCGTTCCTCTGCCCTGGTCCTGGGATTCCTCACTGGGGTCAGTAGCCATGACAGGTTGGGGTAACCAGAGTCCCCTAATAGCCACACCCGGTGCCTCTGGAGTTGACCCATCACATAAGGGATGCTGCTATTACGCAGGATGTAGGCGTCATGCACTGAGGCAGGGAACATAGCATTTACCTGGGAGATGTACTGGTCTGCCAAACATATCATCTGTACATTCATGATATGATAACTCTTCCGGTTCCTGTACACCTGTTCACTCCTGTGGGGGGGGGACCAGAGCTACATGTGTCCCATCAATGGCACCTATGATGTTGGGGATATGTCCAAGGGCATAGAAGTCACCTTTTACTGTAGGCAAGTCCTCCACGTGAGGGAAAACAATATAGCTCCTCATGTGTTTCAGAAAGGCAGACAACACTCTGGACAACACGTTGGAAAACATAGGCTGGGACACCCCTGATGCCATGGCCACTGTTGTTTGAAATGACCCACTTGCCAGGAAATGGAGCACTGATAGCACCTGCACTTGAGGGGGGATTCCTGTGGGATGGCGGATTGCTGACATCAGGTCAGGCTCCAACTGGGTACATAGTTCTTGGATTGTGGCACGGTCAAACCTGTAGTTGATGATCAAACTTCTTTCCTCCATTGTCGACAGGTCCACCAGCGGTCAGTACACTGGAGGATTCCGCCATCTCCTCACAAGTCCCAGCGGACGGTGCCTAGGAAGGACAACAGCGACCACAGAGTCAAACAACTCAGAGGTATGTATCCACAGTCTACACAGAACACCATTCATACACAAAATGTGGCCTGAATTTGTGTTGTGAGACAAGGCCTAGGTATGTGTGACGCAGTTGGTAATTAGGCCATGTGGGCCCCTGTAATGGCGGCTGCCTGACCTCTAAACTGGGACAATGGGATGTGAGGTAACTGCGCTGGCGTTATACACCGTCGCGGTAGGCGGTCGAAGACCGCAGCGCATTGCTGCCTTGGTTAACATTGGACCCTATGGGTCCCAGGAGCCAATGACGATGTACGCCGGTGGTGATGGTACGCACCGCCGCGGACATGACCGCCGTGGACGTCACCACCATTTTCTATCACTTCAATCACTCAATACCTGATCTTCGACAGGAGAGGACCTACACTGCAAGTGCTGCTGTGACCTCGGTCTGGAAGAGACAATTGCTCGTGCGTCTGGGGAAAGGGCCCCTGCCTTCACTGCAGAGGAGTTGGAGAAGCTCGTCGACGGGGTCCTCCCCCAGTACACGCTACTCTATGGTCCTCCAGACCAACAGGTAAGTGCACAGGGAGCATGTTGTATGGGCTATGCCTGTGTGGAGAGGGCTGGTTGTAAGAATGAAGGGGGCACAGTTCTGCGTGCATGAAGGACTGTGAATGCATGTGCCACATGGCAAGGGTAGGGATGAGGGCCACTCACTTAGATGGTGCAGTTGGTAATGACTTCTCTTCTTCCCCTGTACATGTCATGAAGGTCAGCGCCCACCAGAAGAAGGATATTTGGCGTTCCATTGCCAAGGACGTCCGGACCCTGGGGGGTCCACCACAGACAGAGCACCCACTGCCGGAAAAGATGGGAGGACATTCGCCGCTGGAGCAAGAAGACGGCGGAGGCTCAGCTGGGGATGGCCTCCCAACGTGGGAGGGGTGCCTGTCGAACCATGACCCTCCTGATGTTCCGGAGGCCTACCCGGAGTTTTATGGGCACTTGAGGGCATCACAGCAGACACAAGGGGGTGAGTATACTATCATTCAGCGGACTTTGCGCGCAGTGAAGGTGTCTGGGTGGGGGAGGAGTGCTGTGGGTTTCCGTAGGCCAGGGCGAGTTCCGTAGGCTAGGCCCCTCCGTAATGCAGGCCATGTGGCACCCCACCCCACCTCTGTAGAGTGCCAAGTACAGGTATTAATGCCCCTGTGTCATCTATGTGTGCAGATGTCGTCCATAGCCATGTAGGCCATATCCGAGGAATTGCATCTGTAGAGCCCAACAGCACGACGTAGTGCAGGGGGCTGCTGTGTCTGTATTGTCCGCCAACGGTAGCGGTGAGCCATGCACTCAACCTGTCGTTCTTCCGTCCCCCCCCCTTTTTGTGGTATCCCTGTTCTTGTGTGCATTAGCATCATCAGGCAGAGGTACAGTGGCACCGGAGCACGAGGGAGCTGCATCCCACATGGCAATGGAGGGCCACATCACGGACTCAGAATACACCAGTGGGACGGAGGGCGAGGGGAGCGCCACGGTGGTCACAGGATCTGCAACCAGCGACACTGACTCATCCTCCGATGGGAGCTCCCTTGTGGTGGCAGCAAAATCTGTCCCCCCACTTTTACAGGTACAGCCGCCACCCCCCTACCAGCACCGCCCTCCCAGCAGCCCCTCAGCCTTCGCCCCGTGCCCGCTCACCCAGGAGGGTGGGCATCACCTTTGCCCCAGGCACCTCAGCCCCTGCCACCTCTGCTGCCCTCGGTGAGGAGGCCATTGACCTCCTCAGGTCCCTCACTGTTGGGCAGTCTAGCATTTTGAATGTCATCCAGGGTGTAGAAAGGGAATTTCAACACACAAATGCATTCCTGGAGGGCATTCATTCTGGTCAGGCTGCCCTTCATCGAACCCTGCAAACTCTGGCCTCAGGACTGATGGCAGCCATTGTCCCTGTATGTAGCCTCCCCCCTCCAACTTCCTCCACCCAGACCCAATCCCCTGTACTCCAGCCTATCCCAAGCACACCATCAGACCAGCCTGCACACACCTCACCACACAACGGAAGCTCAGGCAAACATAAGCACCACACATCCCACAGGCACACACGCAAGCATCACACACATACAAACAAACCAACATCCACTGCCTCCACTGTGTCCCCCTCCTCGCTGTCTCCCTCCTCCCTCCCAGTAACATCTACACTCACACCTGCATGCACTGCCACTACAGCCACTACGTCCCTCACCAGCACACCCACCACCACACCCTGCTCACGTGCACTCACCACCCCCACTACCATTTACACGTCCCCTGTGTCCTCTCCCAGTGTGTCTGTGATGCCCCCTCCAAAGATACACAAACGCAGGCACACACCCACCAAACAGCCATCCACCTCAAGACAGCCTCCAGCCCATGCACCTGCACCCAAATCCACAAAAGTTACACCTCCTACAACCACCACCTCTTCCTCCACTCCCAAACCCCCTCCAGCTACCTGTCCCAGTGTCTCCCAAAATGTTTTCCTGTCCAGCCTTAACCTATTTCCCCCCCCCTCCAACCAATAGGTCCCGTACTAGCACCTCAGCCAAAAAATCTCCGGGACCAGTGGTGCCTGTTGTTACGGGTATGTGGAGTGCACCGGCCATGAGGCCAGCCAGTGTGGCACAGAGCCACAGCACAGCCAGCCCCCCCCCCCACCCCCCTGTGAAGCACCAGAAGTTGGACAGTGCCCGGTGGGAGAAGGGGAAGACTCCAGCCAGAAAAGCTGCTCACAGGGGTCCCGGGGGGAGTGTCCACTCAGCTGTGACTCCTCCCAAGGTGGGGAAGGGGCAGAAGAAATCTCCAAAGTCTGGGAGGAGCAGCACGGCGGAGAAGACCGCCATCATCCCCGATGCCCAGGAGGCCCCCTTCCATCCCATCGTCACTGGCCAGGAGGCCACCGCCAGAGTCACTGCCCAGGAGGCCACCTCCAGCCCCAGAGTCACTGGCCAGGAGGCCACCACCAGCCCCAGAGTCACTGCCCAGGAGTCCACCACCAGCCCCAGAGTCACTGGCCAGGAGGCCACCGCCAGCCCCAGAGTCACTGCCCAGGAGGCCCCCGCCAGCCCCATCGTCACTGCCCAGGAGGCCACCGCCAGCCACAGCCCAGCTGGCCAGGAGGGCCCCGCAAGCCACAGCCCAGCTGACCCTTGAAGGACCGCCAGCCACAGCCCTGCTGGGCAATGAAGGACCGCCTTGCCAAGGACCGCTGAACAGGGCAAAGACCGCCATGGAATGCACCGCTGAACAGGTCTGACACTGGCAACTCAAGCACCGCTGACGAGGCCAAGGACCGTTGAACAGGGCAAAGACCGCCATGGAATGCACCGCTGAACAGGTCTGACACTGGCAACTCAAGCACCGCTGAAGAGGCCAAGGACCGCTGAACAGGGCAAAGACAGCCATGGAATGCACCGCTAGCCCATTTGCGGCAGGGGCAGTGACGCAACTGGGACCGCCACGGGGTGTGTGCTGCACTCTGGACACCAGTCCCCCTCCAGAACCAGTGGAGAACAGCATCCACTCCGTCTGTCCTTGGCAGGATGAAGCACTCTGGGCACCAGTCCCCCTCCAGAACCAGTGGAGAACAGCATCCACTCCGTCTGTCCTTGGCAGGATGAAGCACTCTGGGCACCAGTCCCCCTCCAGAACCAGTGGAGAACAGCATCCACTCCGTCTGTCCTTAGCAGGATGAAGCACTCTGGGTGCCATTCCCCCTCCAGAACCAGTGGAGAACAGCATCCACTACCTCTGTCCTTGGCAGGATGAAGCACTCTGGGCACAAAGCCCCCTCCAGAACCAGTGGAGACTGTTATCCACTTGAGAGACTGTGGCTTTGCACTCCCCAGGATATAGCAGTGGGCAAACCACCCACTGTAGAGACTTGTGAGACTGTGGCTTTGCACTCCCCAGGATGGAACAGTGGGCAAGCCACCCACTGTAGAGACCTGATAGACTGTGGCTTTGCACTCCCCATGATGGTACAGTGGGCAAACCACCCACTGTAGAGACTTGAGAGACTGTGGCTTTGCACTCCCCAGGATGGAACAGTGGGCAACCCACCCACTGTAGAGACTTGCGAGACTGTGTCTTTGCACTCCCCAGGATACATCAATGGGCATGGAGCCCCTTCGTGGATCTGGCATGGTGCACTCATCCGGCTGAGGTGTCCCCCTTCCCTTCCCCCTGAGGTGCCTGTTGTATTTCGATCTGATGCCCCGCAGTGTTCTCTCCGTTTTGATTGGGTATTGAGTGTGGGCCTCGCCCATGCATTTTGGGCCCAGTGGTCCACGGACTATGAATGGTGCAATACCTGCACTACTAATCGTGGTGTATATTTTGTTTATTGTGTATATATATATGTATATATTTTATTCCTGTATTTTGATATATTACAATGGTTCAACTCATTTCCTTTTGTCTTTGCATTCTTCCGGGGGGGGTTGGGGGGTATTACTGTAATGTATAGATATGCATTGGTGTGTGTTGTAGTGGGTGAGGGTTGGGTGAGGGTTGGGATGTTGGTTGTGTGTGTCCCTGTGTTTTTGCCTCCCCCCTCCCCTATGTCGTAGGTGCAGTACTCACCGTAGTCTTCGCCGCCGGCGTTGATGATCCTCGTATAGGAGCAGGAAGACTAGCGCTGGCAGAATATGGAGTTCCGGCTCCATGGTGCCCTCCTTCCTCGTGGAGTGTGTAGAGGTGAGCGTTTTCCCTTTGAAATGGCTGTTTCCGCTGTGTTTTTATCTGCGGTGAATCTGCCCCGGAAAAGGTACATTGTCTTCCGCCTGTCTGTTGGCGGTGACTGCCGCGCTGTTTGTATGTAACGCCGTGGCGGTCTGAGTGTTAAAGTGGCTGTCTTTTGTTGGCGGTTTCCGCCACGGTCATAATTCCACATTTTTTACCGCCGGCCTGTTGGCGGTCTTACCGCCGCTTTAACACCGTCCGCCTGGGTTGTAAAGACCACCATAGTGTCATCATTAACATACAATTGAGTACACCTCTCGTGCAAAGAGTGGGATGCTAATATAGTTGATGATTTATACCATCTAGCCCAGAAAAAATAAGGTATAAAGAATACAAAGCAGCTCTGGATAGGCCACCCTCAGGATGCGGAACATCAAAGGGGGTCAGGGGACGATGGGCATCCCTTCTTTGTTGGGAGACCAGCCCCAGCTGGGCCTCGGCCGTCTTCCTTGGCCAGCGGTGCAGGTCCTCCCACCATTTGCAGCAGTTGGTGCTCTGCCTGTCAAAGACCTGCAGGGTCCGCACCTTCTTGGTGATGGCACGCCAAATAACCTTTTTCTGATGGGCGCTAACCTGCAGAAAAAATACAGCAGAAAAGGGATTAGTCATACCATTCGGAATTTCTTACTCATGGCCCACCATATCCCTCCCATCCCCTTATGCACATACGTTCCCCACCATGCATGCAGCTCCCTGGCCAGGACACCTCATTCCCCCCCCCCACACAGGTCTGGCACACACAGCAATCCATACATCCATGGCCTATGCATCATGCTCACAGTGTATTCACCTGTTTGTCTGGAGGACCATAAAATAAAGTGTACTGGGGTAGGACCCCATCCACTAAAGTGAACTCCTCTGAAGTGAAGGCGGGAGCCCTTTCCCCAGACACTCGAGCCATTTTCGCTTCCAGACACAGGTCACAGCAACATTTGCAGTGAAGGTCCTCTCCAGTTGAAGGTCAGGTAGCAAGTGAGTGAACAGATAGAAAATGGCGGTCACGCCCGCGGTGGTGCGTTCTGTCATCGCCGACGTACATCGCCATTGGCTCCTGGAACCAATAGGGCCCAATGATAACCAATGAGATGTTGCACGGTGGTCATGGACCGCCCACCACAACGGCGCACAACGCCAGCGGAATTACCTCATTTCCACTTGTCCCTCCTCACAGGTCAGGCAGCCGTCATTTCAGGGGGGCACAGGCCATGGCACCTAACTGCGTCACAACAGACATTGGCACATCAACTAACTCTCTAGTTCACATTCTGTTTTGTTAAAGGAAGAAATGCATATTTAATATTTACATATGTGTGAATATAACCCTCTGCTCACATCTTTTCACCCTAGAGTTCAACTGCTGAGGATGAATAGGAGATGGAGACATCCCCCTGTGTACAGACCCCTGGTGGACCTGGTGACAATGGAGGACTGGCACATTATCCTAACCTACGGACTTGATAGGGCCACAATCCAAGAGCTGTGTGCCCAATTGGAACCAGACCTGATGTCAGCTATCCGCCAGCCCACAGGTATCCCCCCCTCTAGAGCAGATCCTGTTGGTGCTCCATTTCCTGGCAAGTGGTTCCTTCCAAGCAACAGTGGCCATGCCATCATGGATGTCTCCTCCTATGTTCTCAAACGTGCTGACCAGAGTGTTGCCTGCCCTGCTGAAGCACATGTGCATCTACATCGTATTCCCCCAGTTGGAGGATTTGGCCACAGTAAAGGCTGACTTTTATGCCTGGGACATATCCCCAACATCATTGGTGCCATTGACGGTACAGAAATTGCATTTGTTCCGCCCCCACCCGGAGAAATGAACAAGTGTTCAGAAACAGGAAAAGCTTTCACTCTCTGAATGTGCAGATGGTGTGTTTGGTGGACCAGTACATCTCCCATGTCAATGCCAAGTATCCTGGATCTGTGCATGATGCCTTTATCATGAGTAATAGCAGCATTCCATATGTGATGTCTCAACTCCAGAGGCACAGGGTGTGGCTAATAGGTGAGCCCATGGTCCCCACCCAGTTGATGTAGGTATATGTGTGTGGGTTTGGCCCTAAGGGTGAGTGTGTGGCTAACAGGTATCCCTCAAATATTTGCAGGAGACTCTGGTTACCCCAACCTCTCATGGCTACTGACCCCAGTGAGGCATGCCAGGACAAGGGCAGAGGAACATTAAAATGAGGCACATGGGCGAAGAAGGAGGATCATTGAGAGAACCTTTGGCCTCCATCTGACAGGTGGATCCCTGTACTACTCACCCAAGAAGGTGTGCCAGATCATCGTTGTATGTTGCATGTTGCATGTTGCACACCCTGGCCTTTTCTGCAGGAGGAGGAGCCTGGGGATGGTCGTGTGGCAGCGGTGGAGCCTGTGGACAGTGACGAACAGGAGGCAGAGGAAGAAGATGTGGACAACAGAAGTACACTCATTCAACAGTACTTCCAGTGACACATAGGTAAGACACTGTAACTTCACCTTCCATTGCAGTTTTGAGTTTGACATTGAACATGGCAGCCTGATTTCCCTATTTCTATGACCACTTACTGTACCCTCGGGCATCTCTCTCTTCAGTAATCTGTGCCCCACTCTGGCTCCTGGTGTGTTTAATGCTGCCAACTGCAGGTCATACCTATGTAAATATTACAGTACATTTGATTTGCAATGTTTACAGTTTGTGAAGGCAATACATTTGTCATAGAATTAACAGACTCAATACTTGAATTTGTTCCAAGGGAGTTTATTTATGTGCTAATAAGTGTAGGGGGTATTGAAATGGGCTGGGTTGCTGATGGAGGAAAGTCCAGGGTAGAGTCCATTCTATTTGTATCCCATGTGCATTGTCCAAGGGGGTATAGGAAGTGGAGCAATGGCAGTTCAAGGTGGACAGGGTGACAGAGTGGGACAGAGGGTGACAATCAGGAGAGTCTTATTTCCTGGTGGTGGTCTTGGCAGTGTTCTCTGGCTTCTGCCTGGATTGCAGGGACTGTTTGCGGGGTGGTTCTCCTTCTGCAGGGGGTTGGGTGCTGGTGGCCTGTTGTTCCTGTGGCAGGGCCCCCTGTCCACTAGCACCGGCGGAGGTGGAGGGCTGTTCTTCGGTTTGGCTAGTGTCAGGGGCCCTTTGGTGTGCCACTTCCTCCCTCATGGTGTTGGCCATGTCTGCCAGCACCCCTGCAATGGTGACCAGGGTGCTGTGGGTGTCCCTCAGGTCCTCCCTGATCCCTAGGTACTGTCCATCCTGCAGCTCCTGGGTCTCCTGCAGCTTGGCAAGTATCTGGCCCATGGTCTCCTGGGAATGGTGATGCTCCCAGGATGTTGGTGAGTGCCTCATGGAGAGTTGGTTCCCTGGGCCTGTCCTCCCCCTGTCGCACAGAAGTCCTCCCAGCTTCCCTGTTGTCCTGTGCCCCTGTGCCCTGAAGCGTGTGCCCAGCGCCACTGACCCCAGGTCCCTGATCGTCCTGTGTTTGTGGGGTTGCCTGGGGTCCCTGTAGTGGTGGACACACTGCTGATTGACGTGTCCTGGGGACAGAGGGAGGGCCCGCTGTGTGGGTGCTGTAGTGGTGTTTCCCGAGAGGGAAGGCTCTGTGGTGGGTTGGGATTGTGGCTGGGTAACCGACTGTCCAGAGGTCCCTGATGGCCCAGGTTGGTCATCGTGATCCAGGCGTGCAGAGCTGCTGTCATCACTGTGGGCCTCTTCAGGGGGGGGGCGGATGTTGCTGGCACCTCCTCTCCGGTGATGTTGAGTGGGGATGCAAATGCAATGTAATTGTAGCTGCATGTACCATCTTGTGCTTGGATATGTTTCCCCCTCTGGTTGGTATTAGCAAGGCAGCTTTGGCTTGTGTGAGTTGTGCTTGGTTTGGCTAAGTGATTGTCTAAGGACCTCTAAGCTTTGGGAGGTCCTTAGTACCACTGGTGTTCCATGATTAATATTATTAAGGATCTTTATTCTGACAATTGTGCTAAAGTCCGCTGGGGTACCATTGGCGATCTAACCCCTGCTTTCCCAACTACACGGGGTGTGAGGCAAGGCTGTGTTTTGGCGCCCACCTTATTTCTTTTGTTTATTAATGCCTGTTTGCCATATCTCTTAGACTGTCAAAGTGATGCCCCTAGCCTGGGCGGGCAGAAGATCCCCTGTCTTCTGTTTGCAGATGATACCCTATTGCTATCACTTACTGCTATGGGCCTTTCTAGGCTGCTCTCCAGATTTCTGGAGTTTTGCACTGACCATGGGTTATCAATTAATTCAGCAAAAACAAAATATATGGTTTTTGGAGATAGTAGAAAAAAAATGAAGAGGCCTGTATATTTAGATGATGTCCCTTTGGAAAGGGTGGGCACCTTTGACTATCTTGGTATCAAAGTGGAAGATTCACATCTTTGGCATGCCCAGCGCCATAAATCTTTATTATGCCTGAAGCAGAGGGCGGGTGGAATTGTCAGATTTGCCTCTAGTTCCCCGAAATTTGCAATATCTCCTGCACTGGAAATATACAAAGCTCAAGCTAGGGGGGCCGCCCTATATGGAGCCGAACTTTGGGGCCATTGTAATTTGGCGAATCTGGCTAGCGCGGAAAACCAGTTTTTAAAAATGATACTAAAAGTTCCATCGAGTACCCCATCCTTGCCCATTCACCTGGACCTAAATCTTTTCTCAATCTCACAGATTGCTGCCCTAAGGCCCCTGCTGTTTTGGATTCGGCTGTGGACAACTGATGCCCTAACCCCTTTTCGGTGTGGCCTCCTAAATGTGGTGGGCAGTGATTTTAGTATTAAATCCAAATGGTGTGAATTCGTTGAACAATCTTTTTCCCGTCTGGGGTTAGGTTCCTATTGGTATGATCCTATTTCTATTCCTAAAAATGCTGCACAGCTGTTAAAGGATGCTTATTGGCATAATGTTCAGGTTGGACAATTTGCTGGCTCGATCCCATTGTCCATGTCTGACAATTTTTTACTTGTCAAATGCCATTATGAATTTGAGCCCTTTTTGGATGCAAAGTTATCTCCATTTGCTCGTGCCCTCTTTATCAGGTTTAGGATTGGGTCCCTCCCCCTGTGCTGTCTTACATACAAATGGTCCAGTTCAACTAATAGATCTAAAGGTTGCCCGATGGGCTGTAAAGATGTAGAAAATGTTTCACACGTTTTCTTCCACTGTCAAGCATATCACAAACAAAGAGCACTTTGGCTTATTCCGCTTTTTAAACAATTAGGAGCTAGATCCTGTCTCCATGTTGAGAGAATTTTAAAAAGCGACCCGTCCGTCAAGATAGCTCTACCAGTGGCAAGTTTCCTCAAGTCTATCTGGAGGTTGAGATTAGCAAGTTTAAGGGATAAAATGGTGTAGTTATTGTTTAGTCCTATTTATGTATATTTTTCCGACTTGGATGTATGATCGTAGCTTTTCTCTGTACAGGACATGGATCTTGGCTTGATTCCTTATGGATTATTTATAGACTTATGGAACTGTTCCCTTATTTTATGTCGGGAGAATTTTAAAATGAAAATCATCCACCCAGACAGTCTTTTTAATGGGGGGAAAAAGGGGAAAATTCTTATATTATTATGATATCCGAGTTCAGCAATTTCAAGGAGCAAGCGTGGGGAACACATTTTTAGACTTATCTATTTATATTTATCAAATTGGATGCGTGATTGCTCCACAGTATTCAGATATTGGTGTATTATATTTTTAATTAGTGCTGATTCATGAAATTATTTTCATTTTTGAGTATTGCTTTTCACTATATTAAGTGATGTTTATTTGACTGCTTATTTCTTGTTTGTTTTTTAAAAACCTGTCTTGCCCCTTTTTAACTGTACTTTTACTTATTTTTTTTACCTCCTTGCTTTTAGAAGTCCTTTCTTTCTTTGTTGTGTATTGTACTTTAATGGTTTGTTTTTACTCACCGAAATAAAGTTAAATGATGATGATGATTGTCACTAGGGTGCATGCTTTGGAGATGGGAGTCCATGCAGGTCTGTGATGGGGGTCCATGCATTGGTGTTGCATGCAGGGCTTTGGATTGGGATGGATGGGTTGTGATGGTGGGGTATATGTGAGGTGATGGAGTGATGGGAGTGAGGGTAAGGGTGGGGGTATGTTTTGGCATGCAGGTAGGGTGGGGGATAAAGTAGTAAAGATTTGACTTACCAGAGTCCAGTCCTCCTGCTACTCCTGCGAGGCCCTCAGGATGCATGATCGCCAAGACTTGCTCCTCCCATGTTGTTACTTGTGGAGGAGATGGTGGGGGTCCACCACCAGACCTCTGTA
The DNA here is from genome assembly GCF_031143425.1 of Pleurodeles waltl. Taxonomy (NCBI): domain Eukaryota; kingdom Metazoa; phylum Chordata; class Amphibia; order Caudata; family Salamandridae; genus Pleurodeles; species Pleurodeles waltl. The sequence continues at coordinate 1,168,021,152 of NC_090440.1, forward strand.
CAGCTACCTGGTATCTTGCTACCACAGAACGCACCTTCCCCCGTAGGTCGTTCCACCTCTTCCTGATGTCATACTTTGTTCTGGTGTACTGTCCCACGGCGTTGACCCTGTCCACGACTCTCCGCTATAGCTCCATCTTCCTTGCAATGGGCGTCTGATGCATCTGTGTTCCGAATAGCTGTGGCTCTGCCCGGATGATTTCCTCACCCATGACCCTTAGCTCCTCCTCTGAGAACCTGGTGTGTCTTTGTGGTGCCATGGGTGTAGTGTGAGTGGTATGTGTGAGGGTGTGTGGGGTGATGTGTTGGGGTGTGTGCTTTGAGGTGCGTGGATGATGTATGGGTGATGGTGTTTTGTGGCTCTGATTCAGTGGGTGCTCCTGGCTTGTCTCTCTCTCACTTGCCAAAATGTTTGGGTCATAAAGGGTTGTGGTAATGTGGGTGTGTGTTTTATATTGGTATGGTTGTGGTGTGTGTATGTGTGTCAGGTGTGTGTATTTTGAATTGTCCAATGTGGTGTTGTTTTGTATGTGTGTGTGTATTTTGAGTGCAGCGGTGTGTACCACCAATGGTTTACTGCAGTTGAATGACCACTGCGGTGATTTGTGGGTCATGATGCTGTGGGCGTATTTCTGTTGGCGTAACGGTGTGGGTTTTGGTACCGCCAGTTTATAACTGACCCTTGGTGTGGCAGACTTGTGTGGGTGTCTGTATAGTGGTGGATTTCTCTGTGTGGGTCATAATACCTGTAGCGGTATACCGCCGCAGTCACAGTATGTTGGCGGCAGTCAGCATGGCAGTAGGCAGCACTTAACGCCAGAGTTGCAATGAAGGCCATAGTCACTATACTAAAAACATCACATTGTAAATAGCACAAACAAAATACTTTGCACCTGATTCTCCTTGGTCTATTCATTCTCCACTACATGTACCATTGGAATGTAACTCAAACCTCCGGGAGCAAGTAAGAAACACAACGGTGACAAGTAGGTTAGCAACATCGTTTGTGACGTAAAAGGATCTACTGCCTCCATTTCACATATCAGTGACACACAATTCACAGATATGTGACTCCTGAAGGCCTAGATCCATGCACCACTACATATATTGTGCCGTCAAGTGGTCAAGGTGCTAATACCTAGCCCATATACCACAACAACACCATGCCTAACATGATGTATGCAAGGGGGCACACATACGGTAGGGGCTGTCAACAAATGGATATTAGGTAATGTAGGAACAGAACACTGTCATAACTCATGGTGATTGCTGCTTTGCCTGCACGGTACATGTGTGACAAGGGTAGGACTTCATTGGTAACTATGGACCTTCAGTAATTGTTGAGATTTTGTAACCAATGTCCGATGCTGAGCCTACACATCGTATCCAGGGGATAATGTCCTGGTACTGCCATTGGGCACAACTCTGACACATGGTAGATTGCACCTCACGTATGGCCCACACATGTTGGCTGTGGAGTGTGCAATGGGTTGCCAGAACAAAATCAGCAGCTATGAGTCCAGAAACACTATCCAAACACATGGCCCATTGTCAGGATCTAAGGATTTATTGGGATAATGCACCACCAAATATTTTTCTGGGTCGAATTTCACTCACTTTGTACATGAGGTGCACACTTGTCACACAAATCTGCTATCTTGACACATGCCTAGAGCAAATACGGAAAAACATGTGAAAGCTAATGTACTGGGTAATGTCATAGGTAGCAACGGATTTGCCAGTATCAACTATGTTTTACATGTGTCTGCATGTTTACCTAGTATGCTCTGTGTAACAGCATCACACAGCACATAGCAATACACACCACTCATTGTCACTCACATGACAGAAAAAGTGCATGGTAGCAACAGTAACAATGTATCCCATACATGTTTTCAGTTCCAACATCGCAATCAGGTGTGGGGTGTGCTTCTATGTCTAGCATTGCTGAATAATGTCTGAGACACAACATCAAACTGAGTGGGAGTAGACCTAGCTATATATGTTGCATTTGGCTAATAAACCATACTGCACTGAGATGATTTCACACCTCAACATCATTCAGTCATGGTAAGAGTTACCTAGGTTGTGACATGTTGGAAGAAATGCATGCCCATGTTCAGTGAAGGTTGTGGATGGACAGCTTCAATACACCCACAGATACTTGCAAACACAACATGGGAGGTAACTTGAAAACAACAACACAATTGCTGTGGCAGGTGTAGTGTCATGTGTGTGTGTGGAACTCATTATATCTCACAAATACCACCAATGGAACCGTAACTATCAAGTAGCCAGTAGTAGGATATGTGCACATCTTTAAATTACACAAGTCATGTTTTGCATCATGTCCATGTATGACCAAACAATGTTGCTGTAGAAGATGTGTACAAAGTGCAAGCAGCCTAAAGAATGGGATCAATGTAGGTGACAATACATACCTTACTAGTAATGCAGGAAAACATGGAGAATTGACACACATAGACCAATATTGACTGTACAACACATCAACGTCTACATGTCAACATTTAACGTATGTAGAGAGAGGATGTCCAGGTCAGTACATAACCCAGTCATGTTGGTCACTAGCATACCATGGTATTTGATCATTGCATGACACCATGACAGGAGGCAGTGACAGACAACACCATCTGTACCATGGCACATTTCCAATATTGAAGCCGCAACAGATATATGAGCCCTGAACAAGCTGCCCATGGAAACAACTAAGGACATCAATTAATGAGACATGTCCTAGATGTGCAAGCACCAGAGCTCTGGACATGAGAGGGGAAGGCTGACATCAAGTACCACAGATGAAAATGTGATATATTGGTCTGTATGACCACAACTGTGCATGTGTATGTCTGCTGGGGAGTGTGCATGGTTGTGCTGAGTAGCAAATATGAAGAGTCTAGATCCCTGCTCAATAAACCTATACACCACTGCTCTGGCGACATTAACATATGACATTGTCAGGAGCCTGATGCATGTGCACAGGGGGCTGAGTAAACTGGAATGCCATTACCTGTCTCTTCACATGCAAACATGGGTTTGGGTTGCCACACACACTGACACAGTGGTGATGATGAGTAGGCTAGCATCTATGCCAGACTGCAACACTGCTACACAGTGGTATGCCATTGTATGTGATAGTCAGAACAAACATGAGGTTGACAAATGTGAGTGCCCAGTTGGAGGCATGCACACATATACCACATATCTCAGAACACATGTACCACTATAATGGCTCAGGCATGGCAATCGGTATGGATTCTGAACAAAAGGCAACCTAGCACAAAAATTAGGGCACAGGTTTCACAAGATCAGTGATTGAAAGAAATTACTTTCACATGTGTTCCGACATACGGAAAAGGGTGGCACTGATGTGACTACACATGCATTTGTAAAATGCCAACATGTGTCTATGCAGGAAGATAACAATGTGAGGTTTCACATCCCAAGAATACATCACTGTCATCATATGTTACAGAAATTACACAACACATATCTTTACACACGCCCAGCATATACCAACATTCACTAGCACATGTGTGCATAACATCTCCTGCAACTAAGATGTATGGGGAACCGAATGGCACACGTGTAGCAAAGCAACATGAAGTAAAATCCAACAATACACCACAGAATGGACACACATGCACACATTAATTGCCAGGGATTATGTGATATCAATGCAGTCCAAGTCCTCTGAATACTCTGAGTATAAATTGGCATGGTTGTCACATGCCTTACCATGTGTTGAACATAGGCCATCATATATATTTTGTTGTAGGTATATGTACATTTGTATCTCAGAGATAACAATATTGTCCACCCACACATTAGTATTCATACACATATGAACACACATAGCACACATTTGTCAACATGTATGTGGACCCATTATAGCTACACATGCATATATGCACAAGGTATGAATAATCACATGCAGAAGACTTCTAGACAAACCTATGGATTTGACATACCAATGTCACCGTAATGACATTACTAGAGAGTCACGCACATGTAGCAATACCACATACACAACATTGTAGCACAGCCCATGTGATGTGTTAAGTGAATCAGGGTGCACTCAAGGCCTACAATGCAAACATCCACGCAATTCCGTCATGCGTAAAACAAAATTACGCAAATGCATCAACTCCACACTGCAACGTAAGTAAAATGACACCTGGACCCTGAGCGGCAAATGAACGTTCACATGCCTTTTAATTCACCATGGTGAAAAATACATGCATGACCGTCATGTGTCAAAAAATGTTAAGCCTACTCATATACCATACAATTCTCCTAAGCTAAAAGATGTCTAGCCCCTGAATGTCTATTGCACGCCAATGGGCGATTTCACACAAAAGGTGAGAAAAATTATGCATGACCGTCATGCGTCAGAAGAAGCGACGCATGTTTGGAAATGTGACACACATGCCCAGGAAGTGATGAAACAGGACATCCTGCCAACAAAAATGGTACAGTGAGTTCACTTTCACTTCACAGTCTTCTTGTCTGTGACTGTGTGAGGGTGTGTGAAGCTGGTGCTGCAGGAGTTTTTGGAGTATTTGCAGTATTTATTGTGCTGTTTATTGTAGGTGTTGTGTTTTATTTTTCTTTAAAATTGTCTTTTGTATTGTGAGTGCACTGTTTTTGTCTCTGTATTGTGCGGTGTTTGTCAGGGGTAGTATAGTTGTTGGGGTAGTTGGGTTAGGTGTTAGGTATATTAATTTTTTTGGGGGGGTGAACAGCATTTTCAGTCCAGTATGCCTGGGAAAGGGAGAATGGCACTGATGTCGGCCGATGAGCTCGGGGATTTATATGGCAGGTTCAGCACTACCTCCCCATGATGCTGCAACTGGGTAGCCGTGTCATTCTTGGCTACCCCACAGAGGCAATGAGGCTGCGTGGGGAAAAGTGCTCCACCACCTTACACGAATCTATGGGACAGGAAGGAACGACCACAAACTCAAGCATCACGAGCAGACCTTGTTACAAGGGAGTAGGATCTGCTGGATCATCTGGGCATAGCGATTAATGGAGCAGTTGGTAAGTCTCCCATTTCCATACAAAGTCCTTTCTTTCGCATGTGCATGCCTGTTACAGATACGGTTGAGTGCTGCATGTAATGTTTGTGGATCTGGACATGTTGTATGCTACCTGTATGAAGAGTCCCAGTGCCACCTTAGGTCTGCAATTCAAATGTACAATAATAAAGCCGATGCAGGGCAGATGTACAATTTTCCCTGCACAACCATTACAAAATGTTGTGATGCATGCATAGGGCAACTCGGTAATGAGCATCACCAAATGAGTATAAAAAAATGGAGGACCGGGAGTATTCAGAACAGGTCCAGTGTGCATCTCCCTGGGCAATAAGTAACAATCAAGCTGGGCACACTGTTCCTAAGAAGAGAGAAGATGCATGGGCACTTCTAAACTTAGAAGCTAGAACCCTCACACATCCATTGGATGTCATGCTTCATCATTGGGTCTGCTCCTCGTCGGGCTGGCGCTGCAATGCCCGACGGGCCCCTGCAAGGGGGCTTTGTGCCGGAGATGTTTTATTGTAAGCGGGCCACGAAAGTAAGTAGGAGAGAAATCAGACCTACTATGAAGAACAGAGAGAACTGGAAATAAAATTGATTTCAGAACCACCCAGAATCAGATTTATTGGGGATGATGGACCTCGGACAAAATTAAAAACACAGGGAGGATAAGGAAATTGAAGTTACTATACTCTGACCATTGACATAAGGGGTATAAAGGACATTGGCTCTCACCCTAACTAGAAGGTCAACATGTTTCATGCTTCAGCTGTCCCAAAGGATCAAATGTTTTTTGTTACAGGTTTACGCCGACTGAGGCCTTCTTCTTTTTTTGCGTACCTGTTCATGTAAGTATTTGTTTCTCTTTGGCTTAATGTGCACTTTTGTTTTTGTTTTTTTGAGAAGAACAATGGTTTTTGTGGTCCTGATGAAACGCCATTTTATCCTTCGGGACAGTTGAGGCGGGAAACATGCGAAGTGTTAGCATTTGAAAAAGCTGTCTCCCTCGATGTCAATAAACTGCATCCGAAACATCCCTTTGTTAATATTCCATCGAAAGAAAAGGTAGCTCTAAGGACTCTAGCCACTGACCCCAGGATTGTTATCAAACCAGCTGACAAAGGGGGCGCCATAGTGATCCTTGATTCACAAGAATATAGACAAGAATGCCCCGCCTCCTTAGTGATTCTTCCTACCATCAGCAGATTCTACAGGATTCCACTGAGAGACTACAGAAATATATCCGATCTATGATCCATGAGGCAGAATCTAATTCATGGATAACGCACAAAGAAGCGGAATTCTTGGATACTCTCCATCCATGTACAACATAATTTTATTGTCTTCCCAAAATTCATAAGAACATCCAGCCTCCCCCTGGACGTCCCATTGTCTCAAGGATAGGGTCCAAACTGGAACCCCTTTCCATGTTTTGTGACTATTTCTTTCAACCTCTAGTTAGAGCTACATCCACGGTCCTGAGAGACACCAAGGACATGCTGAATTTGATCGAGTCCATCAACATGACCTGCACTGTGAATGCTCTTATCACTTTGGATGTAGAAGCATTATACACCAACATTCCCCATGAAACCACTCTCTGTGTTGTTGAAAATAGTTTAAATACCAATACTTGGTCCTCCTCTACACCAATGCAGTTTATAATGAAATGTGCTACTGCGACTCTCACTGAGAATTATTTTCAGTTTGAAGATCAGATCTACCATAAGATATGAGGGACATCAATGGGAAGTACCTTCGCACCTAGCCTGACATGTCTGTGTATGTTTGATTTTGAACAACTATATATACTCACCGGTTCTAACACCTTCACTAAAAACATTAGACTGTGGCGCCGATACATCAATGACATCCTTATTGACTGGCAGAGAGAGTTGCAACTGGTTGACTCCTTTACAACTTGGGTCAACAGTCTCGACCCCTTTTTTGCAATTGTCCTCAACAATGTCCACTTCCCAGATCTCTTTTTTGGATCTACAGATCTCCATTAACCATGGTAAACTGGAGACCAGCACTTTCTCTAAGAAGACTGACTGAATAGTTTTCTCCTTTTATGAGAGTTACCACCCAAAATCATTAAGGTACAACTTACCTTTCGGACAATTTTTACGACTACATCGTAACTGTAGCAATATGTTCACCTTTGAAAAACAAGCAGAAGAATTGGCTCAGAAACTTGAATATAGCCATTATCCACGTCAAGTTATCAACACAGCTAGCAAACGGGCTCGTAACAATCATAGAGATGCCTTACTGGCCTCCAAACCTAAGGTAGCGGACCCCAAATTGGCTTGTGTATCTACTTACACCCCAATCATCAACAAACGGTTGTCTATTTTGGCAAGCGGTGGCTATAAGGTACCAAAACCCTTATTTGCATTTAAACGCACCAGAAACATTAAAGTCATTGCGGTTCATACTTGGCCTAAGGCAGTCCCTCTGGAACCTAGACAGAGGACTATGGCATCTTCCACCAGTTCAAGGACATTATCCGTTGGTCAACTGCTCACTATGCCCATTGACTAAACAAGTAGACTCTCTGGATTTGGAACCGATTGGTATGTGGCATCTTACCAAACATAGCAATTGCAACACTCAGAATTGCATTTACATGATCACATGCCCTTGTGACTTGGGTTATAGTGGTAGGACCACAAGACCTGTTAAGGTTCGCATCAGTGAACATCGCAGTAACATTCGGTGTTGGCTTTCCTCCATGAAATTAAGTACTCATTTCATCGACATCAAACATTCTCCCAATGACCTCTGGTGGGTCCTCCTTGAGGCATTTGATGGCCCTAGAATAGACCCTTTAATTCTATTCTATTAGAAAAGGAACAACATTGGGTTTTCAAGCTCCGAACCCATATCAAGGGCTTAAACAATGATATTCCATGGACCAACTTTTGCCTTAGGAGGCAAAGGCACAATCCCATTACAACAAATTTTAGTCCCCCAGAGGAGACATTTTTTAGGGTGGCCAGCAGTCTTTGTTTTTTACGACCCCGTTAAGATATTGTTTTACACTCTTTTCAGCATTATGGCATTCCTGCAGTGGACATTCTTCCACAACGTATCTCTGAGGTTTAACTCGCCTTGGAGTCAGTAATGGCTATTTTCTCCCTTCCCTTAGTTGAATTAGACAGTCATTTTCTGGCAGATTTAGCAAAAAACATTAGTTTATTTTTCTATTAGACTCCTTTTTGTCTGCATTAATACGTGTTCTTTTCCACCCACCTTTTTGGTACAAAAAAAGCCTTGCCGTCCGTGTCACATCTCCGGTACTGCGGCATCTCTTTTTTTCATTTTTTGTTTATCTTGTTGGCCGCCTAGTTACCAAGTCCTTTCTTGGTGTCTAGACCCCACCACTGAGCAACTCAACGATACATTTGATTGGCCCATCGGCGGGGCTAGCTTACACTTAACCCGGCAGCCGGAGACTTTCTCCACTTCCTGCCGTGCGGCCACGGGTAGGTGCTCCAACGCGGGAGCTGTCTGTTATTGTAAGTACGATTTTTTCACATTTTTTATTGGTATTTTTTTTTGGTATTTATCTTGACAACGCAGCCATGCCTGAAATTAGGAATGCAAACCTTCGGTGAATATATAGGTGCTCACCGCCTCACCTTGATGTAACATGGGTCGCCACCCATTGGATGTACTTTTCCTGTCATCTCTGGGGAGTTGATGACGGGCGGGGGGTTTGATTGGTACTACTAATTGTATACCTTCTTCGAACCTTACATTCTTTTGATAACATAGATACTTGCCGCCTTATAGTGCACAAATTAGATTGCTCCTTCATTTCTTAGTCCTTTTTGCCGGCAGTCGGCCTGATGTAATATCAGCTCTGTGATCTTCACCCATTTGAAGAGATTTCGCCCTAGTTCCCTGGGTTGTGATTTTTAATTTTCTGTTAACTTTTGATTTTCTTTTGATTGGGCCGTAGACTGCTGCTATACGTTACATAAATGTCATAATTGTTTTTCAGATGGGACTACCTTATGTGACAACATGCATTATTTCCAAAAATGGTTTAAGGATGACAGTACTTATGTTTGTAGGCGACTGTGCCAGTCCTACAACAAGTCGCAACTGTCGTCCCAACTCTACCGGATCACAAGCAGCACATTACCAAAAACCCAAACAGTAAAAGTTGATTTGTGACAGCCTTTATGCATGGACTCCAGAGTGTGACATCTCAGGGAGTGTCGTGGTTAAACGGAGATTACCACTTTCTCACATGAAGAGCATGTCTCAATCAAACACTGCCAATGAAGAAGATGCAGTAAAGTTTCAATAGGTTTTATTTCAACAGAACTGCAATCTACGATAAGTTGTATGGGCTGCAACGATTAGGATAATGAACAGTGCAAGAAACAGAATGGTAAAGACAAGAGTCATTAATACAAAGACCACCACCATCTTGCAATGTCATGAAATGACATGAAGTGGCATTAGATATGAAGTCTGTCCTCATAACCTAATAATGTGAACCTAATATCTAACCTAGGAGAGAGCTAGGTGTGATAAACCTAATCTACCAATGCCATGTCCATGAGAACAGCCCCTCAACCCTTGTTACCTTGGAATGAGGTCTCTAGCTCAGACTCCATAGGGACACGAAGACTGGGTCAGCGTCAAGGCGACGTGCAGCATCTAGAGCAACAATGGCAGCTGGTCGGAATCCCTCTGACTATCTGTTTAAGTGAGGAGTATTTATACAGATCTGCTTGGACCCCTGACATAGGTCGGTTCCCAAACAATAGATAAGAAGACATGCTTGGGATGGTAATTAATATAAACAATTCCCTCGAAGGCGTGAAGAGGGAAAGTACCTAGGGGGTCATTACGACCTGGGCGGTCTTTTTGCAAGATCGCTGAGGGACCGCCGTGCGGAAGACCGCCTGTGCAGGCGGTTTGCCGCTCAGCGTATTATGACTGTTGGCTGCTCTCCGTCGTTATTCCGACGGAGAGCCGCCAACAGCCATACTTGCGGGCGGCGGGGAACTGGAGGTTGCTCCACAGCCACGCCAACAGAACACCGCCCCGCGAATCACGTCCTGTGATTCGCTGTGGAGGTGTTCTGTTGGCGGTGTGGTGTCGGCGGAGCTGCCCCCATGGCTCCCGTCCCCTCCCAGAGGATCGACGGACCAGGTAAGTCGATCGTCCGTTAGGGGAGGCGAGTGGTGGGGTGTTGTGTGTTGTGTGCGTGCATGGGGGTGTGCGTGTGTGTATGTAGAGGGGGTGTGTGGGTGCGTGTATGCTTGCAGGGGTGTTGTGTGTATGGGAATGAGTGCATGTATGGCTGTGGGTATGGCTGTATGGATGTGTGCGTGTATGTTTTAATGTGGGTGTGCGTGTCTGACTGTGTGTGTGGATGTAGGCATGTATGTCGGGGTGTGTGCGTGTGTGTGTTGGTGGTGCCTGCATGCACGTCAGGTGTGTGTGAGTAATGTTATGTTGGGGGTCGGGGTGGGGAGGGGGGCCCTGCCACCTTTGGGGGGTTGCAGGGGTTGTGGGGGGTGTAGGGGAGGGAGTCGGGGTGGGGGTGGGGGGAGGGTGAGACCCCTATCAGTGCCAGGGAAGGAATTCCCTGGCACTAATAGTGCTTACCGCCATGGATTTCATGGCGGTAGAAACCGCATTAAATCCACGGCGGTAAGCCGGGTCCAAATACCGCCGGCGGTATACTGACCGCCGCTGGGCTGGAGCCATGGTCATAATTCACCAAGGTAAGACCGCCAGCCTGTTGGCGGTCTTACCGCCGGTTCTCCGCCATCCACCAGGGTTGTAATGACCCCCCCTAATGTGAACACCTAGAGTTTGTTTATCTTTGTCGCTTGATATTGACGCCTTAGCGCGGTGGCACTGATAACGCAAAACTAAAACATGGGCCTACGTAAAAACAAGGCAGCCATCTTTAAAGATTTAATTAAATAAAAGTGCTAAAACAGAGCAAGCTAAGTAGGGTAAAAGTCACTAGGTGACGGGGGCATGAGTCTGCAAAACAAAGGCTAAGATAACTCCTGTAGCCCATTAAAACAAACTAGGATTCACTACACCCTCCCCACTGCTGTAACAAGTATGACACCATAGTTGTGACGCCACTGAAGGTGAATGAACCCAAATGCTAAAAAGCGCTCTGGACTAAAAGCTAAGAGCATAAAAACTAGGTAAACATCAGATCTAAAACCATGTTAAAACCCAAAATAGCTAAAAAACATACGAAGAGACATAGGGGGTCATTCCAACCCTGGCGGTCATCGACCGCCAGGGTGGATGACCACGGAAGCACCGCCAACAGGCTGGCGGTGCTTCATTTGGGATTCCGACCACAGCTGTAAAGCCGCGGTCGCCCAGCCGGGTCCGGCGGTTTCCCGCCGGATTTCCCCCGGCTGGGAGAATCCTCCATGGCGGCACTGCAAGCAGCGCCGCCATGGGGATTCTGACCCCCTTCCCGCCAGCCTGTTTCTGGCGGTTTATACCGCCAGGAACAGGATGGCGGGAACGGGTGTCGTGGGGCCCCTGGGGGCCGCTGCACTGCCCATGCCACTAACAGGGCCCCAGCATGATTTTCACTGTCGGCACAGCAACTGCACCCGTCGCAGCCCTGCAACACCGCCGGCTCCATTCGGAGCCAGCTTCTGTGTTGCAGGGCCTTTCCCTCTGGGCCGGCGGGCACTCCCTTGGCGGGCGCCCGCCGGCCCAGCGGGAAAGTCTGAATGGCCCCCGCGGTCATTTGACGGGGTAAGTTTGGCGGGCGGCAACCGCCGCCCGCCAAACTTGGAATGACCCCCATAATGTCGACCATGAAAAGCACAGCAGGCCAATGTAAGGGCAAGGAACCCAAATATTGAATTCGGTATTATAAACCAATTGTCAAATTTTCTAACAATAGTCAAGATCTTGAATAGCATCTTTCAAGCCATCAAATGGAAAGTACCTCAGAAAGAGGCCACCTCATCAGATGTTAGGTCGATTACAGGATAGGCAGCCGGATCCACGGAGCAGTAGTGTGTGTAGTAGTCTCTCGTGCAGGTCCACCTGCAGGAGTGGCACTTTCCACAGCACCAAAAAGAGCCAGATCATTCAACAAGGGTGGCTCATAAGTGGCCTCGCGAATCAGCCTTAGCCTCAAGGGGCATGACTGTGAATGAACCCTCATCAGAGACATCAGCAGTGCTTGATCCACAGGAGGCACTTGCATAACAGCAAGACACATTGTAGGGAAGTGTTAGAAAGAGGCACCATACCCAGCGAAAGACTGGTTGCACGCACCATAAGAGTGTTGGGAATGAGAATGACCAATCACACTCCGAACCCTCCAGATACGAAGCATCAAAGACTTGAACCATGCGTTCACGGCACAGTTGATCTGGTGGCAGTAGCTCCATTGCTTTGCGCAGCTGGCATTACACAACCACTGCAAATCAGAAGAAACAGCAGCAGTATTCCGCAAATCGATGCCAAAATTATAGGAAAGCCACCAAACACACTTGAAAAGAGGGAATGGATGGCCGACGGAATGATTCCGAAGTCTGTATGGAAGATGGACTGTATGTCTCTCTAGCTGATGAACAGTAGCTCCTTTAGTCTGCTCATCTTGTCATAATTTACATTAGTAGTATCAATGGGAGGCCACTTTTATCTCTTGTGTTGAGGGAGATAAAACTTGTCCACAACATGTAACGACCTTACAGACTGAAATTGCGTAGGCAATTCCTAGTCGCATACCGCAAAAGCTTTGGTCGCTCAGCACCACATAACTTCCATTCCAAATACATGAAATGCTGGTCGAATCAAAGGGACGGGAGTACTCTTCAGAAAACAGGCCAAGTTTGCGACCCCCGCATTGCAAAGGCCGTGAAGGGACATCTGCTTGCAGATTATTGAATGACTAACAGTAGTCTTGCATCCGCTGAGAAAGACCTCTGTTTCGCCGTTCAGACATTTGTATTAAAAGGGCAATGCCCACTCTTTTTTAATATAGCTATCGCATAGTCGCTCATACCTGCCCAAGGCAAGATGTTTCAGGCATCGAAAAGCGAGAAGTCGAAATAGGCAGGTTAATGATGCCATGTAGGAGCCATACTGTTGAAGGACTCTCTGCAACTGTGAAAGGCAACTTTTCTAACTTCTCTATATGAAACATGGTTAAACTTGATTCCCTTTTAGCCATTGTCTGCTGTTCCCTGGAAAAATTAAAGGCGGTGAACAATTCACTACCGTTAATATACTTACATAGAACTCGGCCATTTTTCAAAGTCTGTAACTTCCAACCTCACTGCATGATGGAACACAGCTGACTTTACCCATGAGATAAGCGGGACATGTCTGTCTGAATGATATCTATTGCAGACAACACTGTGTTTGTCAGACAGTAAATCCTGTTGGACAAAGTGTTTATGCCGTTATTGACAACAGCTAAAGCCTTTTCTAAGTTTTCCTTATTTATTTGCCTTAAACGTGCAGAAGCTTCTATCTGTGAAAGCTTCCAGATCTCATTATACATAGCATAGATTAATCTTTTAGAGCGTGGCTTTCTAGGACCTAACAAAAAGTCCTGCAAGTCTACATCTTCAGAAAGAGTGTTAGGATGTTCTTTGACTGCGGCTTACGTGTTATGCTGTACCCAATGATGGCACAGTTTACCCACACTGTATGTTGTAACTATACCCGTGTGTTGACCCGAGACAAAGTGAGGGTCTGGCCGGCTAATCTTGGAACGCCCTCAGGAATTCATACAACGTGCTTGACATCCATTGGTGTCTATTGGCCAAATTAACCACCCACCGGGTCTGGAAAGTGAAGAGTTATAGTTACCAGACGGAACCTTTGCCTCTAGCTCTTCCTCGGTGACATTCATGAAGAACTGCCAATCATTAAAGTTTGCCGGTGTGGGGATACTGGGCGTGTTCACTTCTTTTATTTTTGCTAACCTCAGACAGGATGTCTGTTGAATCGTGTCATTTAAAAAGATCACTTGTACAGGAACCAGGCATGCTCTAGATAAAGCTTCCCTACCCTGTATTTGCCAATCTTGTGTTCCCCATACACTCTTTATGTCAACAGTGTTCCTCCAGTATTCGTAACCTTCAACTTCAAGATGGGAAATAAAGGAATATGAATTAATCAGCTTTGTATCGGTTAGCAATATTTTCCTAATTTTTGAAGGTGATAATTTGAAATAGTATGACTCTAGATATTTTGTGTCATGCCCAGAAAAATAAGTGAATTTATCTGAATAATGTTTTGGGCTCCCCAAAGGTGGTGTTGAACAGTGTTCCTACTCTGTGTAGTTAAGTATTGGTCTGTGTCTAGTGGCATGGTGCAGGTAGTAATGTCCCCAATTAATATAGCAGAACATTTCCCCATAATTCATTGCATGCCTACATACATCATCACTTTCAAATACTAAATAATCCTTCATCTCAGTTAACATAGAGTCAACTGTCTGACCGTCCCAATCATCAGATATAACACCAGGTGTAATTACATCTGTCATTGAAATTTTGAATACATAGGGAATTTGAATGATCTCAGTAGGCCCATATATATCAAATGGAACATTGTCCCACACAGTCCCTTCAGGAATTGGAACAGTTGAAATTTTCTCAGGGGACAAGTCTCTTTGGACCCTATGTGAGGAATGATATGGAGTTAAGACTTTATCCACGAGCTCAACAGAGGAGCATTCAGGAAAGTAATGACCATTTATGAGGAAAAAGAAAACAGTCATGAAACCAATCCATAAAAACAATGCAAAAAATGTTGCGCAGAACCATAAATAGTTCCTTGGGTATATTAAATACTTATTTTTAAGCTATAGGTACAGCTTACATGTCTTTGAAACATTTTCAATCACTGGAGTGGATGAGTCTGAAAAAAAGTTATCAATGTCGATGAAGTAACCAGAAGCAGTTTCTGCAAACGCAGGAGCAGGTGCATTACCAGTGGATGGATCCACTTTGCGTGGAGGATCACAGTAGACTGTGCCGTCTGTCTGTGTAGTGTTGGTGTAGAAAACAGCCAAATCTTGGACAGGTGTTGTTGTTGAAGTGCTAACTGGAATCAGCAAGAGCTCATTTTCTGCCCTCCCCACAGTCGAGTAGGTATTTGCAGCATCGTTGGACATTGTTGTGTAGCCCGAAGTAGTGTTGGTATTTCTATTTTGAAGAGGTATGTCCTGTTGGGTAGGGAGAGGGGACCAGGAGCTACCCAAGGGACCTCTGGGTCTACTGTGCAGGATCGGTCATATGGTGCAGTTTGAAGTTGTCAATAGAAATTAATCTGTTTCCTTTGGAACCAGGCAGCAGTGGTAGGATGACAGTTCTGGTACCTTGCACTCCCAGGACTGGGACTGGTGCTCTGTAAGATGGGTCGAATTCCTTCATCACAGCAATCTTCTCACAAACCAGATCCCCAACTTTAGGAATCCAGCCAGTGGAAGTTGTTGGTAAATCCCTTATTCCTAAAGTGGCAGCACTGGCAGATGATATATCATCACAAAATTGCTGAAGCTCCTGTAAAACAGTGAGATGTTCATTTATGTCATAAGGTGTGTCTGCTGCTTCCAAACCAGGGCCATCAAGATCTGGGACATACATAGGTATGTCAAAGAGCACCTCATAGGAGTGCATCCCCCCAAGGACCGTCTTGGCAGATTATTCAGTGCTCTCTGGACCCCGTATAGGTAATGGAGCCAACTACGGCCAGAACCTAATACTCAAGCTGTTAAGGACTGCTTTAGATCACGGTTCTGCCTCTCCATGACCGAATTTCCCTCGGGATGGTATGGTGAGGGGTAATGGAGTTCAACACCCATTGTCCCCATGTCCCTGAATGACTTAGAGCCAAATGCAGGGCCCTGGTCCGAATGGAATGCTGCAACCGCAGATGTATTGATAAAGATCAGCAAGTCTTTTATAACAGTTTGAGCGTCAGCCGACCGCTGAGGCCATACCCACAGGAGTCTAGAACAAGAATCTACAATGACTAAGATGTATTTGTATGCACCATCAGTTTGGAGTGGACCGCAATTGTCCAGATACACACATTGTAGTGGGCTGCTGGACACTAAGAGGGATGTCTGCAGTGGTTGTTTGATGTTTGAGCCATTAATTTGCTGGCAAATGTCACAACAAAGGACATACTGCTTTGTCTGTTTGTATAGACCTGGCCACCAGAAGCGTTTCTGTAAGAGTGTTACTGTGGCCGAAATACCAGCATGAACAGAAGCAACACCCTCATGTGCTGCTTTTATTAGATTTAATCTCTGGTCTTGGTTGGGGATTGCTCGATCTCCAATCCCAGGAATTGTTGCGTAGGCAACATTCTGTCACTGATGTGGTAAGAGTATTTTGGAAGATATGCTTTTGGAAGGGACTTGCTTTCAGCCGAAGCTTTCACAACAGTCAAAATTTCATTATCCAATCTCATCTGAGAACAAGTCACTACAGCCACAGAAGCCATAGCTACTGCAGATTTGGCTGCTTCATCAGCCAAAGTGTTGCAGATAACGGGTACTCCTACATGTTGGTGGCCCAATGTATGTACTACATGGACACAAGGTAGCTTATCCTTGAGATCAGGCACCCTTCCCCACAGAGTTCTGTGTTTTATGGTGTTCCCTTCAGAATCTCTAAAGCCGTTCAATCGCCAATGATTAAGATAATCATTGTAACACTGGACACAGTAGTATGAGTCACAGACAATTAAAGTCAGCAATCCTGGTTCTGTGTGTTCTAGCACTAAAATAAGGGCTTTGAATTGAGCCAGCTGAGCTATGAAGTCCCCTAAGGTCTGTGTGTAGGTAATGCAAGGGTGGAAGATTCCATCGTTCATCACTCCGCTCACAGCTGCGCAAGCAGCTGAGTATTGATGTTTGGCACCTTCAGTTGGTTGTGCTGAACCATCAGTGTAAATGACAGTATGGTATCTGTCAATTAGCAAAATATCTAGAGGAGCGAGGTACTCCTGTTCATATTGGAGAAATTCTTGTGTCTAAAGTTTTGGATCAAAGATGCAGTCAACATTGGTGGCAGCCAGGGACTTTGCCCACTGAATCCAACGTGGATGTAATGCTTTAGCATTAGGAATGCTTGCTTTGGTGACGGCCTATAAGGCTGGCACCGGGGTAATGACAATGATGCGTTCCCCTCGGGCAAGTGGCCTCTCCTTAATGACAGCCATCTGAACTGCAGTTAGAATGTTTTCTGTAAGTGAAAAATGTTGTTCTGCATTTGAGTATAAATGTGATTTATATGCTACGGGCACTGTGTCGCCTTCGTTGACCAAATTTGTTTTGTTGTCACGTGCGTGCAAGTGTTTTGCTTCTAGCATGTACTGTTGCAATGCCCTAAGGATGCATGTGTGTTCAACTGTCCAGTGTCTGCTAGAAAAATCAGGGCGCATTAAGTCATAGAGTGGCTTGATACGTTATACATAGTCACAAATGTATGTTTTGCCAAAATTGAAGAAACCAAGTAAAGACTGCAGTTTCTTGAGAGTGTTAGGTGGGTGGAGTTGAGCACATTTTTCCAGAAAGTGCAGAGCCAAGCTCTTTCCCTCGTTTGATAGCTCGTATCCCAGGAACAATATGCTGAGAAAGGCTGTTTTAGTTTTCCTAAAATTGAATTTGTAGCCGAGGGCTGCAAATCCTAAAATGATCCAATCGACCCTGGCAAGATGAATGTTGAGGTCGTCATCTGTGAGATAAGTATCATCCACATAAGACAGTTCCTCAGGATCAATATAATGCAATATTGATGTTACTCAGTCTGAGAAAAGCCCTGGGCTGTTCTTGTAGCCTTGGGGCAAACGCAAAAGCGTTACTGTGAGCGAAATGAGAATGCACTCAGGTCCAGACTTTCATGTGCTAAGTTCTGGCAGAAAAATCTGTTGGAAACATCCAATGTTGTTTTGTATTTTTTACGCACCATATTGATAATTAGCGCTGTGCTATGTGAATTTTGCATAGCGTATGTACGTGTATGGCTATTTAAGTGTCTGTAATCTAAGACTATTCTATAATAATGGTTGGGTTTTGCAACTGGGAATAATGGGTTATTCATGGCAGAGACACAGGGCTCATTTACTCCCTATTACTCGAGCTGAGTGCTTCGGTTTTAACAGGATATTGTGGCTGAGGTTGGAGTGTAGACCTGATAGGTATTACATGGCAAGGAGAATCCTTGTCCCAACCCACATGATTGTGGTATAACGTAGGTGCCTATACCAAAGCCCAATTGACAGCGTAGGCTTGCTTTACCGCCTCCGGAACAAGATCAGAGAAAGAAGGCAAAATTAAATTTTACCTATGTGGGAGCTTACGGACATGCTTGGGTGGTAAGTCCCTTACAGCCAGCAGGATATCACAACTAAGTTCATCCCAAAATATCACACTAATGGTGTGGTCTACGTGTCCCTCAAAATGGATATTTAAGTCATAAACCCTGACGGATGGGAAAACGCGCCTGTCCATAGTCTCAACTGCAATGAAATCGCCAGTTGCTGTCACATCCAGAAGACCTTTCAGACTCTGGTGACATATCATGACCTCTGCTGCGCTGTCTAACAGTGTCATTGCCCACGTCTTGTTCTTCAGCAATGTTGTCAAGTGTACTGGCATTTTTAATTGACAGTTCTGCCACCTTTTTCGTTTTAAACTGTGGTTTTTGTTGTGGGGACTTATCTTCTTTTTTGTCTGAAGACTATGGTGAGTCTTTCTTCCTTTTCACATATTCAAGACGTCAATCAGGACGGCCCCCTCTCACGCTACGCGATACGGAGCGTCCTGAAAGGAACGAGAGGGACTTGAATCAGTATATCTTTCAGGAGCTTTTGTATTTTCTCTGTTTCTGAGATTATATCTCCTGTCGGAGTTCTCCAGGTGTGGAGAAACTGCTCTCTGATTTCATCTCTCTTTAAATTGTTTTTGTTTATCCAAGAGCTTCTTAGAACCCTGCTGTGCTTTTTTAGTACCTTCCTTGGGGTGGTACTCTGTAATTCAAGCTTCTTTGGCTTGGCTCCCAAACTATCCCGTCCTATACTGGTATAGGTGTTGGAAATAATTTTCTGTAGCTCTTTCTACCAGTTTAAATGTGCAATATCTCAGAGGTGCTGGGGCAAAGCCAGCGCTACCACTTCCCCTGGTGGAGAAAAGTCCTTTTAAAAGTTTGAGCTCGAACAACCTACAGCCTAACTAGGTAGTCCCTATTCAGCTGAGGAGGATCTTCCCCTAGACCACGAATGTCTCCGTATAATGTTACTTAGGGTACCTGAAGTTTGTGAGACAGTGATAGTCGGGTACCCGTAATTTAGTGCCTAAGCACCATAGTTGGTGGTGCCATTTCGTAGTTTGACTCTTGCTCTAGGCAAGACTGCTTGTTTAAGGATGACAGTACTTATGCTTGTAAGTGGCTATGTCAGTCCTACAACAAGTCACAACTTTTGTCCCAACCTTCCCAGCTAAGAAGCAGCACCTCACCAAAAACCCAAACAGTAAAAGGTGATTTGTGGCAGCCTTTAAGCTTGTACTCAAGAGTGTGACATCTCAGGGAGTGTCGTGGTTACCCCTTTCTCGCATGAACAGCATGTCTCAATCAAACACTGGCAATGAGGAAGATGCAGTAAAGTTTCAATACGTTTTATTTCAACAGAACTGCAATCTACGATAAGTTGCATGGGCTGCAATGATTAGGATAATGAACAGTGCAAGAAACAGAATGGTAAAGACAAGAGTCATTAACACAAAGATCCCCACCATCTTGCAATGTCATGAAATGACATGAAGTGACATTAGATATTAAATCTGTCCTAACACCCTAATAATGTGAACCTAATCTCTAACCTAGGAGAGAGCTAGGTGTGATAAACATAATCTGCCAATGCCGTCTCAATGAGAAAAGCCCCCGAACCCTCGTTACCTTGTAATGAGGTCTCTAGCTCAGATTCCATGGGGACACGATGACTGTGTTAGCATCAAGGTGACGTGCTGCATTGATAGCAGCGATGGCATCTGGTCGGAATCCCTCTATCTGTTCAAGTGAGGAGTATCTATACAGATCAGCTTGCTGACGTAGATCTGTTTCCAAACAATAGATAACAAGACATGCTTGGGACGGTAATTTATATAAACAATTCCCTAGAAGGCGGAAAGAGGGACAGTACCTAATGTGAACACCTAGAGTTTGTTTATCTTTATCGCTTGATAATGACTCCTTAGTGCGGTGACACTGACTATGCAAAACTATGGGCATAAGTAAAAACAAGGCAGCCATCTTAAATGAGTTAATTAAATAACTGCGCTAAACCAGAGCAAGCTAAGTAGGGTAAAAGTCACTAGGTGACTGGGGCACGAGTCTTCAAGCCAAAGGCTAAGCTAACTCCTGTATCCCATTAAAACAAAGTAGGATTCACTACAATGCACACTGAATGGCTGCTGAGAGTAGATGTGATATGGGGGCATAAGATGTATGAGATGGTCGCCCATGTACTCAGTAGAAGTGGTAATGATCTGTTGCAACTCATGCTGTGTACATCATTTACCTACACATAAATAGATGCAGTTGGTCCCTAGCTGCATCATACTGTGCCTTAATTATCATTAGGTGCACACATGGCAGGAGTAAGGGGCGCACTGAGCGCCACAAGGACTGTATAGATGCAAATGGTGCTGCACAACTGTTGTTCTGTTTGCCGCTTTGTGTCATTGGCCAAAGCCATGCAAGGGAGCTTGACCATGCACTAGGTCCAGACCTCTAGCACTTCCCTGTTCCAGTTCATTCTGTATCACATACACCTTATACTATGTTTATTACCACACACATGTACAGAGTCAGTTCCACAGGCCTGAAGCTTCTCACTGACAGTATGGGGCTGCCGAGCATCTGCTCCATCACTGGCACGTCACTCAGTATCCTGCACCAACAAATGCATCCTTGGACCACAGAGCAAGTGTGTCTGTGTTGAGGCATATTTCTATGCCCCTGTTCTTATCCCTCCCTGGACAAATAATGGTATACCATTGCAACAATGGCTCGACACACACTATTGACAATACATACATGATGTCAATCAGTCAATGTGCAGGTAGGTACAACTATCCTCACATGAGTAAACTCCCATTGCATTATTGATCATGTGTGTGCCTTGTGATGGCACACACTTATTACTTACTTCACTGAAGGATGTATCACAGCATTCCTCAACACCTTGGAATACCCACACAACCCCTAGGCAGTAGTGTGTCAGTTTACTGTGACAATGAGGTAAATGTCTACAATATCTGAGGCATGCTCAAATGCTATGGGTGTCACAATGGGACAGCCACTGCAACAACCATTGCATGCCCCTCAAATGCAATATACAGTGTTAAGCAGTCCTATATAGTCATGGAGGAATAAAGAGCTAATAGACACCTGCATGACAATGCCATGCATAAATGGTGCAGTGAGAAGCACCACAAGAGTGTCAGGGACAGTGATGGTTTTGAGGAGCATGGGTCTACGTTATCTGAAACTATGTGTGATTGATTGATCATAGATGTTTGCCAGTTGTTCTGATCTACCGCTAGGATGATTTGCTCACTAGGCTAACAAGTTGACAGTCAACAATGTCATCCATTAACTGATATGTACAAATTACGCTAAGCAATGTTTTCCATTCATGTCTTGCAGGTGGACCTGCGCCCTACACCGTAGGATAGGTTGCTCGATTTGAAGACCCTTATGCATCCAGTAAGTACCATCTTGTGCGTCTTGAGTGCTAATCCATGGTTTGGTGTGAGTCAGTCTGAAGTGTGGAATGCTAAGAAAGATTGTTTGGCTGACCAATGAAATGATATCATTGGGAAACGGTTGGTGATATAATTTATGTTGGAATGTTGTTTAATGAGAATGACTTGCTTGTAGTTCAAGGGTCATCATGTGCTGGCATGGAATTGTGTGAAATAGAAATTGTAATGGCTGGCCACTTACTCAGTGATGATAGGTCTCAGGGCAGTTGTATGTATAGCATGCCTGTTGACAACCACTTTGTCACAGCACCATAGTCAGCACTGTGTGCCACACAACTTTGATGTGCAGCTCAGGCTTTGGCCAAACGTTTTGGGAACATTGCATCAGTTGTACATGTAGGCACATCATGGGCAAAGGTGTGCCCCCTTGTAACATATGCTCAGGCCAGGTCTTACACCAGCATAAATTAATGAATATTTACCAAACCTTAGAATAGCAGGTGGAAAGTTACCAGACCCCCTATTATATGGCCCACACCTTGCCTCCATGATAACTAGGCAAGCCTTGATGTTTCACAGGGGTGTTAAGGTGATGGATTGCATGCACAGCCCCACTTATGCACAGGGACACAGGACAGCTAGACTTGTTGGGGCACGTGATCCTCACAAGTTAGATGACACAAATGTTGACCATAGACAATTTTGTCCAATCAGTGCTGGGCCCTGTGGTTAACAATGGCTTACCATCATCCCAGTGACATGTACATGATACTGTTGATGGATGGTAGGAAATAGTCACAGATGAGAAGTAAGTCATTGTTGAGGAATGTGTGTTTGACTGTCTGTGTTATCAGCAGTTGCAGTGCACAATATATGTCCGTACAACCTCCACCCAATGCTGATACTGATGCTTTCTTCTCTTCATATTTCAGTTGCCAACATGACACAAGAACAGAGGCGAGCTTTGCACAAGAGGGCCGAAAGCTACCACCACATGATGGAAGATGAGACTGGATACCGCAGAATGCGCCGGAGAATCAAAAGTGAGAAAGCATCAGGGGAATGGCATGCGTTTGCACATGGTGGACCTCCACAGCAGCCACACAAGGATACTGGAGCAAAGTCATTAGAGGTGCACGGGGCCACAGCTGGGCCACGGCTCTCCAAGTCAGCTGCACCATCCAAGCCACCAGTTAAGCCACCTGCTGCAGTAGTCCCAAGCCAGTTTGAACAGGATATGAGAGGGGACATTGGCAAGATTTTAGCCAGATGTAAAACATTGGAGGAGGAATCAGCAGAGAACCGGAGGATGTTACGCTACATCAAGAAGAAGATTAAGAAAAGCAGGAAATTAACTTTTTTGTGTCTTACAACCTCCCAGTTCCTCCCCCCCCCCCCCTTTTACTGTTTTGCATAGTTTTATATTGGATTTTAGATGTGTAGTTTTAAATTAGAATAGGGTTGGCATAGATTAGGTTAAGTATAGTGGGGGGGGGGGTTCTACATTTTTTATTGTTGGGGGTTTGGTGGGGGGGTCATATTGGGGTATATAGTCATATAGTATACACAGTAAGTTGGTTGTAGCCAACAACACCATCATTCAGCTTTCTCTTGTTCGGATCCTAGTGTGTGGCTTAGTGTCTGACAGTCATGCACTAATGTACTCATATCCTGTGCACATTGACATGGATTGACACAATGCTATCTTTTAGCTGATTGGTTGGATCACTGTAAACGTAGAAATGCTACGTGGGTACAAAGTGCTTTATTGACAGGGGCAATTGTAATTGTGATTTCTATACAAAGTCCATTTCACAGACCCTATGAGTGAATGTTAGCCATATGTAGCACAGTCGGAGTCCAAGGTTGAGGGACATGTCATGAGACATGGTTAGGAGTAGTGTGCATTAGTGAGGAGTTTTAAAAATTACCAATTGGTATGGAAGAGACAATGACAGCACATAGCAGACAATTCAACGGTGGTTAGGTGAAGAGGGCACATTTCCTACAGTCACAAAAATGGCATGATCTTCAGCCCAAAACTAGGGAGAAATTGTCCATATGGCACAGACTGGTGCTAGCAGGTGCTTTTCTTACGAATGTTATTCCTTCCCTCATCTTTATCCTCTGATGTGTGTGGTGCCTTCTGTGCCATGGCTGATGCTGTTGTAGAGGCAGAGGGGGCCACACACACTTAAGGGGATAGAGTAACAGGTCCTGGCATCCTGGCAGCTGCCATTTGTGGCAAACACAAAAGGCATCACTGCTACAAGGAGGAACTGATAATTTTACAACACTGTAGCAACATCAAGACGGTAGGCAGCCAGGTTTTCCGTAAGGGAGGTCACTTTCCACTGTATGGATTCCAGGGTATTCTGCATGCTGCTGATAGTTAGGGAGGGCAGTTGTTGTAGCCTCTGCTTCATGACAGCAGCTATGTCCACCAGGGACTGCTGGATTCCACATAGCGGGAGTGGGTGCCTCTGATGGCAGCTGAGTTGTCCTTATTTGGACTGAGACACATCCGCACTCTCTCTAGGCTGCCTGACATGAACTCCATCCCCACCCGAACCTGCTTGACCAGCTCCCGCTAAACTCCTGCCACTGTCCTCTGAAAGCTGATCTTTGGGTCCTCTGAGTTCATGGCTCTGTGAATACTGGCTGGTGGCATGTGTTGGTGGCTGGGTGGTTCATGCTGAGGCCCTCACAACACTGTGTGTCCTCCTTGGGACTGGAGGTGGTGTATGGAGTGATCCTGGGACATCCTGGAGAGTCTGTTCATTGATGGTTGCAGCTGGTCATCCATGTCATCAGAAAAATCCAGGACAGGCAGGTCGGCAGGAGGTAAGCCATCATCCTCTGCAATGAGATAGTGTAAAATTAATATCTGATTGCATTGGCTGTTGACATGGGATATCATGTATTTGCCACTGGAGGCTCAGTGACATGTCACTGACCCAAAGTTGTGGTTGTACTTATGTGCAGCATTGTGCATCACACATGGGTCAAGCGCACTAGTAAAGGAAAATTACAGAACGCAATGCTGCACTAAAAGTGGCAGTGCCCCACTACGTCATTTTCACAATGCAGGAATGCACCGTATTTCTTTATATATGCAGCAACCCTGTGTTGTCCCCTGCGCTGGCACTAAATTGAGCTGCCTAGCGCCAACGACACAGGGCATTGCGTTACCGGAGTGTCGAAGTAAGCCTCAGCAAGGCCTACTAGTGCAAGGGGTTCACCCTTCTCTGCACAAAGTCCTCAGACCATATAGGAAGAAGTTGGCACAGAAACTGAAATAAAAGACAAAGTTTATTAAACCTCAAGAGGTGGTAGTACAGTTCAAACAGCACCCTTTGGTAATGTTTGAAGTAGAACACTGAACTAAGAGAGCTCGGTACTTTTATACCCACGCAGGGGCTAAAAAGAAGGTGTGCAATTATAGAAGCAAGACTTATATACATATAAGGTCATATGGAAATGCACAGTCGACAGGTAGGAGGGGCTAACAGTTTTCAAGGACTAGTAGACACATTACTTTCTGTTACTAATTACTAACAGCTGCAGACCTTACTGGGCATGTGCGGAAGTGGGGGATGCTAAATATAACTTGTCACTAGACCAATTTTCAAGAGTAGTTAACAGTAAGGTAGGACCGAGCACATGGCAGCATGTGGCAAAGAAAATGGCTGCCATGAATACAAATGTATTCCGCAAAATGTTTCACAATAGTTGCTAAATACAACATGTCTTCTGCTAATGCTTAATCTAATCGCTACTAAATTACAACAGACGAACCTTTCAGCATTAGCTGAAGACATTCGTCTTTCTGGGATAATCTAAATATTCATATTTTATATTTATGCTCATCATTTCAGCTATTGCCTAATCTAACACATGTTGTGCTTTCATTTCTGTAATATCTCTTTTGGTAGGCATACAAGCAGTAATACACATGGAGCAGAACACTGGACCACACTGAGTACAGATACAGCATGTGAAAAATATTGCAGTCATTACACACAGGATAGTCAGTAGTTTCCAGCCCCAAGCGGAAACAAGGGCCCAAAACCATCCAGAAAAAGTCCAAGTACCAGTCTCTGTGTGAATTTCTGCAGCAATTGTATGCAATTTAGATATTGCATCATATACTGAAGGTGAGTGATCTGGAATGAAAACGCAGCAACTACTACCAATGATGCGACATGCACCACCTCGATCAGCTATCACATCTAGCACCATACGATTTTGGAGCGCTACAATCCTCACAATTTGGAGCTCCTCAGTAATATTCCCAAGTGCCAGAGCTGCCTAATTGGTAACAGCTTCCACAACCCTAGTCAATCGTCTCACTTTCCTAATGTTTAACGCAGCACCCACAAAGAAGAACAACCCTAAATTAAAATCAACATATTGTTTCAGGCTAGTGTCCGTTTGGTCTACCTCATTCGTGCTTATTGTCCTTGTATATCTATTTTTAATGATGTCATTGAACAGTTTAAAATCTCGGTGATATGATGCAGGTGCTAAAAACACAGGGCGTAATAGAAAAGATACATAACACCCACCAGACCACCCACCAGGTAGTTGGTAATATCCATAGTTACCACAAACAAATATGTATTATGTGAAGCTGTAAAACTACTATTATTTACACCCTCAATAGTTAAAATCAAGGTACAATCGCTTATCCCCACTGGAATTCGCCCAATGCTACGTATACATAAATCTGTTTCCGTTTTTGTAACAGAAATCACAAATTGTTCTTTCTTGTCAGAGTCGCTTAAATTTGTGAAGACAGATGGTATTGAAACATTGTCCATTTGATACGCTTCCCATTCCCATTTAGTTCCTTTGGCTTGGGGATACCCATCTTTGTCTTGGTAGCATACTTAATTAAGGCGAAAAAGAAGTCCGCCCTCTGTACGTTTTCCATATGCAAACAAAAGCTTATACCAAGCTTGACAAGAACCATTGTGTGAAAAAGGAAGAGGAATGAAAGGTGTTCCTCCTTTCTTTTGATGCATGGGTTTCATTCCACATACCCAACAGTTAGTAGTATTTGTAGCATTATGAGTATGATGCAACATCTGAATGAAAGTATTATTGAAGTATGATTGACAGTGCTTCTGCTCATGATAGGGAAGCGCAAAGTAATAGTGATCGTCTGGTACTGGAGTAGTGGCAACAAAAAACTCCCGAGCAGGAGCCATCTTTTCAACAAACCAGGTGATTATTGCTATAACCACCAAAACAACAACAAACCCTATAGTACTAATGATCACTTTGTTACTCATTTTAGCAACAGTGATAATCGACCCTTACAGATATTAATTAAAAACAATCGTTGGAGCTCTTATCCCTGGGCAGCCGCTGATTTCTTCACCACGGGCCAAGACGGGTGTCACTACTATAATGCATGGCTGATCCCCTCCCCTTGCCACATTGGCTCTCCGTTTCAGTAACCCATGGCGGTAGCTCAACCAGTTTTCTCCAGCACTACAGATTTTTTCCTCGGTCTCAAATTATATCGCAACACTCTGGAAATCGTATGTTCCGGGATAAACTCCGCAGATTCGTCAGGTGATATAGCACGGCCTTTCTCCGTAGTCAAGATCTCTCGATGATTGGTCAGCACAGCAGGTTCTACCAAGGTAGGTAGCACTCTCTTGCAGTGAGCACTATGGACCCAATTTGTTCGGTTTGTCACTCGAACTGCTGTCCTCGTCGCAAGGAGCACCTGCTCTGGGCCTCGCCACCTTGGTTCCAAGCTGCTTGATCTTCCAAAGGACTTAATCATCACCTGGTCACCAGGTCGGAGTTCATGGCCTTCACCTGTAGATCTGTCAGGAAGTGCTTCTCGAACCTGTTGATGAATAGAAACCAAATTGTCGGTTAACTGTGCCAAATAATCATTCATCAGGACACAAGGTACATCATATACAGAATTTGGCTTAGAAACTCCCCAAATGTTAATTGGCCTTCCAAATACTATTTCATAGGGGGTAAGGCCTGTTCGAGAGTGTGGCACTGACCTAATAGACAATAATGCCAACGGTAATGCATCCGGCCAAGTTAAAGATGTGGAAGACTGTATCTCTAACTTCAGCTTCAAAGTAGCATTATACCTTTCCACCAACCCTGCTGATTGTGGGTGGAAAACCGCATGGAACTTCTGTTTGATCCCTAATCCTTTCAGGACATACTTAATAACTTGCCCAACAAACTGAGGTCCGTTATCATTCCATAAAAGTCTGCAAACACCAAACCTAGGGAAAAATTCTTTCAAAAGCACCTTTGCTGTGGTAATGGCAGTATTATAATTTGTGGGGTACGCCTCTATCCATTTACTGAAGGCACATGCCACCACCAAGACATACTTTAAATTGTCGCAGCATTCAAGCTGAATATAATCCATTTGTAGAACTTCGAAAGGTGCAGTTGGAGTAGCAAACCCTCCCACAGGAGTTTGTGTCCCTTTTCCAGGATTGTATTGTAAACAGATCAAACAAGACTGTACTACTCTCTTAGTTGTACTGGAAATTTCTGGATGCTCCCAAACTTGCGTAAGCAACTTCGTTATTGTTGAAGCTCCAACATGTGCCAGCCCATGTGCCATCTGAACCATAGGTTGTACAAAAGCTACAGGCAATTTCCATTTATCCATCTGCTTATTCCGCCAACAGCCCTCATCATCCAATTCTTCTTCTTCAGACCATTGCTCACGTTCTTTCACAGAAGCAGATTTTTATATATCTAATACGTCTTGTCTAGCATTATGCCAACTTTCAGCTTGTGACTTCAATACATACATAGAAGTAGTACTTTGCTGCATCGCAGTCTCACGTGCTACGCGGTCCGCAAGGGCATTACCTTGCCCTATCTTATCGGTCACTTTCTTATGTGCACTACATTTCACAATAGCTATTTTCTTTGGATATGCCAATGCAGTCAAGAGGTTATGCACTAATTCTCCGTGCATTATCTGCATCCCGTGGGATGTGAGAAAGCCTCTCTCCTTCCAAAGCAAACCAAAATCATGAGCCACTCCAAAAGCATAGCGGCTGTCTGTATAAATGTTGACTCATAAGTCAGTACTAAGCTCACATGCTCGTGTCAAAGCTATTAGTTCAGCTGCTTGAGCTGACTTCTGTGGTATACGAGCTGTCTCCACTACCGTGTGTATTGTGGTGATTGCATATGCAGCTGAGGTTGTACCGTCTGGCAATTTCAAACAAGACCCATCAACCCACAATTCCCCGTCTACATCTAGAAGGGGCGTATCTTACAAATCAATATGACCCTTTGTCTGTTCTTCGGTAAGGAATATACAATCATGTGTTTCTTGTGACTGAGTCACAGGATATGGCAACAAAGTGGCTGGATTTAGTGTTGCACATCTCTTCAGTGTAATATGAGGAGCCAGCAATGTCAATTCATATCCTGCCAGGCGAGCGCTAGTTAAATGTTGTGTCTTTGTTTGATTTAAAAGAGCATCAACCACATGGGGTACTAACACCAACAGCTTATGTGACAAAACTATCCCTTCACTCTGATGTATTGACACAGCTGTTGCCGCAACTGAAAACACCCAGGCAACGCTCGAGCGACAGGATCATGTACTGCTGAAAAATGTGCACAGGGACGCTGCTTATCGCCATGTGTCTGTTCTAAAACTGACAATGCATATCCATCTTTCTCATGTAAGTAAAGTGCAAAAGGCTTCGTGTAATCTGGAGTACCTAACACTGGTGCTGAACAAAGGGCTTGTCGTAGCTGCCGGCAGGCAGTCTCACATTCATCTGTCCATGGGAGGGGCATTGGAGTGTATTTAGTCAAAAGTGCTAGCAAAGGTTTGACAATGTGTGAAAAGCCCAATATCCATTGCCTATAAAAAGAAGTAAGACCAAGGAATGCACAAACATCTTTCTGAGTAGAGGGTACTGGTGTGTCTAAAATTGCTTGAATACGATCTGATGAAAGTGCACGGCCCCCCTTAGACAAAAGGTGACCTAAATAGGTTACTTTTGGTCTACAATATTGCAATTTCTTTTGTGACACTTTATGATGGTGTGAAGCAAGAAAAGAAAGTAAAGACAAAGTGCACTTTTCACATTGCTCAGGGGTATCAGCTGCCGACAAAATATCATCGATATATTGTATGAGAGCCACACCTTCAGGCAAAACAAAAGAATCAAGTTGTCGTTTTAACGCTTGACTATAAATACTAGGACTCTCAGGATAGCCTTGAGGAACTATGCAAAATCTAGATGATCAATTATTCAAAGTAAAACCAAACAAATATCGTCTGTCAGGATTAACAGGGATCGAAAAGAAAGCATTCTTCAAGTCTATCACAGAGAACGTAGTTGCTGTCGGGGGAACCAAAGTAAGAAGTGCTGTGATGTCAGATACCATAGGATATTGTGGTACCACAATCTTATTCACTTCTCGTAAATAAATAATGAATCGGTAAATCCTAGTATCAGTTTCCTTTTTCAGAATAGGAAGAATCAGACTGTTACAAACATTATACTGAACTTCCTCAACAACTCCAACTGCAATAAGATCATGCACAATTCGTATGAGTGCTTCTTCGCCCTCCTGTGAAATTGTGTGTTGAGGCAAACATTGCAATACAGCTCCCTCCTTGACACTAGTATGTACCAGTGGAATAACCATTTGGCCCACATCAGTTTCTGAAGTAGCCAACAAAGTACTAGAGAGTGAAGCTAATGCAATATCCTATTTAACAAGACAAACTCTTTCCATCACAGGATGATTATCATTCAAAATAATACGCACCCCTTCAGGAAAGCATCGTATTGTAGCCCTGAAATACTTGAGCATATCAAGACCCACAATATTGTCTGGTGTATTTGGAGAAAGCAAAAACGGACATGGAGCAGTAAATTTATCAACATGGAATGCAAGTGGTTGTGACAATGGCCTAGGGGAAGGTGTTCCATCGAAACCTATTGATGTAATGGTTAAGCCAGACAGGGGAGCCCTTGGAACCAATTGTTTAGACAAGGCACTACGAGTAGCTCCTGTATCAACCAGAAGCTGATCAGTAGAACCCAAAACATGTGCTGTGACATAGGGACCCCTCTGATCTACTGGAACTTCAACTGATTCCTTACCCCATCCCAGGCAGTCCTATACATAAGCAGAATCTTGGAAATCAGGCTGCACATAGTTAGACATCTGGTATTGGTTCCGTCTATCAAAAGTGTTAAACCCATCCTGCTCTCGTACATTAGCATCAAACCTAGCATGATCATTCATGCTTCTTCTAGGCCCTGAATATCCTGAGCGATTTCTCATTTGTCCCCGACCACATGAACACTGCTGAACACGTACTGATGGACAATCGGCAGCCCAATGCCCAAATTTCTTACAATACTCACACTGATCAACAGACAAATTTGAACGAGTGTAAGAAGAACCATAAGATCCACATCCACCTCTATCACCACCTCTAAAAGACGGTCCATAAGCTTGAGCTAACATAACCTTCATCTTTAATACTTTAGTCTTTTCATCCTCGCTACCTTTTGCTTCTAATTCCTGACGTTCATAATACTGAGCCATAGTCAAAAGAGAAACCGGAGTAGAGGTAGTCCATGAACTTTAACTAGCTTTTAGACGACTAGCTATTCCTGGTAAAAGATTTGCGACATATTTATCGATGAACAAATGTCTGCCCGTATCATCTGACAATAACTGCCCGCTAAAATCATGAAATGCTTCTTCAAAAGCGTGTAAAGAAATCAGAGACCGATTCATCTGCCTTTTGCTTACAAGACGCTAAAACAGTCCAATCTATCTTTTTAGGGGGAATAATAGTTTTTAACTTAACTAGTATGGCTGCGGGAAGATCTAGAATCAACTGATGCGGCTTTTTCGCCGGTTCCCTATCCCGTCCATCTGTTATAAATCTTTCCATGACGCCCCAAAAGCTACACGATCATCAACTTTACGAACAGTTCTCCACATATCTGGCGGTAATATCAATCTGAAAAATAATTAAATGTCAGCCAAAGTCATAGTACAAGAACTAATTGCTCCCTCAACTTCCTCATAAAAGACGGCTGGATTTTTTCACGGGTCAGGTAATGCTGTTTAATGTGCCATTTCATCTTCCCTATTCCAAGGAGTATACACCCAATTATAAATAAAATAACCCTTAGCATCAACAGAAGTTTTATCATCACTTGTACCCGATCCTTTAGGAGGAACATACAAAGGCGCAGCCTCCCGCATTGGTTTTGCGTGAACTATCATAGTCTTATCTGTTCCGAAGATGGAAGCTTGCACCCCGCCGGTCTGAGATGTCCGTGCAACTACGTCCACAGCCTTTTTCTCCTCTTGCAAATGGACTGCCTCAACACATTATTTCACCAAACGCCTGATTGCATCAGCCACCTGAGAGAAAACAAAAAGACCGTCACCCATTTGCTTTCGATCAGCTGCTACATCATTGGGCTCTAACTCATCAGAATATTTCCGAAATAGTTCAATAACTTCTGTGCCAAATGTCTCAGTAAAATATAGCTGCCCCTTTTCCGTCCACCCTTTCATGTTGTCTAAAAGTTCAGAAGCAGAGATGATGTTACGAATTGCTTTACGAGCAATAGATCTAAGCTCAGCCGCACGGTCAGCAGGCAACATAGAGTGACTGTCTCGTATGTTCTGTTGCTCCGAACCGGAAACCTCAGATAACTCATGAGGGGCAGAAGGAACAACATACGGAGGTGGAAGGCGATCTAGTAACAAAAATTCATCGTGCGGTTTATTAAGGATAGGATAGAGGGGTTGCCGAACAGTGTTTTGGCCAGTTACCTGTAATTTACGTTCTTTCCTCTTCTATCTCCTTTAAATCGTTTATTTCTTTCTTCCTCATTTCCAATGCTTTCACATATACATTCTTCCGCTGCTCTTTCTCAAGCAAGGCTTGCTCACGCTTCACTCGTCCACGCACTTCTTTCTCCCACATTCGTACACAGTCAAACATATCTTGCCTAGACCTTCGCTTACACATACATTGTTCCACATACTCAATCTTTCGCAAATCAAATGACCCATGCATAGGCCAACGTAACTCAGGATCCGCACGAGTGTATTTATTCCATAATGTGCTGTACATTATAGAAGAAAGACCATGTTTAACATTCATATCTCTATTGGGCGTCCCCTCTGGGAGCGACGGTTGCGATTCTTCCAGTCTCAAATTGGTACCATTACAAAAGCAACATATCCTACGAAGTGCGCTAAAAACGGGCATGCCACAAATAGTGCAGAATATGCAGTATTATAATCAAAGCAGCACTTAAAGTACCTCTAGTACGATGTGCCGTTCAAATCAAAATTACATTGAAGAAAATTCTCCTCATTACCTGCCTATATAAATTGCAATTTATATATCAATGGAGAGGACACAAATTGACTAGTCACCCAAAACATGAGAGCCACAGTAAGTGGTGCTAAACTACATTACCAAACAAAGGCATCAATACCCACAGCAAGTGCCGTAAAACGGCTCTTACCAATCACAGGGCATCCAGATTCCAACTGCCAAGTTCTATAATCGACCAAATGGTCACTGCACGACGAATTAACAAAAAGGATCTCAGTCGAGGACCGGCGCCACCTGGATGGTCAAATCAGAAAGAAGGGAAAAACGCAGTGGTTGCCAAGACTCGGGTCTCCTCAGACATTGATCGTCCGCAGCGAGATCCCAATCCTTCATCGCGACCAATCCGTTGGGCGTCCGAGTCGTCGATGATTCCCTATTCAGGCGTCAATTTGTCGAAGTAACCCTCAGCAAGGCCTGCTAGTGCAAGGGGTTCACCCTTCTCTGCACAAAGTCCTCAGACCATATAGGGAGAAGTTGGCACAGAAACTGAAATAAAAGACAAAGTTTATTAAACCTCAAGAGGTGGTACTACAGTTCAAACAGCACCCTTTGGTAATGTTTGAAGTAGCACACTGAACTAAGAGAGCATGGTCCTTTCATACCCACGCAGGGGCTAAAAAGAATGTGGTACAATTATAGAAGCAAGACTTATATGCATATAAGGACATATGGAAATGCACAGTCGACAGGTAGGAGGGGCTAACAGTTTTCAAGGACTAGTAGACACATTACTGTCTGTTACTAATTACTAACAGCTGCAGACCTTACTGGGCATGTGCAAAAGTGGGGGATGCTAAATATAACTTGTCACTAGACAGATTTTCAAGAGTAGTTAACAGGAAGGTAGGACAGAGCACATGGCAGCATGTGGCAAAGAAAATGGCTGCCATGAATACAAATGGATTCCGCGAAATGTTCACAATAGTTGCTAAATACAAGATGTCTTCTGCTAATGCTTAATCTAATCGCTACTAAATTACAACAGGAGTATCACAAGAAGTCATGCTCAGGTGGCGCTTGGGGCTCATAAATATGCCCCTAGGTACTTAGGGGCATATGTAGGTGCCCAAAGACCACTTGAGTGGAACTTTTGGTGAAGCTCAGGTGCCACAATGCCCTGCCCCGTGTGTACTAGGTGACATTAAGCCACTTTTTGTTCCTTGATGACACCTTGTATATATGGCCCCTTTACACCCAGCACTTTGCATGGAAGGCGTGTGCATTGGGTGTTGCTTGTGGGTGTACCAAGGCAACACCCATTGCATTTTCACACTGCCTAAGAATTTAGACACAGGACGCTGGGCCAATATCTGAAACCAGCCCAGGGGTGGGTTTAGCATGGCAAAATCTAGGAGTAATACTTAGATTTGCACTGCATTTCTTGGTTTTACTATGTAGGCTGCATTCTGCTGCACAGAGTAAGAGCAAATTGCACCTTAAGTTTGTTGTTGTGCAGGACGGTATTCCTTCCTTCATATTAACATTCTCCCCCTCAACTATGGTGCAAGGGTGGCTGCATTGGTGCACAACATCTGATTTCCACTGGTTCAGGGGGGTACACAGGGGTGTGGTGTATTCTTGTGTATATGACAAATTCCTGCATTTTGGAAATTACGGTGCGTGATGCTGCCTAGTTTTGCACAGCAGCATGCACCATCATTTTCTGTTTGATCTAGCCCTCTATCTTGTCAAATGGTGAGATTGCAGCCACTTGTATAGCTGCACACATGATGTTCACATACATGCACAATGTCTTGTATGCATTTTATTTTATGGCCATTCCCATATGATACACATGATTGTGTGTGAGTTGTTGTGGGTTCACCCTATATGACTTATGTTCCACAGGTTGCAAGCCTTAAGACAGATTTTGTCTCATTAGCCATGGCTCAGGGCAGCTGCAAGATGTGTTGCAGTACACTGTAGTAGTTTAGATATGCAGTGATGTGCATATTTACTTGAATACAGTACAGCCCTTCAATTCCCCCTGCACCTGCACAGATTTGTGCTCACTGCACAAACACAGGCATTGTTGCAGCATGATGACAGGGTGCTTCCCTTGAAGTGATGATTTGTTCAAGTGCAGAGAGGGGTCCCTTCTTGCACACACAGAAACTATTTTTGCTGAGATGGCATTTCAATGTGTGCTGCAAGATGGAGTTCCAGATATCACCCCTGCAACCTATCCTGCATTTGTGGTGGTTCCTGGTAGTATGCGCTGTCCTGCGATTCCAGTGACCACCTCCTCCAGGATGACTGCTGCAACCATCTCCTGCTGCTCATCCAGGTTCCCCTGGGGTGCAGGACTTCCACCTCCAGTCTGCAGTCCTGCCTTACGGTTCTTGCCGAGTTTCTCCATGGTCTTGCTCTTGCAATCCTGCCAGCACTTCTTGACCTCAGTGACAGTGCTCTTCACCTCAGTGACGCTGTTGATTTTGTCCACTATTTGCTGCCATATTGTGTCTCTCTCTTACCAACTGGCAGTTTGGAGGTGATGAAGAGCTGGTCTTGGTGCTCTGTCCCTACTCTGACCAGGATGCCATGCTCCTCCTCGCTTAAGTGACACTTGCACTTTTGCTTCTCCTGTGACTTTTCAGGACCCTCCTGGCTGGTACTTGGGCGTTTGGAGTCACCTTAGGGTGTCTCCTGGACTGATGATTCCATCTTCTCCTGCAATTGCACTCTTTCCTGCTTGTTTTGTTTTGACGCTGTGGTTTAAAAATAGTGCTAACGCTTTTGCGACATGTTTATGTGCTGCAAAACGGTGTAGCGCCACTTTTGCAGCATTAGCGTCATTTTTCCTTATGGCATGTCGCAGCTGTTAGCGCTTTTTTTGTTCACGCTAACAATTCCTTTAGCGGCATCCTATGTCCTTTCCTAAATATGGCGCTAAGGAATGTCACTAGCTCCTGTAAAAAATTGCATAATTTTTCAGAAATATGCCCATCAATGGTTAGCAGATGAAAAATAAGTGACTGACCACATATAGCATTGAACTCGGCTCTGCTCCCTCTTAGTCATGTTTCAGGCTTTGGACAGTTGTGGACTGCTTCCACAAGACCGGATTACCATTCATGACGGTGCTGAGGTTTAGGGTTAAGCAAAGTTGGGTTCAGTGGGTAAACCCTGCCTACCTGGCAGGATAGCTAATATTCATTCAGCTTCTTAATATGCATCAATTTACCTTCTGTTCTCAACCCTAAAGATAGTCTTCGAGAGACAGGCTTGGATTCAATTGCCTAAAAAGTGGATATCAGCCCAATAGATAAACAGATAGACCTATTGTGAGAATACGTGTAAAATTACTATGGTAAGACTGGCACCTTTCTGGAAGAGATTGATCTCAGAAGAATCATAGTCACAAGCTTCACACCTCCCATTCTATCACACAGAAACCCACATCTAGGCAAAGCGACGTATCCATCCTTCTGATTTCAATAAAACGTCAAAGGAGCAGAACAAGGAATAGATGCGATCTCGTGACTAAGTGGAGACTTCAGACTTTAGAGGCCTCGTTTCAACCCTATTTTCACCACTTCACCCCCGTTGAGTCGGCAAGACCCAAGACTAGAGCATGTGAAAAAATTATGCTACCCATAAGTGAATGGTTTACAATTGTCTTGATATGTTGACAAGCTAGACAAGTTTAGTGTGTTTCTGACAATGCTTTTCACTTGATTGCCTGTGTGAATAAGTGAGTGAGTCAGTCAGTCAGTGAGAGAGTGAGTAAGTGATGAAGTGAGCTAATCTTAAATCTGTGTTTGGTGGGAATAGCATCAGGTGTGTAGCAGTTTTGGAGAGGGGGTGAGTGGTTGTAACATGAAGACAGAATGCGCCAGATGAGCTTGGAGGCTGTGGTGAATGGCGCACTAAGTAAAGATTAGCGATAGTGTGGAACAGAGATAGAAATATATGAGACTCTTCCATTTGCAGTAACTGGATGCACCTGGATAGTGACTACTGACAAATTGAACAAACCTGACACAGTCAATGCGCAAAGCTAATGCAAAGGCTATTAAAAACGAGTTTAAAATCTTTAATCTTTCACCACCTTCAAGGCACTATTGAACATCACATTGAACTTTTTCTTGGGAGCTACTGTTCATTTATTTCCGATTACAGTGAAATGCTCCACAGCTCTCTACAAGTTTCAGCTTTTCACTGGTAGACTCACCAGTTCTCACTGTCCCCTTTTGTTTGACAGACGTCACAGACTGCCTTGCAAGCAAAGGAAGTACATGCGTCTACGGATCTCAGCAGAATGGATTTTTTTTCCATGCATAAATAATGGTTAAGAGAGAACGGAAAACCCGTACCTCATTTTACAGACGTTTTCTGGTTCAGACAGCAGAGCTACTTCTTCCACCATCTGGTTACACGGATTATATTCACAGGCTTTAGCCAGATGTGCTATCCCGTAAGTATCCAGATCCTGAAGGAACTATCCCATCACACCCAATCGCACATATAGTGTATGACCGCTCTGCATTCCCTCGGAAATACAATAAATTTTTGATTTGTGCAGCAATCTCTGCAGTGACTCATTACCCTGCACACTGACCAAATCAAATGACACTGACCTCCGACTTCTGCCACGAAGTTGTGCGAGCTACTGCTTGATAAAAAGCTGTGAGACTAGCCCAGCATATTTTTGGTGCTGACACAGGCAAAAGAGAGTCATTTTATGAGTGATCTACAATGGTGCGGGGAGGCCCTGCAGGCCAGCTTCCCACTCCACCTTGTGACACTTCCGCCTTGTAGCTGAGTGTCCTTTGATCTGTTGCCACTGCATGCTTTGCAGGGAGAATTCCGAGGGAAAGGAAAGATTCATAAAAGCAGGCAATGAGCTGAAGGCATCATGTATGGGGGGACTGCTGCGTTGTTCCGCAAGGGCACCTGCATGGACTCTGGCACGTAAAATCCAAACCATGCTGACTTTGCTGTGTCACCACTGAAAATAATGGTCGTCACAGAAAATATCCCTTGCCTTTGACCGACCTGAAGACCATGCTTTTGGTGTCCGCTATTTTTTACACAGCTGTACTTCACATAATTGCCAGTTCAAAACATGCTAAATGAATTAGTCCCCAAAATTATAAGACTGTTCTTTCACATAACCGTGCTGAAGTTAACAGTCCAAGTATGAATGTGTTGCAAGTTCTCATGAACTGAATTAGTAATTTAGCCACTGTTTCATAGAAAACCTGATTTCAAGAGGGATGCAGTAAAAATGTTAACTGCGTTGTGTTACTTCACGTATTAAAGCTCACTGGAACTGTGCAGCCTGGTAATTTGTATTGTCATAGTTGGACTCTTGCTCTAGGCAAGACTGGTTTAGCGATGACAGCACTTTTGTTTGTAGGTGACTAGGCCATTCCTACAACAAGTCGCAACTGTCAGGCCAACTTTTCCGGCTCACAAGCAGTACCGCACCAAAAACCCAAACAGTAAAAGGTGATTTCAGGCAGCCTTTACGCATGGACTCTAGAGTGCGACATCTCAGGGGAGTTGTGGTAAAACCGAGAGTACCCTTTTGTCACATGAGCAATAAGTCTCATTCACATACAGGCAATGAAGGAGATGCAGTAAAGTTTTCAATAGTTTCACTAACAAGACTGCAATCTTCTGTAAAATGCATGTGCTGCAATGATTAGGATAATGAATAATGCAAGAAGCATCGTGGTAGAGATGAGAGTTCTGAATACAAAGACCCCCACCATCTTGCAATAAACATGAGATGTAAAATATCTTTAAAACACTAGCATGATGAACCTAATCTCTAACCTAAAGAGCTAGGTGTGATAAAGCTAATCTGCCAGTAACATGTCCATGAAAGGCGCCTCCCCAACCCTTGTTACCTTGGAATGAGGTCTCTAGATCAGACTCCGTGGGACTGGGTCTGCATCAAGGTGACATATACCATAGATAGCGTTGATGGCATCTGGTAGGAATCCCTCTGATAACCTTGTCTGCTTAAGATGTTTTTATACAGATCCTGTAGAACTCCGGATGCAGGCATGTTCCCAAACAATAGATAAGAAGGCATGCTTGGGGCTGCAATCATATATAAACAATTCCCTCCAAAAAATCATTATGATGCTGTCACACGTAGGTGGGAAAGGGACATGATGTGAATACCTATGTATTTCACTTGTCTTTGACACTGATAGTGACTTCTTCACAGAGTGGCACTGATAACGTGAATTGAAAACATTTTCCTAACTATGAACATAGTAGCCACCCTGGAAGAAATAATTAAATAAATGCACTAAAACAGAGCAGGTTAAGTAGGTTAAAAATCACTAGGTGACGGGGACACACTCCTGCAAGCCAGAAGGCTAAGCGAACTCCTGATTCCCGTAAAAAGCTAAATGGGATACACTACAGTATCTGTTGTTTCACATGCCATAAAGTGATGGAAAACACAGAAAAGCATCACAAAGAGTTCACAATAGGTGCTTTCAAAAGGTGAATTTAAACATCAGCTGCTCATTTGGAAAGCTAAATACGCTCCCTTTAAAAATGTGTTTCAGAACGAAGGCATGTAGAAATTAGATCCAATAAAGAAATTCTAGCTAAAGATATGCACTGAAGGGCGTTGAGGCATTTTCCTAACTTAACCGAGATCTGCCGTGCAGTGCTTTCACTGTGGTGCAGCCTGTAATCATTTCCAGAGACATTGCTGTTTGCAAGGAGGGTTTGCATAGATTTCTAAGTTTTTCCTTAGGTTAAATCTTTTGCTAAAAACCTAAAATGGGCTTACAGCCCACCCATTACTTGCCATTGTTCAATCAATCAAGGCTAAATTGAATATGGGGCCCTGCGCTTGGCTTCAAAACTCTTTCATGACAGTAACCTTCCGGACCTTTATTACAAGTTTCATAACAAAAGGGGAACTGATTTATATACTAGATATTTCACATATACATTTACTAATGAAGGAAGCGAAAACAAGAAAAAAGGTAGGAAACAGAAAAAAAGGAACATCTTTTCAGATAAAATACATTGAGGCATTTTTAAAAAGCCCCTAGGGCCACCGTGCACCACAGTTATATCATTTTTTTTTTACGCATATGTGGCATTAAGGTGGAATTTCGCCCACATCATAGTTACAAATTGGCACAATGCTTGCATTGCGCCACCTTGTAAACCCTTGCACACATTATGCCTGCACCAGGCATAATGTATGCACATGGGGAGTTCCACCGTTAGGAGGCCCGTAAAGGTGGGACAGCGAAATTTCACAGATTTCACTGTGGAATTTTGACTGTCATTTTCAATGCCTGCTCAGAGCAGGTGCTAAAATGACTCACCCATTAAAATCAATGGGCCTCCTTGCACTTTACTACACCAGCGTAAAGAGTTTTGACACTAGTGTAGCAAAGCACCTAAATAGCGTAAAAAACGTTGATGCTATTGTTCTAATGACTGCCATGAAGCAATGTATTTTAAATATGGTGCAACCATGGTGTTGTTAGGTGCTGGTAGGGGGGGCACAGAATAGGTGGCGCATCCGAGCTGATGCACCACTTTTTTCTTAAATATGGCCCATCATTTCTTTATTATCCACAATATATGATCACAATAAAAGGTCATTACAAACAAATGCCTGATACACATTTAAAAGCCCAAATAAGACTGGTCTCAACTTCTATCCCGAAGAAACTAATAAAATTTATAGTTTTCTGGCAATATCCATAACATCAGTACCTCATAATCCCCAATCTTTCTAATAATTTGAGTCTTGAATATTAATAAATCATCTATGTCAACTAATAGACCTAGTCCGTATTCAAATTAATTTTCAATAGGTGAGTTGAGCCAACACTTATTGTGGTTTCCTGCTGCTTCGTCATGGCTCTCTTCCAAATGTTAAAGATTTATTTCAGATTGCGAGTAACCACTATTCCTTCGGACTATTGTGATCACAATTCCCATTTTCTTCATATTCAGCACCTTGCATAAATCCCAGTTCACATGATCTCAGATTCCTTCTATATCTTAGCATCCAATACACTGTCCTACACACTGGATGAAGGGCGGTGCAACTGAGGTTATTTGCACATGCACATTGCACTGACCCTCCCCAGGTTCCACAAATAAGTAGTTATAATCATGATCTAAGCTAAGGTTCCCTATCCTATGGTGCATTTCTGGGCTGTGCAGGATTTCAGCACAGAAATTCAAGGAAGCATGACACTTTTGAAGTAATTACTAGCTGGCCTGGTCTGCTTCGACTCCTGTGGGCTGCCTGGAAGTAATAAATGTCCCAGTATCCCCTGAAAAACTGGCTACCAGTCCTCCAATCTCCTAAATATATGCCTGGTGCTGGCCATGGCCGTTGAAACCCAGTCAGTGACACAAGTAGTCTATCATCTTAGTAACAGCTATACTGGCTGGGTGCACTGTTTCAGCTGCAGAGACTTCTAAGTGGTGTTGTGTTAGCTCTCATTGTACCAATGAGACTGCTGGATTTGGGCGGTAGCATCACCTGAATTGTGGGGAACTGAGTCCAATTCCACACTATGTGACAACTGTCCTTCTGATCCGTTTCCGGCCAGCAGCAGCACCTCACCTCTGCCAAACAGCACGGAAGATTTTGTGGCATCTGGGCGAATTACATTGTGACTTTGCAGGGAAATCATCATGGATCAGATCTCATCCTTTTCTCTCAGTTACATTCATCTCACGCATGCAAAGACAAACAGAAGCAGAGAATGGTTCAATAAGATTTATTGAATCAGCTGTGTCTTAGATGAAATAACATGAAATGCAATAATTAGGATGATAAAACATACTAGAAGCAAAATGATGACAAGAGATGTGAAACACAAGAAGAATCCGACCACACTGTCATTATGCACAATATATGTGATTCCTACCTAAACTATGTTAGCGCACCGCAAGATAACCCCTAATCCGCCCTTAAGGATCCCCCTGGGAAGACATAATCTCCCATACCTGAGTATGACAGTAGTGGAGAAGCTTCTTGTCTTTAGAAACACCATTCCCATATAGGCCAGGGAAATGCAGTGTCGGCAAGCAGTCGTAACAAAGTCATCTGGTTGGAACCTCCCTCTAACAGGCAAGGGAAAGAGAAATGATTTTATAATAAAACATCTGGTGTTCTGAGAAAAATGTCCTTACTCAAATATATGTATATTTCTGTGAAATGTTACAGACAATCCTATTTTATTGCAGCCTTGAAAAAAGCACAAAGTAAAAGAATGTGCTATGAAATATAAATGCTTTCCTAGATGAAAGGACAACAAGATAAAAGAAAAGAAAATTTCACCACAAATGTGGCAGATTCTAGAAGAATAAAATGAAATAAAATTATACGTTACTAGGCTACAGGGCACATGCAGTAGGCCTAATTGCTAAAATAATGAGCCAACAGACATCACTAAAATGGCTCCACAACAGTTGTACCCAAGCCTGAACTCCTGAGGACTCCAGGATAAGGCTTCACATTCCAGTCCTTTCACTATTCATACCTTTGCATGTGTCTTGGAACAACAATGGAAACAACCACAAGGTAATGTGGTGCTTGAGTGTGAATATCCTGTGCACCCCTTTTCACCAAACCTTCGCAATAGCAACAGAATAACGATGGAGTTTGTTTTGCGAGCAACCAAGTGTTCACTGCGGCATAGTTTAGTTTCCTTTAGGATCCTAGGTGTAGAAATGTTGTGTCTGGTGGAGCAGAAATATTGAAAGTTTATTGTGGTGCATCCCTTCAATCCAACCCTACAAGATTCCCTTTTTTCTGGAGGTACTAGCCAATACTTAAAAAGCAAAATTTAGTCCACTAAGATTTTGGAATTTGACAGCTTTTGGGTGTTTCTTGTAAATTACAGGTGGAGTTATTGGGGCATCCCTGCAGAACTCTAGACTCTGCCTAATTCAGTCATGGTGTAATTCCTGCCAGGGGTTGTATTCGGGTGCATGTGCCTTCATGTTACTCAATACTCATCATGTACAACTTATTACAAGTTTTGAAAGTTCACACTCTAGACAAGACAACCCAAAAACTCAATCAGTCACATGTTTTGCAAAGCACAATAAAAGTAACCACATCCTTGTCTAGCCTACACCTCTAATAGTTCTAATACAGTTATTTAATTTTATATATGTGAAAGATAGACAACCCTCAGCGTATTAAAACAATCATAAAGGTATGGTAATCCATATCTTTAAATTATGCCCTGGGGTACTGGGAAAAGGACATGGTGGTCAGAAGGAACATCCTGGGATAACCTGCCAAAGAGACAGTGACATTGGTGATAGCAGATTTGGGATCAAGCCAGTCTAAAGCTGTGGTTTCCACAGTTTAATAATTTCTGTTAAAGCTTTTCTGGTGGTGAAAATGGTTCTAGCCAGGGTGGAAAAGAGAAAATAACCACAGGTCACTCCATGTTACTTTTCAACGTGGAGTTCTGGTCAAATTCTGCAATTGCTGTGTGGGGAAAGTTTTCTTCAGTGAAGGTCAAGAAAATGTGAGTTGGCAAGTGCAAGCGAAATATGGCATCCCCCAGTCGATTTTCTAGTGTGCACTGTCAGAGGGCTCAAGTAGTTTTGCTGCTACCCAAGTAGATTTTCTACTCGAGCAGTAGCAACTCAACTCGAATGAATGTGCGCTCTTGTGCAGCGCATGGTGCAGTCCGCAGTGATTTTTCTGAGCTGTTCGAGCTACCGGTGCTAAATTGCAGCACATGCTGCATATTTTCTGCAGGTTGGTGGAACTCTACTAAATCTAGCAGAGGTTTTATGTAACTAACGGGAACTCTGGGAGTTTCCTCCACACCTAAAAATAACCTCTTCTATTGAAAATAGATACCCGATATTCTGGTACACAATGACAATGGAAGGGCCTAATGCACACACTAGGGATATTGGATCAACATTTTTAAATGCCTGTACTTGCATACTGGGTAGACGTAATAAAGGGCGGATGTGCCCATCACTTATGAGTGCTTTACAACTATTTGGCAACATATGTGAAGAAATCACCTTGGCTGAGTATTGTTGAGCATGATGGGTGGTCGTGCTCGACTTTGACTAGGGATGTTTCGGATGAGTGTTTTGTATAGGATGCAGTGTGAGGCAGGAAGTTGGGGACGGAGTGATGACTGTGCAGACATGATTGGTTCCTGTGAACCTGCTTCTTTTGAAAATAATTCAAGTATATGATACTGCAGTACACCCTGATATTTGAAAATTGAATTAAAACAAAATTGATAAAAGCACTACTATACAGGAATACCGTAGCTACTGTTAGCACTTCAGACCTTATTAAGAAAACTTACAAGGGAGACGCATATAGGCTGATGGACCTTTTGACTACCCTTTGAGTTTTTCCCACCATAAACCCTATACCAGTACAAATCAATAACCATAACAATCAATAACATCAATAATCAATAGAAGTCAGTAATTTCCACACACCTCTCGGCCATGAATAACCACACCTTCATGTAAAGTTAGAATGTTTATTTCCCTATATTAACAATGCTAATGTCACGTAACTTAGTCTGAAAATAAAATGATAAACATACAAAAACAATACAGGCTGACCAAAGCAGAAAAAGAATCGCAATCTAATCAAA
The DNA here is from genome assembly GCF_031143425.1 of Pleurodeles waltl. NCBI lineage: Eukaryota > Metazoa > Chordata > Amphibia > Caudata > Salamandridae > Pleurodeles > Pleurodeles waltl. Next base: position 1,168,066,001 of record NC_090440.1, read on the forward strand.
GCTTGAGCTAATGTAGATTTAAAGGTTATAGTACAAATTAATAGCAAGAATAACTGCACAAACGATATAACATACATTTAGATTTCAGCAAGGAAAAGACATTGACTGTTGTAATGTTGCGAACATCAGTGAGAACCCTAACTAACACCAGATTAGAATAGAGGTTTGGACTATATGCAAAACAATTTAGTCTCGCAAATTCAGAAAAACATCTAACTATGGCTCTATTGAAAGTAGCCGATGGTGCCTAGAAAAGAAAATAGACATAACAATCAGTAACATTGTCAGTATGCCTGTCCTCTATATGGTTCAGCAAGCTGTGATAGTCTTCGTCAATAGGACTTCAGTTCAGTCAGCAAGACGTCAGGCTTTAGCATCAGAGTTCAGAAAAGTAACGTTTCTTCATGCAGTTCAGAAAAGAATAATCGAAAAGTGGGTCCTCTCCTGTCTGTGCAGCCTGGCTAAGTTAGATTTCCTAATACTACTTCTCACATCCTAATTGGTCAGGAGATCACATGTTCACAGCTAGTCCAATAAAACTAAACCCTTAAATCTACAATTTTACTACTAAATGGTTCACATGTGGATGACTGGCTCCTCTTCTCCCGCACCTGTCATTCAGCTCATCAGGTATCAATATTGTTGCAGCTTGTACTCCAGTCAGTGCATCCATTGCCTTCTCCTGGGAAGGTCAGCCTTACACATATTTCATTAAACATTGTTTCACTAGCAAGTACAGCATCTTCTAGCAGGCAGTTTCTCATGAGAACTAACTTCAGCTATGAGAACATGGTCAATACAGTACAGTGGAAAATCACAGTTTAATTCTCTGAGCATCTATTTTATAAAACGCCTAAGAAATGCAGCTTGACATGAAACCATGCAACTAGGCCAAGACCTTGCTAAGTTAAGGCCTAAAATGAATAAAGTTAATACATAATACATAACCATTAAAATGACATATTACTACATTCATCAAACATAAGCTCAACATTTCATATTAATAAGCCATTAGTAAGTACACTTCGTGAACATTGACGGCCACTCTGCTGGATGCACTTTTAAGTGTTTGCACTATTTTTGACTAAGTTAATACATTTTCTACACAAATTCAACACTCAAAGTACATGAATATTAATTAATAAACTCATTAATAACTCAGCGTTAACAATCCCTCCTCTGATGACTAAATATGTCATCACACCAAATCTTGCCACACAAATGTTTGCATCAGCTAAAATTCTGTCATTTCAATCCCTTCAAATCGTTGTTTTCTTCTTGAATATCCCCTAAACAATTTTTCTCTTTTCATTTCTTCCCACCTCTGATCATTTTTCATTTTCTTCAATTTAATCATTTTACACAATTTACACATTCCCATGATCCAATTATGCAAATCACAATAATTAATATCCCTTGTAGTTTTTTTCAATATTATCCATTTTCCAATGCTACTGAGCCAATTTCCCACTGAAGCAAATCAACAATGTATATAGAATACTGTACCACTGCTAGCGCGCCTAGCTATGTAGTAATCGATGAACATCAATTATCAATGTAATCAATCAGTAACCACTAAAGAAATCATTAAACATAAGACAATATATCAACATTTCATCAATAACCGCAACTCAATTATACGTTTTATCAATTTTATTTCCCTATTTGTTACAATACTAAGTCATAAGGTCAAACTTTATTCAATCAGCTCAGAATTAGTTCATTAATGACCACCAATAACATAATCTAATCAGAACTTGTGAAAACATATGCTCAAATGCTTCAGCATAAGCCACCAAAGATGACTATAGCAGCATTAATAGCAGAGTTCAGCAATTAGTTTGTCAATCATTCGTCACTGTCAATGTCACCCAAATAATACCTTACCTAACCCAGATTAGCATTTAGCATGTGGGACTTCATACAAAAACAATTTGGAAACATGAATTTGGAAAACATCTAGCTAGAAGAAAAACGATAAAAACAGCGCAGTTGGTGCTTAGAAGAAAAGGCACAAAGTTAATCAGTCACATTTTCATAGCTACCTATCCACAGAATGGATCAGCAACAAAATCAGTCTTCGCCTTCAGGTCATCAATCAATCAGCAATGGGTCAGGCTCTCAAGCACATAAGCCCAATGACAGAATCTCGAATTGCGTCTTCTGACGTCATCAATTCTCTCCTCACATCTGAAGTTTTGGCCCCTTGTCATGACTTTTTATTAGAGTTTTTAGTCCATCCTCTTAATTCCTAATTGGTCAATTAATCACCAGTTATGACTATCCAATAATATTATTTTTGCAAATCTATGAATTCTAATATTTCGCCGTTCTCAGTTCATTGATTGGTTCGTTGTACGATGTCCTCATCATCCGGCTCATCAGGTATCGAAAATGTTGCATCTTCTTTTCCAGTCAGTGCTTCTATTGTTCAAGTCCTGGGAAAGTACATTGCGTCTATCTTACACCAAAATTGTTACATACCCTAGTCCCTCATCTCCTGTCCGTCTGTACATTGCAGAAAATTCTAGCTAAGAAGATTTTATTAACATATATAGTTTATGGACAGTTCAACGCACCAGCTTATCTGCAGTGCGCTAGAAATTCAGCTTCTGCAGGAGGTCTCGTAACTAGGCCACAACTTTGACTAAGTTATCTCTACAATATAATGCAAAACACACATTACAAATCTCAATATGACATATTACTACATTATTATTACACATTTTGAATTATTTCACACATTTTAAATCATTTTAGTACAAGATCATTCAAACTGACTGTCACTCTCCGTGGGCACATTTTCAAACGTGCACATTAATTTCTCTACATTTAGTTTTCTTGTTGATCAAAACTCATAAACATTCATTAATAATTTCTAATTAGCATATCTGCTTCAACAGTCCCTCCTCTGAGGACTAAATATTTCACCACACCATTCTTTGTCACATTTCACAATTCAGTTTCTTCTGTATTCTGTCTCCTCCTTAAGTCTTCTCTATAAATTCTTTCCCTATTTCGTTCTTCCCTACTCTGATTAATTTTAGACCTTTTTAATTTAAACTTTTGACACAATTTACATGAACCCCATAATCCTAATATGCAAGCAATCACAATTAATATTCCCAGTATCATTTTTAATAATACCCCATTCCAAATTTGACTAAACCAATTTCCCACTGAAGCAAATCCCTTTCCAACCTTTTCCCAAACACCTGGTTCCTTCAATTCTTTTAAATCCTTACTTGAGTTAGTCAGGTTAGTAAGTAAGTCTCTTATGTCCTTACCATTGTTAGGAATGTAAGAACAACAATGCATAGAATTAATCATCTTACAGACTCCGCCGTCTTTTGCTAAAAGACTGTCTAAAGAAAGCCTATTTTGAAGCGTCATAGCTCTATCCGCAGCTTATTCAGCATCTATAAGGAGTATTGCCCCTGTAAAGTTTGTCAGCATTTTATCCACAATAGTAGACAACTTTCGTATCTTGATTGAATTCAGGATGACTCCCACTGAAGGAATCACTGCACCACAGATATCTCACACAACTGCAGAAGAGGTTTCCCTCCTCTGTCGTTTATGATGTAATTCAGTCAATTTCGGAAACTTCTTCAAATCATCTATCTGATAAATCTTCGGGAAAACTATCCCCAAATAACATGTCCCATACCATCCCCTTGGAAGACGGTAATAAGCATTTAGTCCACAAATATAATAAATCCCAGGAATCGCAGGGTCCTAATCATTCAGCATAAAAGTTCACTTACTCTGAAACAAAAACACATGCCTACATTCACTCGTTCCCACAAAGTGTCAGTGCGTGATTTTGGCCTTTATACAAAGCTTCCCTACATGTAATGCATCTAATGCTAATTTCCCTTGGGTTTTAATAGCAGTGTAAGCATAATCATTCTTGTACGTTCTTTTCTCTAACCATTTTTCTAATTTTTCCTTTAATGCCTTTCTCCTGTCATCAGTATGCCCTATGAAGCTCTTCTCTAAAGGTGTAAGCAAGCATGTTAGGTTGTTCCTATGTGCATAGGCTGTTCCAAATGTTAGTGTAGGCTCAAAGAATCCTTTAACTAGTACTATATCATGCTCTCTAGCTACTTTACTCAAATATCTAATAATAGGAACAAATGAAAACAGAACATCATGATTTGAATGAAAATACTGTATGTACTCTTGATTATAGAATCTCGCTAGTAGAAAGCTACAACTTATTCCGTAGGTTAAAGGTAATCTGTGGTACGTAATGCCTTCCTCTGTTGACAAAGGAATTTGCGTACACACAAGAAAATCCCTTGCATCCATCGTCTCAACATACTCACTCAACAAGCGATAGAAGACATTAGAAGGAAGCTCCCCTTGAGCATTAGTATAGTCATGCAAATATTTCTCATCTACCTTAAACTTCTCCAAAGCCTTTAGTGTAGTAGTTTCAGGAGCAGAAGTATGAGTGGGTCCCTTCACATCAAGAACAGTCATTCCCACAATCACCACTATAAACAAGATTCCACACGTAATTGTCAATCCAACACTCATTCATCTACAGTGTCTAGTATTTCTACCTCGATTATTTAGCTCAGCCATGATCTGTAAAGAATCAGAAAGCAGAAGTAACTCTTTTATAAGGTGCAGTAAAAAATCTAAAATAAGGAAAAAATTATTCTCTCACAGTTCATCCAGGAACCCTTTTCCTTTGTCAAAATCGATTAGCATCTTGTCACATCCTATTTTATCTCAAATCAGGTTACCAATGTCTCTACCAGTTTATTTTCAGCAGTCTCTTTTAGGTTTTTCCAGATTAGCACAACAGTTCAGCTCTCTGTTCACCTTCAGGTTACATCAAAGTACTGACTCAGAACTTCTCTATCAAAACAAAAAGACATAAACTCGTGTTGCCATTCATTAATAGTTGCATACGCCCATTCAGGACCTGCGTAACACCGACATGCTATTCTCTTTCTTTTCAACCTTCGATCAACACTTATTTCTCCTTCACTTAATTCTTCTTTTCTCGTAGTATCTACCTCTTCCTCAGTTGTTTCATTTATGACCAATTCCTTTCTTTTCCATACTTGCGACTCAGGCCAATTATCTCCTTTTCTCAATCCTTTTGTTAGTATTCTTCTCAGGATTAGACTCTTTTCTTTCTCTTTCTCTATGGTGTTTTCTCTTGATGGACCTTCAGCGGGCTCAGGAGGAGTCAGATCACCTTGACTTTGATCCGTCTCAACTCTTACCCCCTCTTGGTCTGACACTTGCTCTGTCTGCTTTTCAGTACTGTCTGCTTCTGGGAGAACCACTGCTGAGCTAGGCACTCCTGCTGTATCCATTAAGATAGATTCTTCCGCACCCTGCTGTAATTCTTCACTCTCGTCTCTGACAGGGGTAATAGAACCATCCTCACCAGTTCTGGTTCCAATTCAGGCTCTCTTGGCTCCTTTTCTGGTTCAGGTGTGGCAACCTGTTTCACTGTTGTTGGGGCTCTCAACAACGCTTCTTTATGATCCTGTGGACATACCACTTTCTTCAAAAGGCTCACCTATATCCAATTTGGAAGTCCTGCACACTTCACGGCTCTCGTAGTTGCCAGGATCACCTGATAAGGACCTCTCCAAAGTGGCTTCAGACACGTCTTACGAACATGCTTTCGGACAACGATCCAGTCACCAGCTCTCAGATTGTGCCCTTGATCGTGGATGGGAGGCAGGGTGGTAGTCTGCACCTGCTGAGCGAAAGAGCAAACCACATCATCCAGACCCTTACAGTAGTCCACCACCATATCATCTGTAATATTCACAAGTGCATTGGCTGGAATTGCTGGTAACCTCATTGCTCTGCCCATGAGAATCTCATGGGGCGACAGCCCTGTCTTCCTATCAGGTGTATTTCTCATCGACATCAGCACAAAAGGCAATGCATCTTGCCATTTCAGATTCGTAGCTGCACACATCTTTGCAATTCTTGATTTCAAGGTACCATTCATCTGTTCCACTAGTCCTGATGCTTCAGGGCGGTAACTATAATGCAACTTTTGCTTAATTTTTAGTGCTGTACGTAAGAGTTTCATCACCTCATTGTTGAAGTGAGTTCCCCTATCTGATTCTAAAGAGATCGGAAACCCGAAACGTGGTATCAACTCTCTAAGTAACAACTTTGCTACAGTGAGACTGTCATTCCTTCTTGTAGGGTATGCTTCAATCCAATGACTAAAAACACACTAAATCACCAACACGTACTTCAAACCTCCACACGAAGGCATTTCAATGAAATCCAGTTGCATTCTGCTGAATGGACCTCCTGCTCTTCCAATGTGGCTCAAGTTCACCACTGTCCCTTTTCCCACGTTTAGCTGCTGACAAATTATACAGACATGACATACTGCCTCTGCTGTTTGCCTAAACTTGGGATTAAACTAGTCAATTTTGAACAACCGAACCATGGCATCCCTTTCAATGTTTGCCTGACCATGGTAGTAAAGGGCCATCTGTGACAATAAACTATTGGGCAGGACCATCTGACCCTCCTCAGGAATCCAAATCTCATCAGGACGTTGGACACATTTTAATTTAGACCAGAGTCGTTTCTCTTCTTTAGCAACATTATCTTGCAATGTTTTCAATTCTTCCAAAGTATCGATCACTTTCAATACAAACCTTGTACATGGGTTATCTTCTTCTGACATCAGTTCCCACTTGTCTTTGAATGATATGCAGTTCAATGCGCAAAACCTTCCGACTGATCCTGGTCTAGTGTAATGGGATGTTTAACCTCCTTATGTGTCAGCTGCTGCAATGGTTTAGCAATCTCAGCAAAATTCAGAATCCACTGACGACAATAACCTACCATTCCCAGAAACATCCTTATATCTCTCTGTGAAGTCGGTGGACTTCTCTGCAATATCATTGTAATCTTCTCCTTGGAGATTCTCCTCGACCCTTTCTCAATTTGTTGTCCCAGGTATTTCACTGATTTCTGACAATATTGCAATTTCAAAAGTGACACTTTACCAAATGATTTAACAGGGCAATTGAGTCATACTTACACTCGTCCTTTGTTTTGGACACAATCAGTAAATCGTCAATGTACTGCACAAGAGTCGATTGGTACGGTAGTTCCAAAGACTCCAGATTTGTTTTCAGAATCTGATTGAACAGAGACAGTGACTCCGTGTACCCTTGAGGAAGCCTGCACCAGCTGTAGACTCTGTCTAGGATTTTAAAACTAAAAAGAAACTGACTATCCTCATGAAGAGGCACAGAAAAGAAAGCTTGTGACAAATCAACTACCATGAACCACTCAGCAATGCATGGAATCTGAAACAATATTACTGCTGGGTTCGGCACTACAGGACAACACTTGACCACCATGTCATTCACTTTTCACAAATCCTACACAATGCGCACTTTCCCACTCGGCTTCTTTAAGCCCACTATCAGTGAATTGCATGGACTGCTCAACACTTCTTTCAATACCCCCTGTTTCAGAAAATCTCCAATTATCTGCACCACTTTCATCAGAACATCTTGTGCCATGTTATACTGTGGAAGCTGTGGAAACACTACATTTGGCTTCAAACTGATCTTAATCGGCTCCACTCCCTTGATCAAACCCACTTCTTTACCTGTCAGGACGCACACATTTTCCTGTACTGTTCCCTGCAAGTCTGCATGCAATTCTTTCACAGTAAACATCGAGAAAAACTCAATCAATGGGTACTCTTCAATAATGTTTTCAGTTCCAGTTTCAGGAGTTTGTTCTTCTTCATCATCACTATTCATCTGAACCTTTATTCCAGCAGTCGAACAACTAATTAAACATCTGGTCTTGCATAAGAAGTCCCTTCCCAGAAGAGATACTGGACTTGAGTCACAGACTACAAACTTGTGCAGTCCCTGGAAGTTGCCAATCTCAACCTTTACTGCATCTGTTATCAGATTTATCAGCTGTCTGTTTTCTACTCCCACAACCTTAACTGTTCTGCCTAAAAGAGGTAAGTTCGGCACTTCTGCACATCTCACTGTAGAGTGAGTAGCTCTGGTGTCCACTAGGAATGAAACTCTATGACCCATCACCTTTCCTTTTACAAAAGGTCCTCTCTGAGCTACCTCTAGGGATGTTGCAAGCATACATGGCTTTTCATCTGAACTAATATTCATCCATTCATCATTTATTTCATCCTCACTATGTAATGGGAATTGGTGCACTGTATCCCTATTTCTGTCTTGTCTCTGACCTGTGACCTGCTGAGTAAGTATCATCTGTTGCTGTTCCACTGGGGCTTGAGGTATCTGCATTTACTGTCTAGGTACCATAGGAACCTGCTGCTGCATTAGTTGCAACTGTGTCACTTGTGCACGCAGCACTTGAACCTGCTGCATGGGTTGAAAATTCTGCACTTGATTTTGAAAATTCGGATTAAGTCTTCTCATTCTAGGGACCTTCACAGTTTGAAATGTATTGACATCACTACTTTGCTGAACAACACCATCCTGCACCATCACCGAACACTGCTGCTTCCAGTGTTCCACGTTTCCCTGCACCCTTTCTGAAACACTATAGTACTCAAATCCAGACCATGAATCATGTTGACTCCATGACCCCTACCTCTCACTTTAGGTTGGAACATGACAGTTCCCTGCTGTTGCGGCATCCGTTGCACTAAAGCTCCACGTACTCCTGTTTGAGCTGCATTAATTTGCATCACCATTGCTTTCTCCTTCAACTTTTTCTGCTTCAACTCAATCTGATCACTACAGTATTTTGCATACTGCAATACCTCATTAATCGGCTTCGCTTGCCAACAAATCAAATGACACTTAATCATCTGACCTATTTCAGGTCTCAATCCTTCTACGAACCTCAACACAAAGTGCAACATGTCTTTCGGCTCAATCGCTTCCTTTCCACTGTACTTGAACGCTTTCAGCAATCTCTCATAATAGGTATTTATCGATTCCTTTACTTCCTGCATTGTCCTGTCAATCCGTTGCCAATGAATATTTTTAGGCGAAATTCTCGTCTTCTGGAACTCAATCAGATTATAATAATGTTTCATCACTTCAGGTGATGGTGCACCTGTAACTCTATCTCTTTCCGGTTCACTCGTCGGCCAATCCATTGCTTTCTTTCACTCAACCCACAAATCAGCTGGAACCACCATCTCCAATACAGTATTCAGGTCTTCCCACAGACATTTCGAAAGCTTCACAAATCAATATGTCAGCTGATGCCACTCAACAAGTTTCTCTCTCAATTTTGGATAATTATTTGTGAATGACAGAATATCACTCCTTTGCCAGGGAACATGAACAAATTGCCCTCCTGGAATTTCCCTCATTGGTAACATTTTTACTGGACACTTTTCTTTCTCAAACCCTTCTTGTTTCCGTTTATGCTTCCTCTTCACCCATCTGCCTTCCCACTTCTCTAATACTCCCCAGATCTGAGAACTCTGCAATAATTCTCTAAAGTGTGCTTTCATCCCTGCTGACCTCATGTGTTCAAAATCTAACCTGTAGCTCCTTTTCAAATGCTTTGTTTTCTCAATTTCTATGTCATGTTTATCTGCTAACTTCTGATGTATCTTGCCCACTTCTCTCATAATTCTTCGGTATAGGATTCTAACCTATTCACTCCCATTGACCTTTCAACTAGTTCGGTTATCTCTGTAGCCAATCTTACATGATTAATCTGCTCTTCACCCTTGGATGTGTTTTGAGGAGTATTCAAACTTTCCAACCACTCATTCAATTGCTGTGCTGTCAATCCCTGTGTGAGATGTTATTTGCATTTAGCAATGGCACCTGTTGTACCACTGCACCTGGAGTTTGTGGTGTCAAAAGCTTCAAGCTCTGACTTGCACTCGGGCCATTTACCACATCTGGAAGGGCAACAAGTGGACTAAGATACATTAATTGTCTAGATCCATCAAAGTCTGACCCATAGATGATATCACCTTCACAAGATCTCTCACCCTCCCCCCCCCACGAGGCTTTGTGACATTTCACCCTGTTCTCCTGCAATGGGCTTATTCTGTGCAAATAATGGTACCGCTGGACCAACAGTAATTGGCAACAATATTGCATCTGGTGCCTGTAGGAAAGTACCATCTTGCCTGGCATGTTACCCCATTTTTACTTCTGTGTCAGTTTGTTTTTGCCTGTGTCACTGGGATCCTGCTAGCCAGGACCCCAGTGCTCATAGTTTGTGGCCTATATGTGTTTCCTGTGTGGTGCCTAACTGTATCACTGAGGCTCTGCTAACAAGAACATCAGTGTTTAGGCTCTCTCTGCTTTTAAAATTGTCACTGCAAGCTAGTGACCATTTTCACGAATTCTGATTGGCACACTGGAACACCCTTATAATTCCCTAGTATATGGTACCTAGGTACCGAGGGTATTGGGGTTCCAGGAGATCCCTATGGGCTGCAGCATTTCTTTTGCCACAGATAGGGAGCTCAGACAATTCTTACACAGGACTGCCACTGCAGCCTGAGTGAAATAACGTCCACATTATTTCACAGCCATCTTACACTGCATTTAAGTAATTTATAACTCACCTATATATCTAACCCTCACCTAGAGAAGGTTAGCTGCAAAGTTACAAAGTGTGAGGGCACCCTGGCACTAGCCAAGGTGCCACCACATTGTTCAGGGTAATTTCCCTGGACTTTGTGAGTGCGGGGACACCATTACACATGTGCACTACATATAGGTCAATACCTATATATGTAGCTTCACATTGGTAACTCCAAATATGGCCATGTAACATGTCTAAGATCATGGAATTGTCCCCCATGCCAAATCTGGTATTGGGGTGCCAATCCCATGCATCCCCGGGGCTCCAGCATGGACCCCGGGTACTGCCAAACTAACTCTCTGGGGTTTCTCTGCAGCTACCGCTGCTGCCAACCCTCAGACAGGTTTCTGCCCTCCTGGGGTCTGGGTAGCCCAGTCCCAGGAAGGCAGAACAAAGGATTTCCTCTGAGAGAGGCTGTTACACCCTCTCACTTTGTAAATAGGTGTTAAGGGCCTGAAAGGAGTAGCCTCTCCTGGCCTCTGGGAATGCTTTGAAGGGCACAGATGGTGCCCTCTTTGCATAAACCAGTCTACACCGGTTCAGGGATCCCCCAGCCCCTGATCTGGCACGAAACTGGACAAAGGAAAGGGGAGTGGCCACTCTCCTGTTCATCACCACCCCAGGGGTGGTGCCCAGAACTCCTCCAGTGTGTCCCAGACCTCTGCCATCTTGAATGCAGAGGTGTGAGGGCACAATGGAAGCCTCTGAGAGGCCAGTGCCAGCAGGTGACGTCGGAGACCCCTCCTGATAGCCTCTTACCTGGTTAGGTACCCAATCCCCCTCTGAGGGCTATTTAGGGTCTCTCCTGTGGGTTCCTCTTGAGATAACGAATGCAAGAGCTCACCAGAGTTCCTCTGCATCTCCCTCTTCAACTTCTGCCAAGGATCAACTGCCGACTGCTCCAGGATGCCTGCAAAACCACAACAAAGTAGCAAGAAGACTACCAGCAACATTGTAGCACCTAATCCTGCCGGCTTTCTTTACTGTTTCCTGGTGGTGCACACTCTGAGGGTGGTCTGCCTTCAACCTGCACTGGAAGCCAATAAGAAATCTCCTGTGGGTCGATGGAATCTTCCCCCTGCTAACGCAGGCACCATACTTCTGCATCACCAGTCCTCTGGGTCCCATCTCATCTTGATGTGCATGGTCCCTGGAACACAGGAGCTGGATCCAAGTGACCCAGACTGTCCAGTGGTCCTTCTGTCCAAATTTGGTCCTTGCCTTCCCAAGCCAGACAGTAATCCTGTGTACTGCGTGATCTGCAGCTGCTAGGGCTTCTGTGCACTTTTGCAAGGATTCCTTCATGCACAGCACAGCCCAGGTCCCCAGCATTCCGTCCTGCATTGCTCATCTCGCTGAGTTGACCACCGGCTCCGTGGGACCCTCTTTTGTTGTGTTGAGACAACCACCATGCTCAGATTTCTTGAATACCTGTTCAAGTGCTTCTGCGGGTGCTGCCTGCTTCTGCATGGACTCTCTTTGTTGCTGAGCGCCTCCTCTGTCTTCTCTTCCAAGGGGCGACCACCTGGTCCTTCCTGGACCCTGGCAGCACCCATTATCTTCAACTGTGACTCTTGCAGCTAGCAAGGCTTGTTTGGCATCTTTCTGCGTGGAAACAACTCTGCATCCTCCAGCACACCGTGGGACATCTTCTGACCGAAGGAAAAGTTCCTGGCACCTTCTGTTGTTACAGAATCTTTGGCTTCTTCCACCCAGAGGCAGCCCTTTTGCACCTTCATCCGGGGTTTAGTGGACTCATGCCCCCCTGGACACTTGCGTGACTCTTGGGACCCTTCCTTTGCAGGTCCTCAGGTCAAAGAATCCGTCTTCAGTGCTTTGCAGTTAGTTGTTGTCTTTGCAGAATCCCCTATCTCGACTTTACTGTCTTTCTGGGGTAGTAGGGTAACTTTACTCTTACTTTTCATGGTCTTGGGGTGGGGTATCTTGGACACCCTTATTGTTTTCTTACACTCCCAGTGACCCTCTACACACTACACTAGGCCTGGGGTCCATTTGTGGTTTGCATTCCACTTTTGGAGTATATGGTTTGTGTTGGCCCTAGGCCTATTGGTTCCTATTGTGTTCTATAGTGTTTGCACTATTTTTCTAACTGTTTACTTACCTGATTTTGGTTTGTGTGTATATTTTGAGTATTTTACTTACCTCCTAAGGGAGTATATCCTCTGAGATACCTTTGGCATATTGTCACTAAAATAAAGTACCTTTACTTTTATTAACTCTGAGTATTGTGATTCTTATGATATAGTGCTAAATGATATGAGTGCTAAGGTAGGAGCTTTGCATGTCTCCTAGTTCAGCCTAAGCTGCTCTGCTATAGCTACCTCTATCAGCCTAAGCTGCGAGAACACTACTAAACTACTAATAAGGGATAACTGGACCTGGCACAAGGTGTAAGTACCACAAGATACCCACTATAAGCCAGGCCAGCCTCCTACAGTGCCGCTCTGACACCCGCATTTTGTGGAAGGACTATTTCCATGATCTGATTCATCCCTGGTGTCATGTCTGACTGTGTCCCTGTCATTGGTGTGAACTTCGGCAAACCCTGTGGCTGTGCCTGAGGCAACAACATTGGAGTCGGCTCAGTCTGAACTAACATGGGCCTTGGAACCACTTGCTCCGTCGGCACCACTAAGTTCGAAGTTGTCTCAAGAATTGGTACCTCTGGATAAATTCTCTCTATCGGTGGAGGGTGGATCTGTGCTTGAGTACTCTCAACTACCCCTTGTACCTGTCAATTTTGTATCTGTACTGCTCCTGCTGTCCCCGACACTTGGGCTTGGGTAGTTGGAGCAGAACTAGTACTTGAACCCCCTCCTGCACTGCATATGGTGGAGGTCCATCCCTCAACACCTAAGTAATAAGATCCTCATTATCTGAATCTTCTTCTTTCACATGCCTATTTCTTTTTCTTGCCCCCTGAACTCTTTTCACTCTTAATAGCATCCTCTTTTTCTTCTGACTCCTCTTTCTCTGTGATAGCAGGAAAAAACTTTACACCTTGCAATGTCTCAGTTCTCCACTTCTTCTGTTCCAAATCCCATCTTGCCCCTGCTAGTGACTTTTCTACCTTCCTTTTTCTCCTCTGGAATTTCCTTTCTTGCTGTTGTCTTGCTATGAGCGCCCATACCGCTAAAGCCTCAAACTGTGCTGGTCTCGGAAGTGGCTTCGTCTCATATAATGTCATTTGTAACTAATCCAAAATTCTCAAATTGAACATTCCATGCTCTGGAAATGCTAAAGCTCCCTGTTTCTCTGTCAATTTGGACCACTGCTTTAACCAAAGACATGGCGCGACACATCGCTCCTCCATTACAATAAATGCCGGAGAATTTGCCAGTGGGGCCGGCTCCCCCACTGCCACCTTAATGGAACTATCGCCCTTCATGGCATTCCTAAATGCTTTGAAAAACGTCATTTTCCCTTTTGTATTTATTCGATTCAATAAGGAAATGACTTTTACTCCCAAGATTCCCTTCACCCTTTTTCTCAGCCAAATTGCCTCTTACGGACGGCTGCCAGTCCACTTGCGACTCTTCTCACTAACCAACTTATCCCAGCACGGCTCACTCTGATGTCACACTCACACACTGCGGCTGACGAAGTCTTGCGTCTTGTCCTCCTACTCTTTAACTCACACAAAACTAATGCAAAATATTGCGAGCACTGACCAAAAACCAATAACCAAAAGCAAATCAGCTGGTTTACTACAGGAAGGTACACAAGTGCTTCAGAGACCTTATGGACTTTCACTGATGGCACTTTCGCTCATGAAGCTATTCCTCTTTCTCAATCTCCCACATTCGCAAGCAAAATTCAACCTGTGAATTTCACTCTCAACTGATCAATGGGTCTGTCCTGGTACACATAGGGCTCGCCAAATCTCAGTCGAAAATTTCTCTTACTTACTTAACTTACACACCAACTTGTTGACCATGCCCGATAAACCTACTAAACCAGACAGATTACTACATATAACCAAGTATCTCCTACACTTCTCAATATACTCTGGAGTCTTAGACGATGCAGGGGCCATACATCACCAACAACTATGTGGACAATTTTTTAGCACAAAGCGCCACTCGCATATGAAGTTCGATGACTTCCCTACTCTCATGCTGCGGAGTAAGCACACTCCTACTAATCCTCAACTGGAATACGCAAACTCCCTACTTCCCTCACATACATCACAATTCACCTGTGGTCTGCATAAGCCTTTGCAAGCACAATCCTACAACTTTCACACTATAACTAGAACGCCAAGAACATACCCATCTTTACTTGTGGGATCTAGGATCTGGGACAGGCATTTCTGGGCTTAAGGGGAAATCATCTTTGCTACAATTGCCATTACGAAAAACAAAAATACAACCCTCATAAAAATAAACAACTAACCCTGACTTAAGCTACCACCATAACCACCAATCAAAACATAACTAGTTCTCCAAGGAAACTAACCATCAAGCTTCTACCAAAACCTGCTAGAGCACCTGGTCCTTAGTAAGTAAACTTACAAGGGGACGCGTATAGGCCGATAAACCTTTTGGATCGCATGGAGTATCCTAGCTATGTAGTAATCGATGAACATCAATTATCAATGTAATGAATCAATTACTACTAAGGGAATCATAAACATGAGACAATATATCAGCATTTCATGAATAACCGCAACTCAATTATACGTTTTATCAATTTTATTTCCCTATTAGTTACAATACTAAGTCATGCGGTTAATTCAAACTTTATTCAATCAGCTCAGAATTATTTCATTAATGACCACCAATAACATTATCTAATCAGAACTTGTGAAAACATATGCTCAAATGCTTCAGCATAAGCCACCAAAGATGAATATAACAGCATTAATAGCAGAGTTCAGCAATTAGTTTGTTGATCATTTATCACTGTCAACGTCACCCAGGGAATACCTTACCTAACCCAGATTAGCATTTAGCATGTGGTGTTTCATGCAAAAACAATTTGGAAACGTGAATTTGGAAAACATCTAGCTAGAATAAAAACGATAAAAACAATGCAGTTGGTACCTAGAAGAAAAGGCACAAAGTTAATCAGTCACATTTTCATAGTTACCTATCCACAGAATGGATCAGCAAGAAATCAGTCTTCGTCTTCAGGTCATCAGCCGATCAGCAAAGCATCAGGGTCTCAAGCACATAAGCCCAATGACAGAATCTCGAATCGCATCTTCTGACGTCATCAATTCTCTCCTCACATCTGGAGTTTTAGCCCCTTGTCATGACTTTTTATTAGAGTTTTTCAGTCAATCCCCCTAATTCCTAATTGGTCAATTAATCACCAGTTATGACTCTATCCAATATTATTATTTTTGCAAATCTATGGATTCTAATATTTCACCGTTCTCAGTTAATTGATTGATTTGTTGTACGATGTCCTCATCATCCGCCTCATCAGGTATCGAAAATGTTGCATCTTCTCCAGTCAGTGCTTCTATTGTTTAAGTCCTGGGAAAGTACACTGAGTCTATCTTACACCAAAATTGTTACATACTCCAGTCCCTCATCTCCTGTCCCTCTTACAATGCAGAAAATTCTAGCTAAACAGATTTTATTAACATATGCAGTTCATGGACAGTTCAACGCACTAGCTTCTCTGCAGTGCACTAGAAATTCAGCTTCAGCATGAGGTGTGGTAACTAGGCCACAACTTCGGGCAAGTTAGCTCTACAATATAATGCAAAACACACATTATATATCTCAATATGACATATTACTACATTATTATTAGACATTTTCATTATTTCACACATTTTTTTATCATTTTAGTACAAATTTGTTTAAACTGGCTGTCTCTCTCCGTGGGCACATTTTCAAAGGTGCACATTAATTTCTCTACATTTAGTTTTCTTGTTAATCAAAACTCATAAACATTCATTAATAATTTCTAATTAGCATATCTGCTTCAACACCACCAACTGTACATTATAAGGATGTTTACAAAACTCAGAGGCGAATTGACAAATATGTTTTTATATTTTTTTGTGTACTGGGGGTACATTATTCTAAAGAATAAGGAGGGTGTTTCCATCATGCACAAATTTCTCTTGTTGTCTCGAGAGAGATGCAAGTAGTTCAATTGGTCCGCGATTTTTATTTGCATTCTGTTACTTCTGTTTTGTTCCGATTATAAATACCGAGCAGCAAATTACAAAACAAGGAGAAAATCTGCGATATATTTGTAACTGACAACTGACATGGGATAATTTCACTGATGTCTGGGGACTTCAAAGACCTGTCAAGGGTTTCAAGGTCCTATGAGGGAGCAGCACAGCACAAGAATTAAGAATTGCTGATGTGCGTGTGTACAGCCTGGCCCCAACTCTGTCATTCTGCACCAAAACTCCTGTCTGGATGAAATGGGGGTTAGTAACCAATGAGGGCGGAGGTCTTTTTGGAAACTTGTTGACGCGACATACAAGCTTTGACAGTAAAGTTGCTCCCACTTGTAGTTATAGCACAGTCAGTTCTCACGGCGGAGAGAACACGGAAAGGGAGTAGAGAAACCCAGAATCTTAGCAGCGTTAAGGTTAAGGAGCAATTGATATGATGCAATTTCTAACATGTAATAAACAATTACAAGTGGGTTTTGACAGAATTTTCATAACATAGACACATTCTTATGTCATAACATGCACATAAGAAAAGAATAAATGACAGCCATTTACAGGCATAATGCAGTCTCTCAATTATTATACATAATTAACAATATTCTGCGGGTGCGAGTATTAAAACTGTGGTCGGTACCTTCATGCCAAGACCCCCTACCATATTTTAAGATCCACCACAATAGTGTCAGTGCAGACATGATGCAGACATGATGTACAATACATCAGTAATCTATAGTTCAAGTTCAGAGTTGAACTCAAACATTTTGTGGATTGATTCGAGGCCTCTCTTTCATTTTTTGTATTAATTCTGTTTCTATATATTTGTCATTGTTGTCTCGTAACAAAAGAACTGCGAATCCATTGGAGAATGTTTTTGAAGAGGTGGGGTGAATGGGGACAGAAAGATCATATGAGCATATATACTAAACGCTGGGAAATTTGGGGTGACATGCAGCACCTCGGAGTACGGAGGCAGCACATGCAGGTAGATTTATCACTTCTCAACCTCAGTTTCCACTTCATAAAAATCCCACCAGTGACAGTATACTTTGCACCAGAATTTGCACTGGCACCGACAGAACAATTTGAAATGAATATTTACACTGTTGGAAAGGTGTACATGTTAGTGCAACATGACCCAGCACGGATACAAAATTACTCATTGTTGATTAATTTTCATAATCTGGCCAAGGTGTTAGATTTTAGGTCACGATGAGTGTGGTACAAATTGAGGAGGAGGTATGTGTACCCATTACTTTGGGTATGTGCAGGTTTGACCTTGTGTGTGTGTTCATATTTGTATGCTGTGCAAAATGTGTGTATAATCCAAGTGTCACATCTGAATCCCATAGGATGGCTCATTCTTATTGCATTCTAATATTTAGATACGTTGTGTAAGTCAGGGGATAGTAACACCTGTGATAGAATAGTGACAGGCCACAAGATCACACGATTCAGACAAGGCCCATAAACCCGCATAATCTTCCCTTTTCGGCAGTTGAGAGCAGTCAGTAATTGGTGCGGTTTGAGGGGTATTTCTTGTGTATCGTTTATATAGCGCTTAATACCAAGTGCACAGTTTTGGTTTGTTAACATGTTACACTATGGGGAATACGTGTTGTATTGGTTATGATCCTTTGGGGAAGTGGTTTGATGTAGTGTGGAATGGGTCAGAGAGCTGCTGTTATCTTGTCTTGGGTGCAATGCCGAGCACTGTTATGAAGGAGGTGTGAGAGAAAGAGAGGACTAAACAGATGGGCATCTACATAGCACCAACATAGCCAAAGGGCCTGAAGGGTGCATTTACATCCTCAAAACAAGGGGAGTAATGCCCTCCCACCAGAAAAACAAATCAGCCAACCCCGAGTTACCCTTCGATCTTTACTCCTCCACTTTTATTTTTTACTTTCCAGATCCTCATGGTCTTTCTAGCTTTGTGTGCCGCCCTGCCCTTCTGAAATTTCCTGCCAGACAACTTCCACGCTGATTATTAGTAGGGAATTACATTTCAGGGTACAGACGAAACAATGTAGTGAAAATCCACCACCCTACTTCCCTTATTCCTGCTACAACAGCAGGAGGTGGGAAAACAAAATGAAAATGAATTTCATACACCCAGTGTTAGGAACTAGTTGTAAGTACAATGACATTGCATTAAATGTGCAGTGTAAGGGACATATTAGCAAAAATGAAGTTCATTTAAATATGTACCCAATTCATCACTAGTTTTGACGTAATGGGTTGATTCCAACATGCACCCAGCTAGAGGCCTCAGGCTAGTCTGGTCTGATGAGACCGTGCTGAAGTTCACATCTAGTAAATGGTGTTAACAAATAAAGCCGTTCAGAGCTGTAGCCAGTGTGATAACACACCTACTGCTAAACTAGACTTCACACAAGTGAACTCAGGGCTAACAATTAATGATTATAATTCAATTTCAAACGTTAGCATTTTCAATACAGTTTACTAAGGTCTTCTGATTGTTGGCTATTGTATTTTGTTGATGAAGATGTATATCCTATCTCTTACAATATGAAGGGTGCGCATACGGGGGAAGCCAAATGCAACAGGTAGAAAGGCAGGAGAGGAACAGGGACACTGTAAAAATGTCAGACAGCTTTCCTTATAAAGGCTTAACAACCAACTCCAGGAGGGGAGAGGCAGGGGAAGGGCAACGCCCCCCATGGTACAGCCTCATCAGGGGGCATATTTATAATTCCCTAGCGCCACCTTGCGCCACATTAGCGTAATTTCTTTTTACATTATTGTGGCCTAACAAGGCCCAAATCCCCGCGCCCTATTTACTAAATTGCGCAATGCATAAATTGCACCATTCTGTAACCCTTTGCACTACATTATGCCTGCACCAGGCATAATGTATGCAAAGGGGGCGTTCCCCCGTTAGGGAAGACAGAAAAATGGTACAATTCTTTAACAGCACTTTTAATGCCTGCTGAGAGTAGGTGTTAAAAGGGGGCTTCCATTACCCCCAGGTCTCTCAGTCCTCGTCCCATTTATCACTAATTGGAGATAACTATCGCCACTACAGAAAAAAAGAACATGGGGAATGCTGTGATATCACCTCCCCAGCCCCTCCGCCTGGTAGTACATAAGCTGTACTCACCCAGCATTCCATCTGTCTTTTTTCTATCTTCTGACAGGACGTGGACGTGAGGGTGTCATCCCTGCTGGGCTTGAACAACTGCTGTTGTGGACTTGCTTCCTTCCGGTCTGCTGGGCTTTCTGGGATGTAGCTTCTGTTGACCTCGCTGGGGCTGCTGGGCGGGCCCTTGTTTTCAGTGTGCCGAGGCTTGGCGTTGCACGTTTCCCGGCCGGTTGGAGGGCTGGATGCTGTGCAGAGGCTGCAGGATGCAAGGGACTTGCCTGTCTTCCTCCGTGGGTCTCCACTGTTTCTGGACATGCATGCTTGCCGCGCTTTACCAATTCAGCTGCTGGTGTTTCTGGGCCTGCTGATTCCTTCCTGCCACTACAAACATACAATGTCTTGCTGGAGCTCTTCGTCTGGGCTGCTGTCGTCATGATGTTGGGCCAGGGTTTGCTGAGGGTCCGGTTCCTGTCGTTGGCGGTCAGCTCTCCTTGTCTCCTAGCCAGCTGGACAGATGGGAGGCATGTGGGGAGAGCTGGATGCCTGGTGCTTGCCTGACTTCCTTCTTGTGACACAGGTGTTGCAGAGTATGCGCGGGAACCACTCTTTCCGGCTTGGCTGCTGACGGTTCCTGAAGTGAGTACCTCTTGGCGGTGTCTCTATTTTCTTTGTGGGGGCTCGCATTTTCCCACGGCGCTGTCTCCAGCAGAGTCCTACTCATGCTTGCGGTCCCGCAGGTGGAGGGGTTGGGTCTGTGCTGTGTATCTCTGAGGGTGTTTTATTCCTTTTCTTTCAGGTTGGGGGATGTGCTCATGGGGTTTTTCGCCTCATTGTTTTCTGTGCCCTGCCCTCTTGGCCTTGGCCCGGCCCTCCCCTTCCAATTGCAGCCAGTGGGAATCTTGATATGGCCACCTTTCAAACTGGCTCTGCCTGCCACCCAGCCTCCGGACCGGTGCTAGTGCGGTCGCCAGGTCCTCTCAGAAAAGCTCTGGGAAATGGCTTCCCCGCATCGGGCTTCTCCTCCTGTGTTTTTGGTTTTTGGGCTTGTGAGCCCGGTTCTGTGTGGGGAATGCCTGCTGTTGCCTTCCCCTCTGTGGGTGCCAGTCTGGGTGCCTCTACTGGTGGGACGGAGGTCAACCTGGTCTGGTCTGCATGGGCTCCTTCCTGTGTCTTTCTATCTGCAGTTCTTGTGGTGGCTGCCCTCCTTTTGGGCCCTTGCCGTGGCTCGGCTGCCCTGCCCCATGTCAATGCGCAGTGGTGGTGTTCTGTTCGGTGCTGTCAACTTTGCTGCTGTGGAGCCGGGTTTGGGTCTTTGTGTTGGATCCGTATCCTGCCCTCGGGGCTACTCATCACTTGCTCATCAGTTTGCGTGCCTGCATGCTTGCGCCATGCTCCTTTGTCCCTGAGTTCGCACTGTTTCCAGCTGCAATATAGGGAAAGGTTGGGCCTGCACTTTGTTCACCGTCAGGGCCTCCGGTGCCAGGATGACCCTGTCCTCTGAGGCTGCGGGCCGCCAGGGCCCTTGAGAGGCATCAGCTCTGCAGGCTAGGCTGCGTCCCTTGCCTGTTCCATCTTTTACATTGCCATCTTGTATGGTCTCTCCTGGCCATTGGGGTGAGATGGGGATTCAGGGGTCTCTGTCTGTTTCCCCTCCTTTCCCTCTTGTTGTTCTGGCACTGTCTTTCTTTCCTGCTCCCTGTTCCCGGTTGTTGCTCTGGGTGTTCGCGTTCTCAGGCCCTCTCTCAGTGGTGTGTGGGTTCTGTTCCACGTTTGTCCATAGCTTTTCCCCTCTTATTCTTCGCAGGCCTCTACCTTTCCATTGCTGTCCTGTAATACGCTGCCTATTTCTACGGACGCCTTTTGTTGTTGGTTTTTGCCTGTTTTTTTCCCCATGGCTTGGGTGGTTCCCTGTTGCTTGAAGCCCTTGGCTCATGTTCCTCGCGCTTATGGACTCGTTTTTTTTTGGATTCCGGATGGTCTCTCTATATCCCCCTTCTTTTTTTGTGCTTTTTGATGGTGCATGGGTTGCTTCCGGGCCCGTTCAGTTGGGCCTCCCGTGGGGCGCATGGTGCAGTCTGCGCTTAGCGGGTTGGAAGGGTCCTGCCTGTGGAGTGCTGCCTTGGATTCCTTCCTGTGCATGCCTTGGACTGTTTGTGTCCCACAGCATTTTGTGGGTCCCTCCTGTCTCCTGTTGCTCCCTGTCCCAGCCTTTTGCTGGGTGTTGGGGGTTCTTCTCGGGTATCTCTTCCCTTCTCCTGGTTCGGGTACTCCCTGGCGGTGCTTGCTGTATGCGCTGGGGTTCTGTCCTGTTCTCTGTATATACCCGCACCCGGTACGGGGTCCTGCCCCTCTGTTGGGGCGGTTGCGGTGGATGGTAGTTCTGGGTAGTTCCCTGCCTTTCCTCTGGCCTTTTTGTGTGTGGGGGTCATGTTGTCTTCTGACGCATCTGGGTGTGCGCTTTGCTCTTTGCCCATCCTTCAGGGGTCCATTGCTAGCCCTTCCACATGGGGTTATTCTTTCTCTGTATTCCCCTTCTATGAGTCTGTTCCCGCCTTGGTATGGGGCTGGGTGTTCCGCTCCTTTCTTCTGATGGGTCGGCCGTTCTGCGTTGTTCTATCTGGTTGCTGTTTGCCAGCAACGTTTTTTTTTGCCAGCTCTGTGTCTTCTCCGGATGGGGACTCCTGCACATGTCCTTCCCTGGTTGCTGGGGCGCTTTTCCGGATATGGTGGATTGGCCAGCTGCTATTTGTGGGTGTCCCGGTATCGGTCTCTGCACCTTTTGTTGCAGATTGTGGTGGTCCATTGGCTCATTGCTGTGTGTGGCTCCTGGGCTGGGTGTCTGGGGTCCCTGTTCTCGCTGCGCCTTTGGTTGCGGCCGGCTGTCCCATGGTTCTCCACACAGGTTTGGAGCCTCCTTTTTTGGGCTTTGGCTTGGGGGGGCTTGTTGGCCGGTGTCCTGTTCCTGCTGCTGCCTTTGTTTTTTTCAGCTGGTAGCATGTTTCTCCTCACAAATTGTGTGTTCTTCTTTTGTCTCCACCCGTCTTGTGATGCCTATTTGGATTTTTCTGTTGTGGAGGGTTTCCTGGCTTCCAGCCCAACCTTGTTTCTTGCTGTGGTTGCCTGTTCCTGGTCTGGGGAGGTTGCCTTCAGGGCTTTGTCATGTCAGACCCGCTGGTCAGGTCTGCTGGGCCTTATCTTGTATACCTTTTGTCGCACTGCTCGTGTTTTCGTGCTGGAGTTGTACCTTTTTTGAGGGTTTCTTTGGGTGGTGCGGCCATGGTAGTGCGCTCGGCCTCCTGGGTGGCGGTGTTTCTTTTTGGCCATTCATGGTCTGTTCGTTTCCTGGTCTCTCTCTTTTTGCCCTTTATGTACAGGGGTTCCTGGGGGACCCTGTCGGTCCCCTGGCCCTGGTGTCTGTTGTACTTCTTTTCCCATTTGGCATTGTTGCCCTATTTCTGCCCTTGCGTCTGGGATGTACTCAGGGTGGTATTTGCTTGTTCATGGTTTCCTCCGGTGGTGGTGATTTTTAATTCCACTTGGGTTGTCTATGGGTGGCCTTCATGACTTATTTTTCCCTTTGCTCTGCTCCTGTGACGGCTCTCTGTCTGGTCGTTGTCTGGCATACGCTGCTGTGGTTGGGGCTTCCCTGAGTTCTGACTGCTGCTTTGCGGTGTTTTGGTCTGCTTGCCTTTGGTTCAGCTCCTGTGTGTCTCTGGAGTGTGCTGCTGATCCACTTTTCTCTTTTTCTGTGCTCTCTTGGATAGCCCTCTCTGCATTTTGGGGGCTAAGGGTCCTTGGCACTCGTGGGACTTGGGTCCCCATCTTGTCTTTTTTGTTCCATTGCCTGCGAGACATCATTTTCTGGCCTTCGGTTCTCAGTCTCTAGCTGTCTTCAGTCAGCCTTTTTGTCTTCCAGGCTGTGCGTCTTTGTGGTTTTTGCTGGTTAATGCCCGGTAGGTTTTCGTTAGTGGTCATTTCTTTTTTTGGTCTATCTCCCAACTTGTATGTTGTACTGGCTTTTGTGGTGTCTAGTCTTCCTCCTCTGGTAGGGGATCTTGCTCTTGCACTGGTCTCCTGGGCTGGTTGCAGTCTTCTGGGTTCAGTCTGCCTGTTTCCCTCCTTGTGCTCTGCCGGGCTGCTGGTGGCGGTTCCTCTGCTCTCTGGTTCTGGTCAGGTCCCTCCTTTTCTGGTTTGCCTTTGGCCTTTGTTTTTGTCCTGGGACTTCAGACTGGGGTCTGTGGTCTCTGTTTTTGCTGGGATTCCTGTGGTGTTTTGTTTGGTATCCCTTCTTGTGTGTGTTGTGTTGGCTCTGTCTGGGTTTCATAAGGCCGGTTTTGCCTGCTTGAGTATTCTCCAATTAGTGATGAATGGGATGAGGACTGAGGGACCTGGGGGTAATGTTCTATTACTTACCAGTAATCTTCATTACTCCTGGTCCTGTTGTCTTCGTCCCATTGATCACGTCCCTCCCACCCTCCTGTGCCGCCGGCCTTCTGTTGGGGGCTCGGTAGCGCAGGTGGAATGCTGGCTGAGTACAGCTTCTGTACTACCAGAGGGAGGGCTGGTGAGGGGATATCCCAGCATTCCTCGAGTTCTTTTTTTCTGTTGTGGAGATAGTTATCTCCAATTAGTGATGAATGGGACAAGGACAACAGGACCTGGAGTAATGAAGATTACCCGTAAGCAATAGAACATTATTTAGAATGGGCCCCTATGTACTGTGCAGGAGTAGCACCAACATTTTGAAACTACTCCTGCAGAGTACATCAATAGTGTCACATTGAATGATGCTATTGCCCCCTACCCGGCACCATGGTGCACCGTATTTCAAATACGGTGCACACATGGTGGCAGTAGGGGCGCAGCGCCACTTTCAATAAATCTGCCACAAGGTACCTTGAAATAGGGCTTGCAGCCCTCTCCTCAATCAAAAGCAAAACGTTTAACATCAATGGTCTGAAATTAATACATAGCATACCTCATTTGCGTTTTTGATGCAGGTCGCTTTAGCAGAAGTACGTTTATCTAAATGCGGGTCCTGTGTAAACACACGATAATTATTATAAACCCAGTGATAGGCATAAATTTTAAGCAAAATAAAGTGTATTTCGATATGCACACACAGCGAGGCAGAGGCTGTTAGCAAAATTAAGTAGATTTAAATATGCATATAGTTGGAGGTACAAGTTTCAAGCAAAATTGAGTCGAGGTAAATACTCACAGTGAAAAGCACACGTTTGTAGGCAAAATGGAGGGACATCACCGGAAAGTGAGGCCCAGAAATAAGTTGTGCCATGGACAGCACAAGCCGTACGGCAGTAGGTGTGTACCGTATTATCCTGGTGGATCACAGACAGGGAAACAGTAACAATTAGAAAAAAATTAGTGGGCCATTCTTAATTACACCATGGTCCAAACCACGTCTAGGTTCAGAAGCCAAAACCTGTGGAGCTTTCATCAGAAACAAACAAATGACGTAACTAACTTTAGTGGCGTTTCTAATTTCATTCCGAGATGGTAAGCAGTGGACATGCAAGGAGTTTGCATTCCTCTGGTTTTCTGTACAATCACAAATACAGCTTAGAGCTATTCTAAACAGTTTTTCATATTGTGAATGAGGCACAACAGAACATATTCCCCTTCTGTCCAAATGAGCAGCATATTTTGATTAGGGGAAGCCACCACAATCAATTGCATGGGGCAGATAAGAAAAAGAGGGAAGATTTACCTCCCTGACCAATAGCAAAACATATGAGTGCAGTCCCTTGATACCTACGGCCACATTTTGATGGCGCTGCAAAGTGCCCGCCTTACCATGCCTTATTTCAGCGTTGCAGCGTTGACCTTTTGTAGTCATGTTTGTCCTATTAAAATTGTATTAGAATTGCAAGGAAGAGAATGAAAAGAAAAATCCTGGACAGCACGGTACGGGGAAATTTGAGAGCTCTCCTGTAAACCATTTAAGGTTTAGGACTTTCCACATAATCCACCGCAGCCTACAAGTCTGCATTGCGTCTTCTATAACTGTTAATCAATGACATGCTGAACTTAATAAAGCGTGCATCAATCACGTGTAATGAGGCTCTTACGGCATCTTGAGGCTCCAGTGCAAGCAGAGCAACCACAAGAAGGGCCTAGCGGTTCAGTTTTCTCACTAGAGACCCTCCAGTCTTCAAGACACTACGTAGAGGGTGTTTTATCAGACTGGACTCTGTGGAGCCGGCCTTTTTCTAATTCACACTACCCTCTGCATCCTTAAGAGTAACATTCCAAACTGAAAGAATTAGGGAGCGAGAGGGATGATAATGGATAAGGGCTTATTTAAAGTTTAGTGGATGGAATACGTCATCACAAACGTGGCGGACGTCTCGTCCGCCGTATTATGTGTATTATTACCTCTGCCACTTGTAGTAAGGTTGATGGGACATCTGCCACGTTTTGTCACAGTACGACATCGGAAACTCTAAATAAGACCCTCAACGTTCTAAATAAAACTTAGTATAAGATACAAAATAAGAAGAGGCCTTACTTTATATATAGCAGGTCTTGAGGTTGGGGGACTGACCATAAACTAACAGCTCCATGACACACATTGAGATGTGTGACATTGCAAGTTCGGTCTACTTGGACCTTTGCTTGGTTGCTTTTTGAGTCTTTTATTTATTTCAAAGCACAAATCTTGAAAAGGTCAAAGAAGACAGCTATAGCTGCTCTTTGCAGCAGCTGGATCCGTTCCCACCACCTCAAAGGGTCTCGAGAAGTAGTGGACTAACTCGGTCACTTGGGTGCCAACCCTCATGAGATCCTCTACTCTATGCACATCCCCTTAGCCACCTTCCCATGCCAATAACTCTCCTCTGATGAGTTAGCCACGGTCCCTGCTTTCCCATGCCATCCCAGGGCTCCATCCACCTGCCCCTTTGAATGGTGTTCCCAGTACCAGGATGGCCCACTTCATTGGTGGGGATATTGTGGCTGATAAGCAGTTCAGTGGTGTCGGCAACAAACAGGTAAACTTTACGCTGACAGTGTCAGTTGAGGTCATGAAACAATCTTATAGAAAACCTATTTTAAACCAGTCTTTACCTAGATAAAGCAAAACTTAGCTCAAAAATACAGATAAACAATTTTCTAAATCAAATACATTTCTTTGGGTGACAGGATTTATCGGCCCGGTACTTGAACTCAGATCACCAGTTCCCCGATTTGTAGTCAGTCCATATGGAAATAATTTAGTTATCCGAGAAAATCATAAGTTCACCCCAACTTGCTTTGAGAGCTTATTTGGCTTGCAAAATAAATCAGTCTATTCCACTCTATGGATATCGTTTTATTAAACTGAAGAATCTGGTATTCAATTCCAGGAAGATGATTTCAGTCTCATTCCTCCAAACAGTCATTAATTGACACAGCCAATTTTCTAAATCATGTTTGCAAGGGTGAAACTCCAGACTTGTAAAGCTGCACTCTCCCCACAATGTTTCCTTTGTCTTTGAAATAACTCATGTATTGTTTTTGTGACAGTCTGTGGTCCTATGGATCTTGAAAGATCCCTTAAACCTCACCTGCATATTGATGTTCCTCGTGGACACCTTATAGTGTGCCATATAATTGGGAGGCTCCCATTAGTGTGTGCCTTCTGTAGTCTCAAAGGGTTGCCCCTCCATTCAACACGCTACATAGACCGAGGCTGGAGGTAGAATTCCATCTAAATTGAAACAAAACACTTGGGTATACAGCGGTTTCTGTGTGTATTTTGTTTGCAAATAATAATGTGCAGACATTTTACAGTGCTGATCAAAACATTCTTTCATGGTAAATGCGCAATGATCACTAACATGGCACTTCTTCAAAGGGTTACATTTAATTTTTTGCAAACAATTATTTGTTGAATAGCAGTTGCAAGATGGGGGATGTGAGCGTGTCTGGCCTTATTTGGTCTTTGGTAATTTATTTATAAGGGGACGCGTTAGATGTACACTTAGAGTCATTCCACCATGGATCATAGCTTCAATCAGCAATATAACAACATAATCAATAAAATACCATCAATCTTTAGGAGTCAATAATCTTTACACACCATGACCCATGCAGCCCTGAATAACCACAACCTTTAGTATAATTAGAGAGTTTATTTCTCTATATTAACAATGCTAATATCACATAAATTAATCTCAAACCAAATAGCAAGCGTATACAAACAAAACAGGCTGACCAAAGTGGCGAAAGAATCTCAATCTAACCAACGCATTCATTATTAGAAATTCAAGGGTTACAGTGAAGATTAATAACATCAATAACTGAACTATAGAGATAGCATACATCTAGATTCAACAGGTGAAGAAAATCAATTCTTTGTTCACATGGCATACTAACTAACACTCCAATTATAACAGCATTTTTGGGCTTCATGCAAAAGTAATTTTAGGTAAAAGTTAATTTGGAAAAACATCTAACTAGGGCTCTATCAAAATAGTGGTTGGAATCTAAAAAATAAAGAACAAAAATATACAACAGAGACAATAACATTTTGTTATACCTCTCCTGAACAGGTCGGCAAGCTGCGATTTCTTCATCAGTTGGATATCCGTCTGGTTAGCTTCAGCATAGGGCAGTAAAGGGTATTGGCTCAGCCACAGTTGGGCTTTAAGTCAGCTAAACCAACTTAGCAAGGGCATCAAGCTAAGTAAACAGCATTAATAGCATTAACACTATTACTCTATGAGGCTAAAGCTATGAGGGAAAAGAACTTTAGGAACTGTGTAGCTCCTTGAATGGATCCGCTAAAGGGTAGAGAATGGGATAAACTGCACGTCTCTGCAAATTGAAGTCTGGCTACACTAAAGATCCATAAAGCATTTTCCCATATCGCTATTGGTTAGAATGTGGAGAAGTGTGGCACAATGGTTAGAGCGGCAGACCCTGATGCAGAGATCTGGCTTGGGACCAGGATTCAATTCCCACCTCAGCTCTCAATTCCCTTGGACCAGATAATTCTCGCTTCAGTGCCTTATCTAATTAATAGGTCTCTCTCTGTAAGTCTGGGCAATAGCTTGCTTAATCTCCACAACGGCTCTCACAGTGCTTGGATGCCTGACTTCACCCTGGGGATGTCCAGGAGTGGGCACCTCACAGGGAAAAGCCAGGAGGGGTTCCACAGCAGTATGTGTACAGCGCCTTGAGACCCTAACAGTTGAGTAGTGTGCTATACAAGTGTGAAGTTTACAGTTTACAGAATATCGTGTGTTCACAGTAGAAGCAAAAAACATACATTTCTAAATCTATGATATAACTAGACAGCCTTTCACACTCCTTTTCTCCCGTTCCCATCACCAGTCTTGTCAGGTAACTTTTTAGTTGCAATTATAACTCCAATCATTGTGGCCATTGTGCAGTCCTGGGAACATTTGCTTCTCACACATCGAGGTAAATATAGTATCAATTCATAGTACAGTACAGTTGAGCAGACAGTTCTCACAAGAAAGTTGAAGGCATTTACAAATCGCTTGGTCAGTGCTGTGTGAACAATGGACTATATTAATTCTCTGCTTTCACAAGACATTTACGAACATTTATTTATGCCATGAAACTTAACATGAGGCTTTGTCGATTAGGCCCAACATTTCATAATTACACAATGTCTAATATATTTAAGCAAATACATAGCATTGATTCATTAGTATGATCCACTATCACGTTTCATTCTACATGTGCACATTATTTGAACTATAAGTGACATTTTTAATTAGTGTCGGACACGGCATGTTGGCCACTTCAATGGGCACCATTTTCAAGACACACACTTTTTTCTACGTTTGCCTAATTCATGTAAATTCTTAACTATTAATCAATGTAAAGTTATTAGTAATTAATTCAGCTTTCACAATCCCTCCTCTGATGAATAAATATATCATCACACTTCACATCACAAAACACAATTAATGTTAATCTTTAATTTCGTTTCATGATAATGTTTGACGTTTCTTTTCTTCCTCCAATTCTCATCGAAATATCTACTCCTTCTCATTTCTAATTTAATTTCTTCCTTTCTCTGATCATTTTTCATTTTCTCCCTTTCAATCACAGTATACAATTTATGAACTCTCGGTAAACCAATGATACAAACTATAGTAATCAATATATCTGTATTGTTTTCATGATTATATCCTTCCCTAGGTTGCCCAGCCAATTTCCCACTGAAGCAAAACCTTTGTCAACCTTTTCCAAAACTCCAGGTTCTTCTAAAATCTTTATATCAGAGTTAATGTTAGTCAGTTTGTTAATGAAATTTCCAATCTCTCTACTATTGTCTGGAATATATGTGCAACTATGTTGTGATTTCAACATTTTACAGACTCCGCCCTCCTTTGCTAAAAGGATGTCCAACGCAAGGCAGTTCTGAAGAGTCATAGATCTTACCACAGCCATTTCCATGTCCATTAGGATCATGACTCCTGAAAAACTAGTCCACATGTTATTCACAATAGTAGACAACTTTCGAATTTTCATGGAATTTAGAATAAATCCCACTGAGGGAATTAAAGCTCCAAATATATCACAAATTATGCCAGAATAAGACTCTCTATTGGGTCTAGCAAGGTGTAATTCACTCAGTTTAGGTGTCTCGTTTATGTTTTCAAGTTGATAAATCTTTGGGAAAACTGTTCCCAAATAACATGTACCACACCATCTCGGAAGACGGTAATAAGCATTTGGTCCACATATGTAATAAACCCCTGGATTCACCGGGTCTTGTCCATTTAACATGAAAGTCCATTTACTCTGGAAAAGAAACACATGTCTGCATTTACTCATTCCCACAAACAAGGTATCAGTTCTGAATTGCGGGTGGTATATACAAAGATTCCCTACGTATTGTGCATCTAAAGCTAACTTCCCTTGTGTTTTAGTTTCACTAAATGTATAATCATTTCTAAATGTCCTTTTCACTAAGCCCTTATCTAAGTTCTCCTTTAATGTCTTTTTCCTGTCATCAGTCTGATCTAAGAAACTCTTTTCTCCTGGTGAAAGCAAGTATGTAAGGTTGTTCCTGTGTGAGTAAGCTGTACCAAATGTCAATGTATTTTCCAAGAAACCTCTCACTAATTAAATATTATTTTCCTTAGCCACTCTACTCATGTATTTAATAATAGGAACAAAAGAAAACACCAAATCTTGATTTGAATAAAAATAATGTATGTATTCTTGGTTATAGAATCTTGTTAATAGAAGACTGCAACTAATTCCATATGTTAGTGGCAAGCTATGATATGTTATCTCTTCTTCCACTGATGAAGGAATTTGTGTGCAAACATAACATTCCCACACGTACATTGTCTCAACGTATTCATGCAATAACTGACCGAAGATATTAGAGGAAGGATCTCCTTGTGAATTATATACGTCTAAGTATACCTCATCCTTTTTAAACTTGTCTAACTCTGTAAGTGTAGTAATAGTTCTAAAGCAGAGGTATGGATAGCTATAACTTTATTGAAAAAGTTAACGCTCACAGTCAATAGCAAACATACTATCATGCATACAATTGCTAAACCAATACCTATTTATTTACAACACCTATCCTTTCTAACCTATTTGTTATGGTTACTCATGATCTGAAAAGAATCATAAAGTAGAAGGGAAAAATATAACTATGCAGCAAAACAACATCTTCTTTACAATTATTTACAGCTTTCAGTCTTTATTCCAGAATTTTTCTAAAAATTGGTAACTGTTGTCAAAATCGGTTTAGCAGCTTGTCAAAATCAGTTTATTTCAAAGTCCCTTCAGGTTGTTTTAATGTCTCTTTCTTTGCTTAGTTTAACATAATTTTCTCAAAGTTCAGTTCATTGACCAACTTCACGCGCCAATGTATTGACCTGAAATAAAAATAAAATAAAAAAAATTCACTTTGCCAATCACTAGTTGTTGCATATGCCCATTCAGGACCTGCGTACCTTCGATTTGCTATTCGCTTTCTTTTCGGTCTTCGATCTCCACTTAATTCTCCATCACTCAAGTCTTCTTTTCTTGTGGTGTCTACTTCTTCTTTGATTGTTGACAATGGAACTGAGTCTTTTCTCTTTGCTTGAGATCTTGGCCACTTGTCTTCTTTCTGTGTTCCCTTTGTCAATTCTCTTTACAGTCCTGGGTTTACAGCTTCTCCCTGTTCTGCAGGATTTTGACTTGATATACCTGCAACTGGTTCTAGAGGAGTCAGATACTTTTGACTCTGATTTGACTCAAGTCTCTCTACCCGGTTGGTGGGCTGATCTTGGTTTTATAGATCGTCTGCTTCTGGGAGAGCTCTCCTCTGACTAGACTCTCCTGCGACCTCGGTTGAGGCTTGTTCAATGTAATTTTCCTATAAGTCCTCTGTCTTGTCTCTTACATCAGTATCTGGATTTTCCTCTTTCTGTTAAGACTCTGTCTCTGATTCTCCAGTTTCCTTGTCTGCTTCTGGAGTTTACCTGGACGTTGTTGGTACTCTCAACAACTCTACTTCATTGTCCAAAGGACAGGCTCCAAACAAGTCTTCCTCATATGCTTTCTGATCACAAACCAGTTTCCAGCTCTCAGGCTGTGACTCTGATCTTGGGATATCTGCACAGTTGTGGTCTCAACCTGTTGAGAGAAAGAGTGAACTACATCAGCCAGAATCCAACACCATATCATCTCTTATGCTCACAAGAGCATTGGCAGGAACCACTGGCAATCTCATTGCTCTGTCCATGAGGATTTCATGCGGCAACAGTCCAGTTTTCCTGTCTGGTGTGTTTCTCATGCTCATCAGAACTAACAGTAGTACATCAGGCCATTTCAAATTCGGGGACATGCACATCTTTGCAAGTCACAACTTCAAGGTACCATCGATTTGTTCAACAAGTCCTGCTGCTTCAGGGCGGTAGCTACAGTGCAACGTCTGTTCAATGTTTAAGGCTAAACATAGCAGTTTAATTACTTCATTGTTGAAGTGACTTCCTCTATCTGATTCTAAAGAAACCGGAAAACCAAAACGAGGTATCAGTTCCCTAAGGAGAAACTTTGCTACAGTAAGGCTGTCATTTCTTCGTGTGGGGAAGGCTTTAATCCAGTGACTAAAAATGCAAACAATCACCAGCACATATCTCAATCCTCCACAAACAGGCATCCCAATGAAATCCATCTGCATTCTGCTAAATGGACCTCACGCTCTTCCAAAGTGGCTCATATTAACCACTATCCTTTTACCCACATTCATCTGCTGGCATATGATACAACAGTGGCAAACTGCTTTGGCAACCTGTCTAAATCCTGGATTAAACCAAAACTGCTTGAGAGCGTGAATCATGGCATCCCTCCCAACATGCCATTTGAGTCAACAAGTTACTTAGCAGGACTATTTGGCCCTCCCTGGATACTCAAATGTCATCTTCCCTTTGTACACATTTCATTTTAAAGAGCGTACTCGCGGTCGTGACAAGAATTTATTTTCCTTGACTTTGAGGATATGTCGTAGACGGTTACTTTGAATTTGTGATATTATTGGCACGGAGTGCAGATAAATATATATGACGTCAGTTTTTCATCCAGAATCGAGGACTTATCATTTTTGATATTGAATCAGCCCTGAAGAAGTCGTTGGGGTAATTCCCTGTGACGAAACACGTGTTGGCTGTTTGTACAAGAACTTCATCAAAGGTGTACTGGAGAGTTTTGTTTTGCTTTACCATATGAATTGGATGCATCCAACTGAGGGATTCTCATCACCTTTTGGAACACAGTGTATTTCATGAATAAAATCACAAGCACTGGAAAAGACATCAAGAACTGTACACTGATTTTTTCTTGGGACTTTCAATTACATTATAGAATATATGTAATTTTTATGGCATACTTTCACAATTAGTTTGTGTACTTTTTGTATGAGTGCCTCACAAATGTCCCTGATCTCACACTTCATTTTAACCCACGTTTACTTTTCTTCTTTGTTAAAAATTTCCTGCAGATTTTTCAATTCATCCCAGGTATCCATGACATGCAGTGCATAATTTGTACAATTTCTTCTTCAAGCAACAGTTCCCATTTGTCCTTGAAGGATATACAATTCAATGCACAAAACCATGCGACCTGATCTACATATCCATTTCCCATTGACACAAAATCTTGTGATCTCTGGTGTGCACTGCATTTTACCACGGTAATCTATTAAGGCATTTGTAAAGCTTGAAACAAATCATGGATTCTTTCACCAGTACTAACTGGCGAACCAGAAGAGGTCATGAAACCTCTCTGTGACCATAGCTGACCAACATCATGGACTATTCCAAATCCATACTGGCAGTCTGTATAAATGGTAACTTTAAGTTGTGCAGATAGCTTTCACAGGGATGAATGCTGTCTAGAAAGGACAGCAAGGACCCTCTATTTGTTACTTCCCCATTCATTGTGTTCTAGGTCTGTCTCGATGGAATAGGCAAGCTTCCCTACCAGACTGGGCCACCAGAGGATGCACCTGGCCATCTTCACATAGGCACTGAATACTACAATGCTTTTTGGGAAGAGGACCAGAGACACCTTTTCCAGACGACCGTCTGAGAAAGGAAACTACCTCAAGCTGATTGCACTTTTTTTTAAGCAAAGACTAATTGTCAGTGGACAGCTGCCTAACTGTCAGGATGTGCTCAGAGCAGGTGTTAACAGGAGCTACACCATTGTTTACAATGAGCCTCAATAGGCTTTGCAAGATTAGCGTCAACATTATTGACGCTAATCCTGCAAAGCTCCAAACTAGCATAAAAAATGTTAACTCTAGTTCCCTGACTACCACCATGGTGTGCCGAATCTTAGATATGGCATACACATGGTGGCATTAGGGGAGCACTAAAGGGCACAAGAAAAGTGGCACTGCACTGTGTGCGGATGCACTTGTCTCAAATCCGGCCCAATGAGGCCTACCTGGAGTGACATTGACAACTCACAAGATTTCTGGTAAATGTTTGGCCTGGAGAGAAAGAGTAGCAACTAGTGGTTTGTGTTCACTCACAGCAGCAGGAATAATTCTTAAATTACAAACAAAGTCATGAGCAGTTGAGGACACCAAAACGTGGTCAATGGCGTATGCGCGTTTCTGTCTATAAAGGAAGAAACCTTTTCATTACTCTCCATGTTGCTAATCTCCAGTAATACTGGGTCGTATTTAAAAATTATTCAGTGATTTCCCTAATTGTTGTGAGGAAAGTGTGTGTGAAATTCCAGCACCTGCGATATCAGTTAAACCCCATTCCCATCTAGTTGGGATAGGGCATTTCTGTATATTGAAACCACCAACAGAAAAAAAAGAAATATTTAGAGTAAATTGGGCACAAAAACTGTTCCTGAACAATGTTGAAGGCTTGGGCAACACTGTTGCAGGAAGAATCAAGCATGTTGTTATAGTACATACCACCACCAAGTCAGACCCCACCCACCCCCCAGCTGATAACTACAAAAATTGAAAGTGAGGTGAAATAGAAACAGACTTTCTAACAGTGACAGGTAACAAGCTGGATATTAGAACCTGTAGACCACATTTGGCCAGGCCAGCAGGGCATAGCATAGCTGCTGAGAAACAGGAAGGAAACCTATCTATATTGATTGGGTCCACATGCCAGGTTTCCCCTGGAGTCAAATTGCATTCAAAACTGAGGTAATTTAGTGCCCGTCTGGGAACTTGATTTACTCTGGAGTCCAAAAACGTTCCATGTAGTGAGATGGCAAATCCCTGCATAACTTAGTTGTTTTGGTTTTGAGAATAAAACCAGAAGGTTGGGAAAACTTGTGTAACAGAAGATAGTTAGTAGGTGCAACTGTGGAGATTTGATCGGGATATAAAGGCCCCATGGCCTGATCAAACAAGTTACCCTTAAAGTTAGAAGAAGGGGATTCCACAATGGAATGTGGTTAGTCAACCACCTTCAAAGGACTCAAGACCGGAAACCTATTGGACAAAGGAATATAAGTGAAACAGTGAACAGTAAGTGATTGATTACCTGATGGAAAATGAGGTGCTTTGGGGCTCTGCACAGATCACGATAAAAATAGCCCAAGAGTAAAAGCGCAATGGTCCCTGCAATCCTGCAAATGTGGAATGTTTAAAATGCTATAACACAGTCACTTTAAAGAGTTCTTAGCTGGGCCCATCCATCCAACCTCTCATGTCAGCAAAACTTGGTCAGCTTTGGCAAATGAAAAAATGAACTTGAACTGAAGCCAATGAAGAACTTTGTTCCTCAGCTGGATGGGTGATTGACCATTACTGCCACATAAGGGCAACAAACGGTGATGAATTGATGGTCACGCAGTTGGAAAGATCCTCCTCAATACTTTGCCTCCTCGTAATACCTTGGGCTTGGGAAGAATCATTAGAAGGGGCTTCAAATGGACGCATAGCACCAGGGTTCCTAGCCGCACTACTAGTGCCAATCGGCTGGGACAGATTAGTCAGGTCAACTCCTCCGCAGGAATCGGAGATCCTCCCTGCTACGTGATTTAAGGGCTAATTGATTTTGACAAAATGGGTGCGATGCAGAAGGGTGACTACCTAAATGACTGTCTCTGACATGGATAAGGTATGGGTTTGGATTTGTTAGAGGCATGTCAGAAATACGGTAAGGAACCATTGTAAGCGAAAGTTAACCCCCGTCTCTACCTGACGTAGCAGTGAACCTGGTCTTTATGCTACATAAAAGATCTTCACTCTCACCCAATTGTTTAATAATAGATTAAAGTAAACTTTCCAACAACCCCTTTGCACTGTCCAAAAGTCTTCACTGAGATAAATCTAAGTCCATAGCAGAAAGCGCACTAGAAGGCTCAGGATCAGAGACTTTTGTAGTACTAGCTTGAGAGTCTAAGGTAGGATATAATATCTTTGCGCGCTGGCATCTTTTATATTTGGCTGGTGGTGCACTTTTGCGAGGTGACGGTGGGGGCAGACTAGAATCATGGTTAATATGGTTATCATGGGTAATAAAGGCAACAGGAGGCGATGTATGCAGAGATTTAAAAACTGTCCCTGAGGTGTGTCAAGGGCAGGTGTAGATGTGGAACCAATTTCAGACTGGGGCACTGAGTCGATAGGAATTGTTGACTTTGGAGCTATTGCAATGGTGGCAGATAGCCGACATTCAGCATGTTCAATCTCCTTACTTAGAGCATCTACTGCCCTTCTAATATAACCATCTAGTGTATTAGAAACTGAGCCAGACTTTGCTACAGTGCAGGTCTTGTGCTTTACCACTGTGTGATAAAAGCAATAGTGTAACTAAGGGATCAAACAAAAGAACAACAGTATCTTGAAGTCCTTGGAGAAATAAATGAGAGAGAGGGACCCTGTCCAAGTAGGGACCCTCACTCTAGTCAGGATAAGGGAGAAACCTACTCAGATAACCCCTGCTCACCCCTTGGTAGCTTGGCACGAGCAATCAGGCTTACCTCAGAAGCAACGTGTAAAGAATTTGCACATAACACACAGTAATACAGTGAAAACACTACAAAAGGACACCACACCAGTTTTAGAAAAATAACTAATATTTATCTGTGTAAAACAAGACCAAAACGAGAAAAATCCAACATCTAGTAATAAAGATATTAATTTTACAAGAATTAACTTAAAAATACAGTTCCTTGAAGTCAGATGCTCCACGTGGGCTATCACGGCGTCGTGAGCAATAAAACCAACAGTTCAGTCTGGCCACAGCGTCGCAGGCCAGCTACTGTGTCGGGAAGACATGCAAACAATACCTTGGAAATGCAGGGTGTCATGATCCTCGCAATTAGATCCGGAGAGTGGTGTTGCTGGCATTGCGGTGTCGGTTCCGGAGTCGGTGCGGGGCTCTTCGGGCCCTTGAAGTCACATGCATTGTTGAACAAAGTCCAGGCCGATGAAGTCAGGAGCGCTGGTGTGGATGGTTTCGGGGCTGGGTTGCGAAGCAGGGAGATACGACGTGCGGTGCCCACAGGTCACAGTGCAGGCATCGCCTAGGTGACGACATCCAGTGCCGTCAGTGAGACCAGGGCTGCAGTGTGAAGCAAGGCGGTTCAACGTGCGGTGTTACCAGATCACGGTGCAGGCAGCGGCAGCGCCTTTGCTGAAGAGATGTTGTTGGTAGGGCCAAGTCAGCGTTGCAGTGTGGGACGGGCTCCGTGCAGTGTCCATGGGTCGCGGTGCAGACAGTTGATGACACTGGAGTCCATGGCGCAGGCGTAGGTGGACGGGACTGCGGTGTGGGACAGGACAGTACTTTGTGTACCTCATGAGCGGTGTCCACAGGTGACAGTGCAGACAGCATTGCTGGTGTCAGCCGGAGCGGCAGCGTCGCAGATGCCCAGGCTGTGGTGTGAGCAAGGCGATGCCGGAGTATACGGCCCACAGGTCACGGTGCAAGCAGCGGCTCGGTTGTGGCGTCAGATGGCGGCGGCGGTGAGACCAGGGTTGCGGTGTGAAGCGAGGCGGGTGGTACGGCTCCATGCAGCATCGGCAGCTCATGGTGCAGGCCAGCGGCGTTAGTGGCAGGCTCGCAGTGGTTTTTCTTCTTGAGCAGCATAAAACACTCAGTTCCCAGTGCTGCAGGCAGATGAAACTGAAGTCTTTGGTATTCCTGGGACTTCCAATAGGAGGCAAGCTCCTCTCCAAGCCCTTGGAGAACTCTCACGCAGTATACACAGCAAAGTTCACCCTTTGCTCTCTTTTAAGGCAGAAGCAGCAACTGCAGGCCAACCCAGCAAAGTACACACAGCATAGGGGCAGTACTCCTCTTCCAGCTCTTCTCCTTGGCAGAGGTTTCTCTTGATCCAGAAAGATTCTACCAGTCTGGAGTTTGGGTCCACTACTTGTACCACTTTCTGCCTTTGAAGTAGGCAAACTTTAAAGGAAAGTGTCTGTTGTTGACAAGATCCTGCCTTGCCCAGGCCTGGCCTCAGACACACTCCAGGGCGTTGGAGACTGCGTTTTGTGAGGGCAGGCACAGACCTTTCAGGTGTAAGTGACCACTCCTCCTTCCATTCTAGCCCAGATGCCCCCTCAGGATATGCAAGCTGCACCCCAGCTCCCTTTGTGTCACTGTCTAGAGGGAAATCACAACAGCACAACTGTCAGTCTGACCCAGGCGTGCAATACACAAACAGACAGAGGCACAAAATGGTTTAAGC
This sequence comes from Pleurodeles waltl, assembly GCF_031143425.1. NCBI lineage: Eukaryota > Metazoa > Chordata > Amphibia > Caudata > Salamandridae > Pleurodeles > Pleurodeles waltl. The sequence continues at coordinate 1,168,105,030 of NC_090440.1, forward strand.
AAGAAAAAGCCTACTTTCTAAAAGTAGCTTTTTCAAACAGACAATTTAAAAAACAACTTTACTAAAAGATGTATTTTTAAATTGCGAGTTCAGGGACCCGAAACTCCACATCTCTATTTGCTCTCAAAGGGAAGCTGCAGTTAACAATTATTTAAAGGCAGCCCCCATGTTAACTTATGAGAGAGCTAGGCCTTGAAACAGTGAAAACCAAATTTGGCAATATTTCACTGTCAGGACATGTAAAACACACAAGCACATGTCCTACCTTCTAAACACACTGCACCCTGTCCATGGGGCTACTTAGGGCCTACCTTAGGGTTGCCTTACATGTAGTAAAAGGGAAGGTTGGGACTATGTCGAACTGGCAGTGCAAGACTGCACACACACACATACACGCACACTACAGTTGCAGGTCTGAGACATGTTTACAGGGATACATATGTGGGTAGCACAATAAGTGCTGCAGGCCCACTAGTAGCATTTGATTTAAAGGCCCTGGGCACCTGTAGTGCACTCTACTAGGGACTTACCAGTACATCAACTATGCCAATCATGGATAAACCCGATCAACAGTATAATTTATATAGGGAACACTAGCACTTTAGCACTGATTAGCAGTGGTAAAGGGCACAGAGACAATAAACCAGCAAAAACAGAGTCCAGTATACCATAAAAACAGGATGTCAGAAGGCAAAAAAGATAGCGGAGACACACCAAAAGGCTGCCAGGTCTAACAACCATGGTTCTCACTTGGAAAATAGCTCACAAATAATTAAAGGTTGATCTAGCAGTTCATACTTCAATCGGTCTGTGGAGAAATGTGGCCCTAATTATAGGAAACAAAACTATTCACTGGGTCAGCTATATCTAGGGGGGTAGAACAGGTGGAAGACCTTAATCACAAATCTTTCCTCACTTTTTGTGCCAAGTTTGTTCTGCCTGCTTCATGCCAATGGCAATACAATCAAATACTTCACTGTCTCAGGGATCACCTAGAGGCTGACCCACTGGTTCTCCCCAGGCCCTGTGTAAGAAGTTGGAACATTTTTTGCCCACATGAAAGAAAACTGACAACCGAAGTCACTAAATTAACCTGAGCTAAACCGCCTAGTAGCTGTGGCACAGAGCAGACAGGCTTAACTTAGGGAAATGTTTAAAATGTTTATGCAGTACCAAAACAGTAAAAAAGTAAAAATGCAAAACAATAAAAATCCCAAACCGAATTAGAGTAAATATTAATAACATTTTAATAGGGATTCAGATTAATACAATTTTGATAGCGACTTGTGCTTGTACAGCATTACCTAACTCAGTCTGCACAGTAGCAGGCTGCACTGGATGTCCACCACAGGGGGAGATATGTTGTTTGGGGTGTTAAATAGGCCAAGTGGGGCAGATGGTGGACCGAATTTTAGGACCCAAAATGTGAAAGGGTAAGTGAGCTGAATGCTGTGTCTGTGTGTAACATGCTACTTTTCGATCTTGATCACTTGAAGTCGTCCCTAAAATAAAATATGCAATTGTGACCATATCACAAAGTTATTGCATTACTTGGTCATTAAGGAGTTAAATTGTGGTCATACAGAACCCTTTGAGAACCCTTCCTATCCCTGAAAAGGAATTGTTTTAATTCCTTTTGGGGGTGATTAATGTAATAAACTCAACAATGCAGGCCTTTTTTGTAGTATAAGAAATGAGCATCACATTCCAAGCTCCCCAACTTACTTTATAACCAGAGACTTCTGGGAAAGATCCCAGCAGGGAGATCAAGGCATGCAGTGAGAAGTCATGAGCCATAACAGCCAGAGAAATATCATCAGCATAGAGAAAGGGCGATAAAGGTCCTGGCATCTCACAATGGTAGCTATTCACTGGATCTTCTGCAAATAATTAATGGCATCCATAGGAGTGAGTATAAAAGATAATACTGCTTTATGTCTCTTTATGCGGGAAAACTGTCATAATTTCCTTGGGCAATTGGACAATTGTATAACAATTCTACATTCAAGATACAATCCTGCCAATGTATGGAACTCTAACTCCACACACTCAAACGCCTTTTTGGCATTGAGGTGCACCTTCCTCGGACATTTTGGAGCACCATAGAAGATTTGTCTTTGACCACAATTCAATCCTATAACAGTGTTCACATACAAACCGCATCTGGGAGAGGGTTATATCTGTCAGAGAAAGCCCCTGTGAAACTTAGAGGCATATTTAAGAGCTAATATGGTGTTAGATGGTCAAAAGCGCAGCGCCATATTTACAAAGTTGTGCAATGCACGCATTGTGCCACTTGTAACCCCTTGTGCCATAATATGCCTGCACCAGGCATAATGTATGCAAGGGGGACATTCCCCTGTTAGGGGGTGGGGGGCGAAGAAATGGCACAAAGAAATCTAAGAGATTTCTTTGCAGCATTTTTTTAAGCATTTTTAATGCCTGCACAGAACAGGAGTTAAACGGAGGTTCCCATTATTTTTTAAATAGGCCTGTAGGTGCTATGCAGGATTAACATCAACATTTTTGTCCCTAATCCTGCAAAACGCCAAACTAGCATCAAATGTTGATGCTAGTTCCCTAACTACCACCATAGTGCGCTTTATGTTAAATATGGCGCACACATGGTGGCGTTAGGGGAGCGCTAAGGGGCGCAGTAAAAGAGGCGATGCATATGATACCGCACCACTTTTCTTACACATGCCCCTTGGTGACTAGAATCTTTGACAGACTCTCACAATCTACATTATTAAAAAAGATGAACCTGTCAGTTCCGATAAATCGTTCCCGTTCTTGGCCATAAGAGTTTTGATGACCCTGCTGCAAATGGTACTCAGAGAAATAGTTGTCTCAGTTTATTTAACCCTTTATATAACATCAGGACTAGGTGTGTTTTAACTAGTTCTCTCAATCTCTCCAGAGAATTAATCCTCCACACGTCAGAAATAGCAGTACTAACCTCGTCATTAGAGATTTCAACTTCTAGTAGAACCCTGCCTTTTGGTTTTCAAGGAGGGCACAAACATGGGGCGTAGGAAGTGTTCTTCCTCTAACCTGCTGTCACTCTGGGCTTAGGGAAAGAGTGCATCATAAAAGTGGACAAAGGCCCTGTACTGTTGAGTATAGCAGGTATTGGGATTATCTTAGGTGCAGCCAGAATGCAAGTAGTCTGCCTGCATTCTGTCCATGTTCATAGTATTTCCATTTTAATGTTATTAATGCTCTCTCTGCAGCAGAGAATTAGGGGCTAATTTAACAGCCTGTCATTCGTGCCAGAGGTCTGGTGAGGGGCCTTTATTGTTCTCTGCTGTGTTTTAATAGCACATTCTAGCCTGGATTCTTGGCTGGCGATATCCTGTCAAAGGTGGAGTCTTGCATCCAGGAGCCCCTGCAGGTCACCCGTAGCACCACTGCAGTAGGGGCAGAGTTGCCATGCTCCTCAATATAAAGTTGCATATGCACATATCAGAATTTCTTCTTCGTATGTTAATTTAAACCATGATGACTCAATTTTCCAGTATGCTGGGGAGCGGAGGGGGGGGGGTGATCTATGCGACCCAGAGTTATGTGAAACAGGAAGGACGAGTGATCTGAGATACTACCTTGCAATATTTCAGGGGCGGGGGCAATCACCTGTCATATATCGCTACGCACTGGAAAGTGGTATAAGCATGGGCATAACAAAAATATATACAGTCCTAGTCCACGGGATGAGGTAAGCATGTGCATTCTTCCAGGTTGTCAGCGTTCATAACATCCCTGGCAGCATTATTGCAGTTATCACTATGAACCGATCTGTCCATCACTAGATCAAGGGTAAGAATCCAATCTGATCACATGATCACGCATGTTCTACCATACTCAGTGAGTAGTCGAGCAAGGTAGGAGAGACCGTGATGAAGCAGAAATTAAGGTTTTTCATTTATTAGCGCTTAAACGTAGTGTTGCAATAATCAAATGTGACTTTAACCGAACTAATAAAGATTGTACGGGGACAAAATGTGCCCTCAGAGTAGTTTGCCAACATTTATAAGCGTGCTTTATATAACGTGATGTATTAGAATTGCACTAATCCGACATAATCGTAAACGTGTGCTATGATTTGCTTGCTTGAAATGCTTTAGCTTAGCGTAACTTTAGTGGAGGCTTTGGCCTAGTTGCCTGGTCTCACGGTTTAGATGCTCGTATTTTTCCAATGTGCTATTAAACGTGTATTTTTGCTTGAAGCTGTACTTTTCCACTGAGATCGTTCACATGCTTATCTTAAAGTTTCGTGCCAGCCTGGCATATTTTCTCTTTACTCCAAGGTCGATCTGCAGGTGCGGACAATGGAGGCTCTGAAAGTGAGCTAATTGGTATAAAATGTTGCAACTTGCGTACCCATCTCCAAGGATAATGTATGCTTAAGTAAAAGCTTGAGAACTGTTGTTTTTGATTGGACAATTTGAAGCTAACCTATGAACCCTCCAATGGAAGACCCTACTGGATTTGAACTGTTGTCTATAAAAACCAGGTGCACGAGAAGAAAGTGGCCATTACCCGGACATTACAGCCATTATTGGACATCCCGCCATTTTGTAGACTTCGTAGCTATTATGGCCCATCTTGCTGCGACGCCATTTTGAAAGAGACTTTGATGCTTTCTCTAATAGAGAGAAAGAGACTTTAAATGATTCTTGCCCTAGAGACTTTAACTTTGATCCCCTTGCATGAATTAGTAGTTTTACCTTGCCGCCGTGAGGCAATTGCCCCGTCCACCCCTGCCCTTTTGCCCCGTCCCATGCTGATCGAAACGGTACCCATGCTGATCGAGAAACGGTACCTGTGAGACGAAGACTTCCTTGTATGCTGATCGTAATTGGTAAATATGAAAGGAAATTGTACAATTGCATTGTGTTTCTTTTAGGTAACCAACTGCTGATTTTTGACAAGATCCCTAGTTAGGAGTTTTTCTAAATTAATGTTGCTAAATTGTTTTTTTTGCATGAAGTCCCACATGCCGATGCTAATTTGAGGTTAGATGAGGATTTCTTTTGTTGCACGATGCAATTTGAGACCTTGTTATGCTGACTGAATGTATGCAATTAGTTCATTACAGATTATCATATTAGTGATTTGCATTGCTATTATCGAATGCCTTGTTATTCAAATGCTGCATAGATTGCACTTGTTTCGCCGCTATGGACAGCTATTAATGTTCATTTATGTTTATCATTTGGTGTTGAGACACATTTATATTGTGCTAGCTTTATTAATATAGGGAAATAAATTCACTAACTTTGAATAAACTGGTGTGGTTATTCCTGACTGGAAGGTCAGGGTTCGCCGAAATGTATTCTGGATTAATTGTTAAGTGTTATGTTGTTCAGGGTATTGCTTATGTTCGTTATTGATTATTGATTTGATGCAATTGATCGACATAGAGTACGGAGAGTTCCCACTTAGCCAAAAGATTCATCGGCCTAAAGAGCGTCCAAGAACAGGTAAAATTACTAGTACGGACCGCTCTATCAGTAGATGGTAGCAGAGGACGGTTTAGTCTTTTGGGACCCCGTACTCTTAAAGTACATGGTGTTGAATTAACGGTTTCGACTTTTGAGACCCCACTCGAGAAGTTGAATTAGATTTTTCTTGGGTAAAACTGATTGAGAAGATGATGATGGGCTAGGTCCACCGCGACTTTCCCGGGATCTCGGAGCTTGCGAATGAAGAGAATGGAGGTGTGGAATCAGCGTTGGCGGTACTAGTGATGGTATGAGTGAAGTTAGGGTTTTGCGCTTGCACAGCTTATTGCCGCAGGTTGGGTGAAAAGGTTGCGAGAATTTTTTTTCTTTTTAGAGGATAGCGGAGGTGCGACTCCGAGTGTAGAAGTAGAGAAGTCGTCGAACTTCATAGAAATAGCGGAGGTGCGACTCCGAGTGTGAGAGTAGGGAAGTCGTCGAACTTCATGTGCGTGTGACGCTTTGTGCATAAAAAGGTCCACGTGGTTGTTGTTGTTGAGATGGGCCCTGCGAGGTCAAGAGACTCCGGAGTATGTTGATCTATGTTGTGGTCTGGGCGGTTTAGTAGGTTGATCGGGCGTGGTCAACGAGTCGGTACGTGTGTCGAGGGAGTGAAAGGAACTTCGACTTCGGGCTTTGACAAGATTCTAAGTGCACTAGAATAGATCATTGACAAGTTGAGAGTAGGTCTGCGGGTCAGATTTGCTTGCGAACGTGGGGACCGAGAAAGACGGAATAACTGCCGAGGCTAGTGAAAAGTCCCTAAGGTCCTGAAGCGATTGTGTTACCCTTCCTGTAGTAAACCGACAGATCTGTTTTAGTTTTTGTAGCTCGCGATACATGCAAGAAGTTGTTACGAGAGGAGCTGAGTGAAGGAGGACTAGCCGCGAGGCTTTGTCAGTCGCAGTGTGTGTGAGTGTGACGTCATTAGGAGCCGCGCTGGGATAGGTTGGTTGGAGAGAAGGGTCGCGCACGGATTGGACGCAGTCCGTGGGGCTCGTTTGGAAGGGGAAAGGCAAGTGAAGAGTATTCCGGGAATTAAAGTCACCTATTGATTACAAATTTTGTGAAATAAAAGACGAGAAAATGAAATTCTTTAAAGCATTCAGGAGTGCAATGAAGGGGGAGTCTTACATTAAAGCGAGCGTAGGAGAGGAGACGCCGCCCGAAGGTACACCAGCTTACATTGTAATGGAGGAAAAAGGGGTAGCTCCGTGCCTTTGGCTAAAGCAATGGCACAAGCTGACAGAGAAGCATGGGAGCGTAGCGTTCCCGATCCATGGGACATTCAATATAAGGATTCTGGAGAATTTGAGATTCACGATGTACGACATGAAGGTACCTCCAAGGCCAGCACAGTTTGAGGCTCTAGCAATTTGGGAACTGATGGCTAGACAGCAACAGCAAAATAAGTTCGAGAACAGGATAAGAAAGGTAGAAAAGACACTAGCGGACGCTAGGTGGGATAATGCACAGAAGGTGTGGAGGTCAGATGTACTGCAGGGGATAAAATTGTTTCCCGCAATTACTAAGGAAGAAGAGGAGACAGGTAAGAAAGCTACCGATAAGACAAACAGGAGGTGTTCCAAGGATAGAGAGGACGAGGAAAAGTTGAGAAGAGAAGAGGAGTTAGAGGATGAGGAGTTAATAATGCAATTGCTGAACGACCGTCCACCACCTTATGCAGAGAGTGGACAAGGTCCAAGTACCAGTTCTGCCCCTCCGGCATCGGTACAGAATAATGAAAGTCAGAGTTCAGGAGCATCATCGGGATCTAAGGACCCGAGTCTACTGTTCACCCCGCAGATACCGCAGGTTAGGAGAATATATCCAGATGTGCCCATGTTGAAACCAACAGAAAATTATCAGCCGCAGATCCCAGGGTACTACAGCAGTGACAACGGTGCAGGAATGATTCTAGATCCAACCGTAAGGGGAGTACAGAATGGTCACAACCCGACATTGGCACAAGTTGAATCAACTCAGTTTCTGATGCCTCAAAAGCAGATGCAGGGGGGAAACACACATGCTCAGATGATGGGGAGCCAGATGGCCATGCCGGCAATGATGACCCGTAGTGTGGGAATGAACATGCCTCAGAACATGGGAAATGGACAAAACCCAGATGCGATATCGCTACCCATTACTGTAGGTCCACCGGTACCTCTGTACAGTCAGCCTAATTTAGGTATGAGCGGTCAGGGATCAATGCTGCAGAATGGGACAGAGAGGAGGTGCATAGAAAACACTCCAGGGATAACTCCGATAGCGGCTCAGCCAACTGGATCTGGGACCTTGATGGAGTTTAGTCCCATATGTGCTCAGTCAACACTGGTGAGGTCGAGTCCCCCACTGGTGATACCGCTGTCATCGAATACTGAAAAGTTGCCGCAACCATCGATGGCAGTCGATGTGAATGCTACACTGATGGGGTTGAACGCACAACAGCTGACACAATGGTTCAACAGTCTAAATTCCACACAAAGTTCAGATAGTGGGAAGGGAGAAGATTATCTGAATAGGGTCAGGTTGAACATGGAAGCACAAGAATTGGTGGAAGGGACTATGGGTGTGAATAGGTTAGAGTCCTACTCGGAAGAAGAGCTGAGGTATCTATGTCCCAGGATAACAAAAGAAGTGAACAAGGTACACAAAAGCTTGCAAGAAGTAGCTGACAAAAACGGGGTTGATATAGACAAGACGAAACACTTGAGCAGGAGCTATAGATTGGATTTTGGGACCACAGATTTTGAACACATGAGGTCAGCAGGCATGAAGGCGCACCTTAGAGAATTGCTGCAGAGTGCACAAGTGTGGAGGTGCTTAGACAAGTGGGAAAACAGATGGGTAAAGAGAAAGGAAAAGAGGAGGGACAGTGCTACGGAACTCAATGAGAAAAGACCACAGAGTAGCGAGGCAGTAACCATGTTACCAATGAGGGAGACAGCAGGTGGAAAATTAATACATGTACCATGGCACAGAAGCGACATTTAGTAATTTACGGATGATTTTCCCAAACTGAGAGAGAAGCCGATTGAATGGTATCAACAGACTGACAGGTTTGTGAAGCTTGCAAAATGTCTTTGGGAAGACCTGAACACCCTCTTTGAGATTGTGGTTCCGGCAGATTTGTGGGAGGATTGCAAAAGAGCTGTAGGTTGGCCGACGAGTGAACCAGAGAGAGACAGGGAGACGGGTGCACCATCACCTATGGTGAAGAGCTTGTACTATAAGGTGATTGAGCATTTGAAGACGAAAGTTGCTGCGAAAAATGTGGATTGGCAGAAGATCGATCGAACGGCCCAAGAGGCTAAAGAGTCGATTCATAGTTACTATGAGAGGTTGTTGAAGGCGTTTAAGAACTACAGTGGCACAGAGACAATAGAGGCGAAGGACATGCTTCATTTTGTGTTCAGATTTGTGGAAGGGCTGAGACCAGAGATAAGCCAGATGATAAAGTCGCATTTGATTTGTTGGCAGTCGAAACCTATTGATGAGGTGTTGAATTATGCGAAATACTGTAGCGACGAAATTGAAGTGAAACAGAAAAGGTTGAAAGAGAAGGTGATGATGATGCAACTTAAAGCAGCTCAGACAGGTCTGCAAGGTTTGCAAGGGATGCAAGGGCTCCAACAGCAGGTACCGCAACCGCAGCCGCAGTTGCAGGGGAATATGATGTTTCAGCCACAGGCGAGAGGCAGAGGCAGAGGAGGTTTTGTGAATAATGGTCCGGATTTGAACACTGTTGTGACTGGTGTGCAGGCAATGAAGAAGGTGATGCCGTGTCACGTGTGCGGAATTGTCGGTCATTGGAAACGCGAGTGCCCGATGGTGGTGCAGGAAGGTGCAGGTGCAGGTGTTGGTCAGCAAAACAATGATGTCAATGCATTTCAGACAATGAGGGGACCGAAAATGAGAGGTCCAAACCCACATTTTCAGACAGTAAATCAGTTGCAGGGATTACAACCTATGCAGCCGCAGCAGATGCAGATGCCTCGCATGCAGATGACGCAAATGCAACCAATGCAACAGCAGTTACCCATGGTACCTAATCAGCAAATGCAAATACCTTTGGCACCAATGAGTCAGCAGCAAGTGATGGTTCCTCCACAGGTCTCGGGTCAGGTAATGAGTACAAATGGCACAGTACAACAGTTCCCACTACACAGTGAGAGTGGAATAAACAATGTGTGGGAGAGTGAAAGTTCAGAAGAAGAAGGAGATTGTGTGCTTGCAGCATCCTTGGAAGTTGATCAAAAGGGTCCGTACGTAGAGGGAAGAGTAATGGGTCATCGTGTTTCATTCTTGGTTGACACAGGAGCCACACGTTCAACTGTTAAGAGCAGTGAAGTACCAAATTTGCCACTCTCAGGGAGGACAGTTCAAGTGGTTGGAGTAGCAAACAGGCATCTGACGAACCCCATAACAGATCCGGTACCAGTCAGCATCGGTAACTATCAAGGGGTGCATCAATTTGTGGTATGTGACTCAAGCCCGATAGCACTATTGGGAAGAGACCTATTGTGCAAATTGGGTTGTTCGATCATGTGTTCGAACGAGGGAATAACAATCCAGACGAGCAGTGATGGGGAAGAAGAGGACAGTGCAGAGGGGGATGAGATGGAAACTGTCGATGAAGAATATCCTCTGATTTGTCTTTTCCCGATGATAACTGAAGAAGATATTCCAGCCGAATTACGGGAAACAGTCGGAAAGGAAGTGTGGGATATGACAGGGAAAGAGGTGGGATTGATGAAAGGAGTGGAACCAGTGAAAGTGACTGTAAAGCCCAATGCAATCTTTCCCCAGACCCCACAATACCACATGGCACAAGATACCCTCATGAAAGTTGCCCAACTTATTGACGAATTTGTAAAACAGGGGGTACTGAAAGAAGTGTTAAGCAGTCCATGTAATTCACCAATCATGGGACTAATAAAGCCGAGTGGAAAGGTCCGAATTGTGCAGGACTTGAGGAAAATAAATGACATCATAGTCAAGTGTTGCCCTGTCGTACCAAATCCAGCTGTGATAATGTTTCAAGTCCCTTGCGATGCCGAGTGGTTCTCAGTCATTGACTTGTCACAGGCATTCTTTTCGGTGCCTCTTCATGAGGACAGCCAATTTCTCTTTTGTTTCAAATTCTTAGACAGAGTGTACAGTTGGTGTCGAATTCCTCAAGGGTTTTCTGAGTCACCGTCCATCTTCAATCAGATTCTAAAGAAAGATTTGGAAGCATTAGAATTGCCGTTCGAGTCAACCCTAGTACAGTACATTGATGACTTACTGGTTGCATCAAAGACAGAAAGTGGCTGCACAGCCGATACCATTGCTCTGTTGAACCATTTGGGAAGGAATGGACACAAGGTGTCCCCTTCCAAATTGCAGTTCTGTCAGAATAAAGTGAAATACTTGGGTCACCAAATAGAGAAAGGGTCACGGAGAATAATGAAGGAAAGAATAACAAGTGTACTTCAAATGAGTCCACCCAAGACAAGGAGGGAGGTGAGGAAGTTTTTGGGAATGGTGGGCTACTGTCGCCAGTGGATTCCCAACTTCTCGACTCTAGCAAAACCTTTACTGAAATTGACCCAGAAGGATGCCTTGGATCAAATTGAACTGAAAGGAGATGAGATGGATGCTTTTGTTGAATTAAAAGAATGCATGTGCAGGGCTCCAGCTTTAGGTATGCCTGATTACACAAAGCCTTTCACATTGTTTTGTCATGAACGTGATGCATGTTCTCTGTCTGTCTTGACTCAAGCCCATGGTGGCGTAAACAGACCAGTAGCGTATTTTTCAGCTACTTTGGATCCGGTCGCAGCAGCACTTCCAGGGTGTTTGCGCGCCGTAGCAGCAGTTGGTATCAGCCTCACTCAGAGTGAAGGAATAGTGATGGGACACCCAGTAACAGTCATGGTCCCTCACTCAGTCGAGATACTTTTGACCCGCTCCCGAACGCAACACATGACCGGAGCAAGACTCACAAGGTATGAAACGATAATTCTGGGCTCACCGAATGTGCAGCTGAAAAGGTGCACTACGTTGAATCCAGCAACCTTGCTTCCTGGTGAAAATGCTGAAATTGAGAACGCTGAAGACGTCGAGCATGACTGCCTTCAGGTGACTGAATTTTGCACAAAACCTCGACCTGACATTAAGGATACTAAGCTTGATGAAAATGACCAAATTGTTTTTGTTGATGGTTCATGTCTAAGAGATGGGATGGGAATTTTGAAAGCAGGATATGCTGTATGTACTGTAACAGGGGTCTTGGAAGCGGGCTGGCTTCAAGGAGTCTATTCTGCACAAGTAGCAGAACTTGTAGCCCTTACAAGAGCATGTCAACTGTCTGCATTGATGAAAGTCACCATTTACACTGATAGTCAGTACGGGTTCGGAATTGTGCATGACTTTGGACAACTATGGTCACAGAGAGGTTTCCTGACTTCTTCAGGATCCCCAGTGAAAAACGGGGAGAGAATAAGGGAATTGTTACACGCCATTCAAATGCCAGCTGAAGTTGCAGTGGTAAAGTGCAGTGCTCATACAAAAGGACAGGACTATGTTTCTCTGGGAAATGAATATGCGGATCAAGTCGCAAGATTTTGCGCCTTGAATTGTATATTGCTCAGGGATGAATGGAATTCGATAAGTGAGCCAGAGCTCGAACAAGCTGAAGCATTTGCCTTAAAGGTCGTAGATACAATAGATGAACTAAAAGCATTGCAGAATAACGTCAGGGAGGATGAGAGAGATTCCTGGATTAAATCACAGTGTATAAAGAGACCAGACGAGTTATGGGTTTCAAATGAGGGAAAATTTGTTTTGCCAAACAGTCTCTTATCACAGCTTGCGCGGTTCTATCATGGGCAAGCTCACCTAGGGAGAGATGCCATGATAAGATTGTTTAAAACTGATTGGTTTAACCCCAGATTTCGTCAAGCTGCAGAAGCAGTTTGCCATCGATGTGTCACTTGCCAGCAGATGAACCCAGGAAAGGGAACGGTTGTGAACGCGAGCCACATTGGTAGAGCCAGTGGCCCGTTTAGTCGTATGCAAATAGATTTCATTGAGATGCCTGTGCATGGAGGTCTAAAGTATGTGTTGGTGATTGTGTGCATTTTTAGTCACTGGATTGAGGCATACCCCACACGTAGAAATGACAGCCTTACAGTTGCAAAGCTATTGTTGAGAGAGTTGATACCACGTTTCGGATTCCCGATCTCTTTAGAATCAGATAGGGGAAGTCACTTCAATAACGAGGTGATAAAGTTACTTTGCGAAGCGCTGAACATTGAGCAAAAACTGCATTGTAGCTATCGCCCTGAAGCATCAGGATTGGTGGAGCAGATGAATGGTACACTGAAATCAAGAATGGCGAAAATATGTGCATCGACAAATTTGAAATGGCCTGACGCATTGCCCTTGGTGCTAATGTCAATGAGAAACACCCCTGATAGAAAGACTGGGCTGTCTCCGCACGAAATTCTCATGGGCAGGGCTATGAGACTTCCTGCAGTTCCCGCAAACGCGCTTCTGAATATTACAGATGATATGGTGTTAGACTACTGCAAGGGTCTGGCTGACGTGGTTCGCTCTTTCTCTCACCAGGTGGAAGCAACCACCTTGCCACCGATCCAAGGTCCAGGACACGCACTGAAAGCAGGTGACTGGGTCGTGGTAAAGAAGCACGTGAGGAAGTCGTGTCTGGAACCCCGTTGGAAAGGCCCTTTCCAAGTGATCCTGACGACAACTACCGCTGTGAAGTGTGCGGGGGTTCCCAACTGGATCCACGGCAGTCACACAAAGAAAGTGTTGTGTCCCACAGATGAGGAAGTTGAAGCGCTGAAACTGCCAGTGCCTGATAAAACAGTGCTGAGTGCTGAGACAGAACAAAACCGAACTGAAAGCGAACAGGCAGAAGCAGGAGAGAGAGAGATATTATTGGAGGACGAAGAGACAAACTCACTTGGGGAAGACCAAGGAGAAAGTTCAGACAGCGACGAAGAAGCTGAGGGTAGCAAAGAGCCTGAAGCAGCTGAGGGTGACAAGGAACCTGAAGCAGCTGAAAGTGATACAGAGCCTGACGAAAGTAACGGTGACGAAGGGCTCGAAAAAGGTGAAAAAGCAGGAGAGCCTGATCAGAGGAGGGCTTTCCCAGAAGCAGACGATACAGAAAAAGAAAAAGAGAACGTGATTGATTCCCCAGAAGGAGGGGACAAGGCAGAACAGAACGAAACAGTTCAAACTTCTACAGAAAAGGTCGCAGGTCCATCAAATGGACATGGTGCAAAGAGGAGACTAAGTATATCACCAGTAAAACAAAGGACTGAAGAAAGTTTAAACGACGGAGGAAGGCCAAAGGTGAAAGAGAAAAGAAAGGAAGTGTCTGTCGTGGTACCATCCCCGAGTGAAGAAAAGGACTTGACAAAAGAGGAAAGTACCAGCGAGGCAGAATCGAAAAGAGAAGCAAAATTGAAAAGGAAAAGGATACCGAACAGAAGATATTCCGGTCCTGAATGGGCATATGCAGTCAATGCCGATTGGACTGACGAGTTTGTATCTCTAAGCATCGAGAACGAAGAAGAAGAGATACCAATAGAAAAGAAAAGTTTTATGGACTCTGTTGATTGAAAGGGTGATAAATGATATCGCTTGCTACAATATAACGTGAAACAAACAACCAGCTGAGACATTGCTAAACCGGATGAGACATTTGCTAAACTGATAAAGACTGAGTTATTGCCGGAATTGAGACAAATGCTGCTAACCGATAAGTGACTGGCCTCTTGAAGAAAACTGTGTGAACATTGCGCTCGTTCAGCTTTGTAACTAAATTGCTAAATAGTATCTTTATAGGTGCTTCTAGCTCTCTGATTCTATACAGATCATGACGCAAAACAGTAGAAAGAAGTATTGTAAATATGTGTGTATAGGCTTGATAATTGCATGTGTACTAATAATAATGGCAATTGTGCTTGGAATGCATGGAAAGGGTGAGAATGAGAAAATTGATGCTTCTACTTTTGCTCCTGTTACTGTCACTGAACTAACCGCATTGAAAAGATTAGAAATAGATGAGAGACTCTTGCATGATAAAAAAGAACTTTCGTATAATGTTTTCTATCGCTTACTAACAGAATATGTTGAGACTATGGATGCGAAAGATTGTTATGTGTGTACACAGATACCGACATCAGTAAAGGAAGGGGTGACATATCACCACATGCCTCTTACATACGGGATTACATGTAGTATAGTAATGTCTAGATTTTATGGTCAAACTAACATACAGTATTTTTACTCGAATTTTGATGTTACCTTTGCATATGTTCCTATAATAGCGCAGCTAAGTCAGATTGCTAAAGATTGGGATGCTAAAATAATGAGGGAATTTTTCGAGCCAATGCTACCTTTTGAAACGGCTCACGCTCATAGAGAAAATCTTACCTGCTCGCTCTCTGCAGTAGAAATAAGCTTTTTAGATCGCACAGATGATAGAAGGGCACAAATGAATGCGAAATTAGAAAAAGAGCTACATAAGAGGACTTCAGTAGATAATTATGATTTTGCTGCAATAAAGACACAAGGGAGAATAGCTTTAGATGCTTGGCATGTAGGGAAATTTTGTATATATCGAGGCGAATCTTATTATGATAACATTTTCGTAGGAGCGAGTGAGTGTAAACATACGTTTATCTTTAAGGCCAAATGGACATTCATGATGAACGGACTTGACCCTGTCATTCCAGGTGTATATTACATTTGTGGGTATAATGCCTATTATCGTCTTCCAAAGGGATGGTGGGGGAGATGTTATTTGGGTATAGTGTTCCCAAAGGTTTATCAACTGGATGACCTATCGATGATTCAAAAGACATCTGGATCCCATCGTATCCAGAAAAGAGAGACCGCAGCTGCTGTGGTAGGAGATATATTTGGAGCCATGATTCCTTCATTGGGAGTTGTGCTGAATTCCATCAAAATAAGAAAGTTGTCTACTATAGTGGATAACATGTTGACAAAGTTTTCAGGTGCTATAATCCTGATAGATGCTGAACTTGCAGCGGAAAGAGCTATGACTCTTCAAAATAGGCTTGCTTTAGACATTCTTTTAGCAAAGGATGGCGGCGTTTGCAAAATGCTTGGTGCACGACACTGTTGTACATATATTCCAGACAATAGTGTGAAAATTAAAACTATGCTTGCTAATCTAACAAAAGAAAGTGCAGATTTGAAGGAATTGAAAGAACCAGGAGTGTGGGAGAAGGTTGGAAAAGGACTTGCTTAAGTGGGAAATTGGATTGGGGGAATTTGGAATGGAATATTACTAAAAATAATAGAGGGAATATTAATTGTATTGATTTGCATATTTGGAATTTGGGGAATAAAAAGGGGAATAATAATGATTATGGAAAGAATTAAAAGAAGGAAGGAAGAGAAAATAATGAAAAGAATGGCAGAAGAATACAAAGCGACAACTAGGGGAATTAAAAGGAAAAGAGAACTGACAGAATTTTAATGGAATAAAATTTGTGGGCATGGTTTGGTGTGATGACAAGTAGTCATCAGAGGAGGGATTGATGAAGCAGAAATGAAGGTTTTTCATTTATTAGCGCTTAAACGTAGTGTTGCAATAATCAAGTGTGACTTTAACCGAACTAATAAAGATTGTACGGGGACAAAATGTGCCCTCAGAGTAGTTTGCCAACATTTATAAGCGTGCTTTATATAACGTGATGTATTAGAATTGCACTAATCCGACATAATCGTAAACGTGTGCTATGATTTGCTTGCTTGAAATGCTTTAGCTTAGCGTAACTTTAGTGGAGGCTTTGGCCTAGTTGCCTGGTCTCACGGTTTAGATGCTCGTATTTTTCCAATGTGCTATTAAACGTGTATTTTTGCTTGAAGCAGTACTTTTCCTCTGAGATCGTTCACATGCTTATCTTAAAGTTTCGTGCCAGCCTGGCATATTTTCTCTTTACTCCAAGGTCGATCTGCAGGTGCGGACAATGGAGGCTCTGAAAGTGAGCTAATTGGTATAAAATGTTGCAACTTGCGTACCCATCTCCAAGGATAATGTATGCTTAAGTAAAAGCTTGAGAACTGTCGTTTTTGATTGGACAATTTGAAGCTAACCTATGAACCCTCCAATGGAAGACCCTACTGGATTTGAACTGTTGTCTATAAAAACCAGGTGCACAAGAAGAAAGTGGCCATTACCCGGACATTACAGCCATTATTGGACATCCCGCCATTTTGTAGACTTCGTAGCTATTATGGCCCATCTTGCTGCGACGCCATTTTGAAAGAGACTTTGATGCTTTCTCTAATCGAGAGAAAGAGACTTTAAATGATTCTTGCCCTAGAGACTTTAACTTTGATCCCCTTGCATGAAGTAGTAGTTTTACCTTGCCGCCGTGAGGCAATTGCCCCGTCCACCCCTGCCCTTTTGCCCCGTCCCATGCTGATCGAAACGGTACCCATGCTGATCGAGAAACGGTACCTGTGAGACGAAGACTTCCTTGTATGCTGATCGTAATTGGTAAATATGAAAGGAAATTGTACAATTGCATTGTGTTTCTTTTAGGTAACCAACTGCTGATTTTTGACAAGATCCCTATTTAGGAGTTTTTCTAAATTAATGTTGCTAAATTGTTTTTTTTGCATGAAGTCCCACACGCCGATGCTAATTTGAGGTTAGATGAGGATTTCTTTTGTTGCACGATGCAATTTGAGACCTTGTTATGCTGACTAAATGTATGCAATTAGTTCATTACAGATTATCATATTAGTGATTTGCATTGCTATTATCGAATGCCTTGTTATTCAAATGCTGCATAGATTGCACTTGTTTCGCCGCTATGGACAGCTATTAATGTTCATTTATGTTTATCATTTGGTGTTGAGACACATTTATATTGTGCTAGCTTTATTAATATAGGGAAATAAATTCACTAACTTTGAATAAACTGGTGTGGTTATTCCTGACTGGAAGGTCAGGGTTCGCCGAAATGTATTCTGGATTAATTGTTAATTGTTATGTTGTTCAGGGTATTGCTTATGTTCGTTATTGATTATTGATTTGATGCAATTGATCGACATAGAGTACGGAGAGTTCCCACTTAGCCAAAAGATTCATCGGCCTAAAGAGCGTCCGAGAACAGGTAAAATTACTAGTACGGACCGCTCTATCAACCGCAACTTGTTGGCAATTCGGGCATGCAAAAATTCTACAACCTTTCTGCCCAGTTGCTGAATGAATAAATTAATGAAATCATATATCTTTGGCGTACAAGGGCATCTAAGCACCATAGATTCTACATCATGGATGACAAGCTATTAGTTACCAATTTAGTTGAAAAAGCCACGGTTCCATAGTTTTTTCATTAAAGAATCTGAGCGTCAATACAGCAGAGAGGGAGGGTGGAGTGTGTTTTAAACTGCGACAGCTACGAGTTCTCACCTGCTTAATCTTGAGGCCCTGGGAGAGCTGTAGAGTGGAGCTTGCATGCAGGAATATAAAAGGAGCATTTGTGTTCTAACCAACCAGGTCCCTTGGAATTTAAGGCTTTGAAAAGTTTACAAAGATATTTGAACATGAGGCGTTTACCTGTTGGGAGCCAGTGAAGTGAGACCAAGGAAGGACTGAATAAATTCAGTCTAGGAATGTTCAGAATAAGATAAGTATGGCAGATGAATTCTCGATAACCTGAAGACCACACGGCATGTACAGCAGTAGGCCAAGGGAAAATTAATTCTCTTGAGGAAATCAGAGCTTGAGCAAATGTTTTACAAACTGGTACTGGTGAAAGGGAACATTTGCAGAGGGATTACAGGCAGCACATTATTTTTATCTGATTGACGAATAAATCATTATTACATTTACTCCCATAACTGTAGTTGATTTAACTGAAGGGGGCAGAGTGCCCATTTCCTTGGGCCATCAGTCCATTGCCCAGGTCCAGGGAAGCTTAGTAAAGATAAAAACCTCCGTTTGTTCCCATTCCTTCATCCATCAGACAACTGCTGCCATGCAATTTTGAAAATGCGACTGTTTTTCCCCACATTGTTGGATATAGATACAACTCTCTGGGTTTCATATGCATAAGATATCAGATAAAACCTCAACAACAACCAACGCTGCCAAGGGGGGACAAATCAATTTTGAAAAGAATAGGGCTGAGGAAGGAGCTCTGCAGAACCCCACAGCTTAAAGAAAATTATTTAGATTGAAAGGAAGAGGGGGTGACAGTCTCTTCTCTGATCGGCAAAAGTGAATTAATCCATCATCAAGCCTTCTTCCCTAAATCGAGGGCTTAGAGCAACAACCGCATTGAATGAATCTGAAATATCTAAGTGGACCAGGACAGCAGAGTCTCCCTGGTCCAGGATCATTCTAAGGTCATCTGTCACCCTTATCAATGCTGGTTCAGTGCCATGATTTATTATGAACCCCAGATGGGAGAAGTCCATTATAGAAATGTGTTCAATGTAGTGGGACAGCTATAGATTTAGAATTCTTTCAAACTTTCGAGCAGGTAGAGAGAGCTAAGAAAGGGTATAAATTAGACAAAAGGGTCTGCAGAAGGTTTCTTAAGAGGTGAGCAAGTTTTTGCGCTTTTCCAAAGAGAAAAAAAGTCTGCTGCTATGAGAGACTCCTTATAGAGGATTGTAAGCACTGGTGTAATTTGGTGAATGGCAAATTTTTGTACATGTGGTAGGAAATTATCAATAGGGGATCCTGAGCATTTTCAGGAGCAGGTGGGATGCCAGTAGTTCTGATAGCTGATCCCATTCTGAAAAGGAGGTACCTGGGATGGGCCTAGCATTCTCATAATTCTGAAAATCCAACCTAGTAGGAGAAAGGCATGGAGGTCATTTAGGGGTCGCAGCTGCGACCCCTGGCACTGCCTCTTCGACCCCTGGCCTCAAATGTTGCAAAATCAGTGCCAGGAACACATAGGCAGCTCGTCCTTCCGGACGTCCGATGGAGCTCCACTTTCCTTGGTTTTTGTCAATTTTTATACACTAATAGTGAATAATACAATAATACTGCATTAGTCTCTCTTAGTGCAATAAACAATGGTGGACTTTTAGCTGGAATATGACCCTCCCTAACAGCTGGGTAAGTTCAAATGCTTTTAAATGTATGTTATCTGCTTGTTTGCCGGTGGCAATGTGCTTACCAATGTGTGAATGTGTATGAACATTTAAGCGTTTGTGAGTGAAAGTGAAGATCAAACGGCATGTGATGTTACTTCGCTACTCTGGTATTTTGGTGAATTGACGTTCACGGAAAAAGGTTGTGAAAATTTGAATATTCTTAAATTTGCTCCTGAAAAATTACAAGCTTCTAGATTTTTGAGCTATTTAATGATGGAGAAAAGTTTGCAACTTGGACTATTTGCATTATTAATCAGTGTAATAAGTAGCATTATCGTTAATAATTACTTCAGGTGCACAAAAAGGTTTATTTCGGGTTAATACTTCGTATAACACATGATAATAAAATAATTCATAAAACATTACAGTTATATAAGCAAATGCCTCTTTTTGCATGATCACTCTGAAGGGTTTGAACTGATGCTGCTGGTTTTCTCACTCTGAGAGTGCAAAGATGTCTGCTAATCAAACCTCAGTATCAGTGTTTTAACCCTTCACAAAATGTATGTTTAATGGGCTACTCCCAAGTAGCATAGGTTAACTTACTTATACGTCCCTAGCATATGGTATCAGGGGTACCCAGGGCATGTAAGTTAAAGTGTCCTGCTAAGCCAGTAGCACTGATTGTGCCACCCTAGGTGTGGCAGAGCACAATTATCCCATCCAGCCACTGCAGACTGGAACAACAGTTTTTAAACTTATGGCAAAGCTCAAACCCCCCCTTAATAATGTATATAATTCACCCCTAAGGAAGGCCTCTATAGCCCTAAGACAAGGTGCTGTAGTCACATAATTTAATGTGTGCAAACAGTGTAACCCCCAAATTGTCATTTTACTGTGGACAGGCTAGTACATTGACATGTACAGAGTTACAGACAGGCATCTCAGCTCCCCTTAATTCGGGTTGATACTACTACAGTTGGCACTTCAAGAATTCAAATTAATAGTGACATTAAACCAGACTTAATGACCAAGTCAAATTTAATGTAACTTTTGAGGTAAATAAACTTTTAGAAAATTGCCACTTGTTTCCCAGTTAGTCCGGTGGCAATTCGCTGATCCTGGCCACCAAACAGCCTTCTGCCTTTCTGGTGAGTAGTGTGAATGACTCCAAAGTCCAGGAACCATTGAGGCCTGATACAGAGGGAGGTTTTAACTCCCTCTCACAGGAAGCCACTCAAGGTGAGCTAAAAAAAGGCAAGCTTCAAAGGAGAAGCTGGCTCGGATGGGAAGATGACAACCACGCTCGAGAGGGGTTGCTCCTTTGTTCAGATAGATGGGATGGCAGTGGGGACAGAGAAGGAAAACCAGTTGCCAAACTAGTGTTCCTGTGGGCGTGTAGCCCACAGGTAGTCATATCTCTAGGATGGGCTACCAGGCTCCCCACACTGAGACAAGGGTTCAGTAAACTTCAGGGTGGGCAGAATAGTACACTCTGGGATAGCTAGAAGTCTCACATAGCTGGAAGTCATCATAAGGCAGGAGGGAACCTGGTAGTGACTGCTTAATCCCCACCCGGGCACTTTCTGTGCATAAATATAGCACACCACAATCCTCACAAATTATATATACAATTATATACAATGTGCAAACTGTGCAAAAACATCTGAAGTACATAGAATTGCAGCTTGTCAATTAAAAGGGTAGCTACAAATGTTTTTGGTTCATATATACAGAGAAGAAACGTTTACTTAGACTAGGCTCGATTACAGTACTTGTGTCGAACTTAAGCACTCGAGAGGCCAGCACATCATGACAAAATCCAAAATTGCAGCAAAGGGGCCGTATCCACTTCTTCCTAGTTGTCTATATTTGTATGGTTGATTCTGATATGGGATTTTCTTTTCTGGGACATATTGCTCCCACCATCTGCTTTACAGTTTTTATAATGTATTTGCTAAATGCATATTTGCCCAGTAATTCAGATTTCAGATTGTTTGTTCTGAGATGATCTTGTCTTCCGGTTTGTGGGACTAACTTGAATGTTGAAGTGATCCTATTTCTGCTGCCTCATTGACATTATCAGAATCAGTAAATGAACTCTGTTTAAACAAAATCCAAGCAAAAGTTTGTGAACTCACATTATGACCTGAGTGAGACTCTGCAGACTCTCTAGGCCTAAGTTTGCATTCAGGTGTCCTTGAAGGACTTTGTTGACTGACATGGCTGCGTTGTCACAGCAAGTCAGCAGAAGCGGTTGATAGGTTAATACCCACTTGAGATTTGTAACTTCCTTGTTGAGTATGGCTTCCATGTTGAGTGGACTCCTGGACGAGCTGTCCGATTCCCAGCCACGGTCATGGAGTCCACAAAGTCAGCTGCATATGCATCTGTGTGATTGTTGAAATTGTAATTAAAATTGTCTAAAAGGAGAAATTTAGAAAATAGCATAATATGGTTCAAAATAACTGCTCCAATCTAATTCCCAAAATTTCAAGTGTGGCGATAGCCCAGAGTGCCAGTAAGGGAAACCGCGGCATTAAACTGTATTGTAAATATCATACCATCTCTCTTGTAAAAAGTACCAGGGTGATAGTTCAGGAGTAGCAGTTTTTTGATAATTATGGTAATACCCCCACCTGACATATTTTCCCGGCCTTTTTTAATGATAGAGTAGTCTTTAAGAACTGCATTGGCAATGTCTGGTACTGACAAGGATGTAACCAATCTACAATTAACATTAAATCAGGTATGAGGCTGTCTATAAATTCTCCAAATGTTCAAATTGTATTTAAATAAGGATAGATCATTAAAGGGGTATCTGTTGATGCTTCTGTCCCTGCTATCTTCAGCTGCCAAGTGTGACTTTCTCTCATATACAGGGTCAGAATGGATCTCAAAATCAAATCCATTACAGTTATAAGTGTGTGCAGTGTTAAAGACCGGTACAATGACACATGCCTTACCCAAAGATTGCAGTTCTTTCAGACTTTTCACTTCACACTGAATCCTACTGTCTGAGCCAGGATTTGTGGTGTTGAGCACGATCTGGGTGTGAATGGGTTTGACTTTAGCACATCTTTGTTGAACCAGCAGTGCAGACACACAAGTGTAGTGAAGGCATAGCCCACCCCGGAAATAGCCATGAGAAGTTTAAACAAATAGTTGTAAAAACATTCAAAAGGGCCCACAGGACATTCCAAGAGGGTGACTGTAAGACAGTGCATTATTATTTGGGGCTGGTGACTATCCATCTCAAGGACTAATCAGGTGAATGTCAGAGTCACTAAATTAACCCCTTGGCAGCTATGGCATGGAGCAGACAGGCTTAACTTAAGGGACTGTGTAAAACAGTAATAAAGTCAAAATAAAAAGCAATAAAGATCCCAAACACATTAGGAAAATCTAGTAAATGTTACCCAAAACAATGCCACCAAAATGATAAAACTCTTAAAAAGGGGAACCAGAGATATGATTTTTTTAAGTAAAAATAACAGCAGAAAGCATAAAGAGCCAATGACAGTCAATGGCCAGGGTGGACCTGGACCTAGGCACAATTTGAGGCAACTGCGATGCAGAGCAGGTTGTATATACCAACCATGATCATCCTGGTCAAAGATTTAACCTTCTGACTTTAGTAGTGTAAGTCTCAATCCACCACAGGACACCCTTCTAAAGCCCCACAGGACTTAAGAAGAGGAACTGACAGACCCATATTGTGTCAAACAGAGGCCAACAGCAGGGCCTAGTACAGGTCCAGTTGCCTCAGGTCAGCTGGGTAGTTGCAGTAAAGGCCTCTTGAAGATTGCAGTATTCCTGTACCCAGACAGGAGGTCAGCCAACTGACTTTCAAGTCCACTTCTTTTCCCCAGGTACAAGAGTGAGCAGATCTAGTCCTTCAAGGATCTTCTAAGTCCACAGAGAGCAGGTTCAACCTCCTTCTAATCTGACAGTCCAGGAGTGTTCTCCGGGGAGTGTCTGGAGGTGCCATATTTATACCTGGCACAAGCTAGTGTCTGGGAATGACCCCTAGGCACACCTTAACCAATGGGGTAAAAGCTCATGGGTAAACCGACCCACTTTGAGAATTTTCAAGATGGTAAAAGTCTTTGGCCACAAAACGTGGGCTCTGACTACTGGGGCGTATGTGGGGAGTGTGCTATAGTATGCCTAGTGTCCTCCCACATATAGAATTTCACTCTAGTTTGGGGCAGCCACTGTACCCATACTAAACTCAGAGACAGAAGTCTGGTGTAACAGGAGTAGGGTTTTCCAGCAACTAGGTAGTGGATACCCAATATCTTTTGGCATTCTGTTTGTGTTTATTTAAAGTGCACCCCCAGTGATAAAAGCCAGCAGGCCTATCAAGTAGCATTTGACACTGTAATGTCAAAAAAGGAGGCTCACAGCCCCCATCTTGAATATTCATTGTGGTTCAGAGACGTCACCCCTGTTCATATAGGTCAGACTATTGTTTGCTCCTGGGAAATATTTCACACCTATTCAACTGATTACTACAGGCTAGCAGAGGTTGCAGAGCAAATCAGCCTTCAGGAAATCCAGGCAGGGAAAATGTAACTTTCTA
The DNA here is from genome assembly GCF_031143425.1 of Pleurodeles waltl. Classification (NCBI taxonomy): domain Eukaryota; kingdom Metazoa; phylum Chordata; class Amphibia; order Caudata; family Salamandridae; genus Pleurodeles; species Pleurodeles waltl. The sequence goes on from NC_090440.1 coordinate 1,168,129,228, forward strand.
AATATTACTGTTCCTTAATATTTATTAAAATCTATCTTCACTATTGAACTATTAAAAAATAGGTGTTTAACTATTTGTCTATGTAGTCCCAATCCTGAGACACAGTATTAGGATTTTAACCTGTACTCTGGTTTTCTACATAGGACAGGTAAGCCTAATACAGTGAAATATAGATTTTGCGTGCTAGTCACTGTAAGGATATGTTAACATAAAATTTCTTCAACAGGTTTATTTCGACAGGTTGAGTTGCAGCGTTTTTACTGATAAAGTCAGGCTACAAATGGTAGGTCTGAAGCCAAGCTTACACCATCACTATAGTGAATGGGGAAATAGGTGCTGTAGTCCATTTGTGACATTTGATTTTCCTGCCTGTACCATATACTAGGTAGGCAGTTAAATATACCAATTAGGTATATATCAATTTCATCATGTTGGAAGGTGGAGAACAGGCACTTTTCCACTTGTTAAGAGGGTAATATGCAGTGAGTTTTACAGCCAGCAAAAACAGTCAAAGCAAAAATCTGGGCGTAGACCATGCACAAGATTGTCACTCCTACAGCATCTACTAATACTAGGATTAAGGTACCTACTAATAACAGCAAAACTGAAGCCCAGCTCATGTAAGGAATTGTAATGGGTCATATTAAGACAAAGGTTGGAATCCTCAGGAAAGCACCCTAACCCACTAATAAGCAGATTTCAACTCAGATGTGTTACAGTAGTGAAGATATAGGCCCTCATTATGAGTCTGGCGGGCACATGACTGCCAGACTCGCAGTTGCGATCCCACCACCAACAGGCTGGCGGTGGGACCACCATATTATGACCGTGGAGGAGCCGTCACGGTCGGACCACAAACACCCGTTGCTTGCAGCACCACTCTTGGGATTACGAGTCCCCATATCACCAGCCTTGAGGTGGGAAGAGTTTGGCAAGCAGCCTCCGCCACCCGCCAAACTGGTAATGAGGGCCATAGTCTGCCCATTTAATGGCTGTAGCTAGGATAGTTACACAGGAGCATCTGAGCAACAGCAAATGGTAGGAGGAGTAAGACAAAAGAGTGGAAGTGGACTACAGCCACTTCTGCCCCCTACTGGATATCTCTCCTTTAGTAATGGGCTACTAGAAAACTAAAAATAATTAAAAGAAATAAGAGAAATAAAAGTTAAAAAAAATTGTAAAAGGGCCCATAGGCCATTCCAAGACGGCAACTGCTGAACACTAGGAAACTAGCACCCACCTAACACCAGCAGAGCCCAACTCAAACAAGGAAAATATATGGGTCTCATAAATGTTAGGTGTGCAAGTTCATAATGTTAGTTCGAGTGACTCTTTGATGGGCAAACAAAAGAACCAGTGGTCAAGTTCCAATCCCACAAGTGCAAAAATGTGGTGTCCTATGAAACAAATGTGGCGCAATGAGTAAGATAATATATCCTACGTTAGAGTACAGAAAATTCAGAGCACTTATAGAAGGAAGAGTAAAAGAGGTGTAGGAGCACTACAGACACTGAAAGATATCAACCCCAAGGACCATAATAGTATGTTGCCTTCTGTGAGTAACTTTAACATTCGCACCATGCTCCCATCATGCCTGCTGGGGCCACCAGGAGAGGCGAAGGGGTTAATGTGCAGAGTGCTTAGGCAATGAACAAACATAATATGGGAGGAAGTCTAATATGTAACATCTGTATGTGAATGTCATAATAAGAGTCTTAAAGGACTATTCAAGTAACAGTGAAACAGTGTTTCTCTAATGGTACTTGAGAAGGGTAGCAGTGGACAAAACACTCAGGCCCAGAGTTATACTCTGTTTGCATTGAATTAGCATCATTTTCTTTACGCTAATTCAGCGCAAACTTAACTTCATATTTACATTTTGATGCTAGACTAGTATAACGTCAAAATATTGGAGTTAAAGTCATTTTTTGGATGCATGAACCCACCTTGTGCCAATTAGATGCAGTGTGGGTGTTCTCATCCAAAAAATGACCCTAAGGCCCTAGCATCTTATTTATCCTCCTGTGCAACAATAGTGCACGGAACGTAAGCGGGTCTAAATTACGGCACTAAGACTGCTTAGGGCCATTATTTAACGACTGGGTCAGGGCAGGCGTTAGGTGACCTGTGGACCCATTTTCATGGTCAAACACCATGGAAAGAGCACACAGGTGCTCTCTCCAAGCCCCAGGAACACCCCCACCCACACCAGAGGGACACCACAGGATGGGAGACTCCATCCCTGGTAAGTAGCGTAAGTATAGGCAAGTATTTAAATTTTTTTCAAAGTGCCATTGGGGGTCCTGAAATGGGACCCCCTACATGGCACCGGGTGTAATGGCCATGCCCAAGGGGCCCTTGTCCCCTGTGCTGGCCATTGGGGTGTTGGGCATGACTCCTGTATTTTCTAAGACAGAAGACATGCGGTATGGATGGTTTTACGTCAAGAAATTACGCCAGGCTGGTTAGAGTCATTTTTGTTTTACTCTAACAAGCCTAACGTCATTTTTTGGTGCAAAGCCCCCTTTTCCCATACCGTCACCCCCACCCAGTTAACGTCATTTTTTTTACGCTAGCCCACCCTTTGCGCCGGATTGCGCCATTCCATTAATATGGCGCCCAGTTGGCATCCTGGAATTGCGCAAGCCGGCACTATACTTTTGGGTGAAAAACTGCGCAAACATAGTTTTGCATCAAAAAGTATAAATATGGCACTCAGTTTCAATACCAAATGTTGATGTATACTAACATAGGTGGTAACATTGATAAGAAACAGAACAGATGACCAACAAGTAAAGAATTAACTTCACTAAGATCTGGTCATAAACACATGAAAAGTGTAGGAAATTGTGATTCTGGTTGGAGGAGGCCCCTACTCAAGCAGCAACCAATCAGGGTAGAAAACAAGCAAATTCCAAATTAACCTGTGCCAAACCCTCTGGTAACTTGACACAAATGCAATGAGTAAAAGTATTTATGCAGAACTCAAAAACACAACAGAAAAAGAATCCCATATGTAGGAGGCTGGACTGGCTTGTAGTGAGTACCAAGGGGTACTTGCACCTTGCACCAGGCCCAGTTATCCCTTATTAGTGTATAGGGTGTCTAGCAGCTTAGGCTGATAGATAATGGTAGCTTAGCAGAGCAGCTTAGGCTGAACTAGGAGACGTGTGAAGCTACTACAGTACCACTTAGTGTCATATGCACAATATCATAAGAAAACACAATACACAGTTATACTAAAAATAAAGGTACTTTATTTTTATGACAATATGCCAAAGTATCTAAGTGTACCCTCAGTGAGAGGATAGGAAATATACACAAGATATATATACACAATACCAAAAATATGCAGTATAGTCTTAGAAAACAGTGCAAACAATGTATAGTTACAATAGGATGCAATGGAGACACATAGGGATAGGGGCAACACAAACCATATACTCCAGAAGTGGAATGCGAACCACAAATGGACCCCAAACCTATGTGACCTTGTAGAGGGTCGCTGGGACTATTAGAAAATAGTGAGAGTTAGAAAAATAGCCCACCCCAAGACCCTGAAAAGTGAGTGCAAACTGCACTAAAGTTCCCCAAAGGACAAAGAAGTCGTGATAGGGGAATAAGGCAGGAAAGACACAAACCAACAATGCAACAACGCTGGATTTCCAATCTGGGGTACCTGTGGAACAAGGGGACCAAGTCCAAAAGTCACAAGCAAGTCGGAAATGGGCAGATGCCCAGGAAATGCCAGCTGCGGGTGCAAAGAAGCTTCTACTGGACAGAAGAAGCTGCGGTTTCTGCAGGAAAGCAAAGGGCTAGAGACTTCCCCTTTGGAGGATGGATCCCACTCGCCTTGTAGAGTTGTGCAGAAGTGTTTTCCCGCCGAAAGAACGCCAACAAGCCTTGCTAGCTGCAAATTGTGTGGTTAGCGTTTTTGGACGCTGCTGTGGCCCAGGAGGGACCAGGAGGTCGCAAATTGAACCAGGAGGTAGAGGAGACATCGAGCAAGACAAGGAGCGCTCTTAGCAGCAGGTAGCATCCGGAGAAGTGCCAGAAACAGGCACTACGAGGATGCGTGAAACAGTGCTCACCCAAAGTCGCACAAAGGAGTCCCACGTCGCCGGAGACCAACTTAGAAAGTCGTGCAATGCAGGTTAGAGTGCTGTGGACCCAGGCTTGGCTGTGCACAAAGGATTTCCGCCGGAAGTGTACAGGGGCCAGAGTAGCTGCAAAAGTCGCGGTTCCCAGCAATGTAGTCTAGCGAGGTGAGGCAAGGACTTACCTCCACCAAACTTGGACTGAAGAGTCACTGGACTGTGGGAGTCACTTGGTCAGAGTTGCTGGATTCGAGGGACCTCGCTCGTCATGCTGAGAGGAGACCCAAGGGACCGGTAATGCAGCTTTTTGGTGCCTGCGGTTGCAGGGGGACGATTCAGTCGACCCACGGGAGATTTCTTCGGAGCTTCTAGTGCGGAGAGGAGGCAGACTACCCCCACAGCATGCACCACCAGGAAAACAGTCGAGAAGGCGGCAAGATCAGCGTTACAGAGTTGCAGTAGTCGTCTTTGCTACTATGTTGCAGTTTTGCAGGCTTCCAGCGCGGTCAGCAGTCGATTCCTTGGCAGAAGGTGAAGAGAGAGATGCAGAGGAACTCGGATGAGCTCTTGCATTCGTTATCTAAGGAATCCCAAGAGACAGAGACCAGAAAAGAGGGTTTGGCTACCTAGGAGAGAGGATAGGCTAGCAACACCTGAAGGAGCCTATCACAAGGAGTCTCTGACGTCACCTGGTGGCACTGGCCACTCAGAGCAGTCCAGTGTGCCAGCAGCACCTCTGTTTCCAAGATGGCAGAGGTCTGGAGCACACTGGAGGAGCTCTGGGCACCTCCCAGGGGAGGTACAGGTCAGGGGAGTGGTCACTCCCCTTTCCTTTGTCCAGTTTCGCGCCAGAGCAGGGCTAAGGGGTCCCCTGAACCGGTGTAGACTGGCTTATGCAGAATTGGGCACATCTGTGCCCAAGAAAGCATTTCCAGAGGCTGGGGGAGGCTACTCCTCCCCTGCCTTCACACCATTTTCCAAAGGGAGAGGGTGTAACACCCTCTCTCAGAGGAAGTCCTTTGTTCTGCCATCCTGGGCCAGGCCTGGCTGGACCCCAGGAGGGCAGATGCCTGTCTGAGGGGTTGGCAGCAGCAGCAGCTGCCGTGAAACCCTGGGAAAGGCAGTTTGGCAGTACCAGGGTCTGTGCTACAGACCACTGGGATCATGGGATTGTGCCAACTATGCCAGGATGGTATAGGGGGGGCAATTCCATGATCATAGACATATTACATGGCCATATTCGGAGTTACCATTGTGAAGCTACATATAGGTAGTGACCTATATGTAGTGCACGCGTGTAATGGTGTCCCCGCACTCACAAAGTCCGGGGAATTGGCCCTGAACAATGTGGGGGCACCTTGGCTAGTGCCAGTGTGCCCACACACTAAGTAACTTAGCACCCAACCTTTACCAGGTAAAGGTTAGACATATAGGTGACTTATAAGTTACTTAAGTGCAGTGTAAAATGGCTGTGAAATAACGTGGACGTTATTTCACTCAGGCTGCAGTGGCAGACCTGTGTAAGAATTGTCAGAGCTCCCTATGGGTGGCAAAAGCAATGCTGCAGCCCATAGGGATCTCCTGGAACCCCAATACCCTGGGTACCTCAGTACCATATACTAGGGAATTATAAGGGTGTTCCAGTAAGCCAATGTAAATTGGTAAAATTAGTCACTAGCCTGTTAGTGACAATTTGAAAGAAATGAGAGAGCATAACCACTGAGGTTCTGTTTAGCAGAGCCTCAGTGAGACAGTTAGGCATCACACAGGGAACACATACCTATAGGTCACAAACTTATGAGCACTGGGGTCCTGACTAGCAGGGTCCCAGTGACACATAACAAACATACTGAAAACATAGGGTTTTCACTATGAGCACTGGGCCCTGGCAAGCAGGATAACAGTGAGACAGTGAGAACACCCTGACATACACTCACAAAGTGGGGGTAACAAGGCTAGAAAGAGGCTACTTTCTCACACCATATCAATTTAGAAAAATAGAGTAAAATGTAATACATTTTTGACACCAAAACAACAAAAATCCAATCAGTAGAACTAGTGATATGTAATTTTAAAGGTTTAGGTAAAAGTAGTGCTTAGGACACAGAGCGGAAACTGTGTTTTTCTGGTCAGGCCAGACCAGGACAAAGTCACAAGTTCAGGCCGACCTTGATGGAGTGCAGGCTGGATACAGGGACCAAGTTAGACCCACTGTACAAAGTACCTTAAATCCTGGTTGCTGAGTGTTGCGAGTTGCCAAGTTGATGATGTGTCACGTAGCGGTGGGTGTGAGGTCCTGCGTCAAGGTACGTCTCACAGTGGTGAATCTGAGGAGCTGTGAGAACCTGCGTCAGGGATGCATGCATTGTGCAGTGGCAGATCCAATGCACAGCTGCAAGGCGATCCATCATGCTGCGTCGTTTCTGCTAGGACTACAGCTGGGCAGGCAGAGGACCTTCAGGCCCACTTCCAAGTGACCAGGACCAGGACTGGGGTGGCACCCCTTGGGGAGGTGGTATTAACTGTTGCAGGGTTCAAGGTAGTTGGAACCTTTTCTGTCCCTGAGACTCTGATCAGGAGAACAGCCAATTAGCCCTTGGAGTCCCTCTGGTGGTCCTCGGTTCCGTGCACATATCCGTGGAAACTGACACATAAAACTCGATCAGCACCAAAGGCGTTAAAGCGGCTTGCGGCGACACCTCCATGAAAAAACAGTTTTTGATGCTGGTCTGCGTGGGTTTTAGCAAAAACAAGTCTAACTCCGATTTAGTGTATTCACCGATGCGCAATGCACGAAGCCATGTTTGCAGAGTGTTCAGCTTTTAAAAAAATATTTACACTAGTGCACCTTCTCCTCCTCTTCTTTGTAGCTCTCTTCCGACTTACGGATCTTTGTTTGTGAGCACTTTTTGAAGACCGGCATCTTTTTTTATAGGGGGCAGGCAGACCCCTGCACTTTGAAACACCACACTTCCTTTTAACGAGTGTTCGAGACTTGTACACCAGCCCGCTCCTTCTTGAGGCTCTTTATTCATATGTTCGATAACTGCAGATGTCACGGAACCCTTCTTAAGAATGGGATAGCTCTTCTAAACAAACTACGGAAGAAACCCCTCAAACCGGCCCCGTACATAACAGGGGCCTCTTGAAAGTATGGCGGCGGGGCTCCATATTCAGCCTGATTTCTGCAATAATCCCTATAAATAAAGGGGTCACTGTATATTTTCATAATCACCAGGATAACTCATTAATAGTCGCTGTTGCGTCGCAGTCTTAAATGAAGCTTAACAATAACGTTCCCATATTTAAAGGACACCATCTGAGCCTGATCATCGTAAATCATTATCGTAATGGTGCCAAAATGGTTTTAGAAATTAACACGTAGTCGAGTTTGTTGTATTGTTTATTAACCATTGTGTTATTTTCACCCTTCACCTGGACCCATCTTAGCAATGGCGAATAACTATCCCCTATCCTCTGCGACTCTACGATGTGGCTATAAACATAGAGTGTATAGAAACCTCCATTAATATCGGGGCAAGAGTGGTCCGGTTCTATTTGACTTCTGATATGTTGTACTGCCCCTAAAACCCTTCTTAATTTAACTGAACAGTTAACCACAGTATAGCGAATTGGAGCTTTAATAAACACCTTCCATCTAATGTTATCTACCACTAGATGAACATTCATATACATTTCAATGTTGCCTATAGATTTGTTGATGGCGTGGACCACTGAGGCAATTGCTGGATAATTACCTTGAGGAAATCCTGCGTGGATGCTCGATGGGTCCTGCTCACGCTTTATATTAAATTTGGCCTCGAGCATAAAAAAAGTGTTCCATGTTCTGGGGTATTGGATTACTGTTAGGGCTACCTCCCAATCTTCTTTCAGGTCCACGAGTTTAGCCAATTTCACTGCATAATTAGACATTTGATTGTCAGGGAACATGTCCTTGAAAACGTTGGATGGCACCATAATATAAAACAGTGTTGCCTCCATCTTGGCATCTACAACAACACCCCGTCCTACTCGCACACCCTGCACAGAACTGGCCAGCAACCAACTGTTAAATTTCTCGGACCACCCTCGCCATTTGACAAAAACTTGTCAGTTAGTGCCGATAGGTTTCCTTTTCAGAATCTTTTCCACCCTCTACACCCTGTGTGGATCATTAGGTAACTTCTGTAGCTCATCCTTGTAAAAGACGCCTGACACCTTTTCCCCATCATAGTTCTTTAGTCCGTAAATATATACATCCTCTTTAAGCTCCACACTTTCTACTATAAATATCTTGTCACTAAAAGTCTGTTAACCCTTCATGAAGGACCCTTTTAATTTTGAAACCCTAACATGGTTGGCCTTCTTTTAAAAGAGGCTTCTTTACACCTGTGGTGATCCGGTTCCCATACACAGTTCTCCACACCGTTAATGAATTATCTGCTGTTACATTTACGGGTGCTGTTTAAATGGTTCTATGGTAAGTGGTATCATAAATGTCTATAAAAGCCTGTGGAACATCCACGTTTCGGTGAGTGTTATAGGCTGTGAAATATCTCCACATCTTAGACTTTAAGGTTCTGTTAAAACGTTCTATAATGGCCGCTTCTACCTCAGTGTGCATTACAAAATGTTTAACATTTTGCTGTATTAGTAATTTCTGAAACGTTCTGTTTAAAAACTCTTTTCCAGCATCTGTTAGTAGTTTTTGAGATGTTCGTCCTTTCCTGAAGATGGCTTTAAAGGCATCAGTCACACTGTTTCCACTTTTATTGAATAAGGCTTCTGCATGTGCGTACTTAGATAAGACATCTATGACCGCTACTATATATCGAGCATCCTTATTATGTTTTTCTAAATCTTGAAGCCTGATTATGTCCGCCTGCCATTGATAATCTACTTGAGCGCTAATGATTGTAGGTCTTCTCATAAATCGATTCTGGGCAGGCTTATGGAGTGAATACGCCTCTTCCCCAGACAACCACATATTCAGCTAGGCTCTGTTTACTGGCTCATTTTCAACTAGAACCCTTCTAAACAGTGCTTCGGCACCCCTGAAGCTACGGACACCACTTGTATCGTAATACAGCTTTCTTAACCCACCACCACCGGACATGTTATCAGCTGTTACAATCCATGAAATTAAAGACAAATGTTTTGTGTGAGGCCATTTTATTAAAAATAAAGGATATTAGCACAGCAGAAACCCAACATACTTTACAGTTTCTAGCTATTGGTCTTATGGCGTGCTTTGCCGTACAATATGTTGACTTTTCACTATGTGTACATAGTATGACACATGCTACATACATTACTAGCACCCACACTGCTACTGGGTGTCAGTGTCACCAGTTTTGCTATTTTTATAGATATATATTTGGTAGCTCTAGACATGACTTCCCTCTCACCCCTTCTATAACTTTGTACACTCAGGATACTGACAGCATTCATAAGCTCATACAGTTCTAGGCCTGACAATACAAAACCCTTATTTGTAAAATAATCATTGGTTAGAAGCTCCAAAGCTGTGCGTAACGCGGTCGTCTGCAAAGGTCTTAACTCCTGCATAACGTTTTGTATATGCTCCAGTATTTTTCTGTTGTAAGCATCCACACGTTGATACACCATCTGGTTATACATTCAAGAATGTTGGACAGCCCCGTAGCTTATGGCTCAGAAATGTTCAGATACTGTAGAGTTACAGGGTGTATTTCAGCTATTCTTTCTTTAAGCAGCACATATACCATTCTGGCAATGCATATGTATCCAGGGTGTAACTCATAGACATCTTGCACCGTGACATTCTGATTCTCGTCCTAAAAGTGAGTAATTATGTAAAGTTAAATAACACAGTTATGGTCCGCTACTCTCGACCTCTGTGTTTTTTAAAACAATCTTTGTGGGGCTAAAGACCGTATTCTTCTATTGTTATAATAAATATCACTCATTCGTCTTTCTATGACCCTTTCTATCAATCTTCTGTCAAAATAGACACACATCCCATGCATACGTTCGAGTTATGAGCAGAGCTCGCACGAGTATTGGATCTCATTGACCACTGCTGCCAAAACCTTAATCGTATCCTTGTGGACATATTTCTGCACTGCGGATAACCCGTACACCACCCTTAACAACTTACATACCTTGCGCAGGTCTAACCTGCTACATATGAGTTGAATTGTTCTTGCTGTGTACGTCTCGTATAGACACTCGTGAGCCTGCTGTTGTGGTTAGTTAATTTTATACCCATAACATAGGTTATGATAGTCACGTTTAACTCATGTTCACAACAGTCGATCCAAAACCTTTAACAGGCCATATGGCATCATAGGGTACCCCTGGAGTTTCCTTTTCAAAATCTGTGCTCTTATAGGTGCAAGCACATTTCTTACGCGGCTCTTTGTTTCGGCTTCTAATACTTTCAGACTGTTTGGAACAGCATAACCAGTAAAAATTGTTAACCTTTGGCGCCGACCCATCTAGCTCATATCTTTTTGCGGTTGTTTTCTACGGTTCAAACTGAAAGAAAAGACAAGCTATTAGTTAAAAGTATAATATCAGCATATACACACTAAGGGGGTCATTCTGACCTCGGCGGTAAAAGGCGCTTACCGCCAGTCAGAAGCCCGCCATAACACCGCCGCGGTCGCGGTAAACCGCCACGGTCATTCTGACCCGCAACTTGAAAACCTCCAAAAACCCGACATCCACAAAAGTCCGCCACACCAAAGGTCAGCGAAAAAATGGCGATGACCAAACCTCCACCGTCACGCCAACAGAAATACGCCCATGCCATTACGACCCACACAATTACCACGCACAAAACACCATACACCACCACACACATTACACTCCACAACACATACACCACCCCTCACCTCATCCACACCACCCCATGGCACCCCAAAGACACCCCAGGTTCTCTGACGCAGAACTCAGGGTCATGGTGGAGGAAATAGTCTGTGTAGAGCCCCAGCTATTCAGGGCACAGGTGCAGCACACCACAATAGCTAGGAAGATGGAGCTCTGGCAAAGGATAGTGGACAGGGTCAACGCGGTGGGACAGCATCCACGCAATCGGGATGACATCAGGAAGCGATGGAACGACCTACGGCGGAAGGTGCGTTCCATGGTATCAAGGCACAACATTGCGGTGCAGAAGACTGGCGGCGGACCCCCACCTACTCCCCCAGAATTTACAGCATGGGAGGAGGAAGTCTTGCATATCCTGCATCCTGAGGGCCTTGCAGGAGTATCTGGAGGAATGGACTCTGGTAAGTCAAATCTTAACTCCTACTTCCCACCCCCACCCCACCTGCATGCCAGCACATACCCCCACCCACACCCCCACCCCCATCACACCAACTCCTTGCAAAAGGCTCACCATCACAACCCACCCATCCAAACACCAAGCCCTGCATGCGACCACAAAGCATGGACACCCATCACCAAAGCATGCCCACTGCACACACACATCACCCCCACAAGCCACCCTCACAAAAGCCCCCACAAGGGAATGCCTGCACTTGGGTACACGGACACCCACCCATCACACGAAATGCCACACACAGAAGCTATAACCATACCTTAATACCCCTGCAGGACCCGAACGCCACCACACCGCCACGGAGGGTCCAGAGATGTCCATCCCACCCCCAGATGAGGCCCCCAGCGATGACAGCAGCTCTGTCTCCCTGGAGCCAGACGACCAGCCCGGCCCATCGGGGACCTCTGGACAGTCGGTTCCCCACAGACAGCCACAGGCTACACCATACCCAACCCCCTCTGGGAACACCAGCACAGCTCCCACCCAGCAGGCCCATGCCTCTGTCTCCAGGACACGTCAATCAGCGGTGTGTCCGCCACTACAGGGCACCCAGGTTGACCCACCACCCCAACAACCACAGGGACCTGGGGGCAGTGGTAGTGGGCACACCGTCCAGGGGACAGAGGCCCAGGAACACAGGGGAACTGGGAGGGCTGCTGTGCGACAGGGGGGGGGGACAGGCCCAGGGAACCCACTCTCCAAGAGGCCCTCTCCTCCATCATGGGAGCTTACCACCACTCCCAGGAGACGATGGCGACGGTACTGGCCAGGTTCCAGGAGATCCAGGCACAGCAGGAGGAACGGTACATGGGGTTCAGAGAGGAACTGAGGAACATCGGTTCCGCAATGGGGACCATCGTCCTGGCCCTTAACCAGATAGTCACCACATTGCGGGACCATGTGGCACCACAAAGGGCCCCTGTCACTAGCCAGGACCAGGAACAGGCTACAACATCCGCCGGCGCTAGTGGACAGGAGGCCCCCACACAACGACAGTCCACCAGAACCCCACCTCCTGCTGAAGAAGAACCACCCCGCAAGCGGAACCTGAGATCTCACAAGAAGACAGAGTAGGATTGCAAGACCCCACCAGCATATGAGACCCCCTGATGTCATCCCACTGTCCCACATTGTCACCCTGTCCAACCTTGAATTGCCCCTGCTCCATCCTTCCACAGGCATATGGACAATGCACCTGTGCGACTGAGAACTGGACTCTGCCATGGACATTACTCCACCCCCACCCATCCCCGCTTCCCAATCATTTACCTATATGTAGCACTTGAAATAAATCACTCATTGCACTTAAAATAACAGGAGTCTGCTTGTATTTTTCACAAATGTATTACACATAACGGTGCAATTATGTTCAGTAACATTGTGATGACAACATACCAATGTCAATAAGCTTTAGTCCATGGGCAAACAAAGCAGTAGTCACGCAGTCGGTCAACAGCTCTGAAAAGGGAAGGGAAAGTCACAATTAACTTAAAAGGAACTGGGGGGAAACACAGACAGTAGAGACGCAGGAGGCCTTAAGTAAATGTAAATTGGGGTGGCTGTTTCTTACCTGTGTGCTACTGAAAGTATTGTTGTATGACTGTATCCCTGTTGTCCGTGTCGTCCCCGTCGTCTTCCTCCTCTTCACTCTCCACAGGCTCCACAGCTGCAACAACACCACCATCTGGACCATCCTCCTGCACAAAAGGCACCTGGCGTCGCAAAGCAAGATTGTGAAGCATACAGCAGGCCACGATGATATGGCACACCTTCTTTGGTGAGTACATTAGGGATCCACCAGTCATATGTAGGCACCTTAACCTGGCTTTCAGGAGGCCGAAGGTCCTTTCTATGATCCTCCTAGTTCGCCCATGGGCCTCATTGTACCGTTCCTCTGCCCTGGTCCGGGGATTCCTCACTGGGGTCAATAGCCAGGAGAGGTTGGGGTAACCAGAGTCACCCAATAACCACACACGGTGTCTCTGTAGCTGTTCCATCATATAAGGGATGCTGCTATTTCTCATAACATACGCGTCATGCACTGACCCAGGGAACTTGCCATTTACATGGGAGATGTACTGGTCTGCCAAACAGACCACCTGGACATTCATCGAATGATAACTTTTTCTGTTTCTGTACACCTGCTCACTTCCACTGGGGGGAACCAAAGCCACATGGGTCCCATCAATGGCACCAATGATGTTGGGGATATGTCCAAGGGCATAGAAATCACCCTTCACTGTAGCCAAATCATACTCCTCAGGGAAAACAATGTAGCTCCGCATGTATTTCATCAGGGCAGACAACACTCTGGACAAAACCTTAGAAAGCATAGGCTGAGACATCCCTGATGACATGGCCACTGTTGTCTGAAAAGACCCACTTGCCAAAAAATGGAGTACTGACAGAACCTGCACCAGAGGGGGAATCCCTGTGGGTTGGCGGATGGGGGACATCAGGTCTGGCTCCAGCTGGGCACACAGTTCATGTATAGTGGCTCTGTCAAGTCTGTATCTAAGTATAACATGTTGTTCTTCCATTGTCGACAGGTCCACCAGCGGTCGGTACACAGGAGGATTTATCCTTCTCCTCGCAAGTCCCAGCGGACGGTGCCTAGGAAGGACAACATGGAGCAGAAAGTCAAGCATACCACAGGTTCGTTCTCACAGCTTGCACAGTAAAAGAATCGCAATGCATTGAAAGGCTTGTATGAGAGGTAATGCACGGCCTAGGCCTGTGTGACGCAGTTGAAATTATGCCATGTGGGCCCTGGAAATGGCGGCTGCCTGACCTGTGAAGTGTGACAGTGGGATGTGAGGTCAATGCGCTGGCGTGGCACACCGTGGCGGTAGGCGGTCGAAGACCGCGGTGCGAAGCCGCATTGGTTAACATTGCACCCTATGGGTTTCATGAGCCAATGACGATGTGCGCCGTTGGTCGCAGTACGCACTGCGGCGGTACGCACCGCCACGGGCGTGACCGCCATTTTCTATCTGATTAATCACTCGAGACCTGATCATCCACAGGAGAGGACCTATACTGCAAGTGCTGCTGTGACCTCGGTCTGGGAGATACAATGGCTGCTGCGACTGGGGAAAGGGCCCCTGCCTTCACTTCCGAAGAATTGGAGAAACTTGTTGATGGGGTCCTCCCCCAGTATGCGCTACTCTACGGTCCTCCAGACCAACAGGTTAGTACACAGGGTGCACGCTGAATGGGCTATGCCTGTGTTGAGTGGGGTGTATGTAAGATGGTGGGGAGGGGAGCGAATGAGGAGTGCAATGCACGACAGATGGGAACATGTGCCACATGGCAAGGTTGGGGAGGGGGGCCACTCACATCTACCATGCAGAAAAGTGATGATATTTCCTTTCCCACCCTGTACATGTCAAATAGGTCAGCGCCCATCAGAAGATCGACATTTGGCGTGCCATCGCCAAGGACGTCCGGGCCCTGGGGGTCCACAACAGACGGGGCACCCACTGCCGAAAGAGGTGGGAGGACATCCGCTGCGGGACCAGAAAGACCGCCGAGTCTCTGCTGGGGATGGCCTCCCAACGTAGGAGGGGTGCCAGCCGCCAATTGACCCCCCTGATGTCCCGGATCCTGGCGGTGGCCTACCCCGATTTGGATGGGCGCGTGAGGACATCACAGCAGACACAAGGGGGTGAGTATCAGCACATTCTGCTATCTTTGCACGCAGTGGAGGTGTCTGGGTTGGGGAGGAGGGCTGTGGGTAACTCAAGGCCAGGGCGCTTTCTGTAGGCTAGTCCCCTCCGTTAGGCATGGCCCTGTGCCCCCGCCCCCCACCTCTGTAGGGTGCCAAGTACATCTATCCATGGTCCTGCATCACCCATGTGTGCATTTGTCGTCCATAGACCTGTAGGCCTAGTCACAATAACTGAGTAGTGTACCCCGATTGCGCAGCGTAGTGCAGGGGGCTTCTGTGTCTGTCCTCTCCGCCAACGGTGTTGCCAATGCATGCACTCAACCTGTCTTCATTTCTCCCCCCCACCCATTTTCTTTTTCTTCCTGTGCATGTGTGCATTAGCATCATCAGGCGGAGGAGAAGTGGCATCGGCGCACGAGGGAGCTGCATCTCACATGGCCCCGGAGGGCCATGCAACCGACTCCGAGTTCACCAGTGAGACGGAGGGCGAGGGGAGCTCCACAACGGGGACCCGTGGAGACGTCAGCGACACCAACACGTCCTCGGAAGGGAGCTCCCTTGCGGTGGCGGCAACATCCGTGCCCACCGCCACAACAGGTACAGCCGCCACCCAGCGCACCAGCCCCGCCCTCCCAGCAGCCCCTCAGCCTTCGCTCCGTGCCCGCTCACCCAGGAAGGTGGGCATCTCCTTCGCCCCAGGCACCTCAGGCCCTGCCCCAGTTACCCCTGCTGCCCTCAGTGAGGAGGTCATTGACCTCCTCCAGACCATCATTGTTGGGCAGTCTACCCTTTTGAATGCCATCCAGGGTGTAGAAAGGGAGGTGCATCGGAGCAATGCATACCTGGAGGGCATTCATTCGGGTCAGGCTGCCAATCAGCGATCGTTCAACGCTCTGGCCTCAGCACTGACAGCAGCCATTGTCCCTGTCTCCAGCCTCCCTCTTCTGACTCCCTCCACCCAGTCCCAGTCTCCTGTTCCTCAGCCTATCCCATCCACACCATCAGACCAGCCTGCACACACCTCAACACCCAAGGGCAGCTCATCCAGACATAAGCACCACAGATCCCACAAGCATTCACACAAACAACATCCAGATGCAGACATGCCAACAGTCACTACCACCTCTGTGTCCCCCTCCTCCTCGTCTCCCTCCTCCCTCCCTGTGACGTCTCCACTCACACCTGCATGCACACCACCATCAGCCAGTACTTCCATCACCAGCACACCCTCCATTACAGTCAGCACACGTGCAGTCACCACCCCCACTGCCATTTACACGTCCCCTGTGTCCTCTCCCACTGTGTCTGTCACCCCCTCTTCCAAACCACACAAACGCAGGCAGCCACCCACCCAACAGCCATCCACCTCTCGACAGCCTCCAGCCCAAGCACCTGCACCCAAAGACAGCACACTTGACTCTCCTACAACCACATCCTCTTCCTCCACTCCCATACCCACTGCACCTACCCTTCCCATTGCTCCTAAAAAACTTTTCCTCTCCAAAATTAACCTCTTTGCATCACCTGACCCACCCCCTCCATCTGGTAAGAGTCCAAAGAGCACCTCAGCCACCACCAGCCCTGCATCTAGTATCACCATAGTGCAGGGCTATTGGAGTCCACCAGCTCCTAGGGAAGGAACATCGGCCAGCAGCAAGGGGACAGCCAGCCCACCCCCTGGGAAGAGGACAAGAAAAATTAAGGGCCGGCGCGAAAAGCCTGAGACGGCTGCCACCAAGGAGCGTGGCCTTGCCCCGTCACCTGCCACATCATCTAAGGGAGGCAAGGGCCAGAGAGCTGCAGCGAAGGAGGGCAAGGGCAGCAGGGTGGAGAAGACATGCAGCAGGCGAGCGCACCAGGAGGGCCCCACCAGCCCCATACCGGGTGTGACGGACGACACCCACGGGCCCAAGACTCCATCACAGGAGGGCCCCGCTACCGCAAGGTCGGAGGGCGACTAAGCGGGGAGTCTTGGCCAGGTCTGGCTCCCTTGAAAAACAGGACAGGCACCGCTGAACAGGGCCCCGCCAAGACAGGCACCGCTGAACAGGGCCCCGCCGTGAAGAGCACCGCTGAACAGGGCCCCGCCAAGACAGGCCCCGCTGAACAGGGCCCCGCCAAGACAGGCACCGCTGAACAGGGCCCCGCCGTGAAGAGCACCGCTGAACAGGGCCCCGCCAAGACAGGCACCGCTGAACAGGGCCCGCCAAGACAGGCACCGCTGAACAGGGCCCCGCCAAGACAGGCGCCGCTGAACAGGGCCCCGCCAAGACAGGCACCGCTGAACAGGGCCCCGCCAAGACAGGCACCGCTGAACAGGGCCCCGCCGTGAAGAGCACCGCTGAACAGGGCCCCGCCAAGACAGGCACCGCTGAACAGGGCCCCCCCAAGACAGGCACCACTGAACAGGGCCCCGCCAAGACAGGCACCGCTGAACAGGGCCCCGCCGTGAAGAGCACCGCTGAACAGGGCCCCGCCAAGACAGGCACCGCTGAACAGGGCCCCGCCAAGACAGGCACCGCTGAACAGGGCCCCGCCAAGACAGGCACCGCTGAACAGGGCCCCGCCGTGAAGAGCACCGCTGAACAGGGCCCCGCCAAGACAGGCACCGCTGAACAGGGCCCCGCCGTGAAGAGCACCGCTGAACAGGGCCCCGCCAAGACAGGCACCGCTGAACAGGGCCCCGCCAAGACAGGCGCCGCTGAACAGGGCCCCGCCAAGACAGGCACCGCTGAACAGGGCCCCGCCAAGACAGGCACCGCTGAACAGGGCCCCGCCGTGAAGACCACCGCTGAACAGGGCCCCGCCAAGGCAGGCACCGCTGAACAGGGCCCCGCCGTGAAGAGCACCGCTGAACAGGGCCCCGCCAAGACAGGCACCGCTGAACAGGGCCCCGCCAAGACAGGCGCCGCTGAACAGGGCCCCGCCAAGACAGGCACCGCTGAACAGGGCCCCGCCAAGACAGGCACCGCTGAATAGGGCCCCGCCGTGAAGAGCACCTCTCCGCTGGGCCCTTCCTGTCAAGCACCGCTCCGCTGGGCCCTTCATCTCAAGCACCGCTCCGCTGGGCCCTTCCTGTCAAGCACCGCTCCGCTGGGCCCTTCATCTCAAGCACCACTCCGCTGGGCCCTTCATCTCAAGCACCGCTCCGCTGGGCCCTTCCTGTCAATCACCGCTCCGCTGGGCCCTTCATCTCAAGCACCTCTCCGCTGGGCCCTTCCTGTCAAGCACCGCTCCGCTGGGCCCTTCATCTCAAGCACCGCTCCGCTGGGCACTTCCTGTCAAGCACCGCTCCGCTGGGCACTTCATCTCAAGCACCGCTCCGCTGGGCCCTTCCTCTCAAGCACTGCTCCGCTGGGCACTTCCTGTCAAGCACCGCTCCGCTGGGGCCTTCCTGTCAAGCACCGCTCCGCTGGGCCCTTCCTGTCAAGCACCGCTCCGCTGGGCCCTTCATCTCAAGCACCGCTCCGCTGTGCCCTTCCTCTCAAGCACCGCTCCGCTGGGCCCTTCCTGTCAAGCACCGCTCCGCTGGGCCCTTCATCTCAAGCACCGCTCCGCTGGGGCCTTCCTCTCAAGCACCGCTCCGCTGGGCCCTTCCTGTCAAGCACCGCTCAGCTGGGGCCTTCCTCTCAAGCACCGCTCCGCTGGGCACCGCCGTCTCAAGCACCGCTGGTCCATTGACAGTGCCGGTTCTGTGTCGAGCAGGTGTTCACGAAGCACTCTGGGCACCATGCCTCCTCCAATACCAGTGGAGTCGGTTATCCATCTGATGGACTGTGGCTTTGCACTCCCCAGGATGGTACAGTGGGCATGGAGGCCCCTCGTGGATCTGGCGTCGTGGACTCATGTGGCTGAGGTGCCCCCCTTTCCCTTCCCCCTGAGGTGCCTGTTGTTTTATCATCTGATGCCCCTGCAGTGTTCTCTCCAATGGTATCCGGTCTCCTGTGTGGGCTTTGCCCATGTGTTTGTACACATTGGCCCACGGACTATGGTTATTTAACGGACTGTGCAGGACTTGTTGACTATGTTTATACTTTGCACTATGTTTATTATTTCTTTTGTATATTTCATATGGCATATTTACCATGACTTCAATGAACCTATTTTATACATAAATTTGAAACTTCATTTTAATTATGTCTTTGCATTCTTCTGGGGGGTTTGGGGGGTGTCACTCTGACTTGTTGCTCTGCATTGGTGTGTAGGTATTGGGGGGGTGGGTTGGGGGGGTGGGTGTATCGCGTATGTGTGTGCACGTAACCTTTCCTCCTCCCCCCTCCCCTGTGTCGTAGGTGCAGTACTCACCGTTGTCGTCTGCGCCGGCGTTCGTACTCGTGGTAGATGAGCAGGTAGACAAGAGCTGGTTGGATGTTTAATTCGGGTTCCATGCTGTCCAGATTCCTCGAGGGGTGTGTGGAGGTGAGCGTTTTCCCGTTCGTAGTCTGTTTCCG
The DNA here is from genome assembly GCF_031143425.1 of Pleurodeles waltl. Taxonomy (NCBI): domain Eukaryota; kingdom Metazoa; phylum Chordata; class Amphibia; order Caudata; family Salamandridae; genus Pleurodeles; species Pleurodeles waltl. The sequence continues at coordinate 1,168,148,773 of NC_090440.1, forward strand.
CAGTGTTTTTATCGGCGGGGCTCCCGCCCCGGAAAAGGTGGCGGATTGGTGAGTTGTGATAGGGTGGGCGGTACAGTGTCTGCCGCCTGCCTGTTGGCGGTGACCGCCGCGCTGTTTGTCGGTCCCGCCGTGGCGGTCGGAGTGTTAAAGTGGCGGTTTGTGTTGGCGGTTCCCGCCAGGGTCAGAATTGCATTTTTTGGACCGCCTGCCTGTTGGCGGGTTGGCCGCCGCTTTATCACCGACCGCCAGGGTTGGAATCACCCCCTAAGTATCTATAGAGTTTTTTACTAACCTCATCATTTTCGCTACACTCAGCGGCTGCTCTGAAATATTGTGAATCAAATAGGTCCATTGGTGCATTCGCGGTGTTGGAGTTTACACTCGCCAGCTGTACAACAACTGTCTCAGGGTCCTCCTGCAACCCATATCTTCATAGACAGGGGAATTTGGAGATGCTACACCTTCTTCATTGTCTTTGGTGTCGATTAAGTTGATTCCAACATTTAATTCGCCTTTCGATGCTTTGCTGTCACTGCTGTCTGCCTTAATAGGGGATATCAGTAGTGGCAAATCTTTGAGTTTGAAATTTTCAAGCTGATGGCAGAGTTCCTCTTGGAAGCCGGTAACGTCGGAACCCCCATCTTTAGGGGCAGCCAGCTGTGCATTGTCATCCATCACCGAAGGTGTCAGAATACGATAATATCTACTGATAGTGTACTGATAGTGTACAGGGCACCTGAGGAGGCGGCTTTTCTGGTGAGAGGGTTGTATCTCTTCATAATCCCCTTACAATCTATTTCAGCTGTGGCTCACTGTTCGACATGCGGCTGTAGCCGGTTCCTTATATGTACTGTGTGTTTCAAAAAGGGCGTACTCCTCTACAACAAATATCAGTCACATGCTCTCCTTGATGGCTCTGATACGTTGACATGTAATGTTAACCATGTGTCATGACCTTTTGCAACATTTGAACTAGGACCCTGGCATGTGACTAACACTTGATCACATAATGTCACAACCCACGTGACCCATCTACACCTACATCAGTTCCGGTGCCGGCTCTCAGGGGCGCTGGAAGTCCTGGTAACAGAAGTGATGTAATTGCCGGGTGGCGGGATAACTGTCACTTTCCAGTTTGATGAGGAAAGATATCCCCTTATTCTACTTCCATGATTTTGCATTACAGATGTCAGCTATCCATGTTTCAGTCTCTCATTGTACTGAGTAGCTTATCAATTTCATTAAGCTGCCTTTCTTGGTGTTCAGGGGTTTGTGCAAGGAAACGATCTTTGTGTTTTGATTTGACTTTAGAGGACACGGATGTCATCATTGTGTCATGTGCCCCCCTTAGTACTGTTGGCTGATTGCTTCTTCATAACCGTATTATGTCACAGCCTTAATTGTGTGTGGAAAAGGTAAGGGATCTATTTGCGACCCCCCAGCAGTCAGGAAAAACACAAGTTGTCTAATGGATTTTGAAGGGTCTTATGGTGTCAAACATACAAATAATAAGCTGTGCCACAGTCAGTCAAAGATCAAATGAGGGAGGCACTTCATATCTAATGGTAGGTGTCAGGTTCAAGGATGTACTTTAAATGCAGAGCACAATAGGGGTACATGGAATCCAAGCAAAGGATACATGTGTATCCCAAATCGCCACTGGGTTAGTCACACACGTTATTCTCGCTGCGAATGCAGGTAAAATGCTCCATTAATATTGTAGCTAATGAGAAAGTGCCCCTCTATGGTCTCTGGGGCTCTCCCCTCAGAAGCCCGTGAGCGTCATTGGCCTAAGGTGTGTACCAGGGCAGTTCTATGTGCAGCTGTAACAGAAATGTCTCTCCTGGCCTGTTCCGGTATATCAAGCTGAGATGTGTGCCACAAAATCTGTGATATATTATGGCCCTCAGGCCAGTCCACAATGGTCTAACAGGCAAGTCTGCTGCGCTCCTGCAAGCCAGTTCTCACTTCTGCCTTAAAACGTCTCTGCTCCTTACTCCTGCAGACAAATCAGCAGCTCGTGCAGGGAACCCTACACATTGGCGTCTTAATTTAGTTTCCTGCACCTATCTCGTGTAAACTTTGAACGTTAGAAATGCCCTCGTGTTCAGCCTTTATGAGAGATTCCATAATGTGAATTTTACAAAACTTCATAGAATTTAAAATAATTTCACAAAACTCACACACCCCAAATACTCAGTGAGTGGCACTTGAGTATAAGTTATTCTTGAAGGTTTTCACAGCCAGACATTAAACCTTTATGCAATACTGTCCCTTGACTCTCCGTGTGCAACCTCACTTGAAATTGGTAGCTCCTTCACTTCTACATGGAGAGCCAAGGAGGCTTGGGCTGGCAACGTTTTATCCCCAACCGAACACAAATGGATCTGGTAAACAGGGTACAGCAGATCTCTCACCATTGACAGCATTCAGTTCTTCCTGCTATTGCGAGGGTTGGGGGTAAACGTCTGACAACGTTTACATACCCGACTGATTCATTGTGGGCTCCACTAATCACAAATGTTCTGAACAGTTCTATTCAAAGTGCTATCCCCTCTTTATGGTTAATGTCAATAATCGTCCCGATATTTAAAAAGGGTAATAGGCTTGACCCCTTTTGCTATAGACCCATCTCTCTCATTGACTCCACGGCAAAGATCATGGGGAGTGTTATTTTGACCCGGCTCGAGGATTGGGTTGCAAAGACAAACATTCTATCGCCAATTCAATACGGGTTTAGGCCTGGTTTAGGCACAGTGGATCAGGCCCTAAATTTACATCTTATCCTCAGCAAATATGTTATTGCAAAAAGGGAACCCATCCACTTAGCCTTCATAGATCTGTCCAGCGCATTTGATATGGTGAATAGAGCAAAACTGTGGGATATAATGGATACAATGGGGATTGAGCAAGATCTGTTGGATTTGATTAAACGCTTATACTCTGACCTTTCTATTATAATCCAGTTTGGACAACATGGCGAAAAGTCTCATCCACTTGCATCCAATCGGGGTGTTAGACAGGGCTGCACTCTGGCACCTTTCTTATTTCTACTGTACATAAATGGCTTGTATAGTTATTTAGCCCAAAATGGTAAGGATTTCCCAAGGATGAGTTTTAGACAATTGCCAATTTTATTATATGCCGATGACGCCGTTTTAATTGCCCGCACGGCCAATGGTCTACAGACCCTTTTGGATCTTTTCTTAACACACACACGAGAGCTTGATTTGAAAGTCAACTTTAAAAAGTCACACGTTATGACTTGCGGTCCTAAAAACACCCGCACCAAATATTTTACAATGGGGGGGAACACCTTAACAAAGGTAAAAGACTTTTGCTATCTAGGCCTGTATCTAAGTTCCACTCTGTCATGGAAATTCCATTTGAATTTTAAGTTACAACAATTGGAAAGAAATGTTGAGGCAATCTTCTGCTTTGCCCGTAGATTAGGGCATAGACCGGTCCACCAGATCATCACGCTCTACAATTCTAAATGTGTCTCGGCGGCGATTTACGGGGGTGGCCTCTGGGGATATACCAGCCCAAGTATTTTACAGGTGGCAGAGAATAAATTTCTTCATCGGTTACTTATGGTACCTAAGAACATAGCGAATATTTTATGCCATGAGGAGCTGGGAATCCGCTTCATTACAGATTTGATAGATATTGCCCCCTTCTGTTATGGATAAAAGTATGGTCAAATCCGGCGGCTACTTTAACACATGATTGCGTAAAAGACTGTATTTCATTAACAAATTGCAACAAAATTCCATGGCTAAATTTTGTTCACAACGGTTTTCGGAATTTGGACTTTGAGCTTATGTATTTCAAACCAGAGCTTTTGCACCCAGTGCAAAAGAAATTGTTAAACTCCGACACAAAGAGCATGTTATGAACCTTAGATATCAAGTGGCGGAGAAATTGAGTTCTTCTAATTCATATGTACAAATTCCATCATCAGACTTGTTAGAACCTTATTTTGTTTGGTTCCCGATCCCTTCTCTATATTCTCTACTCGTACTTTTAAGATTTAATATGATCCATTTCAGAGTGGCGTTTCCGACAAAATGCAGGTGGGAAAAAACACTGCCGCCATGCCCTTGTGATAACTTTTCAAAACAAAGTACTTGCCATTTTATTTTATTTTGTACACTTTACTCAGCTCCTAGGAAAACCTTTCTATTACCTGTTTTGCGTAATTTGCACACTTTTTCTTACGAAGAAGGACTGATTGGCATCCAAAGCCTCTCATCCAAACAAATGTGCAGTTCTATTCTCAGATTTATTAAATCCGCTATCACCATTAGAAACCGATATGAACTGGTAATGTGACTACTTACTGAGAGAAACTATATATTGTCTTAATGCTGTATACGATTTTATAAGTATTTTATTATTTTATACGGATTTGGTAAGCTTAGGCGGTAAGCTTAGATTTTATAGATCTGCCTTCGAATTATGTAATACGTATTGTATTTTATGATGACTTTTATGTATGCATGTGTACTTTTATGGCAACACGCCGAATAAAGTTATTTTGACTGACTGACTGACTGATTCATTGTTCCTTTGGTAATAAAAACCACAAATCACAATCCTCCTAAACATTAAATTACTGGAGACGAAACTTGAAAACTGGGAACATTATCCTCGATGGAAAAATTCAATGGAATATCTGTGTGGGGCCCAGCGATCAAATGTTACTGCAAAGATTTATGCATAGATTAAATATTGTTTATGAAATCATATTGCAACACCTATTTGCTCATGTGGATGTTTCTTTGGTAACCTCTAAAGATACCAAGCCTACAACATACCTAATGTCTGCAATACATTGAAATCTTGCAATAAAATATATTTTTTTCTATTCAATTAAGTAAACATTTCACATTTTCAGAGCTTTCCTCCACACAGACCAGTTTTGAAAGACACTTATTGACCAACCATGCCACTTTTTAGTAGTATCTTTTCTGGTGGTATCAAACTCTTACATTTTGATTTAAAATTAAGATTTTCTTTCAATGTGAGTAGCTGGAGGTTTTGGATTGTAGCTCAGCAGGCATCTAGGCAAACCTATCGAACCTGAGCATTCTTGAAAACTAGACAAGCAGAGGAATACAGGGTGGTGTGCCTTGTGTGGATCCTACAAGGCTTAGGCTTTCTTACCCACAATGCTCTGCAAACCTCAAGCTTTGGCTGAATCAATGCATTTTTTTCTATTTCTATGAGAACTTCTGGAATTTTCAGTAATCTATAAACCACTCAGCATTACCACACTTGTGATGATAAAAACGCTGTCCGGGTATGTGGCTAGGTTTAGTGCCTGCAAAAGAAATATATCAAACCAAGGTCAATGGGAGTCACCTGGCAAAGATATATATCTTTGAAACTAAGGCAACAGTGGCGGCCCGTCCTTTAGGGCCGAGGGGCCATGCCCCCCCACCCCATGAAGAGTGTCTGTCAGGCTGAACAAAGGTCAGCCTGACAGACACTCTTCATGTTCAGGTCAGGCAGCCAGGAGCAGACATGCGCGATTTGCGCAGGCTCCTGGCTGCCTGAGCTGAACTTTGCTGGGCTGAGGAGGTCACAGGTCCTATGGGCGTCACCTCCTCGGCCCAGCAAAGGTGCCTCGAGGCCCTCCCCTGGGTGACGAGGAAAGCGTCACCAATTGACACTCTCCCTGGGCGCTTCAGTTTAAGCCCTGAAGCGCCCAGGGCGAGTGTCAATCAGTGACACTTCGTCACAGAGTGGGGTGGGGTCAGCAGTCTCACTGACCCCATCCCACTCTGTGACGAGGCTGGGACTGCTGCCTTCCCTCATTGGCTGACCTCAGGTCAGCCAATGAGGGAAGGCAGCAGTCCCAACCCTCCTGGGACCTGGAGTCTAAAGGTAAGTGTGTGTGTGTGCGTGTGTATGTATGTGTGTCAAGTTTTACATTGAATGTTTGGTGCGCGCGTGCATGTTTGAGTGTTATGAGTGTTGTTAATGGATGTGCGTGCGTGTGTGTGAGTGAAAGAATGAATGTGTGTGATCTTGTAAAATGAATGTTTGGTGCGTGCGTGCATGTTTGAATGGAATGAGTGTTGTTAATGGATGTGCGTGCGTGTGTGAAAGAATGAATGTGTGTGATCTTGTAAAATGAATGTTTGGTGCGTGCATGCATGTTTGAATGGAATGAGTGTTGATAATGGATGAGCGTGCGTGCGTGTCTGTGTGTGAAAGAATGAGTCTTTGTTTGTGTGTTTCTGTGTGTGTGCGTGTGTGCCCCGCCCGCCCCCCTCCCAAAGCTGACAGCCACCACTGTAAGGCAACTAAGGCAAACATTCTGAGAAATACTGCCTTTGTTCCCTAAAGAAATAAATCAAACAACTGTCCAGTAGAACTTCAACGCTTCTATGTTTGATTTGAAAGTGCAAAAATAAAGGGCGGGCTTCAGAAAGGGCCTCCCCATTCCTGGAAGTTTCCTGCAGTCGTTGTGTGCATTTTCCAATTGCAGAGACCCCACCAAGAAAGCAGGGCCTCCGCTACAAGTGCGGAGACCCTTTGTGACTCAGCCTGTAAATTAGTACCTTGTCATAACCAATGTTACTGAAAAAGTATAGCGGGCACAATATCTTGTATGATGTTTGCTTTCACATTTTTAGTATAAGGACAATATATATTTCACTATCCAAATTAATCCAGTTGGAGCAGTGCTCAGACTGGACAAATATATGTACAACTACATGAACAAGACTCTGAACAGATCCCCAGATTGCCTAGGATCTTATATCAAACAAACATAAGAGATGATCCTGTCCGTTCTCCACACACTACAAAGATGTACTTCTCCTGAATAATGTGTTTACCTATTAGACTTGTCAGCCTTAGAGTGGTGTTGTCCCAAACTGTTTGCCTCATATTTTTGCTGATTCTTTTTGTTGGCCTTAGGACTTTGAGCACTTTACCACTGCTGACCAGTCCCAAAGTGCACGCGCTTCTCCCCTGAACATGGTAACATTGGTGTATACATAATTGCCATATTTAATTTATGTGTAGGTCCCTTGTAAGGTTGCATACCATATATCCAGGTCCTGTAAGTTAAGTGCCACTAGTGGGCCTGCAGCACTTGTTGTATTTTCCACTGAATTAGTCCTCTAAAAATGTCTCAAGCCTGCCACTGCACAGCTTCTATGTGCCATTCGACTGCCACTAATACTTGGCATTTAAAACCCCTTGTCAAGCCTTAAACTCCCATTTTATTACATATGTCACCTCTAAGGAATGCCCTAGGTAGCCTATAGAGCAGGTGCTATGTAACTAAAAGGTAGAATATGTACTTTTAAGTTTTGCATGTCCTGGTAGTGAAACACTCCCAAAGTTGTTTTTCACTGCTGTGAGGCCTACGCCTTTCATAGGCTAAAATTGGGAATTCCTTAATACACTTTTAGGCTGCAATTCTTGATGAAAAAGGAGTAGATGTGTCATCTTTTATGTCTTTAGGATGATAATGATAATTCCTCTTTACTGGTAAAGTCAGATTTAACAATACAATTTTAGAAGTGCCACTTTTAGGAAGTGGACTTTCCCTTGCTCTTACAGCTCTGTGTATCTGTCTCCAATACACATCTGGAGTGGGCGAAAGCTGCACTTTGTGCAGTCCCTCTAGACAGCTACAAACACAGGAAGGTTAAGTGTGTCTGAGTGCCCATCTGCATTCATCTGCATTCTGATGGCTCTTCCTCTTCAGGGAGGGCCGGAGGGGAATTACACTTACACCTGAATAAGCAGTGCCTGTCCTCACACAAAGGGCTGATTACATCCTACTGATAGTCTGGAGCCAGGGCTGAGGAAGAAAGAATACTTGTGCATTTCAAAGATCCTTATTTGTTACCCTAACCTGAAAGGCACATTTGGGTATAAGCACTGGGTCTCTGACCCCACCAATTCAGACCCTTCTAGACCTACAACTGGACTCTGTCAGAAGAACTGCTGTGTTGCATCAAGTACTGTCACTCAGCTGGACTGCTGACGGACTGCTGACCTGGAAGGACTGCTTTTCCTCTGTGCTACCCTGCTGCCTCCTGCTCTCTGATCAAGCTGAGGGAGAGCTTGCACCCCAAAGTGATCTCCAAGGGCTTGCCTCTTGTTTCTTGGGACTCCGTGATGTCACAATCTCTACCCTTGCTCATATGCCTGGTACACTGGAAGTGGATCCAGATACTTGCACCAGTGAAACTGATGCATCTCCGTCCTGCTGCTGTAAGTGGTAACCAATGCATCAACCCTGTTGATGCATTGCTCGGGCCCCATTACACTTGGGGTTCGAGCAACAGCCTCGGGACCACTGCATCAACCAATGCATCCTCTTCCTGCTGGAAGTGGCACCCCGTGCATTGGCATGGACGCAGCACTGAAACAACTGCATCCCTGACATTTCTGAATGAAGATCGACCCATCACTTCAACAGCGTGGAGAAACCTGGTGCATTGGCTTCGGAATCAACGACTCACGGCTTTGATGATTGTCTTCGGAAACCAATGCATCGCCAGCAATGCATGTGAAACATTATTTTGCCTTTATTTATTAATAAAATTGTCTATTTTTCTAAACCTGTGTGGAGTGTTTTGTGGTGTTTTCATTGTGTTACTGTGTGTGTGTGTTGCACAAACACTTTACATATTGCATCTTTAGATAAACCTACTGCTGTGTGCCAAGCTACCAGAGGGTGAGCACAGGTTATCTTTTAGTGTATCTGACTTACTCTGGCAAGGTTTTGGTTCCTGTGTGTACAGGGTGCATACTCTGACAACCAGAAACGCAATTTGTAACATTACTGCACTGGAACTGTCCGACTAACCGAGCGGCCTGATATACCTTATAGCCTCTGACTTGAAATATTGTTGCATGTGCTTATAGGATGACTTAATGAATGTCCCAACAATCCACTGTTTCAGGGAACTTTAGTCCTACAATTTTTGTCCTGATGAATCCCAAACACTAAATATAGGTCTAATCTTTGACATTCCCTCCAATAGTTGCTTTCAAAACATGTTATCGTTCACCAGGAGATAGCATAAATGTTATTTTTCAATAACATTTATTACTAAACAAATTACTAATTGAGTTTGTACACTTTCAAAGCAAGTCGAAGTGTTGGTGAATGAGTCCCACTGGACATTTGTTTGACTTATTGACTTACTTTGGTTCTTGTGGGCAATCAGGTTAGTCCTTGTGTTGTATACATAAGTTCCCTCAAAGACACTTCAAATCTAGTCAAGACTTTCTACTATCACACAGGGTACTCTGTAACAACGTGGCTAATGTTAAATCCACCATTATGTGCAGTGTGGGCACTATAATGCACATGTCAATCAGTGAACAGAACACCAACCACGTTCTGACAGTGGATAAAGGTGTCGAGCAGGCCATAAGCAAATCCATGATTTTCTCAAGTAGAGGAACAAACATTCTATGGCTGCTTGCCTACTGAAGTAGTGGCTCATGGAAGGTAGGCATCCATGCACAACCATTGAAAGGTTTACCTCAGGGCAACTCCACCTCAGTCAATTTCCCAATATTTCAATTTTGTATGGTGCAATACAAAGCAAGTAAGAAAACACAGAGCTGGGTGAGATGGGCACTAGGGACAGTAAACACTCTTTCCTTGCTTAGAGCAGACTCTACAACGACAACATGGTTGAGTTTGTTTTAGCTGTTTCAGGAATGTGATCAGCAATGTGTTGATCCTGCAGCCTTGCCACATACTCCAGAGCATATGAAATGGAGTCTTCTGCTTCCGTAGCAGTAAAACGTTCAATAGCAATCATCTGAAAGTGAAGGAAGACGTGTGTCTTCCTGTGGTGGTCTGACGAGAAACAACATATGTGTTGCATGTTGCCATCTGGATCAGGAGGGTAAACAATTTCATATAGCAAGTGCAGGTTTTATGACTCGCATTGCATAGCTGAATAACCTGATCATTTGTATCTACTCTGCCCATGTACTTGTCGTAATCAAGTATACAGGTGGGCTTCTGAACTTCAGCTATCTGACCTGAAACCGTGACGGGGTATTGCTCTCATCATGCATTCTAAGAATCATGTACACATCATGCCTATCAGAGAACATGACTGCGAGCAGTTCGTTGTAATGCAATGCAGGATTTCTGGAGCTTCTTACAAACAAGTTCCTGCGGAAATCCTTTGGGCAACAACAAACTGTACTGTATGCCACAGTGCCAGCTTTGTACAGCTCAATGAACAGCTCTTCTCTCGTATAGAAATAGAAATTGTCCACATAAATAACATAACCTTTGTGAAGTGGTGGCTGGAAAAGCTCCCATACAATGTTTCATGTGACTCCTAGTGTGGGAGGGCAATCTACAGGGTTTAGAGAGGAGTCCTTCCCTGAATACATTCTAAATCTGTACACATAGCCAACTTCAACTTGATCCCATAGCGAGCTCTTTTGCTCACAATGTACTGCCTGAACACTAGCTGCACTTTGAACAGAACCAAGGATAGCTTCTTTCCAGGAGTTAAAATCTCTGGAAACATGGCAGGCCAAATTTTGAACAATCTGTCATGGTCTGGATGGTATCAGGACAATGCAGAAGAATTGTAATCGAAATGTAGCAAACATTGCAATAGCACGAACTGATCTCTGCTCATGTGCAGTGTGAAGATGAGGCTTACCCAAACTGTGCGAGTAGACCACTAGGACTGCAAGCTTGGTTTGTGCACTAACCCCATCTTGAGCTTGAGTCCCAAAAATATCTTCAACTCCTCAAGTGAAGTGGGAGTCCACTGGGGTGCCCTAAAATGAGGCCCCAGAGGGCCTCCATGTTCCCTCAAAAATTGCTTGGCACGCACATTTGTTTGCTGCACAATTTGCTCAAGGAAGTCAACATCCAAATAGATGGGTGTAGTCAATTGGCAAAAATTGGCCATATTGACTTTACATCTGGTGTCACCAGTGAAACGTGTAATTTGGGGCTGAACTAAATTGGGGGCTGCCAACAGAGCACTCCATTTGTGCTTGCCGCTTCAACAGCCTGCTTTCTGGTTTGATCTAACCTGCTATGGTCGCTAACCTGCACACAATGTGCTTATGAAGGGACAGCATGACTGCCATTATCATGTCCCTCAGAATTGCTGGAAGTTCAGTCGGCTGGAACGACACAGACTGAAAACTCGCTTCCAGATTCTGCTCCATTTTCCTTTCCCTCAGATGTGGTCTCGGTATCTGCTGTCTCAGTCTCTGATCCTGCCTCTGAGCTGTCATCCATAACCTTAGTTAGGGCCTGGGCAGCAGTCATCCACCAAGACGCCATCTCTGCTGACTTTTCGTAAACCTTCCTTCTAAAACTCGGCCCTACACAGAAGGCAGAAATATTGTTCTAAATCAGTCTGTGGGTGTGTGCATCTGTAAGACCTGTGCAACAGTAAATGAGCAAACACGTTTTGGGTGAATCTGCAGGGTCTCCAAAGGCACAAAAAAGACAATATTACTTCACCTTGCCACATACCGAATATCACAGCATACTTTTGTCATGACTTATGCAAAACTTTATTGTTGGGGGTGGTGCTGGGCATATCTCAGTATAAAACTAATTTCCAGAAGCCACAAGTGAACTTTTGATCTCAAAAAGCACACATTAACATAGTAGCCCCTGCACCTCTGTGTGCAGGTGTGCTCCTTGTGTAAACACACTGTTGTCCTGCAAGGGTCACTGGAATCATAAGGCTGGACAGCACCCAGTTATACTATAGGGTTGACTTAATTATGTGGCAAGAAAAAGCAAATTATGCTGCATTATGCAGCACATTTTCTGATAGTATTACATCATTATTTTATGATCTGAAACGATTATAATGCTGCTGGGCAAGGATTTCACCTAATTATCATTAGTATGGCAACCAAACACAGAAATAAGCAACTGAAAATGACCCGTCAATCTTTGTGCAGAGCCTTCCACTGCATGCTAACACATCACCACATCTTTAGTAACTTTTAGTGTGCTCTTTTCTAATCTCCTGCCTTCCTGTTCTAAAATATTTCCTCATATGCCATGTTTTTTTAAAATATATGTGCGTTTTCCCCATGAGGTGGGTGCAGTTGCCTCTCCAGGGTAAACACTCAAGGGGGTCGACTCATGTCTCTGGGGACCTCCCCCCTACATTCTTCCATATTTTTGAGGAGGATGTGTGTTTTTCCTGGGTGGGGACCAATAGATGACCCTACCCAACCAGGGAAAATACACATTTTCAAAAACAATGAGGTTCAAACAGGTGTTGTACTGTATGTCAGGTGGACAACTACTGACAATTTCCCTTTCACAACGTTATCTTTTTTAGAAATATTGCCCCCTGGAATGGGGTCGGCCCATTCACCATGAGGGCCAACGTCCCCAAACACAGGAAATAGTTTCAGGGAGGCCTCATTGGAAAGGAAGCCGGGGTTTCTGACATTGGCTGACACCTGAACCTAATGGGTTAAAAATAAATTTAAGGTGGATAGTAGTCCTCTTCAAGTATTAATGGCACTATTTCTTACCAGCTCCATGTAGGCCTCAACAATGTAAGCCTAAGCTCAACCCTTGGCAGCTGTATTACAGCTCAGATAGGCTTAACTTAGGAGAAGCAAGTGTAAAGCATTTATCAGTACCAAAACAGTTTAGTAGAAAAGACAACAAAATAAAAAGCACACTCCATATTATAAAAATGGAGAACATTTTAATACGTGAGTAAACACCAAAACTATAAAAATCAGATTTAGGGAATTGGTGATATGTTTTTATAAACTTTTAGATGTTTCTGGTGCCAAAAACAACTGTGGGTATGTGGTCATGATAGACCGTGTTGAAGTCAAAAGTTAAGGTTGACCATTATGGTGTGCCAGTCAGATACAGGGGCCAGGTTCAATTTGTGGGAACTTTACCTTCTGGCATAGTCTTTTTCTTAAAGAAAATCCCTGTTGACAAAGAAGTCAGTGGGCCCGAGTGCCAGGTAGATGAAAAGGAGGGTTTGTTGTCCTCAGCTGTCCGGAGTGCAGGACTTGGATAGATGCCTAGGCAGGAGCTTAAGGCTTGTGGCATCAATGGTGTTAAAGTTAAGCAGGTGACCTTTGAACCCAATGGCCAGAAAGGTCTTGGTGGCAGTCAGTTGCTCTTCGGCATCAAACTCAAAGGAATAGCCCTACATTGGGGCTTAAAAACTTTTCTGGAAGTCAAACGTCTTTCAGCTGAGAAAACCAGCATGTTAAATCCAACTGCTGATGCAATGCATGTGGTGGTCAGGTATTAGCCTCTGGTTCTTTTTGGAAAAGATTTGTAAGTGTCCAGCTTTTCAGTTCTTTGTGGGAAGAGAGTCGAAGCTCCAGGACCAAGGACTCAGGACCTTTTGGACACCACTTGGGGATATAAATCAATCTCCAAAAAGTCACCAGCAGTGTCCAGGGCAAATCCTGTCAGGTGGGCTCAGCAGAGTCTTCTTGCAGAGGTTGTGTTCCTCGAGCTTAACGGGAGGCTAGCCAACTAGCCCTTGAAGACCACTATTTAGCCCTGGGTACAAGTGGGAGCTTGTCCAGATGTTTTTTCCACAGGTTACTGGTGCAGACCTCTTTCTGACGTCCAGGATTCAGCAGGTGCAGTCCTTCATCTGTCTTCCACAAGTCCAGTGGTGTTCCGAAGAAGGTACATAGGGGTACCACTTTCATGCTGAGTACCAGCTTGTGGGTGGGGATGAGCCCTCACCAATAGGGTAAACGTTCCTGGGGAACAGTTGCCCACTTTGACATAATTTCCAGGGGGGTTGGCCTTAAGGAACTCCATAGTCCTTGTACTTCCTAACTTTATCACAGCAGAGCCTCTGGTCTGACTTCTGGGCACCCCCCTGATGTGTTTTGAGGGAAATTATGAACTCCCCCTGCAAAACCAGTTCTGGCACAGGCTTTTCCCCACTGGAATTTGGACCACTCTGGCTACTTGGACAATGGGAGGCCTAGGTGTGGGTTACATATGCCTGTGACAGGGGCTGCCCATTTGAAGCTTGTTCAGTTATTGGGCACATCCTCCAGGCCAAACTGTCAAGAGGAGGTCACACCCCCACCCAGCCAAAGCATTTTGTTCCCTTTCCTTAGAGCAATTCACATCTCCCACCAGGCTCCTAGGTGACAGTTGTGGATTTTTTTCACAAAGGGCTATTAGAGGCTTCAGGCAGGAAAATGCTTACTTACTCAGTAGCCAAACCTCCTTTTCTGGCTATTTAGGGTCTCTCCTCTGGGCTATTCCTCAGATAACAAATGCAAGAGCTCACCAGAGTTCACCAGAGTTCCTCTGCACTTCCCTCTTCGACTTCTGCCAAGGTTCGACCGCTGACTGCTCCAGGACGCCTGCAAAACCGCAACAAAGTAGCAAGACGACTACCAGCAACATTGTAGCGCCTCATTCTGCCGGCTTTCTCAACTGTTTTCTGGTGGTGCTTGCTCTGAGGGCTGTCTGCCTTCATCCTGCACTGGAAGCCAAGAAGAAATCTCCAGTGGTTCGACGGACTCTTCCCCCTGCTAATGCAGGCACCAAACTTCTGCATCACTGGTCCTCTGGGTCCCCTCTCATCCTGACGAGCGTGGTCCTTGCAACACAGGAGCTGGGTCCAAGTGTCTCCCACAGTCCAGTGGTCCTTCTGTCCAAATTTGGTGGAGGTAAGTCCTTGCCTCCCCACACTAGACAGTAATCCTGTGAACTGCACGATCTGCAGCTGCTCCGGCTTCTGTGCACTTTTCCAAGACTTCCTTTGTGCACAGCCTAGCCTGGGTCCCCGGCACTCCATCCTGCTTTGCCCAACTCGCTGAGTTGGACTCCGACATCGTGGGACCCTCCTTTGTGACTCTGAGTTGACCGCTGTCCTCAGATCTTCTAAGTGCCTGTTCTGGTACTTCTGCAGGTGCTGCCTACTTCTGTGGAGGCTCTCTGAGTTGCTGAGCGCCCCCTCTGTCTCCTCCTCTAAGGGGCAGCATCCTGATCCTTCCTGGTCTCCAGCAGCACCCAAAATCCTTAACCGTGACTCTTGCAGCGAGCAAGGCTTGTTTGTGGTATTTCTGCCTGGAAACACTTCTGCAACCTCCAGCACGCTGTGGGACATCTTCCATCCAAAGGAGAAGTTCCTAGCCCTTTTCGTTGTGCAGAATCTATTGGCTTCTTCCACCCAGAGGCAGCCCTTTTGCACCTTCATCTGGGGTTTAGTGGGCTCCTGCCCCCCCCTGGACACTTTTGTGACTCTTGGACTTGGTTTCCTTCCTTTACAGGTCCTCAGGTCCAGGAATCCGTCTTCAGTGTTTTGCTGGTGCTTGTGGTTCTTGCAGAATCCCCTATCACGACTATTCTGTCTTTCTGGGGTAGTAGGGTAACTTTACTCCTAGTTTTCGGGGTCTTGAGGTGGGGTATTTTGGACACCCTTACTGTTTTTTCACAGTCCCAGCGACCCTTTATAATCTCTCATAGGCCTGGAGTCCATTCGTGGTTCGCATTCCACTTTTGGAGTATATCGTTTGTGTTGCCCCTAGGCCTATGTCTACCTATTGCATCCTATTGTGATTCTACATTGTTTGCACTACTTTCCTTACTGTTACTTACCTGTTTTGGGTTTGTGTACATATAATTTGTGTATATTACTTACCTCCTAAGTGAGGGTATCCTCTGAGATAATGTTGGCATATTGTCACTAAAATAAAGTACCTTTATTTTTAGTAACTGTGAGTATTGTGTTTTCTTATGATATTGTGCTATATGATATAAGTGGTATAGTAGGAGCTTTGCATATCTCCTAGTTCAGCCTAAGCTGCTTTGCCATAGCTACCTCTAACAGCCTAAGCTGCTGGAAACACCTCTATTCTACTAATAAGGGATAACTGGACCTGGCACTGGGTGTAAGTACCATAAGGTACCCACTATAAGCCAGGCCAGCCTCCTACATTGGTGGTGCAGCGGTGGGATAGGTACTTGTAACTGCTTTACCACTTTGTAATTTGGGGCTTTTCATAAGAAAATCATATACAAAATATTTCAGAATATGTGCATTTAACCGAAACAGTTTACTTTTCTATTCTAAAATTTACTACTAAGTTTCTGAAAAGTTCTGAAAACCTTTAAAAGTTTTCCAAAAGTTTGAAAAACTTTTTTCTCTGTACTTTCGAAAGTTTTAAAACTTTTTCTCTCTCTGTCTTAAACCTTTTTCTATCATGTCTGCAGTAGAGGCCACTTCCAAAGTTGTTCAGGTAACTTAGGAAAGTTTAAACTGCAAGAGTTTGAGGGGTCTCTGCCTGGATAGAGGTTTAAGCGTAGGTAAGAATCCAACAAAAGTGTTTCTTTTTAACCTACTCTTGCAGGATGACCAGAACCAGTCTGGCACATCTCAGGAGAGGGTAGAAAAAGGGGAGGCTTCCCAGTCAGACTCAGAGGAGTTCCCTGAAGATGCTGGGGTGGGTTCTTACAAAGTCCTGCCCCCTAGCAGGCCACCTAGTGACACTGGTAGTGTTAGAGCATGGGTACTCGCAAACATTTTCCCAGGGGCCAAAAAGTTTGGTCTGTGGTGTGCCTGGGGGCCGCATTGATGCCAGGGCAGTGGCGGTTGGGTGGGGTGGGGTGGCTGGGGGGGATTGGTGGCAAGGTAGGTGTAGAAGAAGCAAAGAATATACATCTAGTGGCTGAAATACACAATAGGAAACCAGAAAACCTGGAATTAATCCCAGCTTACCCACTTTTCCAAATTGTGTGATCCGAGGCAATTTTTTAATCTCTCTTTCCCTCCTTTCTCTGCATTATCACACTTAAGGGGACCTCAAATATATGATTCATGGTGTGTGCTGCACATAACCTGCTTCTATGTTTGATTTAATAAACTATAATTTGGTTCACGTATGATAGGAACCCAGGCCACCCATAAAGTGCACATACCAAGTGACTTGCCTCTTTAATTTACTATTGGTGGTGTTCTCAGGGTAAGGAGGAGAATTAATGTTTCCAAATGTATGTTTGAAAACTATCACTTTTAAATGAATACATCTCAATGCACTGATAAAATACATTGTAGTAAGGCGAAAAGGTTCTGCATAACTAAATACACTTTTTTAATTTTGAAGAGACTGTCTTAGTTTTACACTTCTGCTGTAATATGTCTTTAAAACTGAAGGCGCTTCTAAAGTTAGGTGCAGGAGTCCCTAGTTACTTCCTTTCTTTAACACCAACTAAGTTTTAACTAAATGATTGCGTGTCTATTTAAAATTTTTATTGATAGTGCGGTCGAGCAAACAGCTGCTCAGTGCTCCTGTTGCCTAAGGGGCCGCACGTAAAGGTCAGAGGGGCCGCATGAGGCCTGCGGGCCGTACTTTGAGTATTCATGTGTTAGAGGGTCTCCATTAGTAGGGCATCTTTCACTCCTAGAGGCCAGGTTACTAGGGTCCAGCCAGTTAGGGACAGGTCTCTCTCTGCCAATTCCCAAATCTCCTCTGTGTCCAAACATTTCCAAGCCCACCACCCTGAGGATACTTAATGGAAAGGGAACTCAGAAAGCTGAGGTTGGAAGAGACCAGACTGAAGCTTAAACAGCAGCAGCTGGCCTTAGACCGGGAACCCCTAGACATAGAGATGGAAAGACAGAGGGTGGAGTTAGTTCCCCATGGTGGCAGCAGCAGTATTTCTGAGAGCAATCCTGTTAGAGAGCAAGATTCCAGGAATCTGCATAAGATTCCCCCTTACAAGGTGGGGGATGACATTTACAAGTAGTTTGCTGTACTTGAGAGGGCCTGTGTGGTACAGTTGGTCCCTCAGAGGCAGTGGGCTGCTATCTTGTGGCTATCTTTCACTGGTAAGGGTAGGGATAGGCTCCTTACTGTCAGAGAAAGTGATGCTAATAATTACAAAGTTTTGAAGGATGCACTCTTGGATGGATTTGGATTAACCACTGAACAATACAGGATTCAGTTCAGAGACACCAGAAAAGAGTCCTCTCAAGACTGGACAGAATTTGTTGACTGTTCAGTGAAGGCCTTGGAGGGTTGGTTGCATGGCAGTAAAGTATCTGACTATGAAAGCCTGTATAGTCTGATCCTGAGAGAGCATATTCTTAACAATTGTGTGTCTGATTTGTTGCACCAGTACTTGGTAGACTCAGATCTGACCTCTCCCCAAGAATTGGGAAACAAGGCAGACAAATGGGTCAGAACAAGAGTGAACAGAAAAGTTCATACAGGAAGTGACAAGGATGGCAAGAAGAAAGATGGTGAGAAATCTCAGGATAAGCATGGGGATAAGGGTGAAACTAAAGATCCTTCATCAATTCCTAAACACTCTTCAGGGGGTGGGGATAAATCAACTTCTTCCTCTTTTTCACAACCCACACACATTAAAAAGACTTGGTGCTATGTGTGTAAAAATAAAGGCTATAGGCCAGGGGATAGGTCCTGCACAGGTAAACCCCCTGAGCCTACCACCTCTAATACATCAAACTCTAGAGCTCCTAGCAGTAGTGGTAAAAGTGGTGGGACTGCTGGCAACAGTCAAAATAAGGGTGTAGTTGGGTTCACTTATGGGTCCATCATAGAAACTGGGGTAGTCAGTCCCAAGACAGTTTCTGTCACACCTGGTGGCATTGGCCTTGCCACACTGGCTGCTTGTCCCCTTACAATGGATAAGTACATGCAGACAGTTTCAATGAATGGTGTTGAGGCTCAGGCCTACAGGGACACAGGTGCCAGTATCACTTTGGTGACTGAAAACCTAGTGTCTCCTTAACAACACATCATTGGACAACAGTACAAGATTATTGATGTCTATAACTCCACTAAGATCCTGCCCTTAGCTATAATTCAGTTTAGTTGGGGTGGAGTCACTGGCCCTAAGCAGGTGGTAGTATCACTTGGCTTACCTGTAGACTGTCTCTTAGGTAATGACCTAGAGGCCTTAGGTTGGGCTGAGGTAGAGTTCAATACCCTTGCAACCATACTGGGTATCCCTGAGGAATCGCTTCCTCTCATTTAAGCTGAAATGAAAAAGCAAAGGAGAGAAAAAGGCCTGAAAACTCAGGATCCCTCTCCAACAACAGATGAAAAGGTTATCAAACCATCCCCTACCCACCCTGCCATTCAGGATTCCATTCCTGTGGTGGGAGAAACCTCTCCTGTGGTGGCACCTGTACCAAGGGAACCATCAGCTGGCACAGCTGTACTAACTGAGGTAGAAGTATCTCTCTGTGGGATAACTAATATTGGTGAGAACAAGTGCACCACTTTAGATAACATGGAGCATCCCTCCAACCTCCCAGAGAAACTTTAGTGCAGCAACCCTGCACTGCCTCACAACACATAGGACAGCAGCCCTGTCTTAGTGTGGCGCTCATAGGACAGCATCCCTGCCCTGCTCCAACTCAAGAGAAACAGCTTCCCTGTTCTCTCTTACAGCCATATGGACAAAACTTTTGCCCAGCTATGGCTTTATTGAGACAGCATCCCTGTCTGGCATTCTCATCACTTGATATAGGTCCAGTGGACAATTCCCACTCCTCTAAACCAAAGCATACTAATAGGAACTCTGAGAATATAACTTCACATTGTTGGCTAGCTAAAACACTTCAAACAGGGTGGTTTACATCCCCATAGGGAAGTAACCATATAGTGGATGATAAAGGGAGTAACCAATCTATTGCAGAGCCACTTATCACCAATTAGACAATAAAGACTCAACTGGCCAAAGTTAGCCTTATTGTCCTTCATTTGGGGGGGAGTTGTGTAGGAAGGTAGCCTCTTTCTAGCCTTGTTACCCCTACTTTTGGCCTGTTTGTGAGTATATGTCAGGGTGTTTTTACTGTCTCACTGGGATCCTGCTAGCCAGGGCCCAGTGCTCATAGTAAAAACCCTATGTTGTCAGTGTGTTTGAAATGTGTTACTGGGATCCTGCAAGCCAGGACCCCAGTGCTCCTATGTTTGTGGCCTATATGTGTTTTCTGTGTGGTGCCTAACTGTATCACTGAGGCCCTGCTAACCAGAACCTCAGTGTTTATGCTCTCTCTGCTTTAAAATTTTCACTGCAGGTTAGTGACTAATTTTACCAATTCTCATTGGCACACTGGAACACCCTTATAATTCCCTTGCATATGGTACCTAGGTACTCAGGGTATTGGGGTTCCAGAAGATCCCTATGGGCTGCAGCATTTCTTTTGCCACCCATAGGGAGCGCAGCCAATTCTTACACAGGACTGCCACTGCAGCCTGAGTGAAATAACATCCACGTTATTTCACAGCCATTTTCACTGCACTTAAGTAACTTATAAGTCACCTATGTGTCTAACCCTCACTTGGTGAAGGTTAGGTGCCAAGTTACTTAGTGTGTGGGCACCCTGGCACTAGCCAAGGTGCCCCCACATTGTTCAGGGCAAATTCCCCGGACTTTTTGAGTGCGGGGACACCATTAAACATGTGCACTACATATAGGTCACTACCTATATGTAGCCTCACAATGGTAACTCCGAACATGGCCATGTAGCATGTCTAGGATCATGGAATTGTCACCCAAATACCATTCTGGTATTGGGGGGACAATTCCATGCATCCCCAGGTCTCTAGCACAGAACCCAGGTACTGCCAAACTGCCTTTCCGGGGTTTCCACTGCAGCTGCTGCCAACCCCTCAGACAGGTTTCTGCCCCCCTGGGGTCTGGGCAGCCCAGTCCCAGGAAGGCAGAACAAAGGATTTCCTCTGAGAGCGGGTGTTACACCCTCTCCCTTTGGAAATAGGTGTGAAGGGCTGGGGAAGAGTAGCCTCCCCAGCCTCTGGAAATGCTTTGTTGGGCACAGATGGTGCCCATCTCTGCATAAGCCAGTCTACACCAGTTCAGGGATCCCCCAGCCCTCCTCTGGCGCAAAACTGGACAAAAAAAAGGGGAGTGACCACTCCCCTGACCTGCACCTCCCAGGAGAGGTTCCCAGAGCTCCTCCAGTGAGTCCCAGACCTCTGCCATCTTGAATTCAGAGGTGTTGGGGCACAATGGACAGCTCTAAGTGGCCAGTGCCAGCAGGTTACGCCAGAGACCCCTCCTGATAGGTGCTTACCTCTTTCAGCAGCCAAGCCTCCTTTCTCAGTAGCCAAACCTCCTTTTCTGGCTATTTAGGGTCTCTCCTCTGGGCTATTCCTCAGATAACGAATGCAAGAGCTCACCGGAGTTCCTCTGCACTTCCCTCTTTGACTTCTGCCAAGGATCGACCGCTGTCTGCTCCAGGATGCCTGCAAACCACAACAAAGTAGCAAGATGACTACCAGCAACATTGTAGCGCCTCATTCTGCCGGCTTTCTCAACTGTTTTCTGGTGGTGCTTGCTCTGAGGGCTGTCTGCCTTCATCCTGCACTGGAAGCCAAGAAGAAATATCCAGTGGGTCGACGGACTCTTCCCCCTGCTAATGCAGGCACCAAACTTCTGCATCACTGGTCCTCTGGATCCCCTCTCATCCTGACGAGCGTGGTCCCTGCAACACAGGAGCTGGGTCCAAGTGTCTCCCACAGTCCAGTGGCAAGTCAGTCCAAATTTGGTGGAGGTAAGTCCTTGCCTCCCCACACTAGACAGTAATCCTGTGAACTGCACGATCTGCAGCTGCTCCGGCTTCTGTGCACTTTTCCAAGACTTCCTTTGTGCACAGCCTAGCCTGGGTCCCCGGCACTCCATCCTGCTTTGCCCAACTCGCTGAGTTTGACTCCGACATCGTGGGACCCTCCTTTGTGACTCTGAGTTGACCGCTGTCCTCAGATCTTCTAAGTGCCTGTTCTGGTACTTCTACGGGTGCTGCCTGCTTCTGCGGGGGCTCTCTGAGTTCCTGAGTGCCCCCCTGTCTCCTCCTCCAAGGGGTGACATCCTGGTCCTTCCTGGTCCGCAGCAGCACCCAAAATCCTTAACCATGACTCTTGTAGCTAGCAAGGCTTGTTTGTGGTATTTCTGCCTGGAAACACTTCTGCTACTTCCAGCATGCCGTGGGACATCTTCCATCCAAAGGAGAAGTTCTTAGCCCTTTTCGTTGTGCAGAATCTTCAGCTTCTTCCACCCGGAGGCAGCCCTTTTGCACCTTCATCCAGGGTTTAATGGGCTCCTGCCCCTCCTGGACACTTTTGTGACTCTTGGACTTGGCCCCCTTCCTTTACAGGTCCTCAGGTCCAGGAGTCCGTCTTCAGTGTTTTGCTGGTGCTTGTGTTTCTTGCAGAATCCCCTATCACGACTATTCTGTCTTTCTGGGGTAGTAGGGTGACTTTACTCCTACTTTTCAGGGTCTTGGGGTGGGGTATTTTGGACACCCTTACTGTTTTCTCACAGTCCCAGCGACCCTTTACATCCTCCCATAGGCCTGGGGTCCATTCGTGATTCGCATTCCACTTTTGGAGTATATGGTTTGTGTTGCCCCAAGGCCTATGTCTACCTCTTGCATCCTATTGTGATTCTACATTGTTTGCACTACTTTTCTTACTGTTACTTACCTGTTTTGAGTTTGTGTACATATAATTTGTGTATATTACTTACCTCCTAAGTGAGGGTATCCTCTGAGATACTTTTGGCATATTGTCACTAAAATAAAGTAACTTTATTTTTAGTAACTCTGAGCATTGTGTTTTCTTATGGTATTGTGCTATATGATATAAGTGGTATAGTAGGAGCTTTGCATGTCTCCTAGTTCAGCCTAAGCTGCTTTGCCATAGCTACCTCTAACAGCCTAAGCTGCTGGAAACACCTCTATTCTACTAATAAGGGATAACTGGACCTGGCACAGGGTGTAAGTACCACAAGGTACCCACTATAAGCCAGGCCAGCCTCCTACAGAAATTATTAATAAATGTTTATGTGTTTTGATTAACGAAAAGCTCGTAGAGAAATTAATCGTAGAGAAAATAATGTGAATGTTTGAAAATCTGCCCACGGGGTATGGCAGCCACTTGTATGAAAGTTGTACTAAAATAACAAAAAATGTGTGGAATAATGAAAATGTATAAGAATGATGTAGTAATATGTCATATTGAAATGTATAACCTATGTTTGCATTAATTTGTAGAATTAATTTAGCTGAAGCTACGGCCTAGTCTTTTCCAGGCCTCACACAAGAAGCTGAATTTCTAGCGCACTGCAGAGAAGTCAGTGCATCACTTGACCCTGAACCACCCCATGTTAAAATTGCTTAGCTAGAATTTTCTGCAATGTACCAACGGACAGGAGATGATGAAGTCAATTGGATACAATTATGTGTAGACTAGGCTAAATGTACTTTCCCAGGACTTGAACAATGGGAGCACTGACTGAAGAGGAACATGCAACATTTTCGATACCTGAAGAGCCAGATGATGAAGACATCATACAGTGGACCAGTCCGTGAACTGTGAAAGAAGAAATATCCAAACTCATAAATTTGAAAAACTAATATTATAGGTTAGAGTCATATCTGCCGATCGACTGACCAATTAGGAATTAAGGGGAGGGACTGGAAAACTCTAATAAAAAGTCATGACAATGGGATAAAACTTCAGATGTGGGAGATGCGAGTGGAGAAATGATGATGTCAGGAGACACTGTTCAAGATTCTGTCACTGGGCTCATGCTTTTGAGACCCTGATGCGTTGATGATCTATTGATGACCTGAAAACCAAGACTGACTTTGTTGCTGATCCATTCCGTGGATAGCTAGCTATGAAAATTTAACTAAGTTTGTGCCTTTTCTTCTAGGTACCAACTGTGCTGTTTTATAGTTTTCCCCTTAGCTAGATGTTTTCCAAATTCACGTTTTTCTAAATTGTTCTGCATGAAGTCCCACATGCTAATGCCAATCTGGGTTAGTTGAGGGTCTTTTGGGGGACTTGACAGTGACAAATGATTGACAGACCTGTTTGCTGAACTCTGTTAGTAATGCTGCTATATTCATCTTTATTGGCTTATGTTGAAGCATTCAAACATATGTTGTCTCAGGTTTTGATTAGATTGTGTTATTGGTGGTTGCTAATAAATTAATTCTGAGCTTACTAAATAAAGTTTGGGTTAACCAAATGCATTAGAATTGTAATTAATAGGGAAATAAAAATAGTTAAACGCTTATTGAATTGTGATTATTCATGAAATGTTGGTTATAATTGTTGATTGACTAATGATTCTCTTAGTGGTTACATTGATTATTGATGCCACTGGTCACTACGTGATCACAATACTCCATGCGATCCAAAAGGTTCATCGGCCTATACACGTCCCCTTATAAATTTACTTATTAAGACCAGGCGCGCTAACATCACTATAGTGGTGACATAATATCTACTGCATTCCGCTAGTGACACTTAACTTAGAAGCTCTCAGCACAGAGAGTAACATATACTAGAGACTTATAGGCAACTTAAATATGCCAGTCTGGGATTAGTCAAATCCACATGTTGTTTTAAGGGTCAGAGCACATACATTAGGTGTTGATGGCAGAACCCCGTGCAAAAAAAAAAAGTCTATACATGAAAAAGTGACTTTTCCTCACAAATGATCATATTCATTGTAGACTATAACAAATATATTGAAAAAATGTAATAACCAACTTTTCTATGTGTACACCCATTTTATGAAATGTGAAAATCCACTCAAATTTCTGAGCGATTGCACAAATATTGATATGCATCTATTGATAAAGAAAGAAGAGCCTCAGTAAGATACAAAAATGAAAATAATGGGAATAAAATAATATCTGTTAGAAATTGGGTAAAGTACATTCAACTTTTGTCAGGTGCAATTCACATTCATTTAGAGGTGAGAGAACCAAAAGGCCTCCACCAGCCTATTGAAGCAGTACCAAGGCTGATTTACATATGGCTAGATCATGTCTGAGATGGGGCGGTGGGTAACAAATGATGGACTAATTGCGATCCAAAGTAACTATCAGTGGCTTAGATTATTTCAAACAATCTACCCATCACTAGGTGTTAAGGGGGTGACATCCCCCAAATAAATGCATTCTTGGCTTGTTAGTTGGATCTAGGGGCCACTGAGTTAATCTAATGTGTCTGTGTTGGGTTTTCTCGTTGTGCTCCAAGAATAAAAGTCCTTTTTGTAAAACAGGAGAGAGACAGTTATACATCTGGTGGCTTAATTTCAAAATGAGAAACCAGAAAACATCATTACCAGCTTCTCTGCTTGTCCAAATTGTGTAATCCTAGGCAAACATCTTATTTCACGGAGCCGCCTTTTTATTTATTATCACATATGAGAGCACTTGTAAGTAATTAAGGTCCAGATGTCTGCAGTACAAGCACTGTTTATGTTTAATTTAATAGACTATGATATTGCTCCATCTACAATAAAAGTCTAGGCCAGGTTTAGGATTTACATGACTGCTGATGTGCCTCTTAGTTCATTAATGGCATTGTCATTAAAGGGCGAGTCATTAATGTTTCCAAGTTCATGTGTAAAGCTCATCACTTTTAATAAATGCCTGTCTATGCATTGAAATAATCTGAAGTACTAAAGTGACACTTCTGCATGTTAAAGAAATACAGTATTATGAATTTTGAACAGATGGTATCACATTTTTGTTGTTGTTGCACAATGGCTGTGCATGGACTTTTAGAGCCAAACTATCCCCTTGGCTCAGTGTGCCCACCTATAGTTGTAACTTGTTCTTAGTACATGGGGGCTATCAGTCACTTGGCAAAATGATTTATAATACCGGAGGACTGGAAATATGGAACCCTGCCTATATGCATTGATTTGACAACTCTACCATCAAGGCTTCTCATTTCAGAGCCAAATAAGAGTGTGTACAGTGAATATACATTTAAAATAAGTGATCACAGAGAGAGGATTTTAGGTTGTTTTGTTGTACGTGACCACTGTCATGATTTCCCAGGGAGAACTACCAGGCCCAGGTGGTAAATCAGGGACATAGCTTCAGGGAAAGTATTTGGGATGTGATACCCTCCAAATGTATTCTTTGCATTGTATATGGATCTGGGGGGCCCAGAGTCAAGTTTGTCATGACCTGAGTTTTACTCATCGCTTTCATTTCACTAAGAGATTTTAACTTGGTCATTTTTTTAGCAGAAACTTAAATGTATATAGTGACTGTTTACCAAAACACATAGTAAATCTGTAACCTTTAGAAGTACTCCTTGAATGTGTGCAGATTAACTACTTTTTAAATTCACGAAACTAGGCAGTAGCAGGTGTGGAAAGCTGTGGCAGTCTCAGTCTTCCAGGCATCCTACAAGCAATCACACAGCCAAAAGATGATGGGATGAATGCTTACAAATATTCTAACCAGTGGCAATTTCTTTGTGTAGCATTCCAACTTATTATGTTTCACCCACTGGCCCATCTATTGCAAATCAGCACTGACCCTATTCCTCAAGGAAACAATGCATCTTGAACCCTGCTCATCTCACCCATCCACCCTGCAGCCAACTGCTTTTTTAGTTGGGAAGTTTGAGATTCAGTCTCACAAATCTCACTGACTAAGCTACGCCCCTGCCCAACATACTAGTTCTTGTAAGCTGGATAACTGTCCCCCAATTTGTGTTTTTAAATATCTTAAAATGTGTTTCCAAGAGATATCTCAGATACATGTAAAGTGTTTTAGAAGATGAGACACGATAATGTACCTATGTTAATCTTAAGAAAAATACCATTATAGGAAAATACCTTTGCTCCTGTGTCAACTGGTAAAAACAATTGTCAGCTGTTAATGTTGATACTTCACGGGGGTGAAACCGAGCTGTTCTCTTAAGTCTTTGATGTTCAACTTGCTCATTTCTGACCTGAATAACTTCCTTTCGAATTTGAATGGTTTCCCACCGAAACTGGGCAGTAAGCATATTCCTGCGCTCTTTTACACGGATGGTCTGGTTTTCATTAGTAACAATTTAATAGTGTGCTAGTGATTGCTCAACGATCTAGGGTCATTTTTTGAAGATGGAGTGGCTTTAATTAGTCGAACTTCATAGAGCTTTAGCAATTGCTCAGTGAGCTAGGTTCTTATTGCAATCATTTGTTTTGGCCCCAGTATTAAGAAATCACAGTGGAACTTGGACAAATTTGTACTTCAGGTGTACTTTGGGACATAGTAGAAAATAGCTCCTTGAGCATGCCAACAGAAAATTAATTGACTTAAAGATCCTAAAGGCAGGCTATGTGAGCAATGGCCAAAACTGTTTTTGAGGTTCTAAGAAATGTAATCACAAGTTAGAGTCACGACCATTAGAACCCTCATTAATAACATTGTGTGCCAAAATAGCCCCTCATCTATTGGGTAGCTCCTTAACCTGGGAAAAAATCTCAAGTCCTCTGGCCAAATCAAAGACCATGTATAGTTCTATATAATTCAGTGTTACTTTTGTTTTGGCGCAAAGTACTGCTGTGGACTCAGCACATAAAGTAACAAGTTCGGTGTAGGAGGCTGGCCTGGCTTATAGTGGGTACCTTGTGGTACTTACACCTTGGGCCAGGTCCAGTTATCCCTTATTAGTAGATTAGAGGTGTTCTAGCAACTTGGGCTGATAGATGCAGCTATAGCAGGGCAGCTTAGGCTAAACTAGGAGACCTGCAAAGCTCCTACTATACCACTTATATCAGTTAGCACTATATCATAAGAAAACACAACACTCAGAGTTACTAAAAATAAAGGTACTTTATTTTAGTGACAATATGCCAAAAAATATCTCAGGGTATATACTCCCTTAGGAGGTAAGCAATATACACAAAATATACACACACAAACCAAATCAGGTAAGTAACAGTTAGAAAAGTAGTTGAAAGACTGTAGAAAACAATAGAAAGCAATAGGGAGAAATAGGCCTAGGCGCAACACAAACCCCTTAAGTTTGTGGAGGGAAGCCCAAGACAGCCACCTCCATTTAGTGAGCCTCTGTGCATCTCCCCTGTGTCCTGATACAGCCCAGTGTTCAAGGACTGCAAAAAGACCTAGGTAAGGAGCCCTAAGATTTTTCTGGGTAAATAGTATTATTTGTTCGAAACTGTTTGTTTCAGCTACCTCTGTCTGTTTTAATGTGGACTCTCTGTGTTTCAGGCAGCCTGGCCTCTTTTAAAGTGTTTTTTTTTTTTAATTCATTTTTGCCGTGACTGTGTGAATTGCCTTGCTAGTTTGTGGTACTCCCCCCGCCCTTTTTTCACTTCTAAGTAAAAAGGCTACTTACATATTGCAGAGTGTGTTTTTAGGAGACTGTTTTAATCTGTTTCTGTGATTTAAACTGTGCTAAAAACTGTCTGCCCCCCTGTATTTTTGCCTTAAAAGAGCCTGATTTTAGAGTGTGCGCCCAGCACTATTGCAGTGTTTGTTTCTTAAATAATCTCTCCCTTACATGGAAAGTAGACTCGGCTAGCTTGGAAGTGTGGATTCAGCCTGTCTGTATCCAAGGAGATTCTGAATAGAGCAGCAGTTGCCTTTCCCCCTGACCACAAGGACTGGACTTAGCTGATTGGCTCCCTGAGTCCCTGCAGCACCTGAGACCCACCCCGCCCCCCCCCCCCACCTGCTCTGGCCCCTTAAGTTTGTGGAGGAAAGCCCAAGACAGCCACCTCCATTTTGTGAGCCTCTGTGCATCTCCCCTGTGTCCTGATACTGCCCAGTGTTCAAGGATTGCAAAAAGACCTAGGTAAGGAGCCCTGAGATTTTTCTGGGTAAATAGTATTATTTATTCAAAAGTGTTTGTTTCAGCTACCTGTGTCTGTTTTACTGTGGACTCTCTGTGTTTCAGGCAGCCTGGCCTCTTTTAAAGTAGTGTTTTTTTTTTTAATTAGTTTTTGTCATGACTTTGTGAATTGCCTTGCTAGTTTGTGGCTCCCCCCTCCCTCCCCTTTTTTTACTTCTAAGTAAAAAGGCTACATACATCTTGCAGAGTGTGTTTTTAGGAGACTGTTTTAATCTGTTACTGTGATTTAAATTGTGTTTAAAAACTGTCTGCCCCCCCTGTATTTTTGCCTTTAAAAAAGCCTGATTTTAGAGTGCGCGCCCAGCACTATTGCAGTGTTTGTTTCTTAAATAATCTCTCCCTTACCTGGAAAGTAGACTCTGCTAGCTTGGAAGTGTGGATTCAGCCTGTCTGTATCCAAGGAGATTCTGAATAGAGCAGCAGTTGCCTTTCCCCCTGACCACAGGGACTGGACATAGCTGATTGGCTCCCTGAGTTCCTGCTGCACCTGAGACCCACCCCCCCACCTGCTCTGGCCCCTTAAGTTTGTGGAGGGAAGCCCAAGACAGCCACCTCCATTTTGTGAGCCTCTGTGTATCTCCCCTGTGTCCTGATACAGCCCAGTGTTCAAGGATTGCAAAAAGACCTAGGTAAGGAGCCCTGAGATTTTTCTGGGTAAATAGTATTATTTGTTCAAAAGTGTTTGTTTCAGCTACCTGTGTCTGTTTTACTGTGGACTCTCTGTGTTTCAGGTAGCCTGGCCTCTTTTAAAGTGGTGTTTTTTTTAAATTTGTTTTTGCTGTGACTGTGTGAATTGCCTTGCTAGTTTGTGGCACCCCCTCCCCCCCCATTTTTTCACTTCTAAGTAAAAAGGCTACATACATCTTGCAGAGTGTGTTTTTAGGAGACTGTTTTAATCTGTTTCTGTGATTTAAATTGTGCTTAAAAACTGTCTGCCCCCCTGTATTTTTGCCTTTAAAAAAGCTCGATTTTAGAGTGCGCGCCCAGCAGTGTTTGTTTCTTAAATAATCTCTCCCTTACCTGGAAAGTAGACTCTGCTACCTTGGAAGTGTGGATTCAGCCTGTCTGTATCCAAGGAGATTCTGAATAGAGCAGCAGTTGCCTTTCCCCCTGACCACAGGGACTGGACTTCAGTTAACTTGCTCCTTATATAAGTTCCTATAGGTTGTTGCATATGCTGTTGTGATAGGTTGTTGGGAGATGGTCTTTCATTGGTTGCTGGCTCCAGGGCTGCGGTTATGATTGGGGGATAGGGCTGGGAATCTGATTGGCTGTTGGTTCTAGGGCTGATATTCTTATTGGCTGTTGGTTCTAGGGCTGTGATTGGTGGATAGAGCTGAGATTCTGATTGGTTGTTGGTTTCTAGGGCTGTGATTGGTGGATAGGGCTGAGATTCTTATTGGCTGTTGGTTTTAGGGCTGATATTCTTCTTGGCTGTTGGTTTCTAGGACTGTGATTGGTGGATAGGTCTGGGATTCTGATTGGCTGTTGGTTTTAGGGCTGTGATTGGTGGATAGGTCTGAGATTCTTATTGGCTGTTGGTTTTAGGGCTGATATTCTTATTGGCTGTTGGTTTCTAGGGCTGTGATTGGTAGATAGGTCTGGGATTCTGATTGGCTGTTGGTTGTAGGGCTGTGATTGGTGGATAGGTCTGGGATTCTGATTGACTGTTGGTTCTAGGACTGTGATTGGTGGATAGGTCTGGGATTCTGATTGGCTGTTGGTTTTAGGGCTGTGATTGGTGGATAGGTCTGAGATTCTTATTGGCTGTTGGTTTTAGGGCTGATATTCTTATTGGCTGTTGGTTTCTAGGGCTGTGATTGGTAGATAGGTCTGGGATTCTGATTGGCTGTTGGTTGTAGGGCTGTGATTGGTGGATAGGTCTGGGATTCTGATTGACTGTTGGTTCTAGGGCTGTGATTGGTGGATAGGTCTGGGATTCTGATTGGCTGTTGGTTCTAGGGCTGTGACTAGTGGATAGGTCTGGGATTCTGATTGGCTGTTGGTTCTAGGGCTGTGACTAGTGGATAGGTCTGGGATTCTGATTGGCTGCTGGTTCTAGGGCTGTGATTGGTGGATAGGGCTGGGATCCTGATTGGCTGTTGGTTCTAGGGCTGTGACTGGTGGATAGGTATGGGATTCTGATTGGCTGTTGGTTTTAGGGCTGGGGCTGTGATTGGTGGTCAGGAATAGGGCTATGATTGGTGATTAGGGCTGGGTCTCCCATTAGTTGTTTGAATCAGGGCGTGAAATTGGATTGGCTAGGGTTAGGACCGTCTTCTTATTGGCAGGAAGGGCTATAAAAGGATAGGACTCAGGGCGTCTCAGCCCGGGCGTCGAGGCGAAGGGCGGAGAGGACAAGGGCAGCTGCCTGTTTGGGACAGTTAGGGACTAGGGACAGAAATGCTGCCCAATTCTCAATTGACCAGGAATGGTTTCAGCCCCTACACATCCCTCAACATGCAAACACATATTCTACAAAGACATCCAACTCATGCATCACAAACTGACCACAGACAGATTGCATTGCCCCATCACCCAACACAATACCCTATATACAACACATATACACATATCCCCCACAACTACAACAGTCAAACACCTGCATTCTCACAGCCAACACTACTCTGTCCACTCCCACTAACACAACCTGTCATCACCCACACAATACAAAACTACAGCATACATTTCTCTCAGTCTCAACCTTCCAGATACATACTCTCTGCTCATACTAGCCAACAACACTATCCACTGTTTGCTCCACACAGACCACCTGTCATCGTAACAATGCCCAAACCCTGCCTTCAAACACACCATCTACAAACACTCTTCCCCTCTCCTCACCAATTACACACAACCATACAATCCACACATTTCACTCAACCACACATATTACCTCTTCCAGTCATCACAACTAATACTAACTCCCCTGACACGCACCCATCACCTCTTACACACCTCGTACATTCATCTCCAAAACACATCAACACCCCATCTAACACTCAAATTCCAATTACCAGCACTAACTCACATACAAATCCCTCACCAAAAACAACTACACCAATATCCCCTCTCACTATTCCACAAAAACAATACCGACCACAAACATCAGCACATCAAAGCAACACAAACTCACATTACACTTATCGTCATACCCACTCCCACCCTCAGGACTACACAAAGAATACAAATTCCATCCTATCTCCACCCCTACTTTCTCACTCTTCACAAACACCTACCACAAGCACCCCAACCCAGTAACTTTCATTCACTCGCCTCTCCTCCATTGCACAATTTAGAGCCATACATCATGATCCACATGCTCCTCTACCACCCCTAACCCATACTCCATCCACACTAAACAAACGCAAACAAAATAAAAAACATGCCACTCATAGCAACCTCGCATCCCCTTGTCTGTTACATAATAAAACTACCCTACAAAAAACAGTACACTCCTCATGTCTCTCTCAGCCACCAAGTCCACCACCCACACACACAGACCCAACAAAATGCCTCCTTAACCTGCTGGAAAAGGAACACTATATTGAAAAGCAAGACTATTGTGAGCCTCAAACAGTTATCACAACTAGCAACACTCCTGCTTCAAGCTCACATTATACTACTTACCCTTCTCCTAAACAAAACAACACTACCACTAACACACCTTTTCTAAACTGCCAGCTCATAAATGCTTGATCACTCTAAAAAAACAAGCACCACATCTACGACCTGCTCACAGACACACAACCTGACTTATTGTTCATAATGGAATCCTAATTGGGAAGTGACATGGCACCAGTGTTGCACGAAGCCATTCCTCCGGGCTATCAAACCATCACTCAAAACCGTATACCGGCAAGAGAGGAGGTGGACTAGCTATTATATTCAAACAGGCAATGAACCTCAGTAAAACAGACAACATCTCCATACAAGGTTGTGAAGCCCTCCTTACCAGATGCCACCTTACTCCAACTTCCTCCTGTAACTTTCTCCTCCTTTACAGACCTCCACCTAACAACTCCACATTCCCAGATGCTTTTCTAGACACAGTCTCAAACCTTATTACACTATACTCCAATCTATGCATTCTTGGGGATCAAAACATTTGGTTTGACAAACCCAATATGCCCCATCCAAAAGCTATCACCACTGGCCTAGTCGCATTGAACCTACATCAGATTGTACACAATCCCACACACATCGCTGGTCACATCCTAGATTTCATTTTTGCTAAGCCTGAACTAGTTACTGTTCATAGCATCATGCCAATCACTTGGTCAGACCACCATATGATAACTTTCCGACATACAACTCCACAAATCAACACACCCCACAACTACTTACATACATGCACCTATCGACCATGGAGCAAACTCAATTTGGATCACTTAGAAACACAACTAACAGCAAATACAGATCTTGATACAATTAATTCTGTGCCAAAACTTTATGAGAGGCTACAGGAAGCTTTTGATATCCTATTACCACTCAGAAAAACTAAACACGACAAAAGAAAACCAACACCTTGGAGAAACACAGAACTTAAAAAGATAAAGCAACAAATCAGAAAGTTGCAGCGGACCTGGCTCAAAACAAACAACAGTCAAGACAAACTGCAGCTACACGATCTTAACAGGATATACAAATCATCAATCAAAAAAGCTAAAAAAAGATACTACTCAGACAGAATTCAAAATGCTCACTCTACAACCAAGGAATTTTATAAAATTCTCAATGAATTTTGAAAACCTACATGCATGGAAGGAAGTCATCCCACTAGTCAAGATTTCACAAACAAATTGGCAACTCACTACACAACCAAGGCAGACACATTGGACTCCTATTTAAAACAGAAGAAAACCATCAACACCAACCCCTTTCCTAAAATACCCTTTAAGAATAAACCAACCCAACCTCTACAGTCCTTCAAACAAATATCCCAGGATGAATTTATGGATTTGGTTAAAGCAAGCAGACCTTCTGGTTGCCCTTCTGACCCTTGCCCACCACAAATCTTCAAGAAAATTTTTCTATCTACTTCTGCTGCCACACCTGTAAGAAGAATCATCAACAACTCTTTAACTTCAGAAACTTTTCCTGTAGACCCGAAAAAGGCATACATACGACCTTTATTAAAGAATATAAACCTAGACCCGCAAGACCCCAACAACTAAAGACCAATCACAAATGGACCTTTCCTGGGCAAATCGATAGAAAGAGCAGCATTCGCCCAGTTGTCACAATTCATTTAAGACAATTCTATACTTTCAGACTTCCAAACTGGATTCCGCCCAGGAAGAAGCACTGAATCGACACTCATAGCAATCTGGGATGATCTTAAAAACACAGTCGACCGCAATGAAGTTGCTGCACTACTTCTCTTGGACCCCTCGGCTGCCTTTGATACTGTTGACCATGACACCCTAACTCAAAGACTCCACAAAGCCGGCATACAAGGGATTGTTCTCGACTGGATTACTTCCTATCTTCAAAAAAGATCTAATATCATCCACTCGCCCCCCTTCTTGTCCGAACCCTACCTCACAAAAGCAGGGGTCCCCCAAGGGTCAGTCATCTCACCTTTGCTTTTCAACATCTACATGATATCTTTACCAGAACTGATCAATGATTTCCATCTCACATCCTACAACTATGCAGATGACACACAAATACTACTTAAATTAGAATGCCCCAAAAACATTGAAAACTCACAAATCTTCAGTTGCCTCAGAGCCGTTGATCGGTGGATGACCTGGAGCCATCTCAAACTAAATACCTCCAAAACAGAAATAATCATATGTGGTAACTGGAAAAGTTATGACCCTCTGTGCGTCTGACCTGACGATCTCGGACCACCTCCTCAATTATCCAAGGAAGTTAAAAACCTAGGAACCACCATGGATTCCAAGTTAACTATGAATGCCCAAGTGGACAAATTAGCACGAACAAGCTTCATCACCTTGAAGACTTTACGACACATCTTCCCCCACCTCGGATTTCCACACAAGGTGCAAGCTACTATCTCGCTTGTACTATCCAAACTGGATTATGCCAAAGGCCTCTACCATGGATCATCTCTATCTGTTATGAAAAAACTACAACGTATCCAGAATTCCGCAGCCAGGCTACTATTACCTGTAAAGCCGCAAGCCCACATCACCCCTCTCCTTGAGAGCACTACACTGGTTACCCGTTGCCAGAAGATGCACTTTCAAGCTGCTTTGTATATACATATAAAGCTATACATGGAACAGGACCGCTTTTTATCAGAAAGAAAATTACCAAATACATCCAACAAAGAAACTTTAGAACACCACCATACAAGAAAAAGACTATAGGTGGTACATCGTTCTCCGTCCAAGCAGCCAAACTATGGAATTACCCCAATCTATAAGAGCCACAGATAACTTTTTTGTCTTCAGAAAACTACTCAAGAGTTGGCTCTTTCCTTCATAACCACCATATTCAAACAACTATGAAGTGCATATGCCTATGTTGATAAATATTTTTTCAGATTATGTGTATAGTTCTATTTATTTATAGTTTCTTTGGAAAATATGTATCGCTACTATGTCATAACAATAAAATACACACACACTCTTTAAACCTGTTTGACTAAGTATTTTTTACCCATGGTTCTAATTATGTATTCTATGTGCATATGTGTGTGTATTCGTGTGTGTGTGTGTGTGTATATATATATATATGTATGTGTATATGTTGTTTCTGTGCTTGGCATGTTCGTGGATCATTGCATGGCTCCTGGGTGGGTTGTTATACTAGATATCTATGAATTCCTGCTCTCATCTTATCACACATCTACTCATCATCATATGTCATGTCTCTATCAAACTATCCTCCAGTCTCACTCTGACTCATACCAAATCCCTTCTACTACTTTCAACTCCTAAATAACTCTGCCTAAGTTCTTCCCTCCGCTTCCACATCTACCTCACCAAACCTCACTCTACTACTGTGACCTCCCACACAACCCTACTAAATTCTCCCGCATTTATCTCACCCTGCTACTATGCTTTCCCTAACCCTTCCACATACTCTTCCCTCCTCCACCCCCCATACTCATCCCAAGCCTTTGGGTTGAGTAAATGAAGGATATACTCCCAATTAACACTTCTGGATTTCTTTCCTCCTCCACCCCTCCATTACTCCAGTCAATCTAACTAACAAACTCTCATATTCGTGGCTCAAATTAACTCATAATAATACTAAAACTGTACTTATTATTTCCCGATACTAATCCATCACTAATTCTTGTTGGGTTCCAGAGTAGCGTGCTACCCATCGAAAAGTGATCTGACGCCTCATCAGGGGTAGTAAGTGCTATATAAATGCGATTACAATACAATACAATATACTCCAAAAGTGGAATGCGAACCACGAATGGACCCCAGGCCAAGTGTAGTGTGTAGAGGGTCGCTGGGATTGTAAGAAAACACTGAGGGTGTCCAAGATATCCCACCCCAAGATCCTGAAAAGTAGGAGTAAAGTTACCCTTCTACCCCAGAAAGACAGTAAAGTTGAGATAGGGGATTCTGCAAGGACAACAACTGACTACAAAACACTGAAGACCGATTCCTGGGCCTGAGGACCTGTAATGGAAGGAGACCAAGTCCAAGAGTCACGCAAGTGTCCGGGGGGGCAGGAGCCCACTAAACCCTGGATGAAGGTGCAAAAGGGCTGCCTCCGGGTGGAAGAAGCCAAAGAGTCTGCAGCAACGGAAGGTTCCAGGAACTTCTCCTTTGGTCAAAAGATGTCCCACGACGTTCTGGAGGATGCAGAGTTGTTTCCACACAGAAAGGACACAAACAAGCCTTGCTAGATGCAAGAGTTGCAGTTCAGGATTTTGGGTGCTGCTAGGGCCCAGGAAGGACCAGGAGGTCGCCCCTTGGAGGAAGAGACAGAGGGGGTGCTCAGCAACACATAGAGCCCACGCAGAAGCAGACAACACCCGCAGAAGCACCTGAACAGGCACTTAGAAGATCTGAGGACGACAGTCGACTCAGAGCAACAAAAGAGGGTCCCACGACGTCGGAGTCCAACTCAGCAAGTTGGGCAATGCACAACGGAGTGCTGGGGACCTGGGCTAGGCTGTGCACAAATGAAGTTTTGCAAAAGTGCACAGAATCCCTAGCAGCTGCAGTTCACGCAGTACCCAGGATTACTGTCTGGCATGGGGAGGCAAGGACTTACCTCCACCAAATTTGGACAGAAGAGCCACTGGACTGTCGAAGACACATGGACCCAGCTCCTGTGTACCAGGGACCACACTTGTCAGGATGAGAGGAGACCCAGAGGACCAGTGATGCAGAAGTTTAGTGCCTGCGTTAGCAGGGGGAAGATTCCGTCCACCCACAGGAGATTTCTTCTTGGCTTCCAGTGCAGGGTGAAGGCAGACAGCCCTCAGGGCATGCACCACCAGGAAACAGTTGAGAAAGCCGACAGGATGAGGCCCTACAATGTTGCTGGTAGTCTTCTTGCTACTTTGTTGCGGTTATGCAGGCATCCTGGAGCAGTCAGCGGTCGATCCTTGGCAGAAGTCGAAGAGGGAAGTGCAGAGGAACTCTAGTGAGCTCTTGCATTCGTTATCTGGTGAGATGCCCACAGGAGAGACCCTAAATAGCCCACAGAGGAGGATTGGCTACAGAGAAAGGTAAGCACCTATCAGGAGGGTTCTCTGACGTCACCTGCTGGCACTGGCCACTCAGAG
This sequence comes from Pleurodeles waltl, assembly GCF_031143425.1. Classification (NCBI taxonomy): domain Eukaryota; kingdom Metazoa; phylum Chordata; class Amphibia; order Caudata; family Salamandridae; genus Pleurodeles; species Pleurodeles waltl. The sequence goes on from NC_090440.1 coordinate 1,168,186,196, forward strand.
CTGTCCATTGTGCCCTCACACCTCTGCATCCAAGATGGCAGCGGTCTAGGACACACTGGAGGTGCTTTGGGCACCTCCCCTGGGAGGTGCTGGTCAGGGGAGTGGTCACTCCCCTTTCCTTTGTCCAGTTTCGCACCAGAGCAGCGCTGGGGGGATCCCTGAACCAGTGTAGACTGGCTTATGCAAGGAGGGCACCATCTGTGCCCTTCAAAGCATGTCCAGAGGCCAGGACAGGCTACTCCTCCCGAGCTTTTCACACCTATTTCCAAAGGGAGAGGGTGTAACACCCTCTCTCAGAGGAAATCCTTTGTTCTGCCTTCCTGGGACCAGGCTGCCCAGGCCCCAGGGGGGCAGAAACCTGTCTGAGGGGATGGCAGCAGTGGTTGCTGCAGAGGAGACCCTGAAAAGTTAGTTTGCCAGTACCCGGGCTCTATGCTGGAGACCCGGGGATGCATGGAATTGTCCCCCCAATACCAGAACGGTATTGGGGTGACAATTCCATAATCCTAGACATGTTACATGGCCATGTTCGGAGTTACAATGGTGAAGCTACATATAGGTATTGACCTATATGTAGTGCACGCGTGTAATGGTGTCCCCGCACTCACAAAGTCTGGCGAATTTGCCCTGAACAATGTGGAGGCACCTTGGCTAGTGCCAGGGTGCCCACACACTAAGTAACTTTGCACCTAACCTTCACTAAGTGAGGGTTAGACATATAGGTGACTTATAAGTTACTTAAGTACAGTGTAAAATGGCTGTGAAATAACGTGAACCTTATTGTAAGAATTGGCTGAGCTCCCTATGGGTGGCAAAAGAAATGCTGCAGCCCATAGGGATCTCCTGGAACCCCAATACCCTGGGTACCTAGGTACCATATACTAGGGAATTATAAGGGTGTTCCAGTGTGCCAATCAGAATTGGTAAAATTAGTCAATAACCTGCAGTGACAATTTTAAAAGCAGAGAGAATATAAACACTGAGGTGCTGGTTAGCAGAGCCTCAGTGATACAGTTAGGCACCACACAGGGAAAACATACAGGGCATACTTTATGAGCACTGGGGTCCTGGCTAGCAGGATTCCAGTGACACATAGGCAAAAACAAACATACATACAGTAAAAATGGGGGTAACATGCCAGGCAAGATGGTACTTTCCTACATTCGGTCGATGTATAAAAGAATCCAGAAGTGTTTTATCTAGAGCTAGAGATGTTTACAGACGAGATATGACATGGGAAGTAGCGGTCTTGTGCTGTGATATGCTGTATGTTGCAGCCACTTTATTTTTGACATTGTTATTGGATTGTCTCTACATATTACATGGTTCCCCTTTAGTTCAAAATGAGATGTACCTTCCTGGATGAGCAATATGGAATGCAAGGTTTTCCACTTTTGTTGCTTGTAGTGTGGTGACTTTTCACTATAGTGTACTGGTCCTTCCTTGTAGGAATTGTACATGCAAATCAAGAACTTGTAAATTGGTGTATGTAAAGTCCTTTGTGTGTGATTCGGTCACCACTGATGTATAACATCTCAAGTGGGTCCTTTCCATTTGATCATGGGATGTGGCACTCCCTTGTGCACTGTGATATTTGATGTCCCTCTTGACTTGTGGTATGGTATTTGGGGGCTCTTTCTGCCTGACATGATGTGCAAGTCCTTGCCCTTCGAGAAACTGTGTGGAAAGCCTGTGTCATGGTGTAGTATGGTTATGGGATCCACCTTGTTTTATCAGTTGGTACATGATTGCATTATGTCATTTGCTGCATGATGTGATGTGTAGGCCATTTCCCTGTGGGGCACCGTATCTGAAGTCTTCATTGTTCTGAGATATAGTATTTAAACTTTACGTTCTTCTACCTTGTGGTATTTGGCTCTCCCTTGCCATGGGACATGTTGTGTGGTTCCCGTTAGGGGTGGCACTTCATGTAGAGCTTTCCCGGCTCTATGTATATTTCTCCTGGCTGTGAGTTACGATAGTAGAGGTAAGGCTCTGAGACATAGTGACTCCTTTTCCTCTAAGGCAAGCAGCTGTGTTGTGAATTTAATCTTGAGTGGTGAACTGTGTGGTTCACCTGAGATGTGGGTCCTTTCCCTTTGCAGATCTGTAAATGGTCTCATCTTTGTGTGGAATGGTAAGTCAGACCCACCTTCCTGTGTGTTATGATTTGGGCACTCAAGGGCAAATTTATGAAAAGTGGGGCTGGACAGAGTGCAGCCCCACTTTTCTAGCACCCCTTAGCGCCCCCTAACACCATCACGGTAGCACCGTATTTAAAATCCGGCGCACCATGGCGATAGTTTACTGAATAGCGTCATACTTTTTGATGCTAGACCGGCACTTTGAAGGATTAGCGTAAAAAATGATGACGCTAATCCTGTAAAGCACCCAGAGGCCCAATGTAATCAATGGGAGCCTCTTTTTTATGCCTGCACTTAACAGGCGTAAAAAAATGCTAATAAAAATGGTGCAAAGGATTCTCATAGATTCCTTTGTGCAATCTTTACGCCCCCCCTTCCCTAGTGCTGGAACACCCCCCCTTGTCTACATTATGCCTGGCGCAGGCATAATGTGGCGCAAGGGGTTACAAAGTGGTGCAATGGAAGCATTGTGCCACTTTGTACATAAGGTGCAGCGTTTTCCCCTTCCAACACCACATTAGCGTAAAAAAAATGACGCTAATGTGGCATTAGAACAGAGCAAGGCCAGCATAAATCTGACCCTTACTCTGTTACCTGGTGTGTGGGTCCTTTCCCTTCATGAGCTCCCTGGGGAAGTCCCTTGCTGTGGGGCACGCATTTGTTTTAATGATGCGCTAATGGACAATGTGGTCTAACACATTCTGGGCCTGATTTATGAAAAGCTTGCACCGCCTTAACGTCATTTTTTGACGTAAAAGAGGCGCAAATTTACAAAATACAATTATATTTTGTAAATCAGGCCCTCTGTTCTCAGTACATGGTGCAGTTAAAGTAATTTTTGTAATCAATTTCAGTCTACGCTTTAACTTCATTGTTGGTAAGAGAGAGAACAGAACTTGATTAAAAAGATGGGAGAAACCGCATAATAGAGGAGGGAGACCACTGGGCTGACGACAAAGCAGATTCCTTCCATGGTTTCAGTGTGCTGGCAGACTTTTAAGGTGATTCTCTCTAATCGGACTTTCTGCTAAAATTAAAGGAAACAAACAGAATTCCCGTATGTCCTAGGCCAGTCGCCAGAGTTTAATATCTGATCAATTATAGAATGAAGAACAGAGAGCTAAGTTAAAGAGTGTTTGGGGGATGGTGCCTACAAAAAAGCAACAAGCCTTGGCAAACCCAATAGGTCTGGCTATTTGCTAATTGAAATTGTTTCCTTATTTATTGACAAATTTGTATATGGTGTTTGAGTAAATAAATAAGTGAATGCAAGAATGCCTATACACTTTGATGAGCGAATACTTGATGAAAGAATTGGTGACTGAATTAATGGATAATTTTGCTTGAAAATTAATGTGTACATGGGTGGCTGACTGAAAAGGACGAGTACATAGATTAATGATTGAATACATGATTGCAAGGATGGACGAATATATGAAAGAGTGAGCATGCGTTAAGGCCTTGGTAGATGTGATATTGTTATTAGAAAGCTAAAAAAAAACAAAAGAATACCCACATGAGCATTATGCCAGGGCCAGATATTATTGTACTAGTAATGCCCACAATCTATACAGAAATACTACCATTGTGGAGGGGCAGCCATTTTGCAGAAATAAACACCATCAATGCCAGAGCTGTCAGTCTGTTAGGAATTACTAGGATGAGGCCAACAACTACCACCATTATTCCAAGAACATCATTGTAATGCTGTGGTTAGCATTATACCAGAATCAGATGTCGTTATGTATGTTATGATGTCCACAATACACAAAGTACTACCACCTTCATGCCAGGGTCTGCATTTTGCTAAGAGTAGGTGCCGCCATACCACGGACTCCTTAACTACAACTAAAATGGGTACCCTTCTTAACTATCACATTCAGCTACACATGCATGCAAAGTCAGATGTGTAGTGCACCAGAAATGACATACTGAGTGCAAACCACCCTAACATAGCATTCCTAAAACAAAGAAATGCATAGACATTGACAATGCTCCTCTCTCCACAACATCAAAAATTTTAAACACATGGCACTTCCTTTCAACACAATAGCAATGATTTATTATACCTTTTAAAAATACCCAGGAAACACTAGCTGATGCCCCAACACAATGCATTAATGGTCACGGACAATGCAGTGCCTTTAAGTGAGAATGCCTTGATGGAGGTGGTAGTGTAGTAGTAGAAGAGACTAATAGTATGGAAATGTTAGGTTGTGCTGTTGTTCTGTTAGATTGTTGTATAGTGATGGTCACAATGTAATGGTGGAGTGTGGAAGGTTTCTGTTGATTATTCAGGACATGGTGCTATGAGAAGGTTTTGTTGAGTGGATGGTAATTGTGTGGTAGCATTGAGTGAGATGCTATAGTGTTGGTTGAGTGGTAACGTGGGCAAACATGAATTGTCTGGTTTTGTTACGATGTTTAATAGAGGTGAGGGCGGTACTGAAATGTGTTTACAAGTATGATTGTGCAAGTGGTATTTCAGTGGTAAGTGGTAGCGCAGTGCTGTGGGTGTAGAGTGGTGCCTGGTTGGATGTGTGGTGACAATGTATGAAAAGGAAGCACCTTGTTGGTTACAATGGGCCCCTATGTACTGTTCAGGGTTAGTGCCAAAGTTTTAGCACGAACCCTGAACAGTACATCAATAGCGTCAACAATTCTGATACTATTGCCCCCTATCCTGCGCCATGGTGTGCCATATTTTAAATATGGTGCACACATGGTGGCGGTATGGGGGTCTAAGGGAAGCAAGTAAAGTGGAGCTGCAATGTGTGCAGCACTTTTCTGAAATCCGCCCCTTTGTGAGTTGCACAGTTTGCAAAACTGACATAGTTAAAAATGAAGGTTAATAATCCCAAAGTTGCGATGTCTCAGAACTTGCAATAGCCATGTGGTCATAAGGCTTGAAATGGTGTCATAATTCCCAATGGGTGGCTGGATGTAGGTCTACAGGATGGGACGATTGCCTACTACACAGGGCATGCTCGGTCTTTTAGTTCGCTCTTATATCACTTTGACGTCACAATTGTGGTACATGTACTTCTGCTTATGCTATGCTAAATTAAATGCAGGACAACCACTAGCAGAATGCAGAGAATAAATCTGTGCTGGATGAACCACTCAAGCAGGAAGCTGGGAAACTTGAGATCTCCTATTGAAGGTTGGCAAAGTTGTAGTAGATCAAACAAGCATTTGCAATGCAACGGGTCTCGTACTACATCGAGTTAGAGCTATTAGAGTTGTAAACTCCTAACTGGACCTTTCTTGCCACATTAAATGAAAAAAAAATTCGCGTGATGATCGCGCTGCGAAATAAAGAGAAAAAGTAGTCCAGAAACTATACGGAAAACATGGATCCTCGTATGGTTCCAGTAGTTTACTGGTGCTGTCGAGAAGGGCTAAACACTGGAAAAGGCATGAGGTATGCATGCCTTTCACAAATGAAAACAAGCGGATATTAAAAGGCAAGTCCACACACCAATGAAAGTGACTGACGTAACATGGGCGTGGTTAAAATCCCCCTAAAGAGAGATTAGAAAAGGGACGGAGCGCTTTGCGCTCGGCCTATAAATAGTGATTGAAAAATTCTGCGCAAAAGTAAGTTATCTGGGCAAAGTACCTGCAAAACCTATTTTTCCTGAAAGAGTTCTTTCTGAAAGAAATCAGGAGGAAAACGTTTTTGTCCCTCAGAATTTTTAACTCATGCAAAATCTTGTGAAGGGGACAGACTCCGAAATGACGTGAAGTAACAAAGTATGTCACTAATTCAAAACCTTGTTAAATGAATTGTTCCTTGGACCTGTTCATGTAAAACTCAAGCTAAAACTAGAATTATCGGGTTTTGAAGATTGATAACTGACATTATTGTGTACTGAATTCGTTATTTATTTGTTCTGGCACTGGTTTATGCCATTATAATTTTAGGACAAAGAGTATCAGAATGCAAAGAAGAAACGTGGGCAGGATGATCGACTCATGCATGTAACTTGGGGAACTGAAGCCTTGCAAAGCCGAGTTTAAGCAAAGTGGTCAAGTTTAAAAACCCTGTGGGTAAAAAATCTTGCAATAAGGTAAACTGAGCAGGAAACCACCTGTAAAACCTGCTTTTAGCACAGAAGCATAATCCCAGTGTTGTGTTAGAACTATACCAGTCTTTTGGCAACAGCCAACTCGGCAAGGAAGTTGGGGATGGAGTGAGTGAGGATTAATGTTTTTTTTAATGTTATGAAGGATCCACCATCTGTTATGTGCAAGTCTAAGGTGCAGCTTATTGGAAACATTCCCATTTTATGAGTTGCACTGCACATAATAAGGATGCAAAGGGCTTATCCTGTACTGACTTTATTCTGCAAATCTATGTAGTTGCCTCACCCTGCCAGCTCCCATTTTGGATGCAGGAAAGAAAGTCCAAGAATGCAAAGGAAAAAAAGGGTTGCCTGAGCCGCTGTCACGTGACATACCTCTACTGGAGTTGTCTATTTGTAATACATATAATTTACATAGCTTTGTTTCGTACCAGCAATTAGTGCAGCACATAGAACAAGGCTTAAAGGTGTTTATCCAATCGCTTACAAAAGAGTAGATTAGACCACCCCTCTATTACCACTCAGAAATAAGTCTATCGAATTTCATGAGTCCACACGTCGAGTAACTCACCCCGGTCAGATTTTTTCTATGCATTCTGGGACTGGTAGCCCTGAATTATAGGCCCATATGTACGTAAGCTTTTTCCCATAGTCACAGAATGGGCAAAATCCTTTGGTACATCTGGCCCATAATGGGTTAAATAAAGTCTACATGTCCTATAATGCAAATAAATCTGAACAAGATAAGCTACTCACGCATAGACCTTGGAAACTGATCTCATGGAAACAGTTGTGTCTTTACAGTTTCCTGGAGTTGTTTTTAGTATGATAATCATGGGCTTAAAATCACAGCACGTGGAGAGTTTTCAAGTTACCCAGGTCCATGTTCAGGCAGCTCGGCCAGTCCATGTTTTTATTAAGATTCTGTTTGTGATGATTTTACAATGGTATAAGGGACTACATAATGGGACTACAGTTCCCTAAATGCATAACAAATATCTGGATTGACTTAGCTCCTCGTGTATGAAACTTGGGAACATCAGGGTGTTGCATGCACTAATAAGCGTACAAAATTGACAAATTAAAACAAAAGCTTACAAACGTAATTAAAAAAGTGAAGTATCTTTAGCAACACTTGACGTGGCAAAGAACATGCCTGGTAGGCCCTGGTACTTCTTACCTGGTGAGCACAAGCTGGGCTGGAGAGGGCGCAATTTAAAGTTTCATAAAAAGTGCACACTTCACAGCTCAGCTGGTAACTCTCTTTCAAAACCACTCAAAAATAAAATCAATTTCTGTAATCAGGAAGTTACATTTCTTGACAAAAGGGGCCATGAAGCAATACAGAACAAGCAGCCTTGCAAAGTTTTCCAGGTCCATGAGTGATGTGCTGCTCCAGGCCAAGTTTTTAATTTGAATCTGGGACTTGTAGTCTTGTTAATGTCATTATAAAACAGGACTATGTTGGAGTGTGTCTTTTAAAATTAATATTAATTACGTAATCTTGCAAATATATTGTGTGATGAAGCTGCATAAGGAAATGTGTTAACATAGAAAATAATGCACGCGTTTGAAATGTGCCCACGGGGAGTGGCTACCAATGTATACGAAGACTAATGAAAAGCTTATTAATTCTGAATTATTGTGCAATAATGTTTTGAATTTGTATTAGTATATCATAATTAGAGTTATATGTTAAGAGTTTGCTTTATTAAATTAGAGGGCCTTAGCTTAGCGAGGGTTTGGGACATAGCTGCCTGGCCTCATACTGAATTGTATTTTTCTAATGTGTAAATTAGCTGTTTTCCTGAAGGACACAAAGTTGTATTTTTCCGGGGCTATATGCGTGTAGCCGTAGTAAATTATTTCTCATGAGAACTGGCTTGCTCAAGGCGACATTCTTGCTAGATGCAATGGTGTAATTCGCAACACGTGCAAGGTTAACTGTACTAGGGAGAAGAAAATGAAGACACTGACTGGAGCGTAAAAGTGTAACATTTTCTATCTGACATTCCAACCGATGAAGACGTAAATAACATGGACCAATCTGCGACATGGGAACTGCAAGCGAGGAAAATTCTAGTAAGGTGCCTACCGAATTATTGGACAGAGATAACGATGCACCACATTCTATCCAACGAGGAATTAGGGAACAATTAGACGGTTTTGATTTAACGGTGTAACCCAAGGAAAACTGGTAAATTTTTCCTTTTCTATTTTGACGGGGACATTTGCCTTTTCCTTTTGCCATAAGATTTATGTCATTTGCCATTTTTCCGGACACTCCAAACCCATACTTTAGAGTTAAATTGTCCTGCCACTTTAAACCATCCTTTACCCCATCATTGTCTGATATTAACTTCTCCTCCATCTGAGGGAAGCAATTCCTTTTCTGAACTATGCTATCTTGAGATTTTATCCTGTCCTATTTCTGCCGATGGTGAATCGACTTATGTCCTGAGGACGAAGACTGATGCTGTTTGCTGATTTGTTGGATTGGTAACTATCCTATTCAAAATTTGTGATTGTCTGTTTGCCTTTTCTTTCTAGGTACCAACTGCTATTTTGGTAGAGACCTTAGTTTAGATGTTTTCCAAATTTGTGTTTACTAAAATGTTTTGCATGAAGCCCAACATGCTAATGCTAATTCGTGGTTAGTTAAGGCGTTCACAATTATTCCTATGCAAATAGACTGAGTTCTTGCTTTGTTGAATCAATGTACTAATGAGACACTGCTAAGTTGCTTCATATTAATGATGTGCCAAATACTGAATTAATATAATTGATGCATTGATCAAGTCATGTTTGATTACTAATTAGGATTGTTGGCATGGTTTATTGTTATTGGGATAACAGACATGATGTTAGATTGTAACCAATAGGGAAATAAATATCTTAACTTTTGACTAAACTGGTGTGGTTATTCATCAACTGTGGAATTATGGTGAGTTCAAATGATTAAGTTTTATTAAATGTTTATTGATTAGCGATTGTTATTATTGATTGTTTATTGATTCATTGATTGGTGATGCCAAGAAAATATTTTGTGCTGGGAAGTACCTAAACGTGGTCCAAAGGTTTGCCGACTCAAACGCATCTCCTTGTAAGTTTACTTATTAAGGCTCTGACGCGCTACCAACTACAACTCTCAGAATTCAAAGGGAAAGAATCTAGCCTGGCGCAGCATATCACGCATGCTTGTATAGAGAAGAATGTTTTCCTTTTTATTAATTTCACACAAAAATCTCAGACACTAGGGGAGAATTTGCAAGTTGCTCATTAAATTCCCTCCCTGCATTAACCCCTGTTTACATACAGGTTGGAATTACGAGTTCTTAGTTATTTAACACATCCGATAGTTATAGGATGCATGGAATAACAACCTTCGTTAAATTTCGGTTGGTCAAACCTGCTGACATTTAATTGGGGAAAAACTTACGGGATTGACTGTATCATGTATATTTTGCTGCATTAAACTCCGAAATCCGCTTGTTGTTCCCATAACTCATAATACGTGTTATTTATCGCGCACAATAAATAAGAACCTCATGTTCTTATTTATTGAACATGCCACGTGGTATAAAAACCACTTATACTTGTAATCAGGCTCATTGTGTCTACAATGTAAAAGCCAGGGTCCCCGAATATTTCAGTATTAGGAAGTAGTGATCCATCCTGCTGTCTCTGCATTCTGTGGTTTGACTTAGGTGTTTTTGTTATATATTTAGGACACTAAGAAATGGACATCCTACTTACAGATAACACTGGGCATCTTGAGAACACAGAAGGATTTCTTCTCGTAACTGTCAAGTGGAGCAATGGTTATCTTTCACCTCAGCCAGGACTTGCCTTTTTAACCAACATCACTTTGCATTCAGAGACTTATAGGTTTGCTTTTGCCATTATCAGTTCAAGTCTCTGTGATCCAGCAAGCAACATGCCATTGTTTGAAAAGCCAGCACTTAGCGTTGAAGTGCAACTGACATGGGCCCATATTTAATGGAAAATGACGGAGCGAAATGCTGCGCCAAGACTGGCAGCGCCGCGCTCCATCATTTTCACAACGCAGGGAAGAGCCATATTTAATTGAATATGGTTCACAGCTGAGTTGTCACCTGCGCTGGCGCTAAATTGAGCTGCTTAGCACCAACGCAGGCATCCTTGCACCATCTTACAAGGATGTGTGCGCTGAGGGGTTTGATTGGTATGCGCAGGAAGGTGTCCCTTCCCGCACATAAACAATCACCAATGGCGATTTGGCACTTTTCTGTGTGCTGCAGAAAGCAGCACACAGAGAAGTGCCAAAGCGTAGTTTTGAAATGATTGTTTATGTGCAGGAAGGGACACCTTCCTGCTCATAAACAATCATGTCTGGCATTTTGCTCTTTCTATGTGTGCTGCAGAATGCAGCACACATAGAAAAAGCAAAAAATGAGGAGGAATAAAAGTATTCACCCTTGATGCTGCTTGCTAACTCCACCCCTGGGGTGGCTTTCGATTTTGGCGCTGCCTCAGGTTTACGAAAACTTGTAAATCTGAGGCAGCGTCAAAATACAATGGGCGTTGTGTGGCACGCCCACAGCAAAACCCATTGAACGCCCCTTCTACCAAAGTGCTGCGTGTGAAGGGGCTGTATTTACAAGGTGGCGTTAAGCCACAAAAGTGGCATAACACCACCTTTTAAGTATGGCGCAGGCCATTGCGCCACCGGAGCATTATGAAAAGTGACGCTCCAGTGTTGCTAGGGGCTCATAAATATGCCCCATAAGGTTTTTACCTTGATCCATGGGAGAAGAACATCCATAGTTGCAAAGCTTCCCGACTTCAAGCGTGACTAGTTAGGCCAGTCCTGTTTTCTTTCTTAGAATTCTGTGACTTGCAGTTCTTCTTAACCCAGTATAACACCAGAAAAAAATTGGAATGTACTAAATAGTCACAAATGGGCCTGGGAAACTTGGTAGCTATGGGCATCTAGTCTGAGGCTTCAGTTTCGCAAATCATTCCTTACATGTGTGTGACCAATTGGTTCACTGGAAGTACAAGAATACTACAACTTCCAGAATGCCGTAGTATTTGAAATCAAAGCATAGGACTGAAAATATGATTTCTGACCGCAGAACAAGAGAGCGATTCTTGAGATGAACCCATTCTAAATAGGTGAGAAGAAGTCACTTGACAACAATGTTTTCTGTTACATACCTGCACTTAACTGTAAAGTAACCCCATTTTATTTGTGCCAACTTCAGCCCTCACACCATACTCACAAGACATTGCTTACGTATGACTTGTAGGTGTTTCACTGTTCATATTTTAAATAGACTCTTAAAACGCCCCCAAAAGTAATGTACTTTTACATAAAAAGCCAGGATCGGCTAAGAATGTTACACATGAACTCAAACAACTTGACAGCTATGCATATGCTCATTGAGTGAATGGTTAATTTTTTGAGCTTGTGTGCAGTGAAAATTAAACCGACCTGAGGCAAAGGGAAAGGGGAGTCCTGTATGAAGGTTCTCAAGTTCCTTGATTACAGGCAGGAGTCACTTCTCTGGACCAGGTTTATTTCAAGGTTTCCTTATTTTAATTCCAGGACAACAAGAATGCAAGGAAAAAATCTAGCAGAGGATGCACTACTACCACATGGGATCAGGAAAAGAAAGAGCTCTGCTATTTTCCAAAAATACCAGCTCAAAGTTGTCAAGTGACCCTACTTCTTCCTCAAACATGTGTCCAGTTCTGGATGTCTAAGCAATGTAATGTGAAAATTGAAAGGACAAGGCTCGGTGAACGTGCCATGTGACCTTTGAAAAATGTCTGTGCCTGAAATCCTGTTGAGTCAAGGAATTTTACTCTTCTCGAAGACCTCGCCAACTTCCTGAGAGGAACACTTTTACTTCATCAACCAGAACTAATTTGCTACAGTCGATGCCTCATCCAACAACAATTGACAATGGCAATGGGTGTAGCCATCAAGACCTATCAGCTTCGCGCATGTTTTTAGCAATGCAGGACAGAAACCCAGGTGTTTTGAGGCATGCTTTAAGGAGTAAACAAAAAAAGGCACGTCAGTGCATTTACCCACGTCATTTTGTAGGCCTGGGTTAAAGGTGATTTTTTTCATAATGAAGAATTCAACAGTAGGACACACGCGAGCCGCCGACCAAGATGGCCGCCTAACCTCGGAGCTCTGCTCATCGTCAGACTTTTTTTACCGCCTGAGCCGTTTTCTTTTTCTTTATTTGATGGCGCTTTCATCATAACAGCTGTGGGATGTTTTGGTGAGCATTTTCATTGTTTTTCTGGTCGCCTAGCTTATTTTCTGTCTCTTTAATTAAGTTTTTACATTTTCCTCAAGAGAGCATCTATTTTGACTCATTTTTACTCACCATTATAATGCACTTATCTGTTTTTTCTTTGAATATTTGATTGCTCGTCTTGCAGTTTTTTGCACAAGCCATGCAATTTATTTTTGCTGTGTCCTGTGTCACTCGTTTCCTTATTGATGGCTTTTATTTTTATATGGGTAAACTAAAGAAACTAAAACCTCTTTTGCATCAGTCCTCCTCAACTGACAAACTTTTGCAGTTTTTACAATTGGACACTTCTGTTGCAGCGTCTTCATCTTCCATGTCAAAGATGTCTTCCTCATCCTCTTCTTCAACTAAAATCTCTCATAAGAGGGTCAAACAGGACCCACCTTTACCAGTAAAATCTCCCTCACCAATCTCTCTTCACCTTGTGCTTGACAAAATACGTGCATTGCATCCTTTTATCAAAGAAACTAACTCTCGGATACAAAATCTTGATACTAAGTGGTCTCAAATGGAAGTGAGAATCTCTACTTTGGAACAAAGAGTCAGCGACGAGCAGGATGAAACAAATAAAATTACTAGTTTGGAGAAGGAGGTGGCAGCTTTGAAGACACTTGTGGTGGATTTGGACAACAGAAACAGACGTAATAATCTTTGCCTTTATGGATTACCGGAGGGTCTTGAAGGGAGTGACCCAATTTCATTTTTTGCTTAATTCTTTCCACAGTTGGTGGGCCTACCATCTTCTACAGTATTGAACATCCAAAGGGCGCACCGAAATGGTCATAGTCCTCCGCATTCCTCCACATCTAAACCAAGAGGCGTGATCATTTTCTTTCTTGAATTTACTGATCTATTGGGAATTCTTAATGCAGTGAAAGCCAAAAAACAAATCTTTTGGCAGGGAAGTAAAATCTTCATCTCACAGTATGTGTCCAAAGCTACAGCAAACAGGAGGAAAGAATTTTTGGATCTTCGTCCACAGCTTTGTGACTTGGGAGCTCGTTTTGGATTATTCCATCCTTGTTTGTTCAAAGTGACATATCAAAATAAGACCACATCATATACCTCCCCTGCAGCTCTTTGTGATTTTCTAAGACTACACTCTACAAACCCTATGGAAACAGCTGGTCCTTCTACACGTTGACTATATTTGTTTCTTAATTTATTATGCCCTTGTTCATTACAATTCTGATATAGTTGATGGTCCTTCATATGCAGTTTATACATTATACTATATTGATGTGCCTACAGGGCCTCTTTGTTAATGTATTGTTTTCTTTTCACAGGTTCCTGGTGTTCTAAAATCATTATTTTTGCTTGTAACTTTGTCCGTTGATGCGTTACGTTCCCTTGCTGTGCCATCTTCAGTCTGTGCTGTCATCACCCCTCCCCTATTGTTCATTCATCTCAGGTATGTTTTTGCAGAATTTGACATGTACTGTCTCTTCTTTTTTCTTGAATATTTACCATCCTTTTTCTTGCTGTTTTCCCTTTACTCTTCTCTCTCTTTGTTTTTCTTGTTTTCTTTTCTGCGACGTAAAAATTCAGAGTTATTTCTTGGACTGTCAAAGGATTTATTAACCCAATTAAAAGGCAGAGCATTATATCCCACTTAGCTAAATATAACCCAGATTTGGTTCTTTTACAAGAGACTCATTTGACGGATTCTGAAGCTCTGAAACTTAAAAAAGGTTTGGTGGGCAATGTTTTTACTTCTCCTTCATCTACAAAGAAAAATTGTGTCATTGTGCTCTGCCATAAAAAATTATCAGTTAAGGTTATTTCGCAAGACTCGGACTCTGATGGTAGATGGCTCTTTGTGAGGCTAAGTATTGATGGGATTATAATGACTATTGGTAATATTTATGGTCCTACTAATTCAGATTATTTTTTCTGGCCTAATATTACTAAACAATGTTTGCATTATAATGATTAATTTTTTCTTCTTGGAGAAGATTGCAAACAAGTTATTGATCCCTTTATAGATAGGCATTCTGTAATGATTTTTTTCCCCATAAAATGTATAAACAATTTATGGCATTTTTCTCACAATGTAATTTTATTGATTCATGGAGAACCTGTAATCCTGATAGTAGGGATTTTTCGTTTTATTCTCCACCACATGGCTCCTTATCTAGACTTGACCATATTTTTGTTTCTAAATCATTATCCCAAAATCCTATTAACTCTTCCATTGAACCTATGGTAATATCTTATCATGCTCCAGTGATCACAGATTTTGACTTGCTCCCGGTGCATCCCAAATCCAATAGGTGGTGATTTAATAATTCTTTGTTGCTTGATTCTAAATTTTCCACTTCCTTTGTTAGCTTTGCGGAGGAATTTTTCCAATTTAATGAAGATTCTCATGTTTCTCCACAATTGTTGCAGGATTCGTTTAAGGCTGCAGCTCATGGTCATATAATAAAATTTGTCTCTAATAAAAAGAAAACTTTGAATGCCCAGCATCAAGCTCTGCTTCTCAAATTTAAATGGTTAGAACATCAATATTATTCTTCCTCCTCTAATTTTAATCTACAAGAATTTATTCAGGCAAAATTGCAATTTAACAAAATCTCAATGGATAATGCCTCCTCTTTTCTTCTACATTATTATGGAGGTCGAAATAGAGCGGGGAAACTTCTGGCTAATTATTTAAAAGTACGAAAGCAACGCCATAATGTGAAGTCTACAGTTACAGATACTGGTGAGTCCCTTTTTAAGGATGAAGATATTTTAGCTGAATTTGTTAATTATTACCGGACACTTTATACTGCTGAGTCAGTCCCAACCTCCTTACAGATTGATGATTATTTAAAGAATATTCCAAACCCTAATAAGACGCTTGTTGATGCTACTTCACTTGAAGTAGATATTAATTCGTTAGAAATTTTTAAAGCCCTTCAATCTCTAAAAAAAGGAAAAACTCTTGGTCCGGATGGATTTACAGTGGAATTTTTTCTACATTTTTCTGACATTTTACTTCCCGAACTTTTTCAGCTTTTTCAATTCTTCATCGGTTCTGATTGTACAGGGGGAACATTTCAAAGTGCTTTGATTTGCTTAATTCCAAAGGACGGTAAGGATCATGCTTTCTGTAAAAATTATAGACCATTCTCAATACAGATTATAAAATCTTTGCTAAATTATTAGCCCTACATCTTGATACCCTTTTACCTGCACTGATAAGTAAGGAACAAACGGGTTTTGTCAAAGGTAAACTTGCTTCTGATAACTCTAGAACATTCTTCAATGTACTCAGCAAAGCTCCGCTCTTTCGTACACTTTAGCAGCAATCTCCATAGATGTTGAGAAAGCGTTTGACCGGTTAGACTGGTCTTTTCTATTAAAAGCTTTAGCCTGGCATGGTTTAGGGCCTCATTTCAATTAATTTATCTCTGCTGTATCAATCCCCAATGGCATTGATATTAGTAAATGGGAAATTGTCCAGATATTTAGTATTACGCCGAGGTGTACGTCAAGGGTGTCCACTCTCTCCACTTCTATTTATTCTAGCTCTAGAGCCCTTTCTATCCTGTATTAAAAATAACATTAAAATTGAGGGTTTCCAGTATGGCGAGAAACACCTAAAATTAATGGGGTATGCTGATGATATACTTTTATATATCTCGAATCCTGAACTCTCGATTCCGTTTCTACTTCGGGAGATTGAAGACTTTTTGTTGATTTCAGGTTATAAGATAAATTTGGATAAAACTGAAATCCTTCCTCTAAAAAAATTTTGTTTTAGATCTTCGTTTGATATTACTGGTTTTCACTGGAATTCTTCCAAGATTAAATGTTTAGGTATGTGGTTCACCTCATCCATTAAATAATCCATTGAAGTAAATATCTCAGATGCTTTAGAGAAGGTTGATAGATAGATTTTGGCATGGAATCCCTTATTTTTATCTTGGTGGGGTCTTCTTAACTCTATTAAAATAATGATTTGTCCTAACATTTTATATATCCTATCCATGATTCTGCTTCCTCTACCTGTTACCTTTTTTAAACAATTGGACTCCAGATTGTCTAAATTCCTCTGGAACAATAAGAAATCTAGAGTTTCCCTTAGTCATCTTCGTTATTCTAAACAGGAGGGAGTAGCCAATTTTCCTGATTTCAGATTATATCACAAATCTTTTTGTTTGCGTCAAGCTTCTAGATGGATCTCCCTGTCAGGCTCTATGTTTACTCCCTTATGGTTGGATATTGAATGTTCTTTTCTTCTCGTCTTTTTCCCCTCGTGAGGTGGTATCCTTTTCTTATAATATTTCGTTTATCTCCTCCCCGCTTCTTAAACATACTTGTGCTCTTCTGCGTTCTTACTATTTACCTCCATCCGTCACTTATTCCTCTTTTCTGAATTCCCCTATTTGGCATAATCATCTTATCACTATTAATAAAAAACCTTTATTTTGGAAATCCTGGAGACAAAGAAATATAGCGTGGGTCAATGATTTATTCTCCAATGATACTCCACTTTCTTTTTCACAATTCCAACTTCTATTTCATTGTCCCAATTCATTTATGCCTACATATCTTCATCTCATTAATATTATTCTTAATGTACTTTTTTCCTTGCCTTCCCCTTCTTCTTCTTTGGAATTACCCTTTTCTTTATCCTCCTTTCTTACCTCGTATCCTAAGGCATCAATTATTTATAAACTTTTTCATTCTCCTGTTTTGACACGTTCTAAATCTAAAATTGAATCTCAATGGGTATTGAATTTGGGATGTACCTGGACTGTTTCCTTTTGGAATAAGGTGTGGCATCGATCTTATAAAATATCTAGATCAGCTTCTACCACACAGTCACTTTTCTTTCTTTATCACAGACTTTATTTTACCCCTTCTACTATAGCAACATTTTCTGTATCTTCCACTTCAAACTGCTGGTCCTGTGATTGTTATGACTCTGTCGTCCAATTTCTAGGGGGTGCTGTAAGGGGAATGTCAGAAGCTTGGAAATCACCTTGAACACTTATCTAGAGTTCCTTGCTGACTCCTGTTTGTTTCTATTTTGGCCATGGTATACTTGTGTAGTACTACAGTTGCTTCCTGGGACTGCAACTCCCATAATGCACAGCCTGGTAGTCAGGAAAACCTGGATGCTGTTTCCCATTGTTTTCTATGGGAGAAGTCCAGTTGCTCCTTTTCCCCGGATCCCCTCCTCCAGGACTTGCAACTGTCTGAAATTACATACTCCTGAGACCTATCCTGTGCAGCCCAGCTTGGAACTGCTTATAAGCAGCCATTTCCTCAAGATCCCCGTCGTGCATTGGACTTCGATTCCTTTGTGTTACAGACCCTTTGTCGGATGGTGTTCCAGTTTTGTTCCTGTTCTGTTCCAGCTTGATCCTGTTTCCTGTTTCTCTGCCCTGCTCCTGATTGTTCCAGCCAGAGTCTGCTCCCTATCTCTTAGCCTTGTACCTGTTTGTTTCTTCCAGAGCCCGCTCCCTGTCTCTCTGCCCTGCTCCTGCCTTGTTTCAGCCTGAACCTTCTCTCTGTTTCCCAGTCCTGTTTACTGCTCATTTCCCACTCCCTGTATTCCAGCCCTGTCCTTGCCTGTTCCAGCCAGAGCCTGCTCTCAGTTTCCCAGTCCGGTCTCTGTTTGTCCCAGCCAGACGTTTGCGCCCTGTTTTCAAGTCCTGGTCCCGCCTTTGCTTCAGCCTGAGTCTGTTCCTACTTCTTGCCTCTGCCTCTTAGTTTGTTCCCTTCTGTTTCTGTTTCTTCTTGGTTATTTGTGTCTGGTAAGTGTTTTATCAGTCTTCACCAGTGTATAAATGTCCTCCTTTGTTCTGGGGTTGGCTCCTGGTTTCCAGGAGGCAATTCCAGCCTCTATCCTTGTCCAGTGTTATACGTTGTTTTTCGTGCCTAACAGTGACAGTGTGCTATTGCTGTTTTCTCAGGAATCGCCACTGTGTTTCCAGCTGGACCCACAAGAGCGTGTCTTCTGTAAGTACTTTCCTTGTCTGTGCTCTAGGGTCCAGAGACAGAATCACTTCTGCTGCCTCCTTTCTATGGGGCTGGCAGAGTGACTATCTGTAAGAGCAAACTGCACAGAGGCATTGACATTCCCTGTCCCTGTGGGAGGTTCTGCGCCTTACTCTGTGTACAACCCTAGTGTGTTTGTCCACTAGTAATCTGTTTCCTGTTTGTTCACACAAGGGTTGCTCTGCTTTTACTTTCCTGTGCCTGTTCATAGCTGTCCTTTCCGTGTATGCCTTTAGCTGCTCTTCTTCCCCAGTATACTACCTCTTTAGGATATTCGGTGACCTCAAGGGGTGTCCCAACCACAGTCCTGATCAGACCCGCCCGAAACCGGGACAGTGATAGCCCAAAGGGAGATCTTAAGCAAATCCTTTTAGAATGTCCCCCCCACTGTCTCTTTTTGGAGAAACGTTTGGCGTCAGCTTACCTCTATTTTCCATTTGCGATCCTAATTATCTCCCTCAGTGCTTTTTCTAGGTAGTCTCTCTGCTGCCATTGTTTCAGATGATGATAATTTAAAACGGTTGGATCTCATGTTAGCTTTAGCCTTTCAGCAAATTACTCTTAATTGGAAAAATTCATCCAACATTTCCTATAAGGCTTGGTGGAATAATGTTTGCCACTACCAAGACTAGATATGTCGTTGTGATCCGAGAGCCATAGGCTTTTACCTCTTTATGCTGCCCCTCCATAAATAGAGATCTGTATTGGTTACCTTTGACTGATTTTCTTAATGCTGTTGCTTGTAATTCTACTAATTGTACATTATCTGAGAATTTTAATCCACTATGAATTCTTTATTTTCTCTGTTCTTGAGTGAATTTAAATTTAGCTTAACTTTATGCTTTATTGAATATTACTTTTTTCTTTTTTTTAGCTTTCTAAGATCCAATGTATCTTTCTTATTGTAACTGGTCTTGCTCCGTTTTCATTGTTTCTCCCCCATTTTATACTTTTAAAATGTAAACAGCTTTTACCATTCCTTTCAAAATTATATCATTATCATTATGACAGATATCTTGTATTGTTATTATGTGACCCATATGTATTTTGATTTTAATAAAGCTGATTTACCTTAAAAAGAATTTAACAGTAATATCAACCCGCAAATGTAGTCAGAGTGTATTTTTTTATGTTTAGTTAGATTGACCATAGCAAAGTTGGCTAATGTTTAGCTACCATCTTTCTTTCATACGGTGTCTTTTTAGTCCGGAGAAGCCAACTCCACATATTTTCTTGATGCCCTAAGTTTTCTGCTTTCATGTGAAAAGGTTTTCTTTTACACAATACTGGTAGAATGTACCATTGAGCTCTTCAAATGCACCTGCATAGAACCGCTTGATCGGAAGTATTTCAATGTATTGCAACATTGAAGGCATCAGTGAGGAATGAAGTAATACAACAGTGAAGCAACACAAAGCAACATGGAGGGCAGGGGAATAGAAACACCACAAAAGGAGAAGTTGGAGGAAGCATTTTGGATGGTGGGAGAAGAGAAGCATAAGTGTTAGAGAGGGGAATGTGGAGCTGTTGATGCCAGCACATGGGTGAGAAAGTAACGGTTGAGAAATGCATAAGTGCGATCACAACACAGGGTCAGGTGAGAAGCCCCTTGGTGAGAGAGAGCAACACGAAGTGTGGAGGGGGGAAAAGCAGAAAACAAGGGAGGCAGCTGAAAAATACATGCACCCTCATGGAGTGTTTATAAAAAAGAAATTAAACAGTGTTTCAAAAGATAGCAGTGAAAAGACACAAGTAATGCGTCCATGCTGCAGGAAAGTGACAAACACAAGAAGAGGACGTAAAGTCCTCACAAGCTGATGAATACAAAGCAAGCAAATGAGAGTTGCAATGAAGCAAACTAGTGGTAAGCAATGGCGGGGAAGGGGCTCTAAGCCTACTGTAAGCTTACAATAGATCTTTTTGGCAACAGGTAGCTTGCTCTGTCTGGTAAGCAAGATCTAACAAGTATTGGCAAAGTCAATAGGTCATTGTGATCCGAGAGCTATAGGCGTTGGCAATGTTAATACATTTGTGTACGGCGCTGGGGCTGGTTTTATTGATATCCCAGGAGTGGTATTAATTCATGGGCAGTGCCTCCAACACCCCACCCCCACAAGCCCACAATGCACCTCGCGTGCTTTCATTTTCACAACTGCTTTCAATTGGACTTAAAGCAATATTTTAATACTAACAACAACAGGAGCCTTATGGTAAGCTCAGTCATGCATGGTATCTGCTACTTGACATTTGTGACTTCAACACCAGTTTGCATGGGTTAGGGGTGATGTTTACATCACAAGCTGTTTTTGAGAGCAGTAAAACCTCTGTGGCTGACCACCATGGTGGGATAGTATAAACTAATGTCCTGCTGTTGCCACAAACTGAAAAATGCCCCTGGGGTTGGTTTGGGGTCAAACACTTATCTTTCCAACCACACCACTAGTTAAAAAGCAAGGGCTATTTTCCACTGAGCGAATGCCCTGTTGTGAACACGTACTGAAACAGACCAAGTGGTGCTTCTGCGCTATCGGCGCATCTCTCCGGGCGAGGTTCCTGGGCAAATTCAATAGGTGGCAGGCCGAGCACAGCACAAAATGTGCCAGGAGAAGCCTCTGAAAAAAGCCTTTAATTTCATGCTGCTAGATCAGTGCATGCTATCACACAGCCCCTTGAAGTACTATATGTGAAAATTAAATATTTGCACCATTGGGCATTCTTTGTTGCCAAATAGACATTACTATTGAACATGAAGGTAGAGGGTGTGGCGTCACAGCCAGAGTTCTGACTGGTTGCAGTTTCTGCATTGGTTCAACATGCTGTGATTCTGGGCAAACAACGTAATCTCTCAGTGCCTAAAAAAAGTATATGACCTTGTGTAATGGAACTGGTGCTCATATAAAGTGCTTCCAAGCATCTGGGTTGAGTTTGCACTAAATTAAACTGCAAACTTCAATGCCTCGTCAAGCGGAAAGCAAGGGCAGAGGATGACAAGAGACAAAACACTAAAAGGTGTTAAGTAAACAAGCGGTCTACGTGAGGAGGAGGGAGTTGGCCGTCCACAGGTACCAAACATACTACAAGCAGGGGGACAGGAGTCCAAAGTGCTGCATAGGTTTGTGAGGAGGAGCTTGGGTGTGTGAGGTGTGTGGCTGCTGGTATCCAAGCGGGGCTGCTGAAAGAGCACAACAGAGACACCATGGAGGGCCCTCCAATAACACCAGCAGGGTATCCACTACCTGCCCCTCGTATACAACCCAGCTTAGTTCCATTGTCTTACCCATGATTTCCAAGTGACTAATGCAATTAGGGGAGTGCCATCATAAAGCAATCTTTACACCAATCGAGGCCTCAAGTGAGCACTGCTGACTCTCGAGTAACTATCTAACTTGCCTATGTCATGCTCCTACAACCATGCTCTGAGATATCAAATAGAACTTCATTGGGCTACCATGATGAGTACTGCTATGTGTGTAGTACCCCCAGAAGTCTGAATGTGCCACGCTCTGGCAGTGTCATTAAAAGTGAGTTTTACTATATTCGGATAACTATAAATAGCTGCAGTGCACGCTGAATTTATAAGCAGTGCCAATACAAGTGAATGGTGCCATGTTATGATACAGTGACCTGGGTGAACACTATTATGTGAGCAGTGCTCATGCTCCTACACCATGCTTCTGGTGGGCACCACTGTGTGAGAAGAGGCAGGAAAAGTGTACCATGGCAAGCTCAGATAACATCCCTGGCAGATGCCGCTGTGCGAGCAAGAATAGCAATTGTGCGTTGTGCAAACCATGGACACAGTGGCCCTAATAAGCGATGTTGTATTCAGAGTCATGGTCCTGAACCGAGGTCTTGAGTGAGCACTACATGTGTTCTCCCAGGCGATCCTTTAGCCCTGTAGTGCCAGTTCCTCAAGACAGGTAAGCACTGATGACACCTGGTCGATGCCTGTATGCTCTCCGGGATTTATCATTGCGTGTGGTGACAGATCTTTAAGAAGGAAAATTAGACACAAAAAATATAGCTACCAAGCAGCAGGAAAAGACAGGAGGGACCCTTCAGGTAAAAAGGAATGGGGGTCAGATAATCATGTGGTGTCAGCCCAAATAATCTTTATCTTGATAACCCAGAGCACAGAGGGAGCTCAGGGCTTTTCATATGCTACAGGAGGGGATGGGGAGGAAAAAAACAGCAGCATCAAAATGAGATTAGTAAAACATAGTAAAGGCGATGGGATCAACAAGTCCTTTGCACTGCTAAAGAGTGCTGTAAGTGCAAAAATCCTGGAAAGAAGATGTGCTCGTAGCCTGGCAGGGAACCACCTGGGTCCAAGCGTGGCTCCTTGCAGTGTGCGCTCAAGGCTACTGAGTAAAATAAATGCTCAAAAGGGAAACACGCACAAGGGAAGTGGACGGTGTTAGGAGGAGGGTGGTGGCCATCCACCCGGGCAGCAAACACCCTAGAAGCAAGGGGAAATGGGGCACAGATAGTTCTGGTCAAACACATGCATTTGCAAGGTCCATGAAATAAATAAAAACGTAGTCCCAAAACAATGCCATAAAATTGCCGCTGCACAGGTTTAAGAGTAGTTGGTCAATGCTCACAGGGAGGGATAAACCCAAGCAGAGGCATGACGTATGGGGGCCATGGACAAATGGGGAGATCGAATACTGGAGCGATGAGGGAGCCAGCAAATGGCACTCCTATGCGTGGGCTGAAGCCCACAAAGTACATACAACAGGTCTCTTTTCAAGACTGTGCATGCGTGCCGTCTAGAACCAAGCCCCAAACAAAAACAGAATACCAGGCTACAAGGCACTGAGCTGCTATATGACAGTAGCAGCAAAAGTCAACACCTGCTTCATCTAATTTGCCTCTTACAAGATGTAGTGCCTGTGGATGTCCAGCACTGGGGAACTGAAAGTTGCCGTGCAGCTGAACAGTTGGCTGCAAAGTGACTTGTTCACAGTCATGGAAGCTTTCCACTACATCTTGGGCTTCAATTTTCACCTCTTCAGCTAGCATTTTTTAACCGATTCCTCTCTCCGTAGTTGGAAGAGTTTTCTAAAACAAATAAAGTTGTGAGGTCCAGGATTTTGCAACTTTGCACCACAGTACATGGGACAACCTAGCCCCTATGTTTGCATTTCAACTATGTATAGCTGTTAGAAATGACAAACCTGTACACAAAATAAAACTTTATACTGGTGTCTTGGTTGATCCCTTTATGTCACTGCTGCCTATGAATGAAGCAATCCCTTTTCATCCTGGATAGATTATATTTAGAAAAGTTATCATAGCAGTGAACGTCTTCAGCCAGTGTTTCCTTTGTGGTTCACAACTCTTTCAATGCTCAGACTATTGACTCAAGCATAGGAAGGAACAGACAATACTACAGTCACCAGCATGCAAAGTTCTGTTAGCTAAAATGTCAGGATCAACTAAATTTTGCATGGCCCACTACGTTTGGGCGAAAATACGTTTTTGTTCATGGAATGCAGAAGCATATTGTGGGAACATTCTGCAAAATTCTCATCCATCTACTACTAGAGGATCAAAAAAGCAAAAAGCTGTGAGGCATCCAGCGCATGAATTGTTAACTCCCGGGTGCACAGACTACACAAACTGCACAGATTGTGGGAAGTTGTTGCAGTTATCCGTGGACCTTGTTTTGCAAAGAAGAACCACACAAGGTATACAAATCACAAAAAACACCTGGGTCTCTATTATGGAGTGTGGTCTGGGGGCACAACTGGCAAGTATGGCTACTCTGCGTGTCCCCGGTGCATTTTGGATTCACCGAAAGGTTTCTGCATTACAGATAATGCTGGTGCACATATAGCACCAGCGATATCACCAGAGGGTGTTCTTTCATTTGCATAGGGCATGGCCTCATGCAAATGAGGGAATTCCTTTGCCTCTGCGCCCCGCCATTCTATAGACGCAGGTGCACAGGCAAAGAAGCTGTCAGAAGGCACATTGAAAGTGTGCCACCTAAATGATGGCCCACTGTCAGTGCAGGAAAGCCTGATGGCAGCCACCTTTGAAAGGTGTGTCCAGAACAAACAAGGAGAATGCGCTGCATGTAACACAGCCTCTGATTTCTTCCCATTACTAAGGTTCTATCTGCATGAGATGTTAAAAATATGGGTGGATTTCAAGTGTTTTGTGTTTCACATAACAGTTGCGCGGCAATGTAAAACAGCAAGAAGTAAATTTAAGCTGAGAGATGTGGCACTACTGCTGGGTACGGGCTCTGTTGCTTGCCAGGCATTCCCACAGTCGACCAGGCACTCTCTCTCCTGAAGAGCTGCTGTCCCCAGCTTTAGCAGACTGATAATCCGATTGTTTAGATTGCTGCCGCCACTAGTCTGGATCCGTTTAGAGTTGAATTATAGCCTGCTAGTAACTGCTCATCAAATTATAGGAATCTGAAGTCATTAAGAGCACTCAGTGCCTTTGACTCCCAGGACCACCCGCTGACTGGTAATTCCACACGACAGGAGAGATAACGGGCTGTGATATTTGGGTTTGAAAGGAGGGATTGGAGGGGGCAAATACGTCTACTATGGGTATAATTACATTTCCATATTTTCATTAACGTCCAGACACAGAAGTTGTCTGCTTATGAGAAAATAAATTGCCCCTCGTGTATGCAGAAACACAATGTGGATAAATTGTCCCTTGTGTATGCGGAAACAAAATGTGGATCAGAACCCGGATTTTCACCACCTTTCATAGAAAGATATGGAAAAATTCAGCACGTCATTTTTTTCACAGCTAGTCAGCAGAACCCAGAGGGGACAAGTTTTCATGTGTTTTGGTGATGAAATAGATAGCAGCCCTTATCAGAAAGCAATTTCATTAACACAAACGATCCTGCCTGTAAAAGGGTATTTAATTACCTTTCATGTCTCATTGTGTTTTCTATGTTAGTGAGCGCTGTTGATTACGTAATTCTGTAAAAGTCTCCAACATCGCACCCAAAGCATCAGATCCTCCACCTCCCTTCTTGAGTTCCGCAAGGGGCTGAACACCTGGCTCTTCGAATAACCCTGTGTGGACCATACGCACCTACACACTTGTTCAAGCGCCTGGGTACCCTCATAGGTGATTAGTGCGTTATACAAATTGTCATAACATAACATAACCACATGCGAAGGGGAAGGGTCGGTGACATAGCATAAGTTTTTTCCTGTACAATTTAATTACATTTCATAGAAAATATGAATGATGGTTTGTTGGAATCTCATGTGACTTTTTGGATACGAGCACGAAGATCAGAATTATGCTAATTTTGATAGCGTATGTAAAAGTTCTCCCAGGCCTAATTCTGTGCTCCTCAGTCAGTTTGTAAAAATAATCCTACTTCTACTTTTAGGGGATGTTCTGCTTTTTGGTTTTCAAAAATTGTCAACTATTTGTTGGTGAGAGAAACACTTTGGGCCTCAATTACTGTGTTTTGGCGCAGGGCAGTGCTGCAAGCCTTTTTGCAGTGCCACCCTGCATCGAACCAAAGGGCAGGAATGCGTTGTATCTATAAGATATGGTGCATTTCTGTCCTTGTTCCTTGCACTGGAGCACAAATTGCACCTACCGCCAATGCAGGCACCCACAGTAGGAATCTCGGTTAAAGGGCAACCACTGTTGCTACGTTTCCCTATCCTTTCACAATGAATAGCAAGCATTTGCAATGCAACGGGTCTCGCGTTTGCTCATGTTAGAGCTGATAGCGTTATAAACTCCTAACCCGACTTTTCACCTTTCGGCAAAAGTGCATTTATGTACGTAACCCGAAAAAGTGCAATTAACTGTGTAAAGCGCTAGACTTCTGCCAAGCGAAATCGCGCTAGGAAAATAGAGAAAAAGTAGCCCACGAGCCGGACAGAAAACAGCGAGCCTCGCATGTTTTCTGTACTTGGTCGATGCGCTCGAGGAGGGCTAGCCACCGGAAAAGGCATGACGTATGCATGCCTTCGACTAATGAAAGCAAGCAGATTTTAATAGGCAAGCCCACGAACCAATGAAAAACACTGACGTGACGTTGACAGGGCTCCGAGCCCTTTTCCAATACCTAAAGCGTCTCGCTGCGATACGCATGCGCGAGCGCATGCGACGCACGCTCGACCCTAAAAACGTGGCTGAATCTCTGAACCAGATAGGTGAGCAGGATGAAAAAGGTTACCGTTTTACATAAGCGAAATGCGTGCAAAGCAGAGATGAGAGAGTGGCCCTATGGTACTTACAATGGAATTAAGTGCAATAATGGAGAGCACCAGAAACAGCCGCTCTTCGAAGACTTGAGTCATTTTTCAGAAAGAAAAAAACAGTTTACCGTAGTACATATACACTTTCTCCGGAAAAAAAATAAGAATCAAGTAGACAGCACAACTTGCAAATATTGACGTTTCTGTTTTTTATTCGGTGCTTGCCCAAGTAACTGGCTTAGGCACTTGGTGTATACATGGTATACGCACAGCCAATATAATGGCAATTTTCATTCTCTTGCCACATAAAACCGCAAAAGAATTGTCAAATAACATATAAAACACAAAACAAACTAGCAACATCCATCTCCCCTCTCCCTGAAAATCAATGTGGAATTTGTGTGGAAGGGGCAGACACAGGTCACCTCACGGACGCCGTTTTCAGTTACGACCACAGTGAAAAATAATTGTACCTATTAGGCTTCCTTAGTCTGTGCTTGAGGTGTGTTCATCGATGTGCACATCTAGCCATGACAGTTGTCCTGCAGAAACCCTGAGAAAAACGACCATTCTTTCTGATTTGTGATGTTTCTGCACTACCTATCAGGGGAAAGGAAATTCTTATTATCCCACAGAATTGGCACTAGGAGCTTGTTGAGGCTGTAAGTACATTAACATTTTCCCATCTCCTCTTCAACATAAAGGTCGTTTAGTGGGTTACGGAGAAATGTGTTTATCTCAATGTTTCTGCTTGATTTGTAGGTAGCCATAATCTATTACTCACTCTATGTCACTATGTGAGGGTTCCTTTTGTCTAGGCCTGCTATTTCCTCGTATAAATTATTGCATTCAGACGCAATTAGTCCAGCACGAGCAATGCAGGATATTGAAGGCTACAGATCCCGGAATCACTGATTTGTTAAATGGATGCTCAAGACTGCAAAGCTATTGTTCTGTGGGCAACCAGCGATCTAGCAAGCCCTGATTACTCTGTAATGAAAGCAGTACAGAATCATATACTTAACTCCCCAGCCTGATAAGCCCTTGTCAGGATGAGTAAACTGATCGGTTGGGATCTAGTATCCTTGATTTTCCCTGAAACAGCTGGTAAGTTAAGAAAGTAAAACAGTGTTAACTGCTGGTCTTGGAGCACCCCTTTACATTAAGTTTCCCAGTTCCATACATTGGGGTTCTTGCATTCCTGTTTGGTCCGTTATACATTTAGGACTGGACGTACCAGGAAGCAAATAAAACCCGTGTACTGGATAACTTATTCATTCATGGAATTGGGAAACTTGTGAGTTCTGATGTCAACCAATTGTCTGATTTAGGTAGATGAAAGAAGACATTTTCTGAAAAAGGTCTAGTGCGGGGCTGAAACAAATCGGTTTCTGAGGGCCACAGCTCTGCCAAATGTTCTTTATAATCACTGAGTATGTAAACACATTTCCAATAGATCCATGGTAAAATGTTCATGAAATGTGAGAATCCTAAAAAATATCAGTGGATCTTGCACTTGTGAACCAATACTGAGCAAATCCTATAGATGTGTGGGGGTGTCTAACTCTAACACCATTGGCCTTCCAGTAGTCAGTCAGACAACACACTTTCCCCATGTGCCCATATGTGATTAGTGCTTTTATTCTGGTTTATCCCATTACAAATTTAGGACTGCAAGCAGCACAATGGTATGAAAAACCTGGACGTGAGTATATATTTTGCATGGGTTTGAGAAACTTGGTGTCTCGGATATGCACACACTTCACACAAACATAAATGCTTGTCTACAAAAGATACACACACACAAACCACACGTTGCATTCGGACATTCGTACATGGCACATATATGCATGCACACATGACACAAATACCTGTGAACATACAGGTGACAAAAACCTCTCCTTGCTCGCAATTTATAATTAGAAAGAAGATGATCATTCTTACAAAGTTCAGTTTAAAATTAATTTCTTCTCCTGGCAGCGATAGGTGAAAAAAGCAGCCTGAGTCCTTAGCACTTGCTGAATAATCCTGCTACAACAATTCAAAGAGGAAGTACACACATTCACTCATTTTTGGGGACTGGCACTTATTTTTACTCAACAAACTTTGATCCTGAGCAAGCGGTAGAAAAACACAAAAGGTAAAAAGAAAGAGGGAGCGAATTGGAGAAAAACAGAAAAACAGAGGCAAAGGGAGAAAGCATGGATGAAAAAGAACCCGCAAGAGTGAGATAAAGAGAAAGGGGGCATCTAGTGGTGAATTAAAGAGGCATGAGGTGGAATCAAGACAGAGGACACAGCCTTGGTATTCGGCACACTGACCTTCGACAGCATCTGCTTCAGGTTTCTGAGCAAATCTGTGTGCTCTTGCACTTATTCTTTTACAAATTAAGCACTGGTGGAAGGAAATACTGTTCTACACTTTGCAATAAATGTATTATTCTACCATGCCCTGATTCTGGAAAGAGGATCTTTTTGTTTTACATACGTACAGAATTTAAATCCAACTTGAACACAATTAACCTGGAAAAAAACCTAAGGCCCTTTTTCTGGGGAAATGCAGTACACCAGCTCTGAAGACTCCACATGAGGTGGGGATATGTTTAAGTAGAGAATATCACTCTACTAAAGAGATGCTCTGAAATGACAAAGCTGTGGTAAATTTTTCGAGCAGTAATTTGTATACAATCAACCACACTTGATGCTAACATATTGTTTAACACTTATTTTATACTTTCTAGGGTGGTAAATAAATATCCCAGGTCATTCTGGAATAAGCAAATCCAGTCACCTTTTTCTGTCATTAGAACTCATCTAGGGAGTAAAGGTTAATCCAAACATGAACCTGACATCTAGTACTAAAGAAACAAAGGCACCCAGAACTGAAGGTGAAACACTATATACAATATGCAAAAAAGAACTGGGAGATACCTGTTTTAGGGGAAGACATTGCAAGTGAAATACATCAGTCTACCACTGACCACCTATTTTGCTCACTCAAATGCTTGTGTTCTGGCAAAGTTTTAACCACTGGATCAGAATAATCCCATTCATGGCAAGCCAGAACATGACAAAAACATTTTGGAGAAGTCTATAGGCAAGACTCTGGGAAACTCATATTAAGTGGAAAAAAACTGTTTGTGGGTTTATTAATGAGCGTGCCGTACTGGACATTTGCCCAGAAAACATGTATGCCCTGATGCCCCACTACTGCCCTCATATGCCTCATTTGAAGGGTGGGTTATTCGGAATTTCCAAAGAGGGAGCCGTGGCTAGCTCTGCCATTCAAAAAACGCTGTTTGAACTGGCATGGAGGGATCTGCATAACTAGGGGTGCCCCCTCTGATGCTATTACCTGAGTAATTGTTTCTGTCCAGGACAACCATGAACATATGGCAGTCTCTGGCAGGAAAAGTCCTGAAATGTAGTGCACATGCTGGAAGAAAACTCCCCGCACACGGGGAGACATTAGTTGTGTGGTTCCTGGAACAAACTAGAGATATGCTGGGCCAACTTGGAATGACAGACCTACAGATTGTTTTCCCCTGAAACGTAGCAATCACTTCGAAGTGGAAAGTCCTCAATGATGGTACATTTCTACAAACAAGTTGTTAGTGGGGCAACAGAAGCACGTTCTGGAGGCCGGACGATATATATAAATATTGTCCTGATTGTTTTTTGTTCGAATGGTAGAATGTAGTTAAACAGATACAGGTACAGTCTTTCTCTCTATGCCAGGTCCTTATGCTGTGTGCCACACAGTGTACACAAATTTGCACACGCTCACAAAAACTTAAAGTTATCATTCACATAGTTCCAGAGCATGGACACACACACACACACACAGACACACTACTCACACACTTTTAAAAGCTCTCATTCCAAGCAACAAATACACTTTTCCTGAATAAATATGTATACCTCAACAGTGTAGTAGTTTTACCAGAGGATAGCTATAGATTTTGAAAAGATGGGAGGAGACAGCAAATCCTTGAGGAATGCATTCATCAGTGTGGTCTTAGGAGCACAGAAAAGTTGCAGTTAGATAGACTGAATAGTGCTTATGAAATTAGGTAAACCAATTCAACACCGTTCCAGCATAGTCCACTGTCTAAAGACATTGGAGCAGGGCTTCATGAACTACTGTATCAAATGCAACTGACAGATCCAGTAAGATCAGGGTATTGGTGCTGGCGAGCTTCTAATCTCGGGTAACCTATTACTGCCAAAAACACAGACTCAGTGATCTATGCAGGGTGGAACCCTGTGTTCATTATTCCCAGTATATTTGTGGTTTGTAGATGATGACGTAATTATTTGGCTATATGATTGGACATAAATTTGGCACTAGAAGGGAGCAGAGATATGGGATGAAAGTATTTCAGAGCTTAAAGATCCGCTCTAATTTTGAAAAATAGGAATAACTATTGCAGTTTTGAGAGTAATGAGGCTATGGTACTTGAGGGATCTGAGCTGACTGTCCGTGAGCATGAGGTCCATGAGTTTTACTTTAGCTTGGCGTTAGTGTGCATTGGCACAGGAGTCTGTAGTACATGTGAGGGATCCTTAGGTCAACGCCACCTTAGCCTAATGCCCAGGAGGTTGCAGAACTAGGGAGCTCTCAGCCCAGTGTCAGGGAGCATTGGGTAATCTATAATTTAGTCCTGATATATTTTATATTGATTTCAGTGAGTGTGGGAACCCTGAGGCTGGGAAACTCTGTCTTAGCTTCCTATTAGTCAGCGAACAGCCCCTGTTGTTGTAGTAACAAGGAGCTCTTGCCTTGAAACAGTGAGCATGGGACACATGAGGCTCTAGTACTAGGATGTTCATAACTTTTGTGAGGAGTTCTTTGAGCACAGACAATGACTGTGGACCCCTGAGTTGATAGTACTGGACAGCTATTTGCTCAGTGACCATGAAACCCACAAAACTGTAACACTCTGGATCTCAAAGCTAACAGTCAGTGACCACGGGCCCTATAAGATGTTAGTACTTAGGAGTGCTGTGCTCAGTTCCAGTGAATGGGAAATCCATGAGCCCGCAGTTCTGGTAAACTCCAAGCTGGATGCCAGTGAGTATGTTACCAAAAAGTTTATGGAAGCTCTTAGCTTGCTGTCAGAGTTTGTGGGACCCAAGAGTTTATGATACGAATGACCTTTTAACTCATGCCAGAATGTCGTTTGGTGGTAGGACTGAGCAAGTGCAAGTGACTGATTCTGTAGCACTGGGCATGTGTAGAATGTGGGTCTTGTTAGCTTGAGACCTCTTAATGTTGGACTTAGGGTTGTAGTACTTCGGAGTTCGAAGTTCAGAGAAGTAGCGGTGTGGCTGATGAGACAGAGAAGCTCTCATATTGATGCCATTGATTGCTGGAACCACAAGACAGTATTATTACGGAGGATTCTCTTAGATCAGTGTCAGTGTCAGTGACTGATGGGCCTTTGAAGCTGTCGAACTTTAAAACTGTGTGGTTGTCAGTAAGTGTGAGATCCACAAGGCTCTAGCACCAGGGAGCTCGTAGCTCAGGGAAAGTGACAATGAAGCACACACAGTGATTGTGCAGGAGAGGTAATATTTCGGTGTGAGTGAGTGTAGGATCACGAATGGTGTGCTAATGGGGAGCACATAGCTTCCTGCCAGTAAGAGTAGCACACATGGTCCATGTCAGTGAGTTTTCAACCCTTGCCACTGTAGTACTAAGTATTCTTCCCCCCGCCTCAGTTAGAGTAGGATACATTTAAAGATAGTCCTAAAAGTCGATTAGCATGATGTAATTGGGTATAGGACCAATTAGTCCATATTACTGGCGAGCTTTGTGCCTAGTCTTTTCAAGTATCAAACTCACAAGGTCAAATTGGCGTTTAGTGCCTAACATAGTTGCAGTAAGCATGGTGCCCATAGGAGAGAGTGCTGCAGTGCTTTAAGCTGGCTGTGAATGTGTGAGAGGCTAAACACTGTATAAAGAGGTGAAGGATTAGGTCTAGCATCTTCCAACATGAGGCATCTAATGCTGTAGTGAATCTGGCACTGCATTCAGTATCTCAGTGGATGCACAAGGCTGTAGTACTGAGGAGCTCTTGGACTGGTGTCAATGAGTGTGTGATCCACATGGTTCTAGACCTGGAGGGCTGTTATCTGGGTGTCAATCATTGTGTTATACACAAAGATCTTAGCTTGGCATCAGTAACTTTATAACTCTTAAGAGTGTGGTTCTGGAAAGATCTTAGCTTGGCGTCACTGAACTTAAAACTCCTAACGCTGTACTTCTGAAAATCTCATAGCTTGGTGACTTTGAGTGCATAACCCTTAAGGCTGTAGTCATGGGAAGCTCTTAGGTTATTGTTAATGGATATCTGGCAATTACAGGTATAGTTCTGGGGAGCTCTTAGCTCAGTATCAGTGAGTGTGGAATACACAAGACTCTAGCCCTCGGGGAACTCTTGGCATAGGTTCAGTGGGTACGGGATCCGTAGGGCATCAGCCCTGGAAGTCTTTCAGTGTGTTATCCATAAATATGCAAATGAAGTTTCTTTACAGTGATCCACTCAGCTTGCTATTAGTAAGTGTACAATTTGTGTCACAGTAATACTGCTTGGTACCAAATTTTCTGCAAGTGAGCACAAAGAAAACACAAGTAACACTTAATAAAATGCTCTGTTACCAAGTGGTGAGGTACTAAGCTGTCCTTTTTCTCTATGAACGGTCACACATTTCCAGAGAACGTTTTGAAAGGAGTTTAAAAAAAAGCACCATAATTATCAGAGTCCTAAATGGACAACATTTCAAACTGGCATTGAATGGTTGTCCTCAATGACAGACTCAATGAGTGGACCGTGATTTCACGGAAAAGGCCAAAAGAGGCATGGCGGGACCTCAGCTCTGGTCTCTGCACTGATGTTCACACCTTGGATCCTTTCAACAACCTAACTTAGAATTTTCACCTCATTGAGTGCGGGGGGGCACAGCGTACTGGATAACGTTAAATGTAGGAAAGATCTTTTCTGATTGTGGATTTCCCACATTCAAAATGTCACAGCAGGATGTTGAATGTGTTTCCTTCACTTGCCACATTATCATCTTTCTCAGGTCTCCTGCCCTTTATCTCCTTCCCTCCTCGCCACCCCCACATTCAGTTATTTTGGCACCAATTTTTGTATATTGTTCAGGTTAAGAGGTAGATTTTTTAACTCAGTGGGGTTATTCCTTCACCATCTCTTCTTGCTTCTTTGGAAGAATTATCTTTATGTCTGGTTCGCTTTGGCCTACAATAAAGTTTCAAGGAATCATGTAACAGATTTCATTCTCTATCGGTCAGTCAACTCAGCGGCTTTCTCGCTGACTGTCGAGAGTGTAGGAATGCAGCAGAAGCCCTTTTTGTCCCAATCTCTGAAACAGGTCAACAAGGCCGCAGTATGCAGAAATCGAGCTCCTGTGGCTTTCTCCTCATGCTACAGTGGTCCCTGGGGAGTGGACGGCCAGGTCCCGCTGTGCACCTGAGATAGCGCCTCTTGAAACCTCGGCCACAGGTTTTGGAGCAGAAGCTCCACTCCCCAGTCTCCCACTGGGGACAGGGGTCACCACAGGCCCTGGTGTCCATAGGTCTTCGTGGAGCATCACAGTCTGTACCTGGCTGACCATAGGAGTCATGGCATTCAACTGACCGCTTCTGAAGCCCATTACCACAAGTGACAGAGCATTCATCCCAGTTACCAGCCACCCACCTGGAAGCTGGTCTTTTGTAGTTGGGCTGGCTGGGCTCTAGTCGGTTGGACATACTCTGGACACTGCTGTTTAGCACAAGTCCACTTTTCCCATCCTTGCGATATTTTTCTTCCTTTTGCTCCTTGGGCAAGTAGAAGGACCAGCGCACTCTGGGTGGGGTCATCTTACCAACAGAGAGGACCTCAATAATCAAGGGCTCCTGGATGGGCTTGAAGGCCTGAAGAACCTCTATGGCACTGCCTGTCCCGGTGTACTTCAGCATGCTCCCCTTGACCATGATGTCCCTCTCCACAGCAGACACAATGAAGTGGCCATTCAGCAGGTACTTGCCCTGCGTTGTCTTCACTGCCAGGTAGTTGTCATCACTCACAAGGCCTTTGTAACCCCTCTGACGCACGTCGATGTTGGATGCTCCTGCAGGGATCGTCACCACAAAGTTATAGCCGTGTCTGAAAGAAAAAAGGTAGCCATTGGTTATGCACTCTTCATAGTTGAGACGTGTCAAAAGAGAGATATGCAACTCCATTTGAACAACTTTAAGCAACAATATGCTGTGAGAAATCGGGATAGACCGCTAATTTATAAAGTATTGAGATATGGATCAATTAGTCATGCAAAGCCCAAGTAACAATACATCAGTATTTCTCTGCAACACATAAAGGGGGTAATTCTGACCCCGGCGGTCAAGGACCGCCGGGGCCAGGGTCGGCGGTAGCACCGCTAACAGGCTGGCGGTGCTCCGGCGGGCATTCTGACCGCGGCGGTACAGCCGCGGCCAGAAACGGAAAGTCGGCGGTGTACCGCCGACTTTCCGCTGCCCGCCATGGGGATTCCGACCCCCTCACCGCCATCCTGTTCCTGGCGGTTCCGCCCGCCAGGAACAGGATGGCGGTGAGGGGTGTTGTGGGGCCCCTGGGGGCCCCTGCAGTGCCCATGCCAATGGCATGGGCACTGCAGGGGCCCCCGTAAGAGGGCCCCACTTTGAATTTCAGTGTCTGCTCAGCAGACACTGAAATTCGCGACGGGTGCTACTGCACCCGTCGCACATCCTCCACTCCGCCGGCTCCATTCGGAGCCGGCATCCTCATGGAGGGCTGTTTCCCACTGGGCTGGCGGGCGGCCTTTTGGCGGTCGCCCGCCAGCCCAGTGGGAAACCCAGAATAACCGCGGTGGTCTTTTGACCGCGCAGCGGTATTTTGGCGGTTCCCTCCAGGCGGGCGGCTCCCGCCGCCCGCCGGGGTCAGAATGACCTCCAAAGTGCCTGGAAGGACAAAATAATAGAAATAATCTTGTCAGCCTGACAATGTTGTGTCAGCACTGGACGAATGTTAAGCTGTCTGTTCTGCTGTGACAGTACTATAAAGTTGCCATATTACCAGTCCTGGACTGCTATGAGTGCAAAGGACAGGTAAATGCCAGTCTGTTCCATATTGAATTGAAAGAAAGGCACGCTGTCAGTCCTGAGTCAATGAGGAAGCGTTACAACACTGTTATCTGCCACGTCATGCATCGGGTGTCAGCACTAGGATGTGATGTCACCAATGCTCTGCTATGTAGACACTGGACAGATGTCAGAAAGCTGCCCCTCCCCTGTTCTACTTTCAGTGTTCATTTATGGTACTTTGTAGTTCTGCTCTTCAGTGCCAATAAAAAGGATGCTTTGCTGTATCAGCTCTGAGACTAAGGGCTATATTTATACTTTTACACGCAAAACTGCATTAGCGCAGTTTTGCGTGTAAAAGTATAGCAATGGCTAGAGCCATTCCTGGATTCCGGCCTGGCACCATATTTATGGAATGGCGCTAGCCGGTACTAATGCCCTGTTAGCATTCTTGTGAAGGATGCTAACCAGGTGGGAGAGGCATAGGGGAAACCAGAGGTTGTGCGCCGAATTATTGTGCTACACTGTTTAGAGGCAAAAAATGCCTCTAAGCAGTGTAACGCTGTTTCCTGATGCACAACCCCCATGGACATGGCTCCTGTCTTAGTAAAGACTAGAGCTATGACCCTCACCCCAATGGCCATTCCCAGGGGACAAATGTCCATTAAGGCCAGCGCCATAGAGGGGGCCCCAAGTCAGGGCACCTGAGCGGTTAAAAAATAAAAATAAAAATATTACTTTCTGGGACTTACCTGGGATGGGTCCCCCATCCTGTGGTGTCCATCTGTTATGGGAGGAGGTGTCCCTGGGGCCAGGGAAGGGCACCTGTGGGCTCTTTCCATGGTCTCTGACCAAGGAAAAAGGCCCACCGGTCCCCTAATGCCTGCCCATACCCAAGCTTAGTTCCATTATTGAAGGCCCCCATCCCCTCGTGCATGAATTTAGCACGGGGGGATAAATATGGCGTTAAGGCCATATCATAATTTCCTGGACGGGAACACCTGCCATGCATCTCATTGACGCAAAATAGGTTTTCACATCTAGAAAATGACATTAACTCCATTACTTTGGCGCTAGATGGGTTTAGCGCCAAAGTATAAATATGGAGTTAGGTTTGCGCTGAACTAGCGAGAAAAAAAATGACGCTAATTCAATGCACACAGGGTATATATGCCCCTAATTATCTAATAATCCTCTGGGAAGGTATATACAATAATGCACATGGCATGTATTTCCAATAACATACTGGGCTGACACTCTGGACATCTAGGACCAATAAAGCAATGGCATGCATATATAATCTTGTGTTGGGCATGCATATCCAATAGTGTACAGGGCATGCATCTCCCATAATGTACAGGGTACGCATGCCCAATGATGTACAGGGCATGCATGTCCAATAATGTACGGTGCGTGCATGTCCAATAATGCTATGAGGTTGTTTGTGCAGTCTGTGACATTAGGCAGAAGTGACTATCGCCAAGTAAGAGATGTCTTCTTCACAAATACTTCCCTTACATTTACCTGTTAAAGAAGAAGAGAGAAGCAGGAGTTACCTCCTTTCACGTCTTCCTCGTCGCAAGTCTAACTAACTGATTTAGTGTTTGGCGGATGGGGTTACTGCATACAAACCTCCACCACATTATGATTCCACTACGTCCTATGGACATCGTAATATGATGGACAGGATATTCATCATGTTTGTGACGGAGTAACCTGTCCGTCAAACTCTGAATCAGGCCCTATGCAAGTTTTTAGTTAGTTTAGGAGACAGGATTCACCTAGCAAAAAAAAGAAACTATTTGGAATTAGTAAAACAAATACTACCCTTCTCACACTAATAAGTCTGCATCCTCCTGTGGCTTCTAGAATTGACTTGCCCCATCTCTCTTATGTCATTCGAAATACCACAACAATTGAGGATGGCCAGGGCAGTATCAGGAGGGGGGTAGGCGGAATGCTAGAATTTTCACAGGAAAGATCTGGATTTGGAGTAATGAAGAATACCAGTAAATTATCTCTACCTGTATAAAGTGAGCCTCCCCAGAGACATATAACCGTGTACAATAATTTGGCTGGGAAGAAGAATGTTTTCTATTTCCTTCTAGCTGTTAAGCCTTTCTTCCCTTTTAGTTTCTTGTAACGCCACCACCTTCCTCAATATTCTCATCTCATACTCTCCTGACAACAATTTACAGTAATTAACAGAATCATTATTGAGGGTCCAGAGGTGAACCAGAGATGGGAGGGGGAGCGTGATTAAGACAATGACTATTGCCTTTCCAATCAACCTTGGTACAGTACATTGATGACTTGCTGATAGCGTCCAAAACGAGGGACGAGAGCAAGTATGACACAATTGCTTTGCTGAACCATTTGGGAAAGAATGGTCAAAAAGTGTCCCCACTTAAATTGCAATTCTGTCAGAAAGAGGTGAAATGTTTGGGTCACCAGATTGAAAAGGGATCAAGGAAAATATCCAGAGATGTCAGAATGTTTTTAGAGATGGTAGGCTACTGCCTCCAACGGATTCCCAATTTTTCACTAATTTCCAAGCCTTTGTAAAAGTTGGCCCACAAGGAGGTCATCGATCCCATAGTGTTAGACCAGGCTTGCATGAAAGCTTTTGCTGAATTGAGAGGGAGTCTGTGCACAGCTCCAGCTTTGGGTATACTTAATTATACTAAGTTAGCATGTTCTTTGTCTGTCTTG
Source organism: Pleurodeles waltl (assembly GCF_031143425.1). Classification (NCBI taxonomy): domain Eukaryota; kingdom Metazoa; phylum Chordata; class Amphibia; order Caudata; family Salamandridae; genus Pleurodeles; species Pleurodeles waltl. The sequence continues at coordinate 1,168,224,763 of NC_090440.1, forward strand.
ATGCAGGTCTATGGAGGTGTAAACCGCCCAGTAGCATATTTTTCAGTTACTTTGGACCCAGTCGCAGCAGCTTTGCAGGTTGTTTGCGTGCAGTTGCAGCGGTTGGACAGAGCCTCACACAGTTTCAAGGCATTATGATGGGACATCCCTTAACTATCATGGTCCCTCACGCTATTGAAATCCTACTTTCAAAGATGAAGACCCAATACCTAACAGGTGCCAGATTGACCAATTATGAGACAAGTATTTTGGGGTCACCAAATATGCCATTGAAAAGATGTACAGTGCTGAACCTGGCAACCTTACTTAGGAATGAAAATGTTGAAATTGAAAAAATAGAAGACATTGAGCATGATTATCTTGAGGTAACTGACTTTTGCATAAAACCAAGACCTGTTATTAGACACACCCAATTGGAGGAAAATAACCAAATTATCTTTGTCGATGGTTCCTGTCTAACAGACAGTACGGGAACACTGAAAGCAGGATATGCCTTTTGCGCAATTTCTGGCATCCTGGAAGCGTCTTGGCTTCGAGGAGTGTATTCTGCACAGGTGGCGAAACAGGTAGCCCTTACTAGAGCTTGCCATGTTTCTGCCCAGCTTAAAGGTACCATCCATATGGATAGCCAGTATGGATTTGGAATAGTCCATGATTTTGGCCAGTTGTTGTCATAGAGAGATTTCATGAGAAATGGTGAGAGCATTGGGGAATTGTTTCATGCTTTTCAAATGCCTGAAAAGATTGTTGTGGTGAAATGCAGTGCACATCTGGAATCGCAAGACTTTGTGTCAATGGGAAATGGATATGCGGATCAAATCGCGAGGTTTTGTCAATTGAACTTTATATTGTTCGGAACTGTTACCTGAAGAAGATGAAACACGTCC